>NC_133619.1:469860065-471060065 GCF_048593235.1 Sminthopsis crassicaudata
GATTCTCCCACATCTTATATTTTCCTATTATATAAATTTTTTTTTCTGATTCTAAAATCAATATGAATAGAAGAAATATCCATAAATAAATTAGAAAATCCATACTTTCATTTAAAAAGCCTCTCTTTGTAGGTTTAGTTAACAGAATTTTAATACTCTTTCCTACATGGAATTTTATTTCTTATCAGTCAATAGTACCTAACCCAGTGTTTTGAACTCAACCAGTAATTGATGTTTGTTGAATAAATGATTGAACTGTGCCTAATTAACTTAGCCAATTCAATCCATTCCAGTCCCAGTCAACATGGTTGTTTATAACAATTAACAGATTAACAGATTGTCTTTGACCTCGAAAGAGCTTAAAATCTCAAGGATTAAAGTCTATTATTATAATTGTGTATAAAAGCAATTTTATCAATTTTTTAACACATTTATTGAGTGCTAGAGCCAAGATGGTAGAAAATAAGCTGGAAATCATCGGAACTCTCCCAAATTCACATCCAAATAACTATAAAATAGAGCCTCGAAACAAATCCTGCAACAGCAAGACAAACAAAAAGACAGGATGAAATAATTTTCCAGCCTAAGACAACTGGGAAGAAAAAAAGGAAAGATGTTTCATTTGGATAAAAGGGGAATGCAGTTCAAGGCCAGTAAGCATTAGGTCCCAGTGCAGGACAATGATAAGGTCTGGTGGCCATGGTGCAACAGCTAGACGGCACAATGGACATCATCGTTTGTTCCAGGTCTGAAGTCAGAAAGATCTGAGTTCAAATTTGACCTCAGACTCATCCTAGTTATGTAACAAATCACCTTTGCTTGTCACAATTTCCTCATATGTAAAAATGGGGATAACAGCAGCATCTGTCTCCCAAGATTGTTATGAGGATCAATGAAATAATAATGGTATGATTAGCACAGTGCAGGAACATGACAAGCACTACATAAATATTGGCCATTTTTGTTATTTATAACAGTACTTTTTTTTCTCTAGTTCTTCAAGACACCAATCTTTCCTAGTTTTCTTCCTAACTTTTTTTTTTTTTTTTTTGAGGCTGGGGTTAAGTGGCTTTCCCAGGGTCACACAGCTAGGAAGTGTTAAGTGTCTGAGACCACATTTGAACTCGGGTCCTCCTGAATTCAAGGCTTCTGCTCTATCCACTACGCCACCTAGCTGCCCCTCTTCCTAACTTTCTGACCATTTCATTTCAGTTTCCTTTGATGGATTGTCATCCAAGTTATGTCTGCTAACTATGGGTGTCCCCTAAGGCTCTGTCATAGGCCCTCTTCTCTTTTCCCTCTGTATTACTTCACTGGTGATCTCATCAGTTCCCATGGATTCAATTATTATCTCTAAATTGATGATTCTTAAATCTACTTGAACTGTTCAACAGAATCTGACTGAACTATTCCATAGACATTTCAAACTCAGTATGTTCAAAACCAAACTCAGTGCCTTTATTCCAAACTATTTCCTTTTTGTCAAGGGAACTACCATTCTTCCCAGTCATTCAGGTTCATAACTGTAGTCACACTTGATTCCTTAGTTACTCATCCAACATATCTTCTGTTCAAATTTTACTATTTCTACCTTCACAATATCTGATACTGCCACCATACTGGTAGAGGCCATCATCACCTCAAACTTGGACCACTGAGCCAGTCTATTGATCCAGGGTCAAATATAAAATCTTTTTGTTTTTCTTTTATTATCTTTCATAATCTAGCTGATGTTTTCATTTTTTAAAATACTTTATTCCTCCATCCATATGCTCTAAAATCCAGTTATATTCTATTCTTTCTGATTCCTTGCCAGACATTCTCCCCACTCCATACCTTTTCAGTGGCTAACTACTCTACCTGGTATGTTCATTTTCAGCTATACTGCTTTAGTTTTTCTGGCTTTCAGACTCAGCTCTAATTTTACCTTCTGCAAAATACCTCTCCCAGTTCCCTGTTATTCCCCCCTTCCCTCTGAGATGATAGTTTATTTATAAGTGTTGTACATATTTTATATCTTATATACATTTATTTGCATGTTGTCTCTCCTAGTAGAATATGAGAGTAAGGCCTACATTTTTGCTTTTCGCTATCTTCAATTCTAAAGTCAGGATTTACAAATAGAAATCATGCAATCAACAAACATTTATTAAGAGCTTATTATGTGCCTGACATTTTGGTGAGTACTGGGGCAAAAGATAGTTCCTGCTTTAAAAGAGTTCATAATCTAATGATAAAGACAACAAATACATATAAACAAACTACACAGAAGATAAAGGGGAAATCATTTAGAGAGGGAAGGCCCTAGAATTAAGAGGTAAGAGGAAGTGGGGAAAGGCATTCTTTAGAAAATAGGATTATTTAAAGGAAGCTATATATATCAATAAGCAGAGAACAAAAAGGAGAGCACTTCAAGTATGAGAGAGAGAGCTGGGTAGAAAAATGTCCTGAGCAGGGAGCACCCTCTTCTTGAAACAGCCAGAAGACAAATGGTACTTAAAAAATATGAGGCAAACAACAAAGCACAAAAAGACTGAAGAGACAGAGGGGGGCTAGATTATAAAAGACTGACAAACAAGCAGAAGATTTTGTATTTGATCCTGAAGGTCGTGGGGAGGCACTGCAGTTTATTAGGTAGAGGCAGAAAGGGGTGACTTAATTTATGCTTTGCAAATCACTTTAATGTCTGAATGGAGGTTGGATTGGGATAGGGTAGCAGGCAGACCCTCTAGCAAGCCACTGTAATAATTCCAAGGATGAGATGATGAGAGTTTGTTTTCGAGCAGTGACAGTGTCAGAGAGAGAAGTGGGCATAATTCAAGAGATGTTAAAAAGGTGAAAATTGACAGGCCTTAATAACAAAGTGGAGGGGAGTTAAGAGATAGTGAGGATTCCAAGATGACTCTTAGGCTGTGGGCTTGAAGAATGGGGAGAATGGTGGACTCCTCTATTGTAACAGGGAAGGAAGGAGGGTTTTGGGGGACAAATAATGATTTTTCTTTGGGATCTGAGTTTAAAATGTCTACTGGACATCCAGTTTGAAGTTTCTGAAGAGCAGTAGATGATATGAGATTGGAGGTCAGCAAAGAGGTCATTGGGACAGGAAAGGTAGATTTGTGACCTAGAGATAGAGATAGCAATTAAATGTGTGGGAGCTGATGAGATCACCAAGTAAAACAGTATAGAGGAAGAAGAACAGGGAATCCAGGATAAGACCCCAAGAACACCTACAATTAGTGGGTCTCATTTGAAAAAGGATGCAGCAAAAGGAGACAGAAGGAATTACTAGATAGGAGGAGAACCAAGAGAGAAAGTGCTTAATAAATACCATGTTTCTCAACCCCACTTTTCTTCCATATGGCTAACTCTTTAGGGCGCTAAGTCCCTTTCTGGATTTAGCCTACCAGCTAAAGACATTCCCCAACCTCATAAGGTACTCTCTTTCTACTGGGTAATTGTGAGTTCCACTGATGAATATGTCTTTCATATGCTCTTCCACTCAGTTTCATATTTATTATTAATGGTATCTATTGTATCCTTTCATTTTGTTTATCATCTATTCCCCTAAATAAATCTTTTTTTTTTTAAACCAAAGAGAATGGCCATTGTGAATTCTTCACATGACTGAACCTCAACTTTTGGTGCTTACTGAATAATAAGAATAATAAAGAAGAACATACTCAGAAAGCAAGATGAGAAGGGAAAAGCAATGGAGCTGTATAATCTGCAGCCTGCATATTCAATTAGAGTCTTTAAAGTTATATTTTGACTGTCTTTACCACTGAACTAAAACACTTTAAAAAAATTCTCTTTTATCTCCTTCCAAACCTCTCCCTTCCAACACAATTTAATTTAAACTATGGCAACAACCACTACCACTACCACTACCACCATTACCACAATCCATCAGGCTAAAACTTCAGTTAGTACAGAAAATGTAAGCTCTGTGTGTGTGTGTGTGTGTGTGTGTGTGTGTTATAAATAATAGAACTTCAGTGATGAAAAAGCTATTTTGCAAGAATTCTTTGTATACGACTAATGAATGCCTGAAAGCAACAAAAGAGAATTAGAAACCCATCAGGGAGGTTTTGTGAGCCATATTTAGTTTAATATTTTACTTTTATCCAAGGGAGGATGTAAAACCCCCATAAATTCTTGGATATTACTTCTGAATTCTAATATGACTGAATATTTTATTTGCATTTAGTTCATGTGTTATTTTATTAAACAGAATCCTTTATAGAAGAATTTTATAATTAGCTTTCTTTACTGAATTATATATAATTTTGCTGGGATTATGAGACAATCTTTTTATTTTGGCACTTAAGAATCTATTTTCCCCTCAATCTTTTAGATAATTTAAATGTGTTCTGCTTGAAGGTTTTTTGTTATCTTTATTAAATGTAGGCTAAATGAAGAATAGTAAAAGCAAAAACTTAAAGACACACGAAGAATGAGCAAGAATGACTTGTTTTTGTGATTGTTTATAAAGAAAATTATTGAGAGAAATAACGGTGCATAAGATAGGGAGTCAGCTTTGTGACTGGGAAGACCTGCGTTCTAGTCTTGCCTCAAACACAGTTATAACTCATTTAACTACTCTGCTGGACCTTAAGTTTTTTAAATTTGTAAACTAAGGGGTCAGGAGCAGATAGCCTCTGAGGTCCCTTCCATCTCTTCCATTTTGCTTTATGATCCTATAAACTTCCTAAATGCTTCTCTAATAGGTTTTCCAAGACTTCTTTTACCTCCTACTCTGATTGATTTGCAGGAACTTTTTAAGTTACTAATCTTTTTTTGTACTGCATTATAAATAATAATTTACAAAAATATTATAAGGTGTTTTAACTTCTACAGTAAAGACTAAATGAGAAATGACTATTAATAATCAATTACTAATTTATGGGGGTAGGTGTTGGGACACAGGGTTTTTTCCCTTTCAACTTCCTCAAAGTCCAGTCCTTGTGAAGGATATTATGGTGATGAGACTGCCCAATTCCTTTGGATATCTGCTTTTGGCCCCACTCAACTAGACCACCTTTCAAAGAGAATTGAATGAGGTGAATTTGGGACTTATTGTGTTCTCTTCAGGTAGAATTGGGGATTCCTTTTGTCTAGATTGCTTGGACAGATTTGGGCTGGATATAGAATAAGAGTGATATAATCAAAGTCATGTCCCCCAGCCCCTCATTAGAAATGGTCTATCTCTCATTAATTTTTTTTTTCTTTGAGCAGCAATTAGAGTTAAGTGACTAGCTTACTACATAGCTAGTAGTAAGTGTTAAGTGTCTGAGACCAGATTTGAACTCAAGGTCCTCCTAACTCCAGAGCTGGTGCTCTATTCACTAGCTGCCCCTATTTCTTTAAAATTAAGAAAGCACAACAGATATTAGGAAACACAAGCATTTCTACCCACAAAGAATAAAAATAAGGCATAAGAAACTGAATTTCATGCAATTTAAACTTTAAAATATATGTTGAATTTAACAAGACTGTATCAAAATTATTGTCTGTGTCCCCATCTATACTTTGTTCTTGTGTTAAAAAGTTTGCTTGATGCTTTTTTGGGATATTTTTTTTATCACTAACTCAACTTATCCTCTGCCCCCACCTTCTGACAAAGAAGCCTTCACTTAAAATAATTATAAATCAATTGATATAATAATTATATAATATTATATAATTGATATAATTATACAATTGATATAATAATTATATAATTATATAATAATTATATAATCAATTGATTACCTCTCTCTTCCTAGAAATCACAGGATCCTAAACCTAGAGCTTAGATACTATTCAGTTTAACCCTTTCATTTTGCCTACTGGGGAACTGAGATGCAGGAGGGTAAATCACAGAGGTAATAAGCATTAGAGAAGGGGTTTGAACCCAGATCTTCTGACTCCAAAGCCAGGACCCTTTCCACACTTCCATGCTTCAGTTTTTCTAAAAGCTATAGTCTCTAAGATTGTAGCCTAAGGTTGCATTAACATTTTTGTTTGACTTACAATATTGGTGATTTCCTACTGAGCTTGCAGACCACTGAATTTCTCAGCTCTATTGCCCCTACTCTACTGCCCCAACAAATTGCTAACTTCATCCTATAGCTATAAAAGTGATGTGTTAACCTAAATGGAAGATTTTACATTCATTCTTACTGAATGTCATCTTACTAGATTTAGGTAGCTAAGTGGTACAGTGGATAGAGCACTAAGCCTGGAGTCAGGAGTTTAGATCTGGCCCTCAGACACTTATTAGATGTATGATTATGAATAAGCCTATGTCTACTTCAATTTCCCCCTCTGTAAAATGGGGATAATAATAGCACCTGCTTTCCAGGGTTGTTGAGAGGATAAAATGAGTTAATATTTATAAAACACTTTGCAAACCTCAAAGTATTGTATATAAATGTTATTGTTATCATCATTATCATTATTATTGTTATTCCCAATGCTCTAACAGTAGTCCTCAAACTTTTTAAATAGGGGGCCAGTTCACTGTCCCTCAGACTGTGGGAGAGCCAGACTATAGTAAAAACAAAAACTCACAATCTGTCTCCGCCCCTCAGCCTATTTACTATAACCCAGGGGCCGGCATAAACGTCCTCAGAGGCTGCATCTGGCCCAAGGGCCATAGTTTGAGAACCCCTGCTCTAACCTGTCAATTCTTTGATATCCTGAGCTATCCCCTCCCAGTTCAATGTTATCTAAAAATTTGATGAATATATCATTTATACTTTTATCTAGGTCATTGATGAAAGTAACAAACAGCATGGAACCAAACTGGAGACTTCTTGCTTATCTAGCAACAAATCATTAAAAAGAATTCTTTGAGAAAAGCCATAATGGACTTAATTTTATTATAACTTAAACCACATTATACCAATATATCTTCTCAAAAATGAAATATTTTTGCAACTGCTTATATTCCCCTGATCTCCTAGCTTAACGAAATCCTTTCAAAAAAGGGAATAAGGTTAGTCTGTTGCTCTTAAAGAAGCTATGATCACTGTTTGTAATCATGGTTTTTTTTTTTCCTAGGAAGGTGCCCACTGACCATCTAGTTTAATGATCCATTCTGGAATTTTCCTAAGAGCTGAAGCTCTTTAAAAACGTTCTGGTATCAAATACTAATAAAGCCTATGTTTCAAACCCAGTTCTACCATCAACTAGCTATAGTACTTTAGTCAAGTAACTTCACTTATATGGGCCTCCATTAGTTCTTCCACAAAATGTGATAACCTCTATGGTCTGTTGTCTAAAGAACTAGTTGATTAAGTTTGGAGAGACATTTTTCAAAATTTAAAGTACTATATAATGTCATTATGATGATGATGATTCTCAATGTCTAACATGGGACCTGCATAAAGTAGAAACTTAATAATTACTTGTTCCTTGTCTATCCATGTAAAAAATAATCTTTCCTTCTTTAGAAACAGCTTGGCACTTTTCTACCTCTTAATATTTACTCTATTTCATTTGGTACTGTGGTTTTATCTCTTTCATGAGATTGTAAGTTCAAAACTCTTGAACTTTTGAACATTAAATACTTATACGTAATACTCTGTGTAAATGAACTATAGAATGTGATTTCATAATACTCTAGATGTGGTCTGTCCAGAGCAGGATATAGTATACTTATCACCTGCAATGTTGTGGATATTATGTCATTTAATGAAGTTTAATACATGGCAGCCATTTTACTAGTTACACAATGAAATTGTAGTCAAGTAAAATTCCAGACTTTTTTTGGGCAGTTATCTATTCTTGTGCTGGTGACTGGCCTTAGTAATTTATTTGATTTAGTAAAATCTTCCAACATGTTGAGAACTTTAGGAGGCTCCTATTATGTCATCTACCACGTTAGTTATGTTTCCCTCTTCATAATATTGGCAAACTGATAAGGCCAGTATTCATAGTTCCTCCTTTAAATCCTTCATTATTTTAATAAAAGTGTAATATTGTTGACTTGGGTATTTCCTCAACTAGTACATATCACTAGTCACACACACCTTCTCATCCTATGTAATTTTTATCTACATCCTTTCACAGATTCTTCAAAGAGAAAACATCCAATATAATAGAAGTATTCATCTAGGTCTCTTTCTCTTTTGTGGTTTTGGCTATTATATTTTTTATTCTTCAATCTTATCACATGACTGATCTGGTCTGCTTAATGATGATACATTTCCTCAATAATATGTTTTATGTCCCTTTGCATACATAAGTTCATCACCAAAAATATGGGCTTTCATATTTGCATAATCTATAAAGCATTTTCTCCAATGTACTTTGAGTCATTTGCAACAATTACTTTTCAAGAGATTGTGTGCTTTCAAGAATCACAACCACTATATCACTAAGACAACATTTGTCTTAATAAGGGCTTTAAACCAGAGAGAGTGGTGTAACATTCTTAATGTAAATTGGCTTATTCTCATTTTTCAATTTAATTTTTGGTCCAACTTATTGTCTATACATTATTTAATGGATTATCCCTTCCCCCAACTGTATGTTATGATCTGGATAATATGAATTTTAAAAAACCCATTTAGTTTTTCCTGTATGGATTGTTCAGTAACTTTTGAAATCATAATTCTCCTGTAGCAGTTCTTGAAATGTTCTGAGCCTTCAATTTTATTCAATAAATAAATATTAAGAACTTACTTTATATAAGGGAGATGGTAATACAGTAACATAAAAATGAAATAGTTCCTGTCATGTAAGAGCTTACTTCCCAGTAGGGGAGCTACAAAATGTAATCCTAATACTCCGATGAACTGTGACTTTATGGTTGTGATACTAATGATGCATACTGTAACCCCACTATGTCAGGCAATCCTGTGCTCCCATCCATGTGCTCCAAGAAAATGTAAAGAAAATCCACACTAAGGATCTGCCACTAATCTTTCTGACTTCTTATTCCTTACTCTTGTTACGTGATTTACCTACCCGTTTCTTCCAGTCATACGTTCCTTTGAAGAAATCCTTTATTCTGCTTACTAATCAATAAACTAATAAAAAAAAAAAGTAGTTTTTAGACTCCTTCCTTATGCCTGGCACTACACAAAGTATTGGGATACAAATACAAACACTCAACAGTCTCTAATATCAAAGAACTTATCTTTTACTGGGGGATGCAAAATATACAAAACCAAACACAAAGTAAATGTCTACTACTTGCAATACTGCTCTTAACCTATTGTACTTCTCTCTAGAGCTTTACAAATGAGTTTATACTATAAATCTGCAACATTCTTAGCTTTCATCTCTCTCTACTTAGCAAAGAGATCAAGTTTGTTGGACAAGTTAGTTTCAAAGCTCTTTTGGCTTCTTGTGGCTTTCTTTGCAGAAAATGGTAATAATCTAAGTGGCTAAATTCTCTTCCCTATCCAATCCACCCATTCCTCACATAGGCCACAGTTATTTTCTTAAAGAACAAGTATGATCATGTCATTGTCCTCCTTAATAGACTCCATTGATTCCCTCTAACCTCTAGGATACAACAGAAGTTTGACGAGTTTTTAAAATCCTCTACATATTGCCCCAAATAAGCCCTTCTTTTTAACTTTATTATTGATTATTTGCCTTCTAACACTATAGTTCAGTCATCCTGACCTTCCTGTTATTTTGTTTTCTCTTCTTTTGGGACACATTCACTAAGAATGCCTTATTCTTTCAAAATTCTGCTCAAGCAATCTTCTGGAAGTCTTTTCTTCCTCTCCATTCCCAATGGTTTCCCCTCTTCTTTAATTACCTTCTATTTGTTTTGTAAATACTTATTTGTGAATCTGTTGTGACCCTGGGAAAAAAAAAATGTAAGCTCTTTGGGGACAGGATCTATTTTTGCTTTCCTCCACTCTTAGGAATAGTGCCTAGTACAAAGTAGGTACCTAACAATTGCTTGTTCAATGACTGACTTGTTTTTTTCCATTTTTTCTTCTTTAATCACTGACAAACTAATTTGAATGCAATTACTGCAATCATTCACAGTATCTTTTCATCTTTTTTCTTTTAATTGTATGTTGATTTGGCTTTTGTTCAACTAGTCAATGATATAATTGCATGTAGACAGCTGATTTTGACATAATTCCCACTTTTGGTTATCATTAATTTCCTATCTAATAATATACTAATAATTTCAATTTTTGTGATATTATTTGTACTCACTATATAACGCCCTTCTAACTTTGGTAAGACAAGAAATATTTATATAAATTTGAGGCTTCTAAGGAGTTTAAAATTGTCAACTTCTTTTGTTTCTTTAATCTAAGCCATATTTACTGTTAAACTTCTCATCATCTTCCCTTTTATTTATCTTTACACTGAAATCACTGAATAAAAAATAAAAAGTTGAGCAAAATTCTCTAATAAAAATATTGGGAAAAATTGAACTACAGGCATAAAATTTGCACTTCAATCAATAAAATATTTATTAAGTACTTGCTATATTCAAAGCATTGGTAAGAACTAGAAATAAAAAAAAAAAGAAAGCTAAATAATAATGAACATAGTAATATCTAAGACATACTTTAAAACATAAAAGATGTATTGGGGTTGGGATATGGAATTTGGAGAGAAGGCAGATAATCTCCATAGACTCTAAACTCCTGGGAGTAAGAATTTATATTTACTAACAATATATTTCACATTTTGAGAGTAAAATTTAAAAAGTATATAAAATGCTTTCAGATCTTTGGAGGAAAGGGGTTTAGGAATACCAAATACTTTTATATTAAGAAAAGTATTTCCTTTATCAGTCACTAAGAAATTTCAAAAGTCATCAGAAAGTAACTATCTTTCATTAAAGTGCTAGTTATTTGAATATTATTTTTTAAAAATCAATTAAAATAGATTTTTTGTTTTTGACTACCAAAATTTTAGATTTAAGATTTAGATTCAAATGCACATAATAATTTATTTTGCATAAACAAATATTAGATGATTCTTTCATTCTAAAAATAATTGTTAGTAAAATAAAATTATGAATCTAATTAAATAAATAGCCTAGAATTCTTACATGCCAGGTAACAGCCCTTTACATGGACTGTCTCCCATGCTTGGAGAATTCTCCTCCTTTCTACCTTTCTATTTCCCTAGTTTCTGTCAAAGCTTAGGTCAAACTATACCTTATAGAGGAGGTCTTTCCTGTTCCCTCAGATGCTAGAGCCTATCCCTCTGGGATTACCTTCAATATGCTTTCTCTGTGTCTCTTTATTCTCTACTAATTCAGTCTCTTTTTTCTCACTTTCTGGTATGTGTGTGTGTGTGTGTGTGTGTGTGTGTGTGTGTGTGTGTGTGTGTGAGAGAGAGAGAGAGAGAGAGAGAGAGAGAGAGAGAGAGAGAGAGAGATCAAGAGAGCTAAAAGATCACACAGTCTAACATTCATTTTTATATATCAGAAAAGTGAGCTTCAGAGAAAGTGTTTTGCTCATTGTCATATACCTGGTAAATGGTATGGTTGGGAATGTACTCAAGTATTTTGAGTCCAAACCCGGAAATATTTTCAACTTCATTATTTATGAAGCATTAAAATAGGACTAATTTAAAAATTCTCAATTCTATGTTGGCAAAAATACTGAAATAAGTTGTCATTTTCTTCTCAAGATCATTTTGCAGATGAGGAAACTGATGCAAACAAGGTTACATGATTTAAACAGGGTTTACATGGTTTGCCCAGAGTCACAGAACTAGTAAATGTCTGAGGCCAGATTTGAACTCAGTGAGGATGAGTCTTATTGCCTAGCTGCCCTTTCAACAACAATAACAAAATTCTTATAATAATAGAAAAAAAAACTTTCATTAACTTGTCCTAGCAGGTTATTAATATTATCTTGAATCAGTGTGTTATGTTGAATAAAGAGTTGGTCTTAGAATGGAAGAAATCTGGGTTCAAATCCTAGCTCTGAAAAATACTTGCTTGCTATGTGACTGAGAAAATCCTAATGATGTTTGAGTGACAAAAAACTCTCTTAAAGACTTTGGTTGCAGAACAGTTGTGGATCTACATTGATAAAGGTTTTTTTTTGGTTTTTTTTTTTTTGGGGGGGGGTTTGTTTTTGTACTTTTAAACTGAGATTTCCTCAAACAAATGAAATCACAAGAAGGCCTGATTTTTTAAAAGTACCTACCTGCCAATCCAATAACCAAATTTAAGTGTTTTTAAATCCTGGTGAGTTTGAAGAAAGGCAATGATAGTGGATAAAGCTAGCAATCAGGATATTTCCTTATCATTCATTTATTGGGGGCAGGGGGAAAGGAAGTGGAGAACTTAGAAGTCTCAGTTAGCTGGAACTCAACCCAAAGAAGATTAAAAACACAACAAAAAACTATGTTTTAAGTTTACTTAGAAATTTAAAACAAAACAAAAAAAACCCAACTAACTACTTTATTTCTTAAAAATTAAAGTCACGAAACAAGGATAAGCTTCATTATTCTGGGCATTGAATTAGAATACAAGATGCCTTATATTACAGAATATTTCACAAGTTTTGTAGAAAAAAAGTTTCCATAAAAGTACTTACAATTCGAAGTAGCCAGGATAACGTAGATGGTGCTGTTGAATAGTGTGTGCTATAGTGGCAGGGTGGGCTCTGATCATCTTCCCAAGTCTCATAGCGCTCTGCATAAAAAACTGCTCTTTTAGGGTTCAAAGCACCAACTGGCTATAAAGAAAAAAAGAAACTCTGCTGCTTAGTAAGTTAGGATAATATGTTCCAGATGATCACATCATATATTCTTATAAAATGTGGAGTTTTTCCCCATTAATGAATTTAAAGCTCACAGAGCATAGATTCTTTATATTATGATGGATATATACTAAAGGATTTGGAATTCCCTTTCAGAGGATAGAATTATTATGGCTCTAAAATATAGTTTCCCTTGTGATTGAGAAAAACTATTCTCCATTGTCTAAGCAACAATGCAAGATTATAAATAATCATCTGTAAGATTTAATCCCTTCTGAAGTTTCTTATTATCATGCTTCCAGTCATCCAGGCTTGCAGCCTTGGGGCACACCCCACATATCTAAGGCACTGCCATATCTTATTTTTACCTTTATAATCTCTTACATATGTTCCCTTCTCTTTCCTTCCAAAGCTACCACCTAACTCCAAGGCCTCATTGCCCTTTGTCCAGACTGCTGCACTATCTTCCCATGAATTTTCTCTGGTCTCTCCACTTCAATGAATTCTCCCCTCAGCTGTCAAAGTGATTTTTCTGAAATGCAGTTCTGACCATAGTACCCTCTCCTCAAAAACTTTCAGCAATGCCTTCTCCTCTCCAAGTTGGTCATGACCAGGTCCCTTCCCAGCTTTTTAAGCTTCCTTTTCCAACAACCTGGCTATTCTGACTTACCTGTGGATCTACCAAGATGACACTCCCTTGTCCAAGGTTCATGCACTTGTTTTGTCAAAACCCTCTGCCTGCAATGCTCTCCTTTGCTTCTCTTAGTACACTTGCCTTCTTCCAAGATTGAGGTTAGATTCAATTTCTTTCCACTTTCCACAAAGCTTTCCACTTAACTTATCTTTCATTTTCTCTCTCTTTTTTTTTTTTTTTTTGGTTGCTTATGTACCTAGTTACTTTCACCTATTTTCTCCTATTAAAATGTGAAATGCTTGTTACTTTTCCCCTTTTTTCTTTGGATGTGTAGCCTTTAGCACAGTGTCTCACACACAAGAAGTACTTAACAAATGCTGTTTGAGTTTTCTTACTCAAAACTCCCTTCTGGGAGCACATGTCCACATGGTTAATTCTATCTTTAATTCTGAACTTACATTTCCCTTTAACCACCTTCCCCTTTTCTGTATTGAGGGTAGTACCATTCTTCCAGTCAGCCAGATCTGAATCCTAGGAGTCATTTTCAATAACTCACTCTTACTCATCTTTCACCTTCAATGAGTTGGCAAGTTTTTTTGAGTCTGCCTTAACAACACTTCCAGAATCATTCTCCTCTCTACTCCCATACTAACTAAAGCCCTTCTTAACCTAACATATGGCTTATTACAGAAGCCTCTTACTTCAGCATCCTCACTCCAATCCATCCCCTAAACTCCTGCCAGACTAATATTTTTCAAGAACAAGATTTGAATATTTCATTCCACTCTCAAGAGATTTCAGTGGCTCGTATTGTGTCTAGGATAAAATAAAAACTACTCTTTTTGTCATTTAAAACCCTTCATAATCTAGTTCCAGTCAATCTTTTCAGGTTCAATACATATGACCACCTGTCATTTATTTTACATTCAAGTCAAACTGACCTCCTTACTGCTCCCTGTACATCCTATCTTATAATGTCACTTCTTTCTACATAGACTGTCATGCTTTCCTCTTACTTCTGCCTTTTGGAACTAGTAGCATCCTCCAAAAATTAGTTCCAATATTCCTTCTACAAGCAGCTTTTCTTTAGACTTCTGATTGGCACTGCTTCCTCCAATTCCTTTAAATTTATTTTTCATATTTATTATATTTATATTTGTTGTTTCTCCCCTCCCCCAAGAAGAATGCAAGCTCCTTAAAGTCAAGGACTATTGGAGAGTTGGTTAGGGACCTGGAAAGATCATCTAATCAAACCTAGGAGATTCTACTACAACATATATAATAGGTAATCAATAGTACTTTCCTTAAAGGAAAGGGAATTCACAACATCTTGAGGATAATCATTCTACTTTTGGACAATTCTAATTTTTAGGAAGTTTTTCTTGACCTCAAGACTAAATTTTCTTTTCAGCAACTTCCACTCATTACTCCTGGTTCTCCCTTCTAGAGTATAAATGAGTATAATTCTTCTTCCATATGATGATAGTATAAATACTTGAATAATCTAGGATGTACTTCCTAAATCATCTTTTTTTTTCTAGGTTAAACATGCCCAATTATTTCATAGGATAGCGAATTTCTTTAAAATACACATTCCTTCATGATATGATATGAACTTAAAGATTTAGACAATCCTTATTTGCCCGTTTCTGGACATATGTGATATGCCACAGAGCCAAGTATGGGTTCTTTGGCTGTTCCATTAGAACTTCATATCCCACTGACTTTGAACCACTAATAATTGTTCCAAAGCCTCCAAACGGATGCCAAGTACATATTCCTCAAGCATAGGTTTGAAAACATCAGTCCATTGATCAAGAAATCTTAATGGCTCCCTATTGCTAATCAACCAAATAATACTGAGTCAATTCTTATTGTCATATCTTTATCCTACCACATATTAAGTACCAAATGAATACTTGTTGGATCACTAAAGGCATTTTATAATTGTACAGAGAGCTTCAAGGCCTGAAAAGTAGTAGTCTAATCTATGCTAGTCTTATATTACTTGTTTAATAATTTTCCAATAACATAAAAAAATGACAATAACTACCAGACAAAAATTCTGGGAAAATGTATGTTTATGTTTGTTAATATCTACATTGTGTATCTATACTCTGATTTGCTTCAGTTTATAGCATTCCATTGTTAGGTCCACAATTTCATTAATGTGGTTACATACATCATCAGTATAGATCATAACTCCTTCAAACCTTCAGATAGGATAGACCTAATTCGCATAGCTCTTCTGATTCTTTTAATGTAAACAAAGTACATACATGTTGATTCACATTTTTTTGGCTTCTTTTTCTTGTTATACAATTGGCACATCTCCTTTAGTAATTATATATATCCTCAAAGTTCTCTTTTAAGTAATTTCTCACACAGAAGTTATTGTTAGTAATAATGTCACAGTCTGACATCTTTACTTTGGGCAACTAGATCATGTGCTCCATATATAAACAGTAGTGTTAAAAACATGGACTTTTGCTATATACCAGCAATTTAGGATACCAAATAATTACCAAAGATGATCCAGCTCAATCCCTTCCTCTTACTTTGTCCTAGGAGTAATCTTTAACATCTATACAAGTGATATATCCTGAAACACTAACTTTAAAGGTTGCCATTCATCTGTGTGTGATATAGGGGTAATATATCTGCACAATATATTTTTCCTTTACTTTGTTTTTCTAACATGTGTAGCTGAATCAATTTTTTTTTTGCAGATTTCAAAAGGATTTATTAAAATAACTTTGCTCACTAATCTACTTAATATTGATAAGGCATTAAAATAAAATAAAATAAAAGCACATTCCACATAGAATAATTATCCCCAATGGTAAGATTTTCAATGAAATTGTACTGATTGAATTATTGTCCATACTTCTAGAAAGTCTCTTCAATTAGATCAACAGTAATTCACATTAGATTTCCTTGGTTATCTATCTAGGAAAAAAACCCAAAGTAAATGGAAAAAATGTATATTATTCAGTTTATGACTTGCAACTTAGATTGTAAAGGACTTCAACAGTTCATCTAGGAGTTTTCTACTTCGCACATCTAAGGAGTCTGTGAATGGATTTTAAAGGATCTGTGAACTTGGATGGGGAAAAGAACATTACATCTTTATTTCAGTATAGATGGTTTCCTTTGTAATCCTATACATCTCATTTTATATATTTAAAAACATTATTCTAAGAAATCCATAAACTTTACCAGCTTGTCAATGGGGTCCATGACATACAAAAAGGTTAAAACCTTTGAGAATTTCCTTTTATGGATAAAATGAAAGTGAGGCCCAAAGTGGCCAAGTGACTACTCAAAGACAGGTAACAAGTAGCAGGGCCAGAATCTGATTCCTCTCTAAGCAAAATAAAAAAAGTAATCATCCAATTTACTTCTCAGACCTCTTTGAAGGAGAATTTACTAACATCTAAGGCAGTCCATTCCACTTGGGAATAGATTTAATTTTTCCAGAAGTTTTTCTTTATATAATGCTTAAAATTTGTCTCTTGTCACTTCCAATCATTGCTTTCAATTCTGCCTTCTGGGACCAAGCAGAGTAAGTCTAAACAGTCATAAAAATTTATATGTATACAATTGAACTGGACCTCAAGGGATACCAGTCTAAATCCTTCATTTTACAGACAAAGGAAACCAAGGCCCAGGGAAGCCTAGGAGATCTTGGAATCAAAAGCAAGTATCAGGGCCAATATCAGATTCTAATATCTGAAGTTCCAAATTAAGTGCTTATTCTATTGCAACACCAAATGAAGACAAGTCTTTTATCTAAGTTTAACATTCCTAGTTACTTCAACTGATCCTTATGTGGCATAATTTTGAGATTCTCCACCATCATCGTTGCCTTATTCTGGCTACTTTCCACATTATACATATGCTTCCTAAAATGTTGTCATTAGTACATGTATCTTGAACAGAAAATGCAGAATAGACCCCAAACAGAATGATAGCAGTAGATCAGAATGGACTGCTCTTGGGAAACTACACTATACTTTTTAATGATACCAAACTGCTCAAAACAAAAAAGACCTTTTTGCCACAGATACTCTCAAAGGGTTATTTATAGCTGAAAACAGGAGAAATAGATGATTTCAGAAAAATCAAACTTGCAAGTGCTTAATAGGTTAATACTCTGAGTGTAAATAGGCTAGAGCATATTACAAACAGTGAATTTTGCACAAGAAGATTTATAAAATACTTTATCAAGAATCTTATGCTACATTAACTGTTAGAAATATAGCATCAGGCAATTTTGCTTGTTTGGAGAGGAATATGCTTTGGTTTATACGTATATGTGTTCATCTGATATATCAAAATGAAATGTTCTTCTAATTATTAAAAATATTTATATAAAAAATGAGGTAGTATAGCTGTATAACAAGCATGAGAACAATCAAAGTGCTAATGCTGTCTACAATATTAGTATTAGAATACATATCAGCATTTTGGGAAATGTGTGTGGTATATATGTACATACATATATAGATGTGAATTATTAATTATGAGAAGGCATTATAAGGCAACAACATGATCTGGTGATAGAGCACTGGGTCTTAAGTCAGGAAAATCTGAGTTCAAATCCAGTCTCAGGACTTATGAGCTGTGATTAATTTGGGGAAGTCACTTATCTGTTTCTTAAACTATAAAATGGAAATTAATAGTTACTACCTCATAGGGCTGTTAATGAGAATCAAATGAGATAAGATTTATAGAGTACTTAACAGTGTCTGGTGCATAATTGGTGCTATATAAATGATTATGATTATGACATTAATAATTATGATGATGAACAGGTTGAAATTTGTACTTTTGAAGAAAATATTCCTATCATTCATATAGTAGAATCATCAAAGTATTGATATATTCAGACAAGTCAGGAAAAAGATTCTTTGCCCTAACTATGAAGAACTTTTCTATGATGCCTGTCGAAAAACATATTTCCTAAGACAACACTGCTATAATTCAAACTGAAATAGCTTTGTAAAACCTATATTATTTGTATAATTGCTTTGAATCTCCAATGGGACCTAGACATTAATAATTAAAAGCCCTCCTGATTTCAAATTCAGGATTGTAATAGTACCATTCACCTGATTTTGATCGGGTAGATAGTCCTAAGCGGTAAAAGACTTAAGTTATTTTGGTTTTGGCTAGTAAAAGACATTATTTTAGAGAATAAATGATTAGATGAGTAATATGTATCATATCTAATTACTTTATTTCGTAATTTAATGCTAATAGAATTCTGCAAAGTTTCCCCCAAGGCTTAATTTTGACACTAAAATTAGGATAAAAATTAGGACTTCAAAGAGGGAAATATCACACAAGGGAAAGGAATCAGCTAATAAATGGCTCAAGAGATTTTCTTTTTCCTCCCAGAAGGCTAATTTGTATAGCACAATGAAACAAGCAGTTAATGAGTCAGGCTTCTTAAGCTGCATATAAAATTTACTTATTGGTTTGGTTAATTTTTTTTCCCCTAAACCCTATATGTGACTTCACCTAACATAATTAATTTAAACAAATAATCAACAGTACTCAAACTACAGTTTTAGTACATAAAGGTAATAACATTTTAAATTTCACAGACTTTTTGTATTTTATTATTTCAAAATAATACATGACATGAATATGTATTCTATATAATTATACAGATTTAATTTGAATATTTAAAAATTATGACATAGCTTCATTCTTTAATAAACCTAATGAATTATTTATAGTCATCTTAAATTTCTGATTAAAAGCTAATTTAATCTCCCTAAACATGATAACAAATATTTACAGTAGAATTTACTACAAGTATATAGTTATAGTTACTAATTTGTTCTATAAAAACAAAAACCCTTCAATGAAAAAAAAAATTAATGTAACTTTTCAGTAAACATATAGAAATAATACCTTTCCCCTCCCATTTTAAATGAAGTAATCAACAACCCACACGCTTTCTATTGTTTTATATTTGCAAATTATATTTAGGGGAATGTCATTAGTATCTTAGATTTTTTTAAATAGTTAAAGTACTATCAACAGACAACCAAAATTTTATACCACTTCAGGAAAACTAGATTTATTACAATAGAAATGAACATATGTGAGGAATCCAAAGAGTTCATACAGAAATTTGCACATTTGTGACAGCAAGACAAAAGGAGTAGGAAACACAAAATTCCACTAGAAGGGGCATTGCACAAGAAGGGAAAGGTGTCATGGTAGTAAAAAAGGTAGTAAAAAAGACAAAACCCCACCGGAAGGGGTATGGCACAGGAAGAAAAAGGTGAAATGAAGGTAGGAAAAAGATAAAACCCCACCAGAAGAAAAGAAGCAAGGCAACTGCAAAAGCTACATTCCTTTCTCTTGGGAACTGCTAGACCATGAAGACAGATCATCTCTTTATAAGGAGCCAGCTGCACAAACCTAGTGTGGATTAACTAGAACATCTAGACTCTTAAGAATATAAAGGAAAGGAAGTCCAGTTTGGGATGCAAATAACAAATTATGTCAGCTCAGGGGAAGGAGAAGAGAGAAAAGTTTCATCCTTGACACATTCAGAGCCTCTTACATGCTCTGGGTCCAGTGTTTCTGGAAAATAGGGCAACTAAAAAAAAAATTCAGGTGACCCCTTAACAATCCTTAATATCCCCCCAACCCTTCACTGTTGGTCAAAAACAATATTTAGTACATTTACCATGTCATGACAATGCCAATCTATTTTTCCCATATGTAAAGTGTCTAAAATTAACCTTAACTGATAGTTTGCTCTAGAAGCCTCACAAAATATTCAAGAAAGAGCAACTTAAGCTCCACTCTAATCTTTTTCAAATTTTTCTTCAACTCCTGAAAAAGGGATTAATTAAATATTTATAATCAGTTTATTTTTTTTAAAAAACTACTTATGAAAGAAACAGCTATGGATTATTAATTTTGGATTTTAAATCCTCTAACAAATAAGAAAATTATTAAATGATGTTGTTATTTAATATCTATTTTCTTTTCACTAATGAGTAAAAAATATCAATTTCACAAAATTCATGGTCTAAGCATATGTTATTTCAACTTTATTGTCATTTTTCATTTCCTCACAAGGAATCTTGAATCCAGAAAGAAAGGAAGATCTTTTAAAAGTTTATCTACAAAATAAATATTTCATTATAATTTAATATTCCTTTTTAAAAATTGCTGCATAAAGCAAGTACAGCATAAGTTTGGGATTTCATTCTAAGAGACCCAAAGGTAATACAGTTGTGACTTGGTTATTTTTTAAAACTGTACAATAATATAGATGATCACCAGATTTTCATCTTGGCAGATGATCAACAGAAAAAGGAAATTTTGTTATATGAAATTCCATAAAGCAAAAATGATGGCTTACAACCAAGAATGACTTAACCTGTAAAACTTTCTATAAGGTAAAAAAAAGGACCTTTAATTAAATAAGAGAAATTTCAAACATTCCCGATGGAAAAACCAAAGCTAAGTAAAAACTATGAAATTTAAATTACAGCAAAGAGGAATATAGAAAGGGAAATTCACTTAAGTATTTAGGAAAGATTTGTACTCTGATAAAATCCTGATATTCTAAAATCAAGAAACAAACAAAAGTCCTTTCAGAACCATAAAATCATTAAGGGTCACAAAAATGGGTTAACTATATTCTATTTCAATGACCTTAAGAGAGGAACTAAAAAGGTGCAAAAAACCCAATACATTACAGAAGAATGGAAAAACAATAATTGTTGTCCTGCTTTCTAGAGTCCCCAAGTTGGGGTGATAAAACGTACTGTGCTTTCTAGAGCCCCCATGCTGGGATGAAAAAACATACCATCTTAGTGGAGGAGTGATGAGGCGAGACTCCCATGAATGTTTAAAATATGGAGTCCGTTTATTCCCAAGGTCTTTCCCCTTTTTAATACCCTCATAAGGTCTTCCCCCTTTATAATACCCTCATATGAATATGCTAAGTATATATTGAGCCCATGGGACCAATGAACAACTTGCCACCTACATCTATGTACATCTATACAGTTTGCCACTAGTATCACTCTTTCACCTGGTATCACTCTGCTTCAATCACAACATAGGTTGTTGCCACCTCTTGATTTCTCAGAAAGGCCAAGAGCTCTTAGGGGAGATGAGGAGCCGAACCAGACCTTGTTAGCAGGTTCTCTCTGGGCTGAAGGGTCTTATACCTTACCCAGAGTTCCCCCAATATCTGTGGCCCAATACAAATAACAGCTAGGATTTGTATAGCTCATTAAGGTATACAAAGCACTTTACAAATATCTGATTTTTATGAGAATTCTGGGATATAGATGCTATTGTTATTCCAATTTTACAAATTGGGAAGCTGAGATAGACAAAAGATAAAGTGACAAACCAAAAATCACACAGCTAATAAATATCTGAAGGCATATTTGAACATAGGTCTTCTTGACTCCAGATCCAAAGCTATATCCATTGTACCACAGAAATAAAGAAGGAAGAAACTTTCATAATTGGGATACATGGGAAGAACAGCATAGAACCAAGGAGGAAGGGGCAGGAAGAATGGGCATCATAATGAATCTCATTATTGTTTAAACTAGAAAAAGAAGAATTTAACATATATATATATCCACACACAAAGAGTTTGATGTATAATATACTCAAAAGGGAAATGGGAAAACTCAAAATTCAGCTTTGTAGGGTAGATCATGAAGGAAGAATAGGAGAAGGAGGGAAAAGAAGAGTAAGTATATGAAGAAAAAATATAAGAGGCTTTTCAGTTTCACCTTTACAACATCTCTCAAAAATGCTCTGTATTTTTCTCTGATACTGCTGCTACTCTAATGCAGATTCTCATCAACTCACACTTGTACTGTTGCAATAACCTGGTGGTGAGTCTGCCTGTTTCAAGTCTCTTCCCCACTTCAAGGTATTCTCCATTCAGCTGCCAATGATTTTCCTAAAACAAATTATAATCATCTCACTTCTCATCTCCTCTGGCATTCAAAAATCTTTCATACCTAATGACCATTTTTGTCTTTGTCCCTTTTCTAGTCTTCTTACATCTTACTCTTCAACATATATGCTTTGATCTAGGGACACAGCCTCTGGAGATTTTCTCTAGTGAGATGTCTCACATGCCTGGAATTCTAGAATTCTCTCCTGATTCCTGTCTCTTGGCTTTCTTCAAGTCTCAACTCAAATGCCATTTTATACAGAAAGTTTTTCCGAACCTCTTCATTCTAGTGCTTTCCTTCTCTTATTTTCCTATTTATTCAGTATATTAGCTTGTTTATACATGTTTTCTTGTTTTCTCTATTAAGAGAGAGAACATCTTTTGCTTCATGCTGTATCTCTGATATTTAGGTTAGACACATGTTCAATTTGTTGCAGTTAGACACAACAATTGTGTCTAACTCTTTGTAACCCCATTTGGAGTTTTCTTGTAAAAGATATTGTAAGGATTTGCCATTTTCTTCTCCAGTTTATCTTACAGATGAGGAAATGAGGCAAACAGGGGTAAATGACTTGTCCAGGATCATACAACTAATAAGTGTCTAAGGCTGAATTTGGACTTCTGAAGATGATGAATCTCTTTGATTTTAAAAGGCCTGGCATTTTATCCATTGTACCACCTAGAAGCCTATCTGACAAACAGTAAGTGTTTCATAAATGTTAACTGACTGGATGTTTTGGAAGGAAGTACACAGTTAATAATGATAATGGGAGAGAAGATACGGTAAAACAGGGATGGGGTAAAAAGAAGCTAAGAAAGAAAATAGTGAGTAAAAAGAAGATGGAGAGAAATTCACTAATAATAATTAGAACTCTGAATGTGAGTGGGGTGTTTATAACACTTCTCTTTGTGGTGGCAAAGAACTGGAAAATGCAAGGATCATCATCAATTAGGGAATGACTGAACAAGTTGTGGTATATGTTTGTGATGAAGTACTACTTTGCTGTAAGAAATAATAAGCTCAATGCTCTTAAAAGGAAAGAGAAAACTTGCACAAAATGATGATGAGAAGTGAGCAGAAGCAGAAAAGAACACTGTGTATATAGTAACAGCAATATTGTTTTTAGACTGACTTTGAGTGACTAAGTCAGTTTTGATTATTATAAGAACAAAGTAAAAATAAAGTACATATGAAAAAAAGGAAGCTATCTGTCTCCAGAGAAGGAATGATAACTGGAAGTATGTATGTATGTATGTATGTATGTGTGTGTGTGTATATGTATATACACACACACATATGTATATGTATACAAACATACCTATTTATGCCTAATGTTAGTCATCTCTAGGGCAGGGGAAGGAAAAAAAGGAAAAAAAGAAATTTATATGATAACTTTGTTGTATACTTGGAAGGAATAGCAAGTTATGCACAGATTTTCAGTTTCACAAGCAATCATCATTTTTATTGTACTGTGTTACAGAAATGCTTTTGTTCTGTGATTTAAAAATACAATAAATTACAATAAATAACAATGATAATGGAATGGGAATAGGATAAAACATATCCCTCAAACAGAATAGATTAGAAGAATGGATTAGAAAGTAGAAAAAAAGAGGCTGGTTTTAAGAAACACAAAGATTCACAGAGATAAAGATAGGATTCATGATGTCAGACAAGGCAAAAATAAAAATAGAGTGACTAAAAGAGATGAACAGAGAAAATTATATTATGCTTAAAAACATGACACAAAAATGATGTATTATCTAATTACTTTTAGTAAAAAGAAATCAACCAAATCACAGGGAGAAAAATACAACAAATTATTATTTGGAACTTGATTATTTTGGAAGGTGCCACTTTTCAACCAAAAAAAAAAAAATTATCAAAAACACAAATAAGAAGTCTGACCTGAATAAAATTTCTGAAAAGGTAGTTATCATAGAGCTCTGAAAATTACTAACTGGAAATGGAAAGGAATGTACATAATCTCAGTTGTTCATGGCAAAACTTTATGAAAACTAATCACCAATCATAAATAGACCATAAAACCTCACAAATAAATGCATAAACAGAAACAAATATTAAACATATCTTTTATTGACAACAACATAATAAAAATACAATCAATAAAAGGACTTTGAAGCAGACTTAAAAGGAGACTAAATTTAATCCTAACCAATTGGTTGATTAAAGGAAGACTATACAATTTTATCAGTGATAATAAAACAATAAGATATTATGCCAAATATCTTGGATATAAAGAAGTAGAATTAATGAACTGAGCATATAACATAAAGAAAAGAAAAACAGCAAATAAAAAAGTCTAGATAAATTCCTAACTAGAAATGTTAAAAGGCTAAAAAATGGGAAATGAGAAAAATTGAAAGCAAAAAGATCACTTAACATACAAAAGTAGAGACTTTAAAGAAAAAAAAACTAATAAAATCAAACTATTAGCTACTTTGATTAAAAAAAAATGAAAACTAAATTTCTAGTATAGAAAAAAAGGACAATACACAACAATCTAGAGGAAATAAAGGCGATTATGAGAAACTTTTCTACTCAATTATATGCCAATAAAGCAAATGGATGAATACTTACAAAAACACAAAAAACTGATTTTACAAGCAGAGAATTTAATAAATCAGTAAAAAGAAATTTTGGTAAATCATTATTTCCTCAAAACAAGGAGAAGGGAGTGTAGTATTCTGATTCTTTTCTGGAGGTCTTTGGACCAGCCTTTGGTTCAGCAGATTAATCACCACAAGAATAGTCAGTTGTTAAAGTTCAAATTCTTTATTGTCTCCTTCACTATCTAGTTTCCTTGCCTGAGGCCTGTCTAGCTTCCTGGAGGCCCTTCAGTAGTCTTAGCTTCAGTGGAGAAGGAAGGAGGAGAACCTGCCACCATGATGGTATGAGATGGAGTGAATAAGAGCTTGTGTTCCAGCTCCCAGCCACCACAAAGGTGGGAAATGGAATGAATATGTCTCTGAGTCTGTCCTGGCTGAGTTTGTCCCAGTTTATATACTCTCTTATAATTAGATCATTTATAGTATACTGAATATAAACTTATATATCATTATATCACTAGGGAACCATTATTTGTTGTAAGATTAAATCAATCATACTGAACTATTAATCACCATGATAAACTAGATAACCATTGTATTCTCAATTCCACTGACTTAACACCTTGTAAGAATCCCTGTTTCAAGTACAGAGTTCTGGCCCATAACAAGGTTGGAAAAAGGAGATCAGAGAGATTTACAGATGAAACATCTGAAGAGTAATTCTAATATATAAACTGTTTGAAAAAAAATAGAAAAAGGATATTACTAGGTAGAGATAAAGTACAAAATAAAGATTATAGCTCTATATCTCTAATTAATATTGACACAGATATACTAAAAAAAAAAAAAAAAAAAAAAAAGTTAGCAGGGAGGCCATAGAAAAAAATTAGAAGAATGATACACTATGACCAAGATGAATTTATATCAGGAATGCTGGATTTGTTAAATATTAGTAAAATAAAAAGATCACTGACAATACTAATAACAAAGAAATTTATAATTTTATAATTGGATGAGCAAAAAGGCTCTTGACAAACAATATCAATTTCTGACAACAGAAAAAATTCCTACTAGAAAGCATACAGGTAAAAGGATCTTTTCTTTCATAATAAAGATAAAGAAGAAAACTAGACACTTTTCTAATAGGTGCTAAAGCAAGGATATTCATTTTTGTCACTATTATTTCCTATAGCACTAGAAATTCTAAATAGCTATAGGAATAACATAAGAAAAAATAAATTGAGGAAATAAGCATAGCAAAAAGGAATCAAAATTATCACTTGCTATAGATAACCTGAAGACCTATTTAAAGAACACAAACTTTAAAAGGGCAAGGTCTCCTACTGCCTCCAAAGCCATCTTCAATTGTTCTGATCTATATCCTGGCCACTGGACCCAGATGGCTCCAGAGGAGAAAGGGAGGCAGGTGACCTTGCCCAGCTCTCTCTCACTTAAATCCAGTTCACTTTGCATATCATGGCATCACTTCCCTGATATCCTGGTTCTCTTTGAGAATAAAGGACAAACAACAACAAATATTCTCATGTCTCCCCATTCTCAAAAACCAGAATAATCAAACAAAAAAATCCCTCACTTGCTTATATATCTCTTTTCTTTTCTGGCTAAATTTGAAAAGGCCATCAACAATCAATTCTCCTACTTCGTTTCCTTTTATATATATTTTTAACCCTCAGAAGTCTGACTTCAAAATTCAAATGAAACAACTCTCACAAAAATTAACAATGTGTTCTTCGTTGTCAGTTAATTTAGTTGCTAATGGTCTTTTCTAAATCCTCACAGTTCTTGACCTTTCTACAACCTTCCATGCTGTTCATCATTATATCCTCTTAGGGTCTCTGTTTTTGTGATAGCCATAAGATTGTAAAAGAAGACAAAAAGGGAAAAATGTCATGCTGGAGGGCCTAGGGAAAAACAGAAACACTGATGCACTATTATAAAGCTATGAACTAAATTAGCCATTTAGGAGAAGAATTTGGAATTATGTCCTCAATGTTATTAAACTGTTTGTACCCTTTCACCTAGTGATGCCATTACTAGGTTTATACCACAAAGAAATCAAAGGATGAGGAAAAAGACTCATATGTGCAAACATTTTTAGAGAAATACTTTTTTTTTGATGAGTAAGTATTAGAAACTAAGGAGGAGTCCACTAGCATATGAAAAGGATGGAATATAATTGTGTATTAATAATGAAAAAGATGGTTTTAGAAAAACCTGGAATGACCTGTATGAATTGACACAAAAAAAGTTAGGTAAGCAAAATAAGGGAAAGAAATGTATGCAGTAACAACAATTCTATAAAGAAAAACAACTCTTAAAAGATTTAGGTATTCTGATAATCATAATGGAATCAAGTGCATTCTAGTTTCAACTCATGATGAAAGAGGCTATATCTCTCAAGATAAAGAAATAATTGATTTAGAGAGTAGACTGAAACATGTACACACATGTGCATGCATACACACATGCATGGACATAGTTAATATGAGAATTTATTTTGCTTGACTATACATGTTTGTAACAGGTTTTGTTTCTTTCATATTCTCAATGGATGGGAGAGAATTTGGAACTGAAAACAAAAAAAGTTTAGTTTCAAAAGGTCTTTAAAAAAAAATTCATTAACTCTCCTTCCTTTCTCTCCACTAAAAAACCTCCTTCTTCCCAACTTCCCTATTACTATAGATGGTAGCACCATATTTTCATTCATTTAAGTTCAAAACCTATATGTTCATCCTTGATTTAATATGACTTATCCTATATATACATTCTATTGCCTAATCTTGTCATTTACATTTTAACAATCTCTAATATACATCCCTTTCTCCCTATTCACAAAGCTATTACCATAGCTCAAGCCTTTCTTGCCTAGAGTAATTGCAATTGCCTAGACTATAGAGATTGTTTTCCTATCTTAAAACTCTCCCACATTTAATCCATTCTTTCTCAGTTGCCAAAGTCATTTTTCTAAAACAAAGGTTTGATTATGCCATCACTCTCTTCAATGAATTAAAGTGGTTTCTATTATCTCCAGGATCATTTTTCCTATTTAGGAATTACATAAGAGGGTTGTGAGGGATTGGGGGTTGAATTGTTCTTCAAACATGGCCCTTCATCTTTGGTCTTAGTGCCTTTGCACTGTCAATCTCCCATGTCTGAAATGTTTTGTCCACTCAACTCCACCTATTAGTTTTCCTAGCTTTCTTCAAAAATCAATCCAAATCACACTATCTTCAGGAGTAGTTTCTTAGATCCCTCATCTATGAATTATTTACATCCTTAATATTTCCTTCCATGTATTCTTAATAAATCTTGTGTATAACTATTTTCATGGTGTCTCCCTCCACAAAGTATATGTCCCTTGGGATATTCTTTGTCTTTCTTTGTTTGCCCAGAATTTAGCTTATTTCCTGGTATATAATAATGCTTGCTGACTAATTGAAGCATTCTTGTTTTCAATTTTTTTGAGAAATGTTGCCTATACACTTTGATATTTTATCTGTTGGGGAATAACTTTGGGTCTTATGTATTCCTGTTATCTCTTTCTTTATATAAAATGTAGAACTTGTAAATTTGATAAGTACCCCTTCATCAGAGAACTAACAGGAATGTAAAGCAAAATAATGGCAAGGACTAAGAGCTTTGTAATTTTCCACTAAGAGTCTTCACATTATTAATAAATCTGTAAGTACCATTTTTAAACTAACTGTGAAGCTACTTATTAGTACAGTTTTGCTTTTAGAGGGTGCAGGACTTGCTGGTAAGCAAAATCACAAATACCCAGAAAGAAATATTCTACCACAGATATCCAAAATATCTGATTGTGGGGCAGAGCCAAGATGGTGAAGAGTAGACAGGACTTTACCTGAGCTCTTCTGGCTTCTCTCAGAGTCAACACTGGATCAAGCCTCTGAATAGGTTTTGGAGTGAGAACCCATAAATATTTGGAATGTAACAAATTTCCAGTAGAAGATATCTTGAGGGAACTTCAGGAAAGGTCTATCTCAATTGGACAAAGAGGGACATGGCCCAGTGTAGGTGTAGTGCAGGGAGGTCTGGTATAGGGAATAAAGTAGGAGCCTCTTAGTCAAAATACAGCACTGTCGGCTACTCTGTCTTGGTTCAGAAGGCCAGTGGATTAGCAGACTATCTAATTAAGGATGTCTCACTGAAGGCAAATAGTGAGGCCCTGAGCATTACAAGTAGGATTTGTATAGGCTCACCCAGGGAAGGGAGGAAGCCTGCAGCACCACCAGCCTCAGGACAGTATAAAGGTTCTGTCACCTTGTAGAGGAAGCTGGAGAGGACAACCTCCCTTGCCCTATGAGCAGACCTCAACCTTTAAAAATTAGCCAAAAAATCAAAAAAGAGCTCTAACCAAAGATAGCTATTATGGAGACAAGAAAAGAACAGAACTCAAACCCTGAAGACACTAAAGGAAAAAAAAAACCTTCAGATGAAGCCTCAAAGTGGGATATGAACTGGTTTCCAACTCAAAAATTTGGAAGAATTAAAAAAGGATCTTAAAAGAGAGAAGAAAAATTGGTAAAGAAACGAGAACTTTGCAGGAGAGTTTAGAAAACAAAATGGAAATTGGTGAAGAAAACTACTGCTTAAAAATAGATTTGGTGAAATGAAAAAAAAATATACTGAAGAAAACAACTTCTTAAAAACAGATTTGGTAAAATAGAAAAAAAGAAAACAACTCCTTGAAAAATGGAATTGGTGAAATGGAAAAAAAATCCAATGAATCCTTTAAAAGTATAATTGGCCAAATGCATTGGACAGATGGAAGTGAATGGGATGGAAGTCATTAAGACATCAAGAATTAACCCCCCCCAAAAAACAACCACAACAAAAATAGAAGAAAATGTAAAATACCTCATTAGGGAAAAAAAAAACCTGAACTGGAAAATAGATACAGGAAAGGCAATCTAAGAATTATTAGACTAACTGAAAACCATGATGAACAAAAGAGCCTGGACAACATCTTTCAAGAGATCATCGAAGAAAATTGCTCTGATAGCCTAGGCCCAGACAGTAAAATAGCCTTTGAAAAACATTCTACCTATCATTCATTCCTGAAGCTCCAAAATGAAAACTTTAAGGAATACTGTAGCTAAATTTCAGAATTATCAGATCAAAATAACTGTCAACTGTTAGCATCTACTTGAGGTATGCATATCTGTATATAGAAGAAACTCCCATCAGATACCTATTGGGGCCTAAGATTTCAGTTGAAGACATACACAAAGCAAAATTCCCCAAACTTCTTCAGTGTTAGACATAATGGTTCTGATGGATTTCAGCAGATCTGGCTAAGAAAGACTGCTATGCAGCCTTATCACACCACATAATGGAAAGAAGTTATCATATTCTGGTAGCCAGTTGTTATAAATAAGGGCTGAGGGAGGAAGTAGGAGAGAGGTCCTATCTCACCATTGGAGAAAAAATGAGATAATCAAAGAAAAGTAGGAAATGTGAAATGCTTAAGAACCATCTCTTCCAGTTTAACCAATTTTTCAAAGCATAGGTACACTTTATTAGGAGCCTAGACAAAGGGTAAGAAACTTTATTTAATAAATGTTTGCTAACTTAAAATATGGAGGGACAGTGCACTCTACAATATAAAGACATTACCTTTTAATACAATTCTTATATATGAACATATCTGTCTTAATGCCAGAAAAATCTATTTCCCAGGGAATTTCATATTTGTTTGGTGAATAGACTATCTTCTCTAAAGTCTTCTCTTTAGATGCTTTGGGAAGTGATTCTCTGAGGCTTATACTTTTATCTAATCTTACCCAATGTGAATAAAATCAGAGAGTTGGTCAGCAAGTGAAGACTATTTTTCTGCCCTATCAATTAAAAAAGAGATTGTCTTCTAGGTGTCTGGGGAACATAATAAGTCCTTTAGTAAATATTTTATCTCTCTTAGGCATAAAGATTTCAATCTACATCACTAGAAAGTGTTCACACATATGAAAATATGAATCCTCTAAGCAAAGATCTAAGTCAAATTACACATTAGAGTGTGAAGGTTCCAAGTCTCTAAGAGTGGAGAATAAACACCAAAATGCTCTCTATGAGTTCAAATCATCCTGCCCATACCAATGATGTCTGAAGGTATTAGAAGAACAATCAGATGTGACTGGGTGAGATTGCTGTCAACAATGTTTGAAAAATTATGGAAAATAGTATAGATAGCACAGGACTAGAGAAAGACAAATTTTCTTTTTATAATTTAATCTTATTTTTGCTGATAAATTTTTATTCATATTTATTCCTGTCTAGCCACTTTCCTATTTCCTTATCCAGGGAACTATCCCTAGTAACAAATATTAGAAAGAGGCAAAAAAAAAAAAAAAAAAACCACCCCTAAGTAAATCAACTAACATTTTAACTATGTCTGAAAGTACATAAACCAGTTTATACCCCAAATTCTCAATTCTAATGAAATGATAGAAGGATGTTTTCCCAGTTCTCAGCATCCAAACTTTCTCCCCACTATTTATAATCTTTTAGTCATTTTGTTTATTGTTTTCCTGGTTTTGCTTACTGAACTTTGCATAAATTCACATAATTCAGTGTTTTTCTAAGTTCATCAAAGAGCTTTTTATCACATAAAAACATTTCATTATATTAAAAGATTATGATGTGTTTAATCATTCAAATGAGATATTTGTAAAGGACATTATGACTGGAACATAGCAAATACTTATAGATTCTTGTCCCTTATTCTTTCCTTTTCCATTTTCCAATCTATGACATCTATAATAATCAGCTACATACATGCAATGGATCTGTTCATTAATAATTTCCCTCATATAAAACAACAAATTTCTGTTTAGTGGTTCATACCAACGTTAAAGAAAACTTAATTCATTTTTACTTAATTACCTTCTAGTGAAATCCTTCTAATTTAACCCCCAAATTTAGAATAAACTGGAAGAATATGCTGGCTCTGGTTTGAGATCTTTCTTCCTTCTCATTTACAATGTAAACGTTGTTACATTCAGAGCTCAGAGATTTATTTGGCAGTATCAAGAGTAGCTTGTTGAAGAGTATTCACACTTCAGTGCCTTCATTTGCATTATTACATTTAAAAGCCTCAAGGCATTATCACTTCCTTTTTTTTTTTAAGTGCCATAATAATTTCTGAGAATGGCTATACTTATCATCATCTGTCAATCAAACTCCTATATTAATAAAATATATTTTTCCACTCATTGGATGGATATATGTGATGTCTCATACATATGTCAATATTAGTAGAATTTTCCCTTGTGAGGAAACTATTTTATTTAACTGAGTGTATGACTGAAAGTAAATGAGGAAAAATTCCAATTTACACTTTAATAAGCAGTGACAATATGATGCTGGAAATGTCAAACTCATGTAATGAGTGTACACAACTGAAATATCTGTGTAAAACCTAAATTTGGTCTGTTTTACTACATTAGTATGTTTATGAAAACTTTGATAAGGGAGAAAAAAGGGCATATTGCTTCATAGTTTTATACTGAATGATTATCTACGACAGCTGATTTCATTAGCTTTCTATTCTGTCAAACTAATAAATACAAACCTCTAACACTTATAAATGTAATTGATAAAAATTTAAACCTATGATCTCTAATTAAATTAGACTCAATATATCTTACTGATAAAGTAGGTTGATTGTTCCCTCCTTTTATAATAAAATGTTCAACTAAATGGGGCAAGAAAAATCAAGATACAGAAAACATAAAGATATTTTGAGAAATAGCAATCTCCAACTTTAGTATTTCAACTCAATGATAATATTTCTGATTCTTAAAAATTAGAATACCATATTATCAGAAAATTATTCAATATTTTGTAAAATTAAAGAGGACTAAAATAACATCACCAACTCAATAATGTCATAAACAATATTACTCATGTATTATTTGTACATATTTTATATAATCTGAATTTTCCATAAAAGTCATAACTTCACAAATAATATTTTTTCAGTCTTATCATATATGGTAAACTTCAATTTGTCACTATATTGATTATAAGACTGATCACTGGGCACATGGCCAAATACACAAATGGAATTCAAACACTAATCTGAAGACAAATAAATTTGGGATTTTTAAAATAATCACTTCTAGCACCTGATGCTGAGAGTAGAAAACCCTATTTTTATCTTTCAAGATAAATAGCAAATAAGCAAGCATCGGCTGAGGCACAGAGATATAAAAGCAAAGCTATGTCTGATTTTCAACAATATAGTCATGCTAATTTCTTTTTTGAGCCCCAATAGAGGAGGATGGCACCAAGACAATATGTACTCTTAAACTGTATTTATACAAACAACATTCATTCATTTATTCAACACATTTTTATCATTAGCTTATTATATTAGATGCTATAGGAAATCAACTAACCACTGCCTATAAGACTTCTGATGAGAAATAATCAGGTAGCCTATGAACCAGGATTAGGTTGAGTAAATAAAAGAGAACAGGCAAATATGTATTATAATAATAAAAGCTGGCATTTGTATAACACTTTAAGATCTGCAAAGTGCTTTATAAATAACTGCCTAATGTTATACTCACAACAATCCTGGAAGTTATTTTTATTTTTTATCAGCTATTTCACATGAGGAAACTGGGGCCAACAAAGGTTACCGCACTTTGATCTCCTCCTCCTCTTCCTCACTTAAGTATTCCTTAACTGTCCTAGAGGCAGCTAGATGTCTTAGTAGATAGATCTCTGGGCTTAGAGTAAGGAAGATCTAAGTTTAAATCTACCCTCAGACACTAGTCGTGTAATTCTGGGCAAGCCATTTAACTTCTGTGTGCCTTAATGCACTGGAGAAGAAAAGGCAAATTATTCTAGCGTCTTTATTAAGAAAACCCTATGGATAGTATGGTCTATATCAGTGGTCCTCAAACTTTTTAAATAGGGGGTCAGTTCACTTCCCTCAGACTGTGGGAGAGCCTGACTATAGTAAAAACAAAAACTCACACTGTCTCCGCCCCTCAGCCCACTTGCCATAACCAGGCTGGCCACATCAAACGTCCACAGCAGGCTACATCTGGCCCACGGGCCATAGTTTGAGAACCTCTGGTCTATGGGGTCATTAAAAGTTGGAGACCATGTACCAGTGAACAAGAAGCAACATAATAAAATAGATAAGACTTAGATTAAGATCTTAGTGTGAATCTGCTTTAAGAATTTAATACTGTCAGACTCAGTGGTTTCTTCTGAAAAAATTAGGGGAATAATAGCATTAGCTTTCCACGAATGTTCTAAAGATCAAATGAGATAATATTTGTAAAGTTCTTTAAGACAAACCTTAAAGCTCTATATAAATGTCAGTCACTTTTTAATGTGATATCTTCTTTCCTCTCTTCCTATAACTATTACTGTGTTTATTGGTACTTATTTATATACCTGGTTGGTTCTGTTTTTCCATGTATTTTCCACATATTTCCATGGCTATATATAAGCTCTTTGAAAGATAGGATAATTCAATTTCTTTGTCTCTCTCAAGTATACAATATGCATTTGATGATTGACTTCTATTATTCTTACCTCTCCAGCCATAGTTTTGCTTAAGCCTGAAATATGATGAATCTTTGTTTACTAATCAACAAAACTAATTCCTCAACTGGTGTCCATGATTCTATTACCTTTTGCTGCTCTAGAGCCTCACTTCTTCAGTCTTTTCTCTCATTCATACTTAATACATCTTTCCATATGCATATAAACATGCTCAGTTTACCCCACATCTAAAAAAAAGTCTTGATAATTTTTTGTTTTGAAAGACTGTCCCATTTTCTCTTTTCATTTATTACCCACTCACTTCTAAACACCTAGTAATCTGGCTTGTCTACTCACTGCTCTCTAATGAAATTACTTTTTAAAGGTTGCCCAAATGCCCCATGACCAAATCCAATTGATTTTTGCTTTACATTATTTCATAAATTTTTTAAAGATTTATTTATAGTACTTATAATTATTTTACTTGATTACATTATAATATTTCTTTATACTATTATATCATTGTTGGTTATTTAGGTAAAATTCAGGGGTTTTTGGCATTTTAAAATATTGTTGCTATGAAAATCTTTGCATAGATATTCCGTTTTGCTTTTGTTAACACTTTCAGGGTTTATTGCCCTAAATAGAATTACTGGGCCAAATATGTGTTTATTTTTCTAATTTTAACTGTGTATTGCTAAACTGCATCCCAAAAGACTATACAACTTTCCAATTCTCACACAAAGTAGACACTTTATAAATGCATACAGATTATTTTTCACATCCCTACCAGAATTAAACAGCATTTCTTTTACTGATTTTTGCCAATTTGATAAGTGTGAAGTAACATCTCAACACTATTTGAATTTGCATCTCTTTGACCACTGAGAGCAGACATTTTTCAGATGATTAATGAAAATTTATAGTTAGTTGAGAAAATTGTCTTTTCATATCATATGCCAGTTACTTATGTATTTCAAATACCATGTTTTATTTGCAACATTATTTCCTAATCTCTTTTTTAAATAATATTTTTGTTTGTATAAAATAGATTTATTTTAATGTACCTCAGTAATCTGACTTATTTTTAAAATTTTCTTCTATTTGCAGAATAAGTTATCTTCTCTACATAACTCAGATAAATACATCATTCTATTTCTTTTTATGGCTCTTTTTATGTTTTAATCTATTATTCATTTGGAATGCACTAAGATATTTATTATGAGATTTAAGTATAATTTTTTTTCCTACTCAACTGATAATTAATTATCCTAAGTTTATTTGTGAAACAATGATTCTTTTCATCAAGTTTTATCTTAGGTAGATTTAGCAAAAAAAGAACCAAAAAAATGCCTAACAAAAGAAGTAGAAGGAGAAATCTAAAATGACTGATATTATTAGAAACTATGAAATAACTGAAATCCAACTTTGATCTACAGTTAATGTGTAACAGAAATAGATAATAAATCTTTTAAAATTATAATAGGAACTATCAAAGTGGAATATGAGGTAAATACAAATATTATTTACTCAAAAAGAGCAATCAATTCTAAAATGCCTATTTATTTGGTGGCTAGGTGGCAATCTGAGTTTAAGTCCAAGTTCAATAATTTATCTGTGTGACCTCAGGAAAGTTACCTAACTTCTATCAACTTCAGGAGGTAATATACAGGGGGTAACATACAACTATATAGGGGATAATAATAGTACCTACTTCCCAGGATTGTTGTGAGGATCAAATGAGAATTTTTTAAAGTGCTTAACACAGTACCTGTAATATGACTGCTCCCTCCCTATTCTGATTTCCTAAATAGAATTACCAAATACTTCCTAACCTTTAGCCACTTAACGTCATTATTTTGAACAATATTTAGCATATTGTTCTGTCATATAGTGATGACCTCCAGAACTACTGAGGTTAATCCGTCTGTCCCAATACTACATGGCTCCATGCTATTACTTTACATTAATGTAATTTGTGTCTTATTCTCCTTCTTGCTATCAACTCTTATTGTGTCTATCTGTAGAAGATCCTGTCCTCCTTTATTTCCTCCTCTCTATCTGTTGTGCCTAAAAGTGTCTGGTTGGTAAGCTAAATGGTAATACTTATCAGAATTATGTGTAAAATAGGCATAAGTACATTTTAAATGAAAGTCAGAGACTCACTGGTTTTAATGCATTGATTCTGTGACTTTTATTTGGTGTCTGGAAATTTGAATTTTTGACTACATTCCATTGATAAGAAATTTCTAGAAAAGTAACCTCATAAACATATGTAGTATTGTTGAAAGTTTTCCTTTGTACTTAGAAATGTTCATCATGTATGCCACCTAATTTTGTTATTTGTTTTTATAAAACTAAAAAATCTTTAAAAATATTTTTGCTAAATTTTCTCTAAGTCCTTAACAAACTATGCAAACTTCTCACTGACATTCACATCAACATTTTCTTTTATATCTAGTCTGTCTTATGTGTCTTCTGTCCATATATGTGCATATATAGAGAGAATGTTTTATATTTATTCTATCTTATATGTATAATATCTTTTATAATATGACAAATCATTTTATTTGCCTGTATTCTTTCCCCCTCACCCCCCCCCCCCCGGCTGGGGTTAAGTCACTTGCCCAGGGTCACACAGCTAGGAAGTGTTAAGTGTCTGAGACCAGATTTGAACTCAGGTCCTCCTGAATTCAAGGCTGGTGCTCTATTCACTGTGCCACCTAGCTGCCCCTATTTGCCTAAATTCTTAATACATTGCCCACCTTATCATATTTCTGAAGACTGTTTCTCATACTTTGCATTAAGACCAGGTTTCTTATCCTGTTTTACAATCTAGGCTATCAAGAATAAAACCTTTTATTACCCTTTTTATAGAATAACCTTTCCATGTTGCATGTGTTAAGATATTAAATGTTTGTTATCTTTATTACTTGGCATAACCTGTTTCCTATGCTTAAAATGTCTTAAGCCAGATATTTATTGCAAAGGGTAAAGGAAACAAAATAGCATGTACACATTTTTCTCGAGTCTCAATAAAACCAATTATAAAAATGCCTTTACTAACTCTATATATGAATTCATATGTAATCTCATCAGACTGTTTTCTTGGAGCATTCATATGTAATCTCATTGAACTTTTCTAACAATCCTAAGTTAAAATTCCCATTTTAATGATGAGAAAGTTGAGAGACAGTGACACCAAGTGACTTGCCTAAGGTCATAGAGTTGTATAAGATAGAGCCAAGATCTTTGGGATGCTAATTTACTGCTTTTTTTCGTTATATTACTACACTATGCTAACTGGATGCTATTATAATCATGTCTTTAATCATCATGAAACATATATGCTCTTTCAAGGAAATTATATTTGTATATTGTAGAATAAACTAGCTTTCTGTTAAAAGATACCTTTGAAAGATCTCTGAAGTTTCCTGGAAGTGTCAGGTCTAATTCTTCTGACTCATAATTTGTTAATACCCATGGAAATACTGGATATTGGTTCAGATCGTTGTATGTTCGTCCTAGTAAAGAAAAAATAGGATATGAAATTGTTATATATGAATAATTATTAAATGTTATATGTATATGTGTATATATCAGAGAATAAACTGTAGTACTGAAACTTTACTTTTTGCCAAATTATAACTTTTATTTAATTAAAAAGTACTCATCTATCCCATTATGTTTAATTAAAATATAATTTAGGTATCAATGAATAGATGTTTTCTGTGAAATATGAGAAAAATATTCAAGACTATAAAAATTTGACAAGATAAAAAAGTTAATTGACATCACAACATTATCACTCTATGCCTACACAAAATAATCTTTTATGTTACAGCATTTTAAAAAAATATAAGATACAACTTGCCTACACAACAAAGAAGGATACAAATCTTCAAACTTTCAACATTAGTATCTTTGATCCTCTGCATCAGGATTTAGGTATTATGAAAAGGAATATACTTCAGAGTTTCAGTAGAATGCTCAACTCTCTCTTTGCTCCCTCTCTTCCTTCAATTCATCAACAATAAGGACAAATATCATGTTTAAATTAGCTTTTTAAAAAATTTTGTTAAGCATTTTATCTTGCTAGCTAAGATATAAAGATAATTGAAAATAGTGCTCACCTTATGGAACTTAAAAATTAGTAGGGGAATAGGACATATACAAATATACTATAACTCTTTAATAGCTATAATGCAGTAAAAACCATGGTAAACATTATAAGAGGCATAAATAAAGTTCCACATAAGGACCAAAAGGAAGAACTTTGGACTCTTCCAAGTATAGTTAATGTGTATAAAAGCACTGAATATGGATTTATTTTTATGAGTTTGGTCAGAGCACAGCAGACATGTTGGGAAAGTGGATAAGACTGGAAAGGTGGAGTTGTGGTAGGTCTTGAACACTTAACTTAAAAGCATAAATTTTATAATTAAGATATATCATATGTGTGCTTTGCTAACCTATGTGTATTTTTATCCCTATTCTAGGATGGATAAGAGTATAAGTATGCCTAAGAGTTCAGATTTTTTGACAACATGTTTATTTTCAACATAATATGGTCAGTGTATTAATGAAAGACATTAAATAAAAATGAACCATACTGTACACTAAAAAAATTAATAAAGAATTGGGCCTGGAGTCAGAAAGACTGATTTCAAATTAGATACTCAAATCAGACACTGGACAAATCACTTAATCTCTATTAGCTTTAATCCACTGGAGAAGAAAATGGCAAATCATTTCTATATCTTTGCCAAGAAAACGCCATACCATCAAGAGGTCACATAAAGTTGGGAATCACCAAAAGTAAGACACAACTGAACAACTGGACAATCACAATCGTGAGGATCAAATGAAATAATTTATGTGAAAACAGTGAAGACTGTACAGTGCTACAAACGGAATATATTATTAGTACTACTTACAGAATTCACAAAATAAGTATTGTGTTGCATAGGCTGGTTTAAATGAATGTGATACAAATGTATAAATTCAAAAACCAATTTCAATTATATAACTTTTAATTATTTTATTTTAGTTAAGTGTTTTAATCTGCAATTTGCAAACCCATATGATTTAAATGAAGAACACTAAAAATAAAAATCAAGTTAAGGGCATAAATTTTTAATCAGAATTACTTCCTACCATATTTAATCTATAGGGAAAAGAAAATAATGAATACCAATATCAAAGGACCATCTCTTTAAAATGTTCAGTTGTTCCAAATATAATTTAAAAGTATAAACATATGGCTATTATTCTGATGATTTGAAAGTGAAATATGCAATAATATAAAATAATCTCAGTTAAAAATGGAAATTATTAAAGAAAAGCATCATGCTGATTTTTAAACCAAGATAAAAAGCCACATTTTGATATTTTCTATTCATCTGAAATAAATGTGAATATATATTTACATATATAAACTCTTCTTTTAGTTTATAAAAGCCTTTGCAAGTTAGCCCCAATCTTTCTTTTTTAGCCTTACTGGATATTATTTCCCCCCTCACACTGTATGATCTAGCTAAAATGGTCTCTCTATTCCTTTTACATGCCATTCCATCTCCCATTATTTACTCCTACTATACTTCTTCCTCAAAGAAACCCTCTCTTTATTCAAGATGTAGCTTAATATTCAAGTTTTACACGATCCCTTATTGTGACCTTTCTTGTAATACTCTTGAAATAACTGTAAAAATATTTATATTTTTAAAAAAGTATGGTAATAATTAAATATATTCACTTATAAACTATTTGGCAAGATATTAATTCAACTAAACATAATAATGCAAGTAAAATGTTAAGGGATTTTCATTAGTAGAAATCATAAATATAAAATTTTCACACAAAAGGATGGAAAAAGTATGTGAATTTCAAATAATATCTTTAAGAATATAATTATGTATGGTTGTCACTTCCAGGGATACTATAAAATTTGGGGGCCCATAATTTTTAACAATGAATAAGGTCCACTATTTTAATTTTCTCAAATATAATTTCCATTATTTTAAAAAATGATTGATTGCTATTCATTAAACTATGTAAGGTAATTTGTTTTTAAAAACAAAGCTTTTTTGTTTTTAACTTATGTATAGTTTTATTTTTTAAGTGAGCTAATTTAATAGATTAGCTTGTGTAGTTAGTAGATTCCACGTTTTCTTAAGCAGCAGTAAGAGCAGATTTTTCAACAACCAAGCATATAAAGTTTAATGTTAAAGGCTGAATATTAAATATCACAAGCCTATGACACTAATCTACTTGAACAATAAAAGTGAGGCACAGTAAATGAGATCTCAGAAATACTGGGTATGTTTCTTCATTATAAAAAAAGGTAAAAAAAACCTTTTTAATTAAACCATCCAATTTAATGTTTTTATATGGCACTTTAGTTTTGAAGGCAAAGTGATCTAGAGACAGCTGACAAAGAAATTATAACTGCAATTCCTTGGTGAAAATGTTAATGACAGCAAAATATTGTTTAATTAGATGATTGCAGCATCTGGATTAACACTCTTTAAGAGCGATGTTCCTATGCTTGTCTGCTTCTTCACACTTTACAGACATTTTGTCATCTCTAGGTCATTAGGAAAGAATTTTTAATGATTTTTCTAGAAGCAAGCAGTTCAAGTTACATCTAATTAGATGACAATAATAAGCCCAACACATGCAGTAGCTAAATATATACATAATTAACCAGTGAGGGCTTGTACATCACAGGGTAAAAAAGTGGAAAATGCTAAACAGGAGAAAAGGTTGGGGTAGGAGAAAGTTATGCTGAATTCATTAACTAATCATATAAAAAATTCACAAACCTTTACAAAAAGTTTAGTTAGAGGGGCTCATTTTTAACATGCTATGTTGGAAATAATTTTATTTTAAAAGGCAAGACAGTGAATTTTAAATATTTTTAATGTGACTCAAGTTAACAAGGGAAAAAAGATATTATATTTTAGGAATATATTAAAACAAAATAATGGAAACCAGAAATTATAAAGTAAAACTAGGTTTTAGTCAACTGCTAGGCATCATGAGATTCAAGTAAATAAGAATTTTCATTATGGCCAAATTATAATTCAAGTGGCTTATTTTCTTTTCTCATTAATCATATTTAGGTATTTGAAATCCAACCTTTGGGGATCTTCATGTATTATAGTGTGAAGAAATCTATTGTACACTTAATTCATTAAAGTACATGATGTTTAGTTGCATAGTTAAAGACCATTTCTGGCAGAAAGAAAAGCAAAACTAATCACATAATGTATGTTCAAAGTCAGAAGCATTAGCTAACATTGAGTTCAAAATGAGTAGCACATTTTGTATGTTGTTTTTTAAAAATCTGCAATAGTAAAACACTCAATCCATAAGTCTTGGGAAGTCTGTAAAGGGATTAAATTGAGCTCACACAATACTAGCAAACAAGAAGTCTCTGAAAGGTTCAAAATCATACAGAATGCTAAGAACCAAAATTTAAGCCAATGATGTAATTTCCTTAGCCTAGGCTACAATTTCAAAACACTAAAAATTCTAAAGGAAACTGGAAAAGAAACTTGAGGTGAAGCCACATTTTTAAGATCAACCAATGCCTAGTATATGCAAAGGATTTTGCTCATAGAATTACAGAATTAGCCTGCTATTAAAGTGAATAAATATTTATTAATGTCTAACACACATTGTATAGAATAAAGAGGAAGTATAATATATATTTCTTTGTTCTTAAGAAGATTACATAATAACTGGAACAATAATCTAAACTAAGAAGGTCCTTCCAGATTCTGTCTTTGTCTTAGGATCTTTTTTCAGCTGTATACTCTCTATTGATGGGGACAGAGCAGGGCAATCCCAGTTCAGGTTTCTATCCTTGCCCCTGAGTATTTTAGTTGATCACCTGGAACTTTCTCCTGTCTTACCACTATACCTCTTGCATCCCTCTACCTATTGTGCTTGCTGTGAGGGAAGGCCTTTCAAGGCCCAACATCATAATTTGTCATGAATTTAGGGGACAGTGTTGAAACAGTTTAATCATCTGCTTCCCTAAGAAGACTTCTAAGGTCTGGTATTGTGCAGTGGATAGAGTGCTGGACCTAAGGTAAAGAAGACTGATCATCTGAGTTAAAATCTAGCCTAAGACAATAGCTATGTGATGCTAGACTAGACAAGTCATTTAATGCCATTTGCTGATAACCTGGAGAAGAAAATGGCAAAACTATTTCAGTATCAAGAAAACCCCAAATTAGGTCACAAAGAACCAGAAATTACTTTCAATGAGTGAACAACAACAAAATTCCTCAGTGATTAATATAATCCCAACCTCTTATGTTGTCCCGGTCATGCAATTCTACTCTCCTGCCCTCCCACATACAAAGCCACATCCCTCCCATACCTCACAACCCTACCTGCCTCTCCCCACATCAATACCCCTCTACAGCTCTGCCTGCTGTTTCCATTCTGCTCTCTGGAACACAAACTGAATAAAATTTTTGCTTTTATCTTAACATTTTCATTGCTCATCCCTTCCAACTTCTGGTATTCACTAGGACCTAGGTTCCCTGGCCACACTGTCCAGAAGTAGTTATTCTTTCATTCTTATCAACTGATCATAATGAAGGAGCCAGAATACTCCTTGCTGCCCACTGTCTCTCCAGGCTCTTCCTTTACAACCATAAATCTGCAAACTCTCAGCCTCTGAGATTCATTTAATCCAAATTTATCATCCAATCAAGATTCTGATAACTGTTATCTACCAACCTCTAGGACAGGCTTAGTGAACTCAGTGTTAGGCTCAGAGTCTTCCTTTCCACTGTAATGTTTATTATTCATACTAGGGGACTTCAACATATACTAGCCACTTCAAATAGCCTAACCTCAAAGTTATGCAATTTATATTCCTAACATATACTCTTCCACTGATTTTCTGCTGCAACATAAGAAGTAATCATACCTTTGATCTCACTATTACTCCTAAAAGTTCTGTTTCCATGTCCATGAACTTTAAAACTTGTTTACTTAATCATAATCTTTTGTCAATCCATCATTCCATCAGTTCCATGGCGTCAAACTCTAGCTTTCATCCTCACTGTGATCTCCATTTCTTTCATATCTCAGTACTTTCCCAAGCTATAACTACTACATGACATCTTTTTTTTTGAGGGAGGAGGTGGTGGTAGCAGTGGCAAAGATATCAGAGAGATCTGCCATTTCCTTCTCCAGGTCATTTTATAGATGAGGAAATTGAGGCAAACATGGTTAAGGGACTTGCCCAGAGTCACACAACTAGTAAGTACCTGAGGCTAGATTTGAATTTAGGTTTCCCTGACTAGGGTTAGCACTCTCCTGAGCCCCCAAATTCCTCTCTGGATGACCAAGGACCAACTCCACCCTACATTATTGTTTATTCTTGAATCCCTTGGTGTCCTATCTTTTGTCATTCTAGTCCAGATAGGTCTACTCTGGCAAGAAGGATTAGAGGGACAAAGATGAAAAAGAAGGAAGTACAGGTCAGCTCTCTTCTAGCACTAAACAACCTGATTAATATATAACTCATCCTCCCCCACTCCCTTTTCTTGACAAGGAGGAGGAAACTTAAAATTAGTTTAGTGTGAAGAGTAAAGAAAAATGCTTCAATTTTGACTTAAAAAATAAATGTAAATGAAAAGCTCCAATCCCCTTATCCCAAAGGCTTTAATTTACTCCTGAATTAAGAGGAAAACCCTAGCCTTCTTCTGCCTCCTCCCCAACACCCTGTCCCTCCCAGGGGCAAAGAAAACAACCTCAACTTGGTTTCTAAAGTACAAGAGAGTTATAATAACTCTTGAGGCCTGAGCACCAAGAATGAGTAAACAATAATATAAATAAATAAAGTTAAAAAAAAAAAAAAGACTTTTAGGATACCAAGAATTTCTAAGTTACAAACCCTGAGGTTTATATAACTCAAAAATACGTACAATCAAAGCTTCAAAGGAAAAAAAAAAAACCTATCACAAGGTCAATTAAACTACTAAGAAGACATGATGTAAGAGTATAGAGTTTAAAAGTGAAATTATAAAATATGAAAGAGGAATCTGAAAAAAGTTAATAGCTTAACAATAAGGTACAAGACTTTACCCTGATAAGAGACTTCTTAAAAAATCTGAATGGGTAGATTAGAAGTTAATAATACTTCAGGAGACAAGAAATATTAAACTAACAAAGACAAGAGATTGAAAAAATAGACAAAAATGTAAAGTATTTCATACATAAAAACAACTGAGAAGAGATCAAGGAAAGATGATAACTTAATTATCACAGAATTATCTAAAATCTATGAATAAAAAAGATTATATAGTATTTCAATAATTTATTAAACTGTTGAAATATATTAGAACAACAGAGCAATGAGAAAATAGGAATATAGCAATCACTTAATATAAAATATTTAGGAGCCTAAATCTCAGGACAGTCAGGTACTGTATGAGCACAATTATAAAACACTTTTCACAAAAATAAAGTCAGATTTAAACAACTGAAAACATATCAAGTGCTCATGGATAGACCAAGCTAATATAATAAAAATGACAACTCTGGCTAAATTAATTTACTTATTCAGTGCCATACCAAACTGCCAAGAAATTACTTTATAAAACTAGAAAAAAATACTACCAAAATTCATCTGAAAAAACAAAAGGTCAAGAATTTCAAGGGAATTAATGAAAAACAAAACAAAACAAAACAAAACAAAACAAAAAACGCAAACTTAGGTGGCCTAGCTATATCAGTCTTAAAACTGTATTATGAAGCAATGGTCATCAAAACCATTTGGTATTGGCTAAGAAATAAAAAAGTTGATCAGTGGAATAGGTTATGTTCACAGGACAAAATAGTCAATGACTATTGTAATTTAGTGTTATTTAAACCCAAAGAGTCTAGTTTCTGGGATAAGAATTCATTATTTGACAAAAATTTCTGGGAAAACTAGAAAACAGTATGGCAGAACCAAGGCAATGACCAATACCTAACACCTTAAACCAAAACAAGATCAAAATGGGTTCATGATTTAAATATAAAGGGTGATAATATTAGCAAATTAGAAGAACAAGGGATAGTTTAACTCTCAAATCTGTGGAGAAGGAAGACATTGATGGCCAAAGGAGAACTAGAGAACATTATGAAATGCATAATGGATAATTTTGATTATATTAAATTAACAATGCAGTCAAAATTAGAAGAGAAACATAAAATTGGGGAAAATGTTGACATTCAAGGGTTCTGATAAATGCCTCATTTCTAAAATACATAGAGAATCAACTCAAATGTATAAGAATACAATGGTCAAAGAATATGAATAAACAATTTTCAGATGAACAAATTAAAGCCATTTCTAGACATTTGAAAAAAATACTTTAAACATTATTGATTAGAGAAATTCAAATTAAGACAACTCTAATGTATGACTTCATGCCTCTCAGATTGGCTAAGATGACAGGAAAAGATAATGATAAATGATGGTGGAGACACAGGAAATGGGACATTAATACATTGTTGGTGGAGTTGTGAATTGACCCAACCATTCTGTAGAGCAATTTGGAACTATGCCCAAAGGGCTATCAAACTATACAAACTATCAAACTATTTCTTTTTTTTTTTCCCCAACTGAGGCTGGAGTTAAGTGACTTGCCCAGGGTCACACAGCTAGGAAGTGTCTAGTGTTTGAGACCACATTTGAACTCGGGCCCTCCTGAATTCAAGGCTGGTGTTCTATCCACTGCGCCACCTAGCTGCCCCTTATCAAACTATTTCTACTGGGCCTATATCCCAAAAAGATCTTAAAGGAGGGAAAGGGACCCACATGTGCAAAATGTTTGTGGCAGCCCTTTTTGTAGTGGCAAGGAACTGGAAACTGAGTGGATGCCCATCAATTGGGAATGGATGAGTAAGTTGTGGTATATGAATTTTTTGTTCTATAAGAAACCAGCAGAAGGATGATTTTAGGGAGGTCTGGAGAGAGACTTACATGAATGGATGTTAAGTGAAGTGATCAGAACCAGGAGATCATTATACATGGCAACACTAAGATTATACGACACTCAATTCTAATGGATGTGGCTCTTTTCAACAATGAGATGATTGAGGCCAGTTCCAATGATCTTGTATTGAAGAGAGCCATCTGCACCCAGAGAGAGGACTGTGGGAATTGAGTGTGGACCAAACATAGCCTTTTCACTCTTTTGGCTGTTGTTTGAGTAAGTCATTTTCTTTCCTTTTTGAGCTGATTTTTCTTATACAGTAAGATAATTATGTATAAATATGTTTGCATATGTTGGACTCAACATATATTTTAATATGTATAACATAGTGGATTGCTTGCCATCTAGGGGAGGAGGTAGGGGGAAGGAGGGAAAATATGGAACACAAAGCTATGCAAGGGTCAATGTTGAAAAAGTATCTGCCCATGTTTTGAAAATAAAAAGTTTTAATTTAAAAAAAGGAAAAAGAAAAGAAAAACAACAACAACAAAAAGAAATGGGATGGGAGAAAATCATAGTATAAAAATGTGATTAATTTTATTATGCTACAAGCAATAATGAATATGATGAATTCAGAAAATATGTAAGAAGACTTGTATGAACTATTATAATGATTTAACAAATTGTGAGTACTTCCAATGAGTACAATAATAAAGTAAAAACAATAACAACAACAAAAGATTAGCAGGGTTCCCAGGGTGGAGCAAATATGGAAGAGTAAAGTCAGGAAGCTGCTTGAGCTCTCCCAGTTTCTCCCAAGAACCACATGAAATCAAGCCTCTGAACAGAGTCTGATTCAATGAAATCCCTCTCCAGTTCAAGATAGACTGAAAAACCTTAAAGAAAAGTCAGTTTAAGTGGAATGACAGGGATGTTCAACCCAGGTCATGTAGGCTCTGGGAAAGCCAGTGAGAGGATCTTAACCATAGCAAATCAGCAACTAAGACCCTCAGTCCTGGTTCATTATAGGAGCAGATCAGTACAGCAGCTTCCAGTCTCAGCTCAGAAGGAAAACTCTGGTAAATCAGGCTGTTTCCTGAACTGCGTAGGCAAAGTTACCCTCTATAAACACAAGTGGTCTCTGTTCTCAAAGACAAGATCAGAACTGCATAGGAAACTTGGGACAGTACCCCCATTAGCCCGAGTGCACAGTTCCACCCTTAAAGTAAAAAAGAGAAAATACCAAAAGAAAAAGAAAGAAAATGGGCAACAAACAAAAAAGAATCTTGATCATAAAAAGCTACTATGGTGACAAGGCAGACCAAAACACAAACTTAGACAAGAACAGAATTCCACAGAAGAAATTTCAGAGTGAGATAAACTGGTCACAAGCCCAAAGAGGCTGCTTGGAAATGTTTATAAAGGACATCAAAAGGCAAATAAGAGAGGTAGAAGAAAAAAATGGGAAAGAAAATGAGGGGTATGCATGAGAGAGTCAACAATTTGGAAAAGGAAGAAAAAATTAAGAAAACAATTTCTTAAAAAGTAAATACATCAAATAGAAAAAGAGATACAAAAAAATAACTGAAGAAAATCACACATTAAAAACTAGAACAGGGCAAATGGAAGCTAATGACTTTGTGGGACAGCAAGAATCAATCAAACTAAAAAGAATGAAAAAATGGAAAAAAATATGAAATTCCTCATTGGCAAAACAGCTGATCTGGAAAACAGATCCAGAAGAGACAATTTAAAAATTATTAGCCTATCTGAAGGCCATGACCAAAAAAAAAAAAAAAAAAAAAAAAAAGAGCCTAGATATCATTTTACAAGAGATCATTAAGGAAAAGAGATCATTAAGGAAAATTACCCCAATATTCTAGAAACAGAGGGGAAATACTCATTAAAAGAATCCATTGATCACCTTTGCAAAAAGATACCAGAAGGAGAACCTCAAGGAACATTGTTGCAAAACTCCAAAACTATAATCTCAAAGAAAAAATGCTGCAAGCTGCCAGACAAAAGCAATTCAAATATCAAGGAGTAACAGTTAGTATTACCCAGGATCTGACAGCTTCCATAATAAAGTATTGAAAGGCCTGGAACACCATATTCTGGAATGCAAAGGACCTGGAGTTAAAACCAAGAATTGACTATCTAGCCAGATTCAATATATTTCATGGGAAGACATGGAAGTTCAATGAAGTAAGAGATTTTCAATAATTTCTATTGAAAAAAATAACAAAAACAGAACTAAAGAGTAAATTCAATCTACAAAGGCAGGACTCAAGAAAAGTACAGAAACATAAACAAGGGAAAATTTATCTTATTTAAAGGTTAAATTGTTTATATTATATGTCATTGGGGCAGACAGAGTGGGGCATCATATGTATTGAGGGTGTGGTTGTGAATGGATTCTGAGGTGATGATATCAAAGAAAAAGACTTTAAAGGATGGAAAAAGAGGAAAGGAGAGGTATAATGGCTCAATTAGTTCACATGAAAAGGCTCAAAAGACCTGTTACAATCGAGGGAAATGAGGAGGATGAACATTGTCTGAAGCTTGATCTCATCAATTTTGGCTTTAAGAGGGAATAATCTAATCATTCAGATGGGTTTAGAAATTTATCTAACCCTATAAAGAAGTAGGAAGAGAAATAGAAAAGAAAAGGGAGGGACAGGATAGAAGGGAGAGTAGAAACTAGGGGAAAAGGTAAGAAAAAGGGGAAAGGCAAGATAGAAAATAAGGTAGTGGATAGGGTAGGTAAAAAAAAAAAATACAAGTAAGGACAGAGTGGAAAGAGAACAAAAGTATGTACAGGGGAGAAAATAGTATAGAGGGAAATACAAAGCTGGTAATTATAACTGAATGGGATGAATTCTCCCATAAAATGGAAACAAATAGCTGAGTGGATTAAAAAACAGAATCCTATAATATGTTGTTTATAAGAAACACACTTGACCGAGAGAGACACAGAGTAAATAAAAGTAAAAGGCTGGAACATAATTTATTATGCTTCAGCTGAAGTAAAAAAAGAAGGGGTAGAAATTCTGATTTCTGATAAAGCAAAACTAAAAATTGATCTTATTAAAAGGGATAAGAAGGGAAACTACATCTTAATAAAGGGAACTATAAATAATGAAGTAGTAACAATACTCAATGTGTATATAACAAGTGATAGAGCAGGCAAATTCCTAGAGAAGATTTTAAGCCAGTTACAGGAAAAAACAGTAATAAAACTATTTTTGGGGGGAGGAACCTCAATGTTCCCCTCTCAAAATCAGAAAAACTAGCCACAAAATAAATAAGAAAGAAAGTTAATAGGATCTTAGAAAATCTAGATATAATAGATCTCTGGAGAAAACTGAATAGGAACAGAAACAAATACATCTTTTTCTTGGCAGTACATGGCACCTACACAAAAACTGACCATGTATTAGAACACAAAAACCACACAATCAAATGCAAAAAGACAGAAATAGTAACTGCATCCTTTTCAGACCACAATGCAATAAAAATAAAGAACCAAGAAAAAATAAAACTAAAAACCAATTGGAAATTAAATAACCTAATTTTAAAGGAGTGGTTCAAACAACAAATCACTGAAACAATTCATAATTTCATCCAAGAAAATAACAATAATGAGACAACATACCATGCAACCAAAGCAGCTCTTAGAGGAAATTTTATATCTCTAAATAGCTACATAAATAAAATAGAGAAAGAGGAGATCAATGAATTAGGCATGCAACTTAAAAATTTAGAAAAAGAACAAATTTAACCCCTCCCATTTAACACCAAATTAGAAATTTTGAAACTCAAAGGAGAGATCAATAAAATAAAAATTAATTGAACTAATAAACAAAACTAAGAGTTGGTTTTATGAAAAAACTAACAAAATAGATAAATATTTGGTCAATTTGATCAGAAAAAAAATAAGGAAAAAACCAAATCATCAGCATTAAAAATGAAAGGGGAGAAATTACCACCAATGAAAAAAAATTAACAAAATAATTAAGGGCTATTGTATCCAACTGTATGCCAGCAAGTTTGACAATCTAACCAAAAAGGATGAATATTTACAAAAATATAAACTGCCCAGGTTAACAGAAGAGGAAATAAAATACTTAAATAGTCCCATTTTAGAAAAAGAAAATGAAAAAGTCATCAATGAACTCCCTAAGAAAAAATCTTCAGGGCCAGATGGATGCACAAGTGAATTCTACCAAAAATTTAAAATATGTAAATTATTTGGAAAAATAGGTAAAGAAGAAATACTGCCAAATTCCTTCTATGATACAAATATGGCACAAATATCTAAACCAGGAAGGACCAAAACAGAGAAAGAAAATTACAGACCAATCTCCTTAATGAATATTGATGCAAAAATTTTAAATAAAATATTAGCAAAGAGATTACAGTATTTATCAGCAGGATAATACACTATGACTAAATGGTATTTATATCAAGAATGTGGCACTGGTTCAATATCAGGAAAACTATTATTATAATCAATCATATCAATAACAAAATTAACAGAAATCATATGATAATCTAAATAGATGCAGAAAAAGCTTCTGACAAAATATGGTACCCATTTTTATACCATTCCTAAAACATAGCAATAAAGGGAGCTTTCCTTAAAATGATAAGTATCCATTTAAAACCTACAGCAATAGAGAGAAACTGAATGTATTCCTAATAAGATCGGGGTAAAACAAGGATCACCACTATTATTCAACATTACACTAGAAATGTTGGCTTTAGCAATAAGAAAAGAAAAAGAAATTAAAGGAATTAGAATAGGCCACGAGGAAATAAAAACTATTCTCTTTGCAGATGATATGATGATATCCGGAGAGAATCCTAGAAAATCATTAAAATCTACTGAAAACAACTCACAGCTTAGCAAAGTTGCAGGATAAAATAAACCACACAAATCATCAGCATTTCTATATAATACAAACAAAGCCCATCAGCAAAAAATAGAAAGAAAAATTCCATTTAAAATTTCTGTGGACAAAATAAAATACCCGCCAAGACAAATCCAAGAACTATAAAGAATTGGAAGAAATTGTGATATTCTAATGATTAGTTCCATTAATTTCATTTGGGTCCTCAATGTAGCAAGGCAAACATTCTTTATTGATTCCCCATCCTTCCCACTATGGTGGCTGTCTCTACCTTTTTGATCCCCCAAGATTCTCATGATACTCCTTTCCTTTGTTCTAAATTGAGAACTTCAATTTGGATCTTATTAAATATTGAGACTATTATCCTAGAACTCCCTCTTTTGCTCTCTTACTTGTAAAAATTAGTGGAAAAAATATCCACTTATTTTCTCATTTCTATAATAAAAATAAACTTTTACCAAAGCAAAAGGTGTTATACTGACATTCTTATCAATATTCCATCACTTTCATATACTCTAACTTGTTCAGATTCCCTGCCCCCCCCTGCCTTGCTACAAAAATGTCTATCTGCACATCCTGATTATATGAGGCATGCTTCTCCCTATTTCACCTCCCTCCCTAAGCAGTGTATTCCTGTTTCCTTCCATTCTTAAAATCATCAACACATAACTTAATCACTCCTAGACCTTGTCTAACTAGACTCTATGACTCTTGATGATGTTACAATTTAGAGGAAATACGTGTATCATCTCTCCATTTTGAATGTTAGCAGTTTCTCCTTGTTTAATCCTCCATCATTAAATTTTTTTTTAACTTCTTTGTTTACCTTCTAATTGTGGCTATATGAATTTTGTTTGTACCATTGTTTTCAACTTAACATAATCAAAATTTCCCATTTCACTTTCTGTGATCTCTATCTCTTGTTTGGTCAAAAACTCTTTCATTATCCATTGATCTGACAAGTAATTTTTTTTCATTCTTCCCTCATTTGTTTATAATATCACTTTCTAAATTATGTACCCATTTTGGCTTTATTTTGATAAATGCTATTGAGATGTGGGTCTATGCCAATAGGGATTCCTGCTAGAATGAATTACAGCTTTGTAGTATAGTTTGAGTTATGGTACTATTAAAGTCTCCTTCATCCTCTCTTTTTAAAAAATTTCACTGAGATTCTTGACCTCTTTTTTACCTCCATAGGAAGTTTGTTATTTTCTTCTAGTCCTAACCAGTAATGCTTTGGTAGTTTGGCATAGCACTGAATAAATAATTTAGGTTTGCATGGACAATTTTTTTGTGATGGGGCCTACCCATGGGCAATTGATATTTCTCTAATTATTTAGGTATGTCATTACATCTGTTTTTAAAAATTGTTTTATTTACATGATTTTAAAATGTATGTTAGTAGGTAGACTTCCAAGTATTTTATACATTTTTAGTTATTTTAAAAGGAATTTCTCTTTCTCCCATTTCCTCCTCAGTTTTATTGTTATTATACAGAAATGTTGATTTTTATCAATTTATTACATACCCTCTATTTTCCCTGAAATTATTGTTTCAAATAATTTTGGTTCATCACATATACTTGTTTGACTGTCACACAGTCAACAGCCATCAAGATAAGAATTAACAATTCCCTGGTTACAATGTCAATTATCAACTATGCTACAAGTGGCTTGCTAACATACACACTTAATTGTATGGTGTGTGTATACATGCATATTTACATACACACATATATGTTGTATATATATGTACACATTCATCTACCCATCCACGTATACACAGATATACCTTGGTTTATTGTATTGTACTTTATTGTGCTTTGTAGATAATTGCTTTTTTTGTTTTTAAACAAATTGAAAGTTTGTAACAACCCTGCAACTAGTAAGTCTTTCATTATGTCTCTGTATTTCATTTCAGTAATTCTTGAAATATTTCAAACTTTTTACTATTATTATTATTATAAAGTATGGCGATCTGTGATCAGTGACGTTTGCGTTTGATATTAATACCATAATTAATATAAGAATATAAGAAAGTAAACTCAATCAATAAGTGTTGTGTGTGCTCAGACTGCTTCACTGACTGACTTTCCCACTTCCACCCTCCCTGTTCTCAGATCTCCCAATTTTCTGAGATACAACGATATTGAAATTAAGCCAATTAAAAACTCTACAATGGTCTCTAAATGTTCAAGTGAAAGGAAGAGTCAATTGATATGGCAATTTCTGTTGATGTCTTACTTTAAGAAACTGTCACAGCCTCCCCAACCTTCAGCAACCACCACCCTTATCAGTCAGTAGCCATTAATATCAAGGCAAGATTCCACCAACAAAAAAGATTAAGATTTGCTGAAGGCTTAGGTGATAGCATTTTTAAACAATGAAGTATTTTAAAATTAAAATATGTACACCTTTTAGATATAATATTACCAAACACTTAATAGATATAGTAAAATATAAATATACCTTTGATCTGCATTGGGAAGCCCAAAACTAGTGACTCTCTTCATTGAGATAGTTCACTTTATTGTGGTAACGTGGAATCAAACCCACAGTATGTCTATGTATCTATATATGTGCAGATGGATATACAAACCCATGCATATATATATATATGTTGTGTGTACATGTAGCATATATATATATATGCTACATGTATGTACACACACAACACATACACAGGTACATACATACACACACAAACAAATATACAAAGACATATAATTAAGAGTAACATATGTTAAGCCAGAAACCATGTTTTGCATTTCTTCATACTTCTAGTATTCCTTTCACATAGTGGGATTTCAGTAAATGATTTTGATGATGAGTCACTGAACTAAGCTGAGGCTGAGGCCATAAACAGATGATAATTCAGTCTGTTATCTGCATCTCATTTAAAGAAAATGTTTAGAGACAAAGCAATTTAGGTATTTCTAATAACTTGATTCTTGGTCTTCACCTTCATCTCTCAGCTTCCCTAGCTTCCCTAAAGACTGACTTTGAAGCCCATTTTCTTTCAGCCATTTTCTAATTGCTAACCTCTAGTTTCTAGTTGCTAACCTCTTCCCCGTTTTGATTATTTTTCATCTCCTCTATATATTTATGTTGTTTCTTCCATGACAATGTAGGCATCTTAAGAGCAGAAATTACTTGTTGCTTTTCTAATGTATCCCTAGTGATTATCACAGTATCTAGAATAAACTAAGCACTCAATAAACACTTGTTGTTTGGCTATTTAGAATTACTACAAGAAGTTATTAAGTTCCACTTTTCCATCTTAATCAGATAAGAAAACCTAGGAAGCTCTTCTCCTCAATGTTATAGAGACATCATATTACAAGTAGTCTCCTGGATTAGAGAGTTTAAGTACAATAAGAATTTGTTTCCCGCAAAGGAAAGGAAGTAGCATTTTCTTGGTCTAAGAGGGAGACTTGAGATTTCTTCCCCTCAAAAGATACATTTAAATAGGAAAGACCAAGATAATTTTGCAATGTAATCCATAAATTCATGATTTTTTCTTGAAAGGAAATGATTTTTCATAAAAGTTCATATCTATGCCACAACTAAGCAAAATTTAATGGTTAATATAAAGTTTTATATAACTATAAGTTTTATGTAAGATTATTTAATTGAAACTAAAACCTTTCCTGGGATCACAAAGCTAATAAGTGTTTGAGGTAGAATTTAAATTCAGGTCTTCAAGTCCAGCATATACTATTATATAATGTTTGCTTTCCTATAATATCCTATTAAGACTTTATGTTATTTAAAAAAGTAATTACTTAAAATAAGTTAATATAACTTTTTTCTAAAGTCAATGTCAGCAAAGCAGTCTCTATATATAACAAAATTCTTTGGAATAAAATTACCAAAAATATCAAACATAATATATTTTTAGAATATATGATAACTGATTAATAATCAGACCACATTATTGATTGCCTGGCTCCTTTTTTGTTGTTGTTGCATGAAAAATAATGTTCCAGATGATAATTTTGCCAGAAACCAAATTTGAGAAAAATTATCAATGACCAGTTAGTCAAAGCCTTAATTATATTTATAAAATGCAAGGAATAAAATGAACTGGTTTAAAAGTAACATGAAAAATATTCTGCTACATTACTATGTGTAATATTTGAGGAAAAGATTCAAGCTGGCCTGTGCTGTCCATATTTCTGAACAGGTACAAAGCTCTCTGGAATTAGTATCCTGAGCAAATATAAGACACATAATCCTATTATCAAAGCACTATAATAGTACTTCTGCCTTGGAGTACTTGATTTACTGGTAAAGTTAAAAATGATCATTTTCTTCCACAGTAAGAATGACTTTCCATTGTTTTTGGAATTTTTATGTGACAAAAAAATAATGACAGTGTTGAACAATCTGTAAGTTTTTATTATTCATAATGAATAAAACAAAAATCATTTCTTTCCAACTGACCCTATGATTTAGAAATAAAAAAAAAAAAAAAAGGAAAAATCTCACAAATATGCTTAATTAACAAAAATCACTAGATTAGCAAAAAACCAACGCCTCTTTTTAATTTGCAAATATAGTACTGGCTTTGCTGAAGGCAGTTATTCACTATTTAAAATAGTTAATCTGATTTTATATTTTATTTTGAAGGTCTTATCTAAAGAAGAAAAGATGCTATAATCCAATCATTGCACAATCTAGGTGACATCTGTACGAGGCAGAATACTGTTGTTATTCTCCTGTCTAACTGCTGTTGCTGAAAATGACAAAGTAGTGAAATTATATTTTCCCATTATTATTTCCAGATACTCCCTGACAAAGGTTTGTTGACTCTAATAAAGCTTCAGACAAAGCTGTCAGAGAGAGCAAGAAATAGTCTCTTTATCAATAAAATCTAAAACTTAGGTGCTATGTTGTATATTTTCTAATAAAACAATATGAATCTTAATAATCTAATATAAGATTGTAGATAAATTCAAAAGATATCAATATATTATATCAATGATAATGCTGATGATTTTGACAAACATTAATATGTTTTTAAGGGATTAAAGAATCAGATGCCTTACCTGCTATGGTATTGAGGAACATTAAATATTCAAAGTTAGAGATCTCTCGCCTTTGCCAACGTTGTGTCATATTGGAAGATTTATAAAGTTGTCGAGGGGTGGCCAAGGATATTCTCCTAATAATTAAATATAAATTTGATATTTTGAAGCTATAAGTATTTTCAATTCATAATGAACTAAATATTATCTGACATACATATTCTTTTTTTATAGCTTTTTATTTACAAGATATATGCATGGGTAATTTTTCAGCATTGACAATTGCAAAACCTTTTGTTCCAACTTTTCCCTTCCTTCTCCCCACTCCTTCCCCCATATGGCAGGTTGACCAATTCATGTTAAATATGTTAAAGTATAAGTTAAATACAATTTATGTATACATGACATACATATTCAAGTGAATAACTTCAATGACCATTATTATATATCTAAATAGTGTTTCAACTATTTTTTAAATCAATAAACACTAACTACACTTTAAAAGAAATACTAGATTTGACTAACACCTGAAAGATTTGTTATTGAGAATATGGTATGTTAAATTTTACATGATATTTTCGATTAAAAGTAATCCTATTTAATGCTTGCAATATACTGCTGTTAACAAAGTGGATTCTTTCAACAGTGACAAATCAAAAACTGGCCTATGAAAAAGATAACAACAAGAGTAAGTAATTACAGAAATTGTATCAAGATCATTAATCAATAGAAGTTTGTTACCCAAACTTCCAAATAACTTATAAATATAGAATAGTTACCATTGTCCTGTTCTATTTTTCTCCTTCAAAACCTTCAATACATTCTCCATTTTGTATTTATAGAGGAAGCTAGATAGTATAGTCAATAGCATGTTGGGCCTAGAGTCAAGAAAGCCCAAGTTTAAATCCTATCTTAGATATTTACTAGTTATATAATATCTTGGGTAAGTCACTTAACCTCTATTTGCCTCAGTTTTCTCACTGTAAAATGGGAATAAGAACAGCACCTATCTCTCAGGACTGTTTGGAGAATCAAATGACATAATATTTGTAAAGTGCTTAGCACAGTGTCAAGAAACAGAGGTTAAGTGAATTGCCAAAACTTACATGTATGTATCTGAAGCTGGAATTCTAGACTCATAGGTCTATCTTTTATGTCACCTAACTGCCATTACCTTGTACTTAAACTCTCAATGTTTAGTACAGTTTTTGGTACTTAGGAGGTCCTTAAATACATGTATATTAATCACACATTCTGATATTCTAAGAGTTTTATTAGCTAACAAAAAAATTTTCATATGACATATAGAAAATAGAATTTCTTTTATGGTCAAAATTGTTTCTGTCTTATAGATATTTTTAGTATACCATGCATAGTTGAGAAAGTTCTTCTTAAACGTAAATAATCAGATTTTTAGGCTATAATTTATATATATTTACAGATACTCCTAGTATCCTATATTTAGTATTTCTCAAAGTTTGTACCCTAGTTTTTTGTGCTCTATTTCCTTAATAAACAGTATCATTCACTCTAATAATTTCAATTATGACCTCTGCTTCTGCTCCTGATATTTTTTCTGAGTTTCAGACCCATATCTCTTACTGTCTATGGGACATATTCTCATGAATATGGTACCTCACCACTGGTACCTCAATCTCAATGTATTCAAAACTGAACTAGTTACCTAAACTTGTCCTTTCTTATGATCTCACCATTCACTTAGGCTCTCTTATTCAACTTTCTGGGATTATTTTTAACTATTTCTTTTTTACTTCTCATATCTTATTACAGTTATCAAAATTCTATTGCTTCTCTTTCTACTGGTAACATTTTTACCCATCATGATTCCTCTCTATTTTCCAGTTTCAGACTTCATACAAAGGGATCAGCTTCTTCCTCTGCATCTTTTCCCTCTAATTGGCTAGTTTTTCCCAGAACTTCCCCTCTAAAGAGAATATCCATGTCAGTCCTATCTTCTTTCCCCTCAAAGCTGCACTTCTGATACTTTACTTAGACTTCGTCCCTAATGCTGCAGAAACCTCTTCATTTTGGAAGTTCCTCTGCTATCCATGTCTTCATTTATCTTTCTAGGCTGTACTCCTGACCCTGTTTCTCTACACTGGGTATTTACATCTTTCCAGCTTCCTTTTATTTAATATTTTTTCTCCTTTAGAATGTAAGCTCTTTGAGGACAAAGATATGCGAGCTCAGCATAGTGCTTGGCAGCATTTAATAAATGATTGTTTATTTAACTAGAGTACAGATACTCATTACTGTATCTACTATATAGTTTCCTAATTAAATTATTTTTTTCACCTACTATAGTACTTAGCACAAAGTAGGAGCTTAATACATGTTGACTGACTGTCTAATTTCCTCCTTGTATCTATCAATCCTTTATTCTAAATTTGCAACGGTTTCATAGTATCTTCTAAATAAAGTTAAAATTATTTTTCCTGAGATGAGGTCTTCCCCATTTTTATCACTCTATCTATCTATCTGTAGCTCATATAATCTGTATCTATATGTACTTATGCTTCGATCAAATTGCATAACTATCGATCCCTCAAGCACTTCAGTCTTCATAACTTTAATCAGTCTGTTACCTATGTCTATTGTGTCTTGCTTCCTCCCTTTCATCTGTTGAATTCTTAATACAACTTTTAAAGACCAAGCCAAAAGTCACATGTTCCATAAAACTATCTCTTGTTCCCCAACTTTTGTTCATAATAACTTTCTTTTTTCTTTCTTTCTTTTTTTTTTTTTTTTTTTTGTTGTTGTTGAGGGTCACACAGCTAGGAAGTGTTAAGTGTCTGAGGCCAAATTTGAACTCAGGGGCTCCTGACTTCAGGGCTGGTGCTCTATCCACTGCGCCACCTAGCTGCTCCCAATAACTTTCTTTTTAAGACTTCAAAAACCTCTTTGGTCTGTACCAATATGTGCATTTATCATGTACATTGTTTCTCAAAAATCATATGCATGAGTATCTTTTTGTTCTACTAGAATATCAGTGTTCCCAGACAGCAAGCAAGGGGTTTTAAATAGACAAAATGCATTTAACAAATGCTAACTGAATTTAGTAGAAAATATATTTTTTTCTATCAAATAAATTTCATTCCTGAAATTTAGCTTGTATTTGCAGAAATATACTTTCCTTCAAACAATTTACAAATAGAGAATATTCCTTGATTTCTGGAGCACACATAACTTATTAGTTATAATAGTATAACTACCCTATAGCTATTATATTGAATTTGAACTATATTAAGAAATCACAAAAAAATTTGCAACACAGTACAATTACCTGGCTTGTGGCAAACCATAACTAGTTCCTACACCAACCCGAGGCAAGCTGTACACAACTTTTTTTACTGTTGCTTGGTCAGGAAAGTTAAACATTACCGAGGCTGTATGAGGAAAAAAATGTGATTTAGAAAACAAGAAAAGCAAAAAACCATAAATTTTACAATATAAGTTTTAAGTCTTGTGTATTGATTTATTTGTTATAGTAATGCATTATCTTAAAAAACAACTTTTTTTTTACATTCTTTGCAGAAAATAGCTGGGGTCAAAATGAGAAATAGTTTTTCTTGGATATAAGCAGGACAAATGAAAGAAAGAAAAAAGATAAAGAATAATTTCAGACAATATTCAATAATTTAAAATTTTAAAGTTATGAGCACAATTTCCTGTGAAATATTTAGAGACATACTTCTGTTTGCCATAAACACTTCCAGAGCAGTGTTCTGTAGAAGATAACGTCTTGAAAATACAGCTCGAATTTCGCTGAACATCCATTTTCCATGAAGTCCCTCTGTATATGCAAGAACCTAATATAAAAAGTTAAAAAGAGTTACTATATGTATTTATACACACATATACACACAAACACACATAATACTATTTTTTTTTGGTCTCAATCAGTTTAAGGACTTATCAGTTTGAATTTATGAAAGTCTGACTATATCACTAATTGTTTAATGCCTATTTACAAAAGGTTTGATTTTTCTAATTTTTAACAATATCACTGATGGGAAATGAAAGGGATAAAGATTAAGTTACTAGTCACTAAATATGTTTAGGCATTATTTGAGTCTACTCAACCACTAAAAACACAACATTTCTAAAAATGGAAAGATAAGACGTAGCGTTGGGCAGGTGGCTCAGTGGATGGGGTACTAGGCCTGGAGTCAGGAAGACTCATTTTTCTGAGTTCAAATCTAGAACAGGACAAGGTCTCTTTTCAGAAGTGACATTTGACATTGCCACTAAATGACCCTAATCATAAAGTATTAGGGAAACAGCAGGGAAACATCACTGAATGCCATCTCCCATAAAAGGCATTTTGTGTTAGTAGGCAAAATAGAAATATTGTCTCCAGCCTTTCTTGGGGAAGAGCTAGAATATATAGCAAAATAGTGGTTTCACAAAGATAGAGCATGTCTATATATAGAGAGAAATTACCCCAAAGAGGGACAGCCAGGGAATCAATGGCTTGAAAAAGGAGGAGTGAAAGAACAAGAAGCTAGAGGATTAATGAATTCACAGGCAGAAGTGATCATAAGGATGATTTTATCTAAACCTTTAGTTTCGAAATGAAAGAATTTGAAGCACAGAGAGACTAAGTTACCTGCTCATAATAATAGAGAAGATGTAGTTTATGATGAAGCAAACATTTCTTATACATTGAACATAAATTGGGTCTAAGTTTAAGAAAAAGTCCAAAAGAATTGACTATACTTGTCATTTTTAGGTATGTATGTGTTTTGCCACCTTATTCTGAAAGATCACCTGTATTTATAGAGTTTAAGATAGAAAGAGGCAACATCTCAAATTATATTTTTAAAGTATACCATGCCTTTAGAGTCACAAATTGGCTGGAAGGTTTAGAGAATACAAGATCTTACTGTAGTTATTATAATTATTTAATTTGGTAAAGCAAAAATATGTAAAAAGTTTTATTCCAACAGGCATTTATCATACATAGGTCAAAATCATACATAAGATTCTTTGAAAGATATTCTAAAAAATGGAAATACCTGCTTCACAACACTTTGATGCATAAACCAGGGAGATATATACTTGACAACAGCACTCAGCATCATGGAGGCTACCCAGCATGGTCTATACTAGACAGCTATTATGATACTGTTATTTGGAAATTATACTGTACTCATTGCATTAAGCAATGGAATATTGTGTAATCTCCTAAGTAACATCCATAATCATTCAAAGGGTTAAGCTGGTTTACAGAAGAAATGTAAATTAGACAAAAAAGCCTGTAATCAAAATGATGACATGCAGTTGGATATACAATCACAGAGCTTCTCCATTGGTTTATATATAGTAGAACAGATGTTGAAAAGAAACAATGGCCTGGACCCTGGATTGAACAAGAGCAAGCTAGACTGCCTTGGGAAATGATAAAATCCTTTTAATGACCTAAAACTTCTCCCTGAAATAAAAACACACCTTTTTGTTTTTGTTTTTTATAATTTATTTATTTATTTATTTTTGCAGGGGTGGTGGTGATTCTTTTGGTTATAGCTTCAAGTTTTGAAATACTCAGTATTCTTCAACTGAGAGGAATATCGTACAAATAAGAAATTACGCAAGAAGAATGATGTGGAAATTAGAATGCTTCCTGTCATTTAGCAATGAAGTGGTAGACTATGCAATGGGAATAAAATGAGGTATATACTTCCAGATAGATACGGATTCATTTGTGTTGCTTAATTGGTTAGTATAATGCCTAGAACAAAAGGTGCTTAATAAATAATTTTACATTCATTTATTTATATAAGAAGTGGTTTTTTTGGAATGAAATAGAATAATTAGGAACAATAGTAATTAGGAATTGAAAAATGATAGGAAACCTCCCCCTCCCCCATCAATATGACATTTTGAGACACCTGGGAGAAATGATCAGGGATTATCTCATTTGAAAAAATTATGCAATATAAGGGGCAGGTAACAAAGGAAAAACCTGTGTATAGTTTTAAAGGAAAGGAAGTATTCAAATCTGCATTTGCACTGCTATTCCTTTAGGAGGTAGAACCATGTTGTTTAGTTAAATATGATGGAATTACAAGGCAGTCAACTACTGAATGGCTAGAAAATCAGCCAGCTTCTAATGGACTTCAAAAAGCAAAACATTCTCTGAGTGATTTGAGACCAGAGATAGTCCTGAGAAGTGTGGGCTTTGTAGTTAGCTGAAAACAAAGTTCAAAGAAAAACTCAGATCTTTAGAGATAATTGCTCCCCACCTCTTGGAAAATGAGCCTTGTTACTGAAGAGGTAAGCTGTGGAGTGGAAAAGGCCAAGAAAATCCAGCTAAGTAAGCAATTTGTCTAACCATGAATGCATCTGGGGGAGCCAAATGAGAATACTATGAGAAGAGAAAGCACAATGGTATCTTGCTGTGAACTAATAACCATTACTAGATAAAAAGTAAAGGCAAACACACAAATGAGTGGACCCATAGAACACCCTGAACCAGAAATGTTTGCTCCCTTGGAGATTAAACCTATGAGTATAAGTTGAGGTAAGGTGGTACCTTAGACAGAGTGCTATATTCATTCAGTATATATTTGTAATATCATTTGTGTTGCTGCAATCTGCCTGAGGGAAAAAAATTATTTTTATTTTCTTTTGTTTTCAGGCTGAAATTAGATAATTTTCTAAGACAACTCTTTTATAAAACAGCTTCTTTAATATAGTTCATACATGGTTGAATGCCTAAGAATCTAATATCTCTAGAATTTCTGTGACCATTCCAAGTGCAGAAGCTGATATCTGCATCTCAGAATCTTGGTACCTCAAAAAAGCATTTATAGTATATTATTTTTTTTTTCTGGAGGCAATTTGTGGATTCTTTCAATTCACACTTTTATGTGTTATTAAGATTTGGGCATAAGGGTGGTTCAGGTTTTTTTGACTTGTATTCTTTTAGAAGACATATTTAAGTTGAGATCAGTCTTTTTTTTTTTTTTTTTTTTTTTAAACATTGTGGCTTTTTGCTTCTCTTTGGTGTATAGATGTTCTCTTTCTTGTTTTTTGACACCATGGATTCAAATTCTTCTGCTCTGATTTTTTCTGTTGTGTAAGCTATAATTTTTATTTCTCTTCTAAAATATTCAGGAACAGTATACTGTGATTTTGTGCTCTCCTGAGAATCCACAAAGGCCTCTGCCTCAAAATGGCATTAAGTCAATTTCTTTTATCTTGCCATACCCAGATATATGGACTCTTTTAACTGATCTGGAGGCCATATTTCCTCCTGTTATTACTATCTTCCTGGTTGGTTTGTATAGTTTATATGCTCAAGTTCTCTAACTGACTTTTCTTTCTCCTAAAATCACTGAAAATTTTAATCTCTTATCTTTATCCCAAGGTTATCTTTTTCCTTGAGGCCATCTATAAAAAAGAGCTGTATTTTTTCCTCTTCTCATTCTCTTTTTAACTTCCTTTTAATCTGGCTTTACATCCATCTTTCCACTGAAATTCCTCTCCAAAGTTATCAATGATTTCCTAATCGACAAATACAATAGGGTTTTCTCAGTCTTCATTTTTCTCAACCTTTGTACACCTTTTACACTGTTAATCTCCTGCTTCTCCTCAATATTCTTATCTCTCTTAAATTCTTTGTTTCTCTTCCTATCTGACAATTTCTTCTTAGTCTCCTTTGTTGAATCTTCAACCAGATAAAGCCTAATAATCAGGTATTCCTGATTATTCCATAATCCACAGTTCCATGAGGGTCCCATAGGGCCCTCTTCTCTACTCTTTCTATATTATCTTGCTTGGTAATCTCATTCATTCTCACATATTTAATTATCATCTTTATATTGATAATTCTCAAACCTACCAAAGCCAGGTAAGGTTCCTAAAGTGGTAGAGCTCAATCAACAAATCAATCAATATTTATTAGGCATATATTCTGTGCCAGGTACACAAAAAGAGGCAGTCCCTTTTCTCAAAGAGCTTAAAATCCAATGGGGAGTTAAAATTGCTTTATCTCTTTTTATATAATTCTTATTTTGGAGAGTTTTGAGAGGTAGTAAAGAAGGGACTCTAATCCTACCATGTTGCCAGTGGCACAGGATGGCAACTTCACAGATTAGGAATAGTCAGATAATCTAGAAACCTTCAGCAATCAATCTCAAGTGCTTAATAATACTTTTTGGGAACTCTATACCTTCTTTATGGGTGGTGGTGGGGATCATATCTGAGTTTGATCCCTTTTAAATTTAATCTATTTGTTCTAATGCAAGATTAGTTTGAGCAAGTATTTGGAATAACCTTTGTGTTGTAGGGATTCATTGAAGAAATTTTAGGTGCTCTATGCCCCAGCTTCTTAAACTGTGGTTTGTGATCTCATAACTGAATGTGGGGTTTACAAAATTATGTTTTATTATCAGTAAATGATTTACATACCTATTTTTAAATACCTATATACTTGAAGTCATGTAAAAATTTCTTGGGTGAAAAAGAGTCGTAAATGGAAAAAGTTTAAGAAACCATCCTCTATGCATTCTCAGAACCCTGGGGAATTTTTAGCCAAACTGGTTTTTCATCAGAAAATTAGGTATTGATTTCTCATCAACTCAGATCCCTATTTATTCTGAGAGTTTTATTGGGACGAAAATTTTGTTGAAAGCAAAAAATTCAATTTTTCTTTTTTAGATTGGAACGGGCTTTTGCAAAACAAAGACAGGTAACATTTTTGTAAAATGTTATACATTTGTTTTTAAATCATATATATGGAAATATGGTATGAATGTAATTATCAAGCCTACCAGCTATAGTAGACCTGGACTCTCATCAAAGACTTTATTTTCAAATTAAGAATATGTGGTCTTTGCTGAGACTCTTCAGTAAAAGGCACTAGGGGAAGGCACTGAAAAAGACAATGCTTAAATCTGACCAAATCATGAGAGAAATATCCAGAATTGAGGCTATGGATTAATATACCAAAAATCTCTTAGGTGATTTGCTGGGGATAGTAAATGTTTAAATGATTCTCCCCTTGGGAAAAACAGAGGCACTAAAATGAAAGGGCTGGACTACTGGGCTAAGAGTCAGGAAGACCTAGGTTCTTTTTCTTCGAAGTGTGACTTTCGGTAAGTCATTTAACTTCTAGATACAGTTCATTCTCTACATCTTAGTACCCTGTTCAGGACTTTATTACCTCTAACTTACTTGATTGACCATTCCAAGAGGTTTTACAGCACCAAGTTAATTTCCTTAAGACAGGTTTGACAATGCATACCATTCCCCTGCTCAAAACTTTCCAGGAGTTCCATATTGGCCTCTAAGATAAAATATCCACATCTTCTCCTGGCATTTAATGATCTTCACAATCTGGTTCTAGCCATCTGCCCCTTACACATTCCATGGTCCAACTAAACTTGTTTATTTCTACCTTACACTTCTATTGATGGATTGTCCATTATATGGAATAATATTCTCTCACCTTAAAACCTTTAGGTTTATCAGATATTTTCCAAGGGAAACCTTCTATGATTGTTTAACTGGTGTTTTCTTTTCTCAAATCATCTTCTACTCATTTATCTGTATATAGTTAATATATTCCCAGTAGAATGTAAACTGTTTGAGGGAAGGGATTATTTTTCATCCCAAATTTGAGAACAGATAAAACCTTATTAAATGTTTATTGCCTCATGCTCATATATATTGAATACAGAGAAAGATTAGACATGAAGGAGGAAGGGTTTACTTCTAGGTAGGAAAGGAAATAGGGAAAAGGGAACTGAGGAGGTGGCAACTGGGCCAGGCTTCATCAAAAAAAGAAATTCATGGAAAGTCTTTCTATTTTACAGAAAGCATGTTCCAGGAAGAAAGTATAGAAACATATTATGTTTCTGCTTGGCTGGAATATAAAAATATAAAAAGTTTAGGTAATATGAGATAAGATTGATGCTATATAGCAAGAACCTTAATTGCCACTTTAAGAATTTTTTAAAAAAAATTCTATAGATAACATGAAGAACAATGAAGATTTTTGAATAGGATTCTGATATAATCACTTTACATGCTCATTTTAATAAAGTTACTATAAATAGAACTGAAATAATGAGACTAAGTCTTAAAATATTTTGTAATTTAAATCTATTGATATTACACTACAATAAAGCAATATTTAGTAAAATGATTCACTGGTAATAATAGAAATGGGATATATTTATAATATAGATTATAACAATCTATACCCTCCCACTGCCCACTGTTGATCCTAACCAACGTTTTTTAATCATTTGAGGGTTTACTGACATACAAAAGCCACATGATTGGCTATCAGTGGGTCAAACAGCTAAATTTCTTCTTTAAATTGCCATTAAAATTTCCTTTAAAGAGAAGAAAACTGTTGTGATAAAAAATTCAGTAGGTCTGGAAACCTTAACTCCCTATAGTAGGGAAAAGCAAAATACGAGGAACACAGAAATAAAACCATACCACCCTACTTCCCCACTCCAGCCTCTAAAATTCAGAAATGACTGATGTATCAGTAAGACTAAACATACACACATATATATATGTCTATCTATGTCCATATCTATATATTGGAGGAAGATCTTGGAAGTCCTCAAGTGCCAGGCTAGGAAGCTTATATTTTAATCAAGATGTAAGGGAGAAGAAATGAAAGCTTTTGGGTAGGGTTTTGGTCAGGTTTGTATCTTAGATAATTTTGGCAACTGCATAGAAGATAGATTGGAAAAGGAAGATGGTAGAAACATTAAGACCACTTAGGATATTTTTATAACAACTCTGGGAAAAGGGATCTGGAGACATGAACTGTGGTGGTAACTGTGTGTGTGAAGAATATTCAAGAACACTTGGATAAGGTAAAATTGTCAAGAATTGGAAACTTATTAGGTATAAGAAGATAAGAAAGCGAAGTGAAATTCAAAATGTCATGGGTCTATAAAATCTGGGTTAATAGGAGGATGATAGTGGCCTTGACAGGAATGCGCAAGTTTGAAGGACAGTGATTTTTTTTTGTTAAATTGAATTTAAGATACTATTAGGCCATAAAGATAAAGATGTCCAAAAAACAGTTAGCAAAATCAGGCTAAAGTTGAAAAGCAAGGTTAGGTAGTTTGAAGTAAGTTGCTTAAAAGATAATAATAAAATCTATGGGAATGATTAAGAAGGAAGAGATTACAGAGAGAAGAGAAGAGAAGAGAGCCCAGCAGAAATTCAGGAAAAGCTTAGAAGATAGGGAATGATGATGCTTGAAAAGATACTAAGAAAGAATAGGCCCAATTGTGGGGAAAACAAAAAACAAACAAACAACAACAAAACAGAGAAAAGCAATACCCCAGAAATCTGAGAAAGAGAATACCCATCTATAGTCAAAGGCTGCAAGTTATCAGAATATAAGAACTGAGAAAAGAGGACTGATTTAAAAGTTAAAACCATTTAAAAGCCTTTCAGTAAACAGTCTAATAGAAAGGCATGGTTGTTAGTATAATTTCAAGAGATTGAGAAGTATTACTTAAATTTGTAGTGAAAGGGAGGGATATAAAATAATATTTTGAGGGAAGACGGTTAAAATAAACTTTTTTTAAATGAAGAAGGACATTTAGGTATGCCTACATGCAATGAAGGTGCCTATTGAGACTAAATTTGAAGGTGGGTAGGGAGATAAGCATTTGGGGAAGCCAATCAATTAAGAAATATTTATTAAGTACTTGCTATGTTCTTAAAGCTATAACTTTTAGATATTTTAAAAGTTTTACTTTCTCAAAAAAACTGTAGTTAACATGTAGAATACAAAAAGTACTTGAGATAATAGTTGCCAAGACTGACAATCTTGTGTAAAATTTCCATAATAATAGTAACCCACACATAAATGTCTTTAAATTTTACAAAGCTTTACAAAGTTTTCTGTGAGTTAAGAAATAAAAGTGGTTTTTTCATTTTACAAATAAGAAAAGTCTCAAAGTTAATGACCACTCATGTCATTTAGTCAGCTAGTTTTGTTTCAGACAATTTAAATACAGCTAATCTAACGCTAGATCAAGCCCTTTTCTCACTGTACCCCACAGATTTTTTATTCATATATGCCTATATAAATATAATTGAATTTATGACTTGTGAGCATACAAATCAGAAATCTCAAAGGAATATTATGAAAAGGTAATTATTTCTTTCAATTTAATGTACCCTCAAATTGAACAAAACAATATATTCAATGTTAATTCAATCTTATTTTATTTGTGAATTATGTCATAAATATTAATAATGGATTCACCTAATATGAATTTAGTATGGAAAAAATTTAATATATATTGAAATATGAGGTAAGACCAACTTCCATCAACTACTTTTAAGTATGTTTACATATTAATGGTGTATTTTTTATTTTATTATTTTTACAGACTAAAATTTGTTTTTAATGTGATAGTGGGAAAAATGATTTAATTTAACTTAGAAGAAAAATTTTAGCCTCTCACAAAAATCTAGGTATTAAAAAGGAATTCAAAAGTTAAGTTAAAGCTAAGTAAAAATTATACTCCCTTGAATTTTTTTTAGCACTGAAGTAGGCTATCTTCATAACAGTTTTATATAGAAAATGATAGCTGACAATTGCAAACTAATCTCTACCTTACTTTCTATTTCTTTTATGAACTGCAAAGGCCAACAGACAGCCTAAGAGGGATCTCAGGTCCAGTACAAGCTTTTGAAGCTTTATCAAAGGGGTGTAAAAAACATAAATAAAAAGATGAAAGTGTCTTTGCTTTTACATACTGCAAAAAACCCACCCCCAAACTCCAAACCCAAAATTGTGAAAGGGTGGAAAAGAAGTGAGATGTACTATAGGGGAAGGTTAAATCTGATGCTAATGCTTACTTAAAATGGTGACAGTTTGGAGTAGTGAAGCCTTGCTGGGCTGCTTTAATTTCTCCCTGGAATAGCTCTCTCCCAACCTTCTGCAGCACATCAAAGTCTCTGGAGCTCAATTAAAATTGGATTATATTGAAATGCTCTATCTATGGGCCTGTGTGCTCACTAACACTTTTCTTCCAGTAATACTCCAGATGACAGTTGCCCATCCCAATTTAAACAGTTGTCATAGTGACGGTGAACTAAAGCAGCAATAACTAACAATACAAAGGAAAGGTAAGTGTAAGGGTTTCCGTGAATGAAGGGCTTGCTTTTCAACAATGCTGTTTATGCCACCAATGGCTAAATAGAACAGACACAAAAACACTATTAAGATCTAATAGATATAAATATGACTTTTTCAGTTAGCTTATTTTACTATAAGATGCCACATATTTTAACATTTTGATATGTGTTGAGTACTTAAAAATACTTAGAATTTCAAGATTTTCCCAAAGGAGGGTAGCTATCAGATACTATTATAGATTATAACTAATATTTTGTATATTAGAAATGTCAATGTATTCTTTCTAATTATAAATTCACCAAGATAAGTCACCTGATATTGTATTTTTTCCCAACTTTAGTGTTTAAATTACAATTATAAAGTAACTCTTGCTAGCTTGTGTATGAAAATTATATTTTATTGCAAATTTGTTACTTTCAGATGATCTACAATCCTTGAAGAAGTATAATTTATTTCTAAATCACTATTCAGAATTTATTTCTGGTTTTAATTAATGAGTAATTTATAATCTTGAATAATTTTTCTTTATGAAATCAAAGCCTACTAACACACCCAAAAAATGCTGGCAGCTTCCTAAGAGACCAAGAATGAAGACAGTTTAAAGTTCTGGCAGGACTGGAATACAATGTATTTGACCATGTCGATTGCCAGTAATGATATTATGTTCTCATGTAGATGGCATGTTTCTGGCACTATAAAAGTGCTTAACCTTCTTTTGTAATTGGCTTATTGCTAGTCCTTGAATTGTTTTTTCTACAATTGTGCCGATCATCATGGAAACACATAATTATCGTATTTTACAGTATTGTACAATATTTCTTTTAAGCTTTCACTAACTGTGTTCTTGCTCTCCTGGGAAGGCTGTGTTAAGATTCTGAAGCAGCAACAAGGCCGAGTGCACAAAGTGCAGGCCAAAGGGGAAGAAAACAAAAATGTGTCAGAAAATCTAAAAACTGCACAGATCAAAATTTGTCAAAACAAGGCCCTGGTTTAAACCAACAAGAAGGGCCCCTCCAGCTCGGGCCTTGACAAAGCACAGCCTTTATATTTATTTATTTATTTTTTTATTTTTAGCCCAGCTGTAGAAAATACCATCTAATGAACCTGTCTGGGGCGGCTGTCCCCATCCTGTCAGGCATGTCAGGAAATGACAAGCACTGGGGACAGGCCGCCGCCAGTCATCGACAGGCCTGCCAGCTGGAGAGTTCAGCCCCAATCTAATCACACCACCAGAAAATAACTTTCACGCTTTCAGCCTGACAGGATGGACTCAAGGAAAAAAAAAAAATTAGGACTGGAAACAATGCTTTTTGTTTCAATTATATACCTTTTTCACACAGTAATTAAAAAGAATCTACTGGCACATGTATTTCATGCTGCTTCATATTAATACAACTCAGTGTAAATGTCATTATTAAAATAAAGAAGCAGATGCAGAAGTTGTCTAGATAATGTGGATAGAGAGAAAATAGGAATAAGACTACTTCACTTCTTTGAAAGCTATAGTTCTGAAATGTCATTTAAAATTTTTTAGTTTTTATTAATTAAATTGTATTCTGTCTAGAAACACAATCAGTTATATGATCAATAGATACGACAGTCTCACTGTTTTCCTTTTATTTGAGAGCTGAAAAGAGTAATACTCTTATTTTCCCATATCTGTAGAATATTTCCTATGTTCTGTTATATTTGGAATGAAAGTATTATTAAGAAAAAAATTTAGTAGAGGATACATAACTCCAATAAAAGGGGTTAAAAGTATATGTATAGGAATTATTTAATATTTTCAATGACAGTGAATTAATTATATAAAAAGATAGCTAGACATCAAAAGTTATGATTATGTTGGTTCATTATATGCCTAAGCATAAGTAAATGAAGATGCATTTGTACATATATACTCCCTTCATACCTACTGGTATTTTAAAGGAATATTTCATGCTATATTGTCAACATTCAATAATGAAAAGCTTCCCAAGTGCTCACATATATGAATGTACTATAGGTAAGATTTTATTTATAAAATATACATCTATAAACACATATCCACAATATAAAGATGTACGTATGTACATGTACATTTATATATACATGAATGGGGGAGCTCAGAATATATTTTGAAATGACAATCACTTTCTTATTATGTTTAAAAGATATCATTCTTTCAAGTCACAATAAAAATTTATTGTGTTGAAGACTAATGAGTTCCAAAAGGTTAGGCAAGCAAAGGTAGTAAAACTGTATTTAACATGGTTTTCTTTTTCTGTAGATCCCATTATTTATAGAAAACTCCCAGACAATGAATGAAATTCTGATCTATTAGTGCAGACCAGCACTTTCTTTGCAACTTTAATAGAGTTCCACTGAGAAGTTAAGGGACCTGTTGAAGGGTCACACATCCAGTATGTATCAGAGGCAGAAAGAGAACCCAGGTCTTTCTGTGTCAAGATTCCTCTCTATTCACTGCATCACAATTTATTTTTATTTTAACAGAATGATATATTAATGATATATGGAACTATATATTAATATAATGATATATTAATTTCAAGTACATTTCTCAGATGATTTTTTTTACAATTATTGTCTTGAAATCATAGATTTACACCTATATATTAATGTTATATACCTAGCTTTACCCAAATGATCCCAAAATATGCTTTATACAGTTTAGTCACTAAATGATTCTTCTGAATAGGACATTATGCTCAATTTTGTTATTAAGTTGATGTCGCAAAGGTAGGTAAAATGTACTAACTGAAATGGAAATACTTCTAGAAGATAAAAAGGTAACAAGCTTGCTTATTCAAAAGTGTCACAAAAGGACAGGAATTCAAATTTACATCCCATTTAGAAGATAAATGAGGTGAAAAGGGCATACTTTAGAATTTCACATTTTCATATATGTATTTCATGTAACATGCAAACATACATTTGAATGTGTAGCAATTTTATTCAAGCATCATGTAAGATTTTGTCATTAGCTTACTCAGTACTGCTTTATTTAATTCATTTCATTCATGTAGGTGCAAGGAGAGCTATGGCCTTTTTGACCCCAATTTTCACCTAAAGAAACAAATTTTTTTTGCAAACTAATGTAATTTTTCTTCTGCCAACCTTTAACCCTTGAAATATTAACCCCATTTTATTACAAATAAATATTCATGTTTATTCACCTAAATTTACTTACAACTAATGAAAACTCCTTGCTTTAATCAAGTGATGAAATTGTTTCTTATTTACACCAAAATGATTAAAATTAGCTACATTCTAATGACTTACTTTTTTGTTTTTGCATAAACATAATTTAATTTATGTCTACTTATATTAGAAATTTCTCAGTATTGGAAATAATCTAAAGGATGAAGAGGCAGGAAAAGTTAAGATCTTTCTTATTATAGGTTTTCTAACGAATATCAATGCTTATAAACACCTAGGGAGCCAGGTAGAAAAGCTGACAAAGTGCTGATCCCAGAGTCATTAATTAAGATCAGAATTCAAATGTTACCACAAGTAGTTTCCAAGATGTGTGATTCTGGTCAACCAACTAAACTGCTCTTATCCTCAGTTTTCTCAAGAACATCTACCTCCTCAGGTTATTGTGAGGATCACTACATAACAAACGTAAATTGCTCCACAAACCTGAAAACAATAGATAAATGCTATCTAGTATTAGCTATTTTATATGACAATGACTTGAAATATGCCTTCTGGAATCTGTTTAATTTCTTTATCCCTCTTGGATTCAACATGTAAGAAAAAGAAAATATCCTTTGAATAAAATTATTATACAACAGAATAACCAAAAGAATGAAAAAAATCAAGTATATATTTATAAAGTCTCAAATAAATCTATGATTTGCTGAAAGTATATAGGAAGTGCAAACCTATTCTACTGATAAATTTCTTAAATATGTAATCAACTCAATAGAGTCTTCCCTATCAGTTAAATGGGATGCCATGTAGAAATAACAATCATTTTAGTGTTAGAAAAAACTAAATCAATCAACTATTTAATAATGGCATTTAATAGTGAATAACGTATATAGACTTGGCTTATGATGACTTAAATATAAAAAACATAAACATGATTAATAAAACTTCCCATAAGGATGAAATATTAAACATTCAGAAACATTTTTTAAACTACAAATAGATCTATATAAATGATTAAGAAACTAAGGCAATGTCGATATGATGACAGCCACTGCTTACATTTTTCAGCTTTAAAACACTTAATAGTAGACATATATTTAGTTAAATAATGGGTTGAATCATAACAAAATTGGATAATATTCATTTAGCATTTGAAAATTTGGGTTTGTGAAATATTTTCCATGTTATCTTATTTGATTATAATTTATTATGTAAACACTGAGTAATAGTATTTCTATCCTATAGATGAATAAATCTAAGGCTCAGGGAAATTAAATGATATCTTCAGTGTTAAAGAACTAATAAGTAGCAGAGGTGGGCTTTGAACATAGATCTTCTAGTCTACTTGGTCAATAGTTTTTCCAGTATGCCATGCTGTTCATGATTTTCAATTATTTTATAAAGACATATGAAAATGGGAAATTCATAGTGTGGAGAAATAATCTAAGGAAATGACAGGTATGTGATCTGCCCAAAGTTACATACTTATTAAAAGTTAAAGCCTGGATTTGATTCTAAGGCATCTCTACTCCATAGCCAGCAATCTTTTAACCATGCTTTTCTAAAAAGTAAATCAGTAACTTCTCTGTAAAATTAATAAATTATGTAATATAGTGATATATTTTATATATTTAATAATTGACACATAATAAAAGCTTATTCAAACATTTCATTAGAAACAAAATTCAAATATTATTCTATAGTATTTATCTATTTCACTGAAAACATTTGTGTTTATTGCGTATGCAAGAATATGGCAAATTGAAAGTAGTCTGTGAAGTTCAAGTGAAATCAGTTTAAAACCATGCAACTGTGTCCCCAAGTTACATAAGCAGTTAAACTTAGAAAAGTATTATGCATATCAATGTATTTATTTGGTCATGAGAGGCACCAAATGAACTCTGTTTACTTGGAAAACTACTACATAGTTAGGAATAGAACAAAATATTGATTAACAAAATGAGAGAAACAGAGACAGACAGACAGACAAAGACAGAGTCAGAGAAGAGAAGAGAAACAAAGTCTAATATAAACTAGGCATTGTGCTAAGTGCTAAAAATATGAATACCAAAAATTATAAAAAGTATGTGTTCTAATAGGGGAGCCAACAAATATTAAAAAGTATGTGCAACATAAATATAAAGTGATAAAATACTACATAGTTTTTAGAGATAGGACACTAATAATTGAGGGAATTAAGAGAGGATTTCATGTAGATGATGGTGTTGTAACTGCATCCTAATGGGAAAAAAAAGGAATTCTCTTTGGTGAGTAGAAAAAGAGGTTCACATAAGAGGGATAGAAATGCAAGATCTGGTAACCAGTTGAATATGTAAGGGAGTGAGGAGTTCAGGATAATGCTTGTTAAGGTCCATGCCTAAGTGTGAAACCCAGAAAGCCTGTAAAGGGTTAAAGGGCACTGTACCATTAAGGGACAGATTGGTTCTCTGAGCCTCCACAATTGTGAATCATAACACATTTGAGAACAGAGTTAAGGAAATGCAAATCAGTCTTTACTGAACAAATTTGCTGAAGCTGATATTGCTTGTGAATTGGGAATGAAATAAATTGGAAGGAATATGAGAAAGATCAGAGAATGCAACTGCCTCTCAGTCTCCTTGTATCATTATCATCCTCTCACGTGAAAGGATATATTCTGCTGGTCAGAATTAGATTCCCAGCAGCCACTAGGTGGCTCCTGTAATAATGCTGGAATTATGAACCTGAAAGACTAGAAGGATGGTGATGCCTTTAACAGAAACAGGGAAGTTTGAAAGAAGAGAAGGGTTAGAAGAAATGACAATTAAATCAGTTTTGGATTAAGACTGAGTTTTGAAGCAGGTGGTGATGTAGACTTGAAATTTCAGGGGAAAAAAAGATGATTTCTATAGAGAGATAATAGTAAAACCAATGGGAGCTAACAAGTTTATGAAGAAGATATAGAGGAAAGAGATGAGAGGAGAGGACCTAGGATAAAATCTTTGGGAAAACTCAGCTAAGATAAGAGGCTGTGATGTATGCTTTGTATGATGAGCCAACAAAGTAGACTGAGTAAGAGCAGTTGGATAAATTGGAGACAAAGCAGGAGAGTCATGTATACAGACAAAAGTATTTGTGAGGAAAGCATGGTCAAGTGTCAAATGTAGCAACTATGTGGAGATGAGAGGGCCAAAAAAACCCATCAGACTTGGCAGAAATCATTGGTTATTTTGGAGAGAATAATTTTATTTGAGTGATGAAGTAAAAAGCCAAAATGCAAAGTATTAAGGAGTAAAAAAAGAAGTAGTTGCAATTAAGTGGAGACAACTTTTCTAAAGAGTGTGGCTGAGAGAAAAGCAGGAAAGATAGAGGACAATAGCTTGAAGGGATTACAGAGTATACTGAAAGTTTTTAAGGATAAAAAGAGACTAAGTCATTTTAGGGGGCAATAGGGAAGAAGCCAGTTGAGTGTGAAGATTTAAATGGTAATGTGGACTTGCCATATTCCAGGGACAAGAATGATGTTACAAGTTGTGTAACTCGTAACCAAGAATAGCTAACTTCTGTAGTGGACTCCCGCTGAGACTATTCAATTCTTTTGGAATGCATTTTTTTGGCTCCCTAGTTTTCTTTATCATATCATCTCTGACCAAGGTCCTCAATTTGTCTTGCATTTCACTATTCAGGATTCTTCAAGTAAAAAATTCCCATTCCAAAACATAGCGTTTCCTTGTCAGATGGGTCCAGTAGATTCTACAATTTATCATTCAAGAAAGTCAATTATCCTACTTCTTATCATGAAACTGTTATAATAATGCTTTATTCATCTATTCAAAACATGAACTACTATATGCTTTCTATCTCCAGTTTTTCCCTATAGTTGCCTAGTCCCTGAAACTATTGACAAATAAGGGTAGTTAGAAGCTTCATCATATTCAGAATCATATCTCATTTCCCTCCTAATGTTTACATATTACAATGCTTTCCTAGAAACTAGGCTAAGCAATGAACCTTTTCTAAGGCCTGAGGCCTAACATTATTACCATTTTCACTTCACATCTGCTCTATATTCTAAGAGCTCTTGTAGTGATGACTCCAATTTTGTGCTAAACCATATCTGCTGAATCCTTCCCTAACCTGATCAGTGAAAAGATGAGAATAAGACAGTTCAGAGGTCATACATTTACATAGGTGATGAAAGAACATGACTGGCAGGGACCTGGACTTGAGGAGAGAACATGCAAACCAGGATATGATATATACACTTCAGAAACATGATGACTATGAACCACTACATAGAATTCCCAACACCCCTATTTTGGATTTCCTTCACAGGCTAATTGTACACTATTTCAAAGTCCGATTCTTTTTGTACGGCAAAATAACTATTGGGACATGTATACATATATTGTATTTAATTTATACTTTACCATATGTAACCATGTATTGGTCTGCCATCTGTGGGAGAGGGTGGGGGAAAGGAGGGGAAAAATTGGAACAAAAGGCTTGGCAATTGTCAGTGCTATAAAATTACCCATGCATATGTCTAGTAAATAAAAAGCTATAATAAAAATAAATTTAAAAAAAAAGTTATCTCAAATGCCACCTTCCTAGTGTTTTTATTTTGTGTATACCTGTATATGTACACGTTGTTTTCTCTTGCTAGACAAAACTCATTTTGGACATATCCAGTTTCACTTTTTTCTTTTTATACACATAACCTAATATAAAGTATTTGTTTACTAATCTGATTAATGACCATCTTACAAATCAGAAAGTTGCAGTTTGGAGGTTATGATTTGCCCACAGTCTACATGGTTATAATAAATGCCAAAGCTAAGACTATAAATCTAATTTTTTGATTTCATGGATTTTTTTTCTCCCAATTAAACTAAGATACCCCTTTGAAATCTGCATGTATAGTATTGTGTGTTTAGGTTCCATGAACCAATTAATTGGCACCTGATATTCAAGAGACATAATGGCTCAGAGAAAGTCTCTGGTCAACTAGGACCTGGCTTTTCTGATCCTTCATTTTATCTTACTCTATAGGTGAAAACATGCCTAGTTTCCCAGACAGCAAAACAGCATACACCTGATTGTATCACATAAATACCTATAAGCTGAACATTATAATGGTCTTTCTACCACTAGGATTCTGTTATATCACACCTCTAAACTTGGTATCATTACCCTTTTATGTAATGTCTCTTCAAGCTGGGCAACAAATAATGCTCTCCAAAGATGTACTAGACCTGTTATCTTATTTTCTCCCTTTAAGTATTCTGCTTATGCATTAGTAGGCAAAAGTACCAGTCCAAGCAGTTTTTCACTGCCTTGGCATGTCTCAAGGAAGTCTTTATGATGTTATCTTCTTTACACTATCCTTTGTCAAAATACTGCTTTGCTTCTTCCTCCTTACCAGACAACTGTAGTTTTCAAATGATGTTTCATTTTAGTAATAGTGATAATCATTCATACTTACAATGTGTAGCATGGAATAAAATACTTCTACATACAGCATCTCAATACAACTTTGTGAGGTAGTTAGTATAAATACTATACATAGTTAGCAGGTTGCAAAGTATGATTTAAATTCTGGTATTCTAAATCAAAAAGTTTTATTTATTTTCTAAGAGTCTCATCAACTTTACCTACATCTGGCATGGGCAAAAGTATTCTACAGTAGTTTTTATGAAGTAGTCTAACCTGTACCCTATCCCCTCAGGATTCTTTGGGCTAATTTCTCCACAATATTCTGACAATATGCAGCATTATGTTGGTGTAACAGTATAGTAATAATAATCATGTTATAACTCAACTTTAATATTCAAATAATCATATGTGTCTCACCATAACTTTAACAACAACTCAAACCTGACTTAGGAGTTCAGATGTTATTGTCTCCATTTTTATAATTGAGAAAAGTGAGGATTAAATCTTAATTAGATAATATGTTTGGTTCATCAAAGCCAGGACTCAACTCTGGGTCCTGTTAATGGATTAGATGTCTATTGTTCCTTTTAATACAACATAGAGGACTAAAAAGTAAAACAGACTTAATCTGGCATTATTTTATTCATTAAAGAAGCATTTAAATATCCATTAAATATAAGGTTTGTGGAAACTGTCCCTCCCCCCCACAGGTCACCCAATGACATAATACCTAAACTTAAAGTATTTAAGTTATACAAGAGAAAAGGAAGAGAAATATGATATGAATAAAAAGAGAGATCATTCTCAACTGAGGGTAGGAGGTTGGAGGTTCTAGAAGACTTTGCAGAGCTTGACACTGAAGGAAGAGAAGGATTTTCAAAGAAAAAGATGAAATAGGAGTATATTCCAATTGTGGGTATTAGTAAATGAAAAAGCAAAGGAACAGTCTAATTTATTTTTAATGAACACATACTAGTTCATGTTGTTTAGTACTTCTCTAAGTGTTCACGGAACATATTTAAAATAATACATTCTAGAATTTTGGCTTGAGGGACTCTTCTTTATAACTTTAAAAAAATCATGTGCACATATATATATATGTATACACACACATATATATGTTAATCACACACACCACACACACACACACACACACACACACACACACACACACACCCAATAGAATCTCTGTTCTTCATGACTTTCAGGGATAAAAAAAAACAGTTCAGCAATCATAGCTGTGTATTTTTTCACCATACAGAAATGTAAGATAGTCTTCCAAATCAAGAGATCTTTTAGGATAGCTATTCTTTTATTTTGAGTTTTAATCTTCTCTTAGCAATCGCTGATTATTGCCTTCATTATAAAGATAATTCTCTTTGCAAAAGAAAACAAAGAAAGCTAACATCGAGATTGATTAAGTGATTTACCCTAGGTAAAACTGTTACAGTTGAGTTATCAGTTCTAGTTTTAGAGCCCAAATCTAACTCAGGTAAAAGTGAATTCTAACCCTGGAAACACTGGAATATAGAGTTGCATTTAGTTTTTTAAATGAAGTAGGTCACTAAAATTTTTACATTATACATAAGTACTAAAAGATAGCACATAAGAAAAAATCTGTAACGACATTTAAAGAGTGGTCAGAATGCAAACTTTAAAAAAAATGGTTATCTATATGAGCAAAAATATTTATAGCACCTCTTTTCACTATAGTAAAAAATGGAAACTAAGAGAATGTCTTCTAAGTAGGAAAAAGTTAAACAAATTATAATTTGGAATATTATTGTGTCATAAGAAGCAAAGAACTAGATAATTCAGAGGAAGCTGGGAAGAATTGACTGATACATAGTGAAGTGATCAGAAATAAGACAACAGTTCATACAATGATAATAAAATTATTGAGAAAAATAACTCAAAGACTTTAGAAATATAAATCAAAACAATGATAAACGTTAAGTTCAAAAGAATGGAAAGTAAATACACTACGCACCTCCTAACAGGGAGATGATGAACTTAAAAATTAAAAAAAAGGACCCATACATTGGACACAGATAATGTGAGAAATGGTTAGCCAGATTATGTAGACATGTAATAAGGAATCTATTTTTCAAATAAGCCTAAAAAATCGCTCAAGGAATTAGGCAAAAAGAATTGGTTAGATTAGGCAAAAACAAAGCAGGCTAAAGAAAGAACATCACCATCAAAAGCATTTATGTATCTGATCCTTGGGGGTAATATATTAGATTTTATGCAAAAATAACTATAAATAACTCCTAATTCCCAGGAGCTTTGAAACTAATAACATCATCATGATAGACAAAATGTTTAGGATACACATACATATCAGAACTCATGCATTTGAAATGAATATAACTGTTTAGGACAATAGAAAAAACTTTCTGGAATCATTTAACTATAGGGGATAGAAGAAATCGTTAGTTTTAATGCAGTATTTCCTAGATACAAGAGAAAAGACTAGAAAAAGAAAACTATTTTCCAAAGTAAGACTGTTGTTTCTTTTCTCCCAGTCTAAGTTGAAAGAAAATTCCAGTTCAGAATATATATGTCTAAGAATTTTAAATGTCTTAAAACATGCTTCTCAACTAATATGTCATAAGTCTTGTATATAAAGGACTTTTTATTTGTTGTAAATGAAAATTTTCTCACTTTCCCTTTGCTAGTTTTGAAAAAAGTGGGGTAGTTATTAGTCACTGTGGAAGGGAAGAAAAGAATAGCTAAAGAATATTTTTTTACCTATAATTGCATGTTAGTATAAAGGATATGTTTGGACAGTGTAAATAGCTGAATCATGGGTTATTTGATAAAGAGTAAGAAAAAGAAAGAGGAAGAAGGTGGAAAAAATGGTTGCATATGAACCTGTATGGTGTTTTTGGCATATTTAGTAAGTTCACATATGAAATGAAAAAAGTTGGGAACTACTTTATTACAAAGTGTGGCACAACTATAGCCTTATAAAATTTTCTCTACAAAACCCCCTTCATTATTTTTTTCTTCTTAGGTGCCTTGACAGTATTTTAACATTGTGGAATAAAATAATAGGTTCTGATATGAGCATGAGACATTCTTTTATTTCCCCAAAGGGAGCAAATGGCCAATATAAGACAGTTTATATCCATGAAACAAGAGAATAATCTGTTATTTAAAAATTGTAATGTCCTCTATAAGAATAAAACATACTTATTTCATTTGTCTATGCCTAGGAAACCTAACCTCAATTTGGATGATTAACTCATCATCAAAAGTCATTATAGTTGGGTCTAAGGACTTACAATTGCAATGTTAACTAGAAAAGGACAAAAATGTACAATCATATCTAAATAGAATAGTGATAACCATATACAAGAAATAATATGATATACTGCATGAAGGATGACCCTGGAGACAGAAAGTGGGATTTAAGTTCATTCTGTGGTACTAATTGTGATACCCAGGGCAAGTCATTTAACTTGTTAGTAATTGTCTCCTTATCCTTCTAAGACTAAAATTATAGATGAGTTGCTGCTCTGCCTATGTGAAAGGAAATTCTATAATAGAAGTTTTATATCCTGCTGAAATCATAGATCTGAGTACCCTGTCATTATTCCCTCTCCCCAAGGTATGTATGTATATGTGTATATGAACCTCCCCAAATTCTAAATCAAGTACAAATCTAGATTATTAGCCCATCAATTGGAGAATGGTTGGGTAAATTGTGGTGTATGAAGGTTATGGAATATTATTGCTCTGTAAGAAATGACCAACAGGAGGAATACAGAGAGGCTTGGAGAGACTTACATCAACTGATGCTGAGTGAAATGAATAGAACCAGAAGATCGCTGTACACTTCAATGCTGTATGAAGATGTATTCTGATGGAAGTGGATATCTTCAACATAAAGAAGATCCAACTCACTTACAGTTGATCAATGATGGACAGAAATAACTACACCCAGAGAAGGAACACTGGGAAGTGAATGTAAATTGTTAGCACTACTGTCTATCTACCCAGGTTACTTATACCTTCGGAATCCAATACTTAACGTGCAACAAGAAAATTGGATTTACACACATATATTGTATCTAGGTTATACTGTAACACATGTAAAATGAATGAGATTGCCTGTCATCTAGGGGAGGGAGGGGAAAATTTGGAAAAATGAATACAAGGGATAATGTTATTTAAAAAATTACTCATGCATATATACTGTCAAAAATTTTTTTATAATAAGAAAAAAAAAGAATATTGGCATTTTGTGACAGAATACATAGGATCTTCCTTTCTTAGAGATAAGATTTAATTGTGAAGATGAGAATTAGTTAACATATGGAATGGAAAAAGGAAAGACATGGACTTTAGATTTGAAAGGGCAGATAAGTCTAATACTTTGATACACCTTTGAGGAATGCTTGGAAAGGAGGACTGAATTTTATTGCTCAATCTCATAAAATTCAACTCAATTCTTGACAAAGGAGAATAAAAGTTTGCTAAATGACAAGGGAAAACTACTCTGTTGCTTATGATCATTCAATAGACCAATTAGACTTAATGGGGGAGGGGAGAGGGAGAGGGAGAGGGAGAAAGAGGAAGGGAGGGAGAGAGAAAAAGAGGGAGGGAGAGAGAGAGAGACAGAGAGAGTTTGTGTGTGTGTGTGTGTGTGTGTGTGTGTGTGTGTGTGTGTGTGTGTGTGTGTAGAGAAAGAGCAGAGCAGAGGCTAAGAGTTTCCCTCTATACCATCAGGAAGAAAGCCAGATGCAATGCCAGATCCAGCTCTATCTCCACCTTGGCACCAGATGGTTGCAAATAACAGATCTGCTAAGTAGAGAAACAAGTCCACTGAACTTATTTCATAGGTTAATGACAAAACCAACTTTTAAAAAATCATATTTTCCTCTAAAAGAAGATATCAACTGCTAATTATATTATGAGATTGTTAATAAATTGGAATGTATTATAAAGATAAGTGAAATAAGGAAAACACACAAAATTCACGAGGGTGAATATTTTTTAAAAATATGGTTTGATGCCAAAAAGTCCAAATAAATTAATATTTAGAGAAAAATCATCCAAATAAAAATATTTAATTATATTAACTATGAAGTTGTAATGTGCAAAAAGATAATTAATTAACACCTAAATAAAATAATTCAAAGCGCAAAGAAGAATCATGAAAGTTTCAGTGCCATTTAGTTCTACATCAAGGAGTTAGTTGTAATGGTCTCTGTATGAGAAGATTATGTGTGAGCTTAAGATAACTATGAATACTGACATTAAAAATAATGACATATTATAAGTCTTCCTTTAGAAAGAATGACAGTGCACACTCTGCATACACATCACTAAAAACACTGAGCTATTATTATTACTAGTTAAGGAAAGTATATTTGACTAGGCTTTTAGTTTTCATGATCATTAAAATCTCATCCTTTTGTTATCTTTATGTTCACAGAAGTCTCTTGCAAGGAGAAGGACATAAAATTTAAAGTCATTGTTCCACAATTAAGCATCAATAAAGGAATCTACTAAGTATACACTGAGTTTTGAAGTTGGTTAACTTGACCCACCTATGAGTTAAGTTACACAGGAATTTTTTTAAGTGATTGCAACAGTTAAAAGTTGACTTCATAGCTAGGATAAATAGGACTTTCAGAATTAGAAGTGAATTTTGCTCTCCAAAGGATTCTAGGGTTTAGGGAAAACACTTCTGTTGTTATCATGAGATCAAAAAGATTGCAGTTAGTATAGCTTACTGAATTGTATTATTATAGTAAACATGTTTTTGAAGAATTGATAAATATAAAATAATATATGAAAAAGTTAATGGGAAGCTGATAGATAAAGTACATAAATAATATCATATAAATACTAATTACATCCACAATAATATATAATAGCAGGAAAGGGTCAAAAAAGTTTTTTATTCTGTATGAAAAATAGCTGCTCTACAAAAGACAAATATGCATAGGAAAAACAAAGAATTAAAATTGATCAAAGAACTTATTGGACCTTTTTCTCAATTATATACAATTCAATCCAGTCTAGGAAATACCTACTAACAATTTAATCTTAATCGTCCTCCATTCTAATCTCCAAATAGCTTTTGAGCACTGCTGTTCTCTTCTGCCCACACTGATATAGAGGACAAAAATACTGCACACAGCTAATGCATTTCCAAATCCTATAATACAGGAAAATCTTAAGGGCATGACTACCAATGGTAGCTGCTATCAAGAATAAAACTTCAATTTGTTTTATATTGTAGCTATGGAACATTTAAAAGGTAATAGCCATTGTGTATTTTTACAAACAGGGAGGTGACTAAAAAGTGCCCTGTCAGTTTTCTGCTCCTTCTTGCCAAATGCATTAAAATGCAGCTCTGAGCATTTTTTTTTTTTTTGTCTGGAATTTCAGGAGCAAAGAGTACAAAAGAGCTGATGAGCAATGAATGCTTCACCCTTCCTCAATTAATCTTGTCTCTCTACCTTTGCTTTTGCTTTCCCTCTACATGAAGGTAATAATGACACTCTCATCCATTATCCTTTTATCCCTGTTATTCTCGTGAAATTGCTTAATAATATGTTACAGATTCGTCTTCACTCACATAATTCTTCCTGTCATTTGCAGTATATCATCCTGCAAACATACAGCCCACTTTCACTGGCCGTTCTTTGAAGATTATTGTCAGTGACATCTTCAGGATGCGTTTGGAATCTGGAGCATCATTTCTGTTGCGATGGGGAATTACACTGACTTATCTGTCATTGCCAAAAGCACAACAAGCAATTCAGTGTTAATGCAAAGGTAACATGGGTTTTTATCATGCCGCCAGAACAAGAGCGCTTGTAAATTTATGCTAATATGGCCCTTTTATAGTTTAATAACCTCCTTCCCTACTGGAAAAAGACATATACATACTCAAGCACTCACATAAACACACCCAAATATATGCTCACACATCCTGGTATTTTGCTAATCTGTTTCACAGTGTGGTAGGTAATTTGTAGCTGATCCTCTTGTAATTATTTATTTTAAATCTTTTTATGAATGCTAATCTCACATAGAATAGCATATCCTTCAGTATGGTAACTATAGGAAATATTAGGAAGCAAAACTTTATTCTTCTAACCATTAAATTTTTTTTAAGGATTTCTTTAACTTAAATAATTTATAAAAGCATTTCAGAGTTGATTAACTTTGCTTTCTTCAACAAAAGTTCAGGATCACTACAAATGAGCAGTTTCCCCTGATTCAGGGTGGCATTCCAGAGGGACCCAGGCTATCCAACGTGTATGCCAAATCTGACAACACATGACAAGCTGGTCGGCGTGCAGTAATTTGACTAATTATACCGGATTAGAGCATATTAATGCAAGCTGTTTTCTCCAGAGTTAATGACCTGCTGACTGGGTTCTGTAAGGCCCCACTAGGTCTACTGGCAGCTAAAAAACAAAACCCTGTTTTCTAAGCCCTCGTCATTTCACATCAGCAAATGAGTATATCAAACTACTGAGCAGCAAAATGCAAGCGACATTTTGTGGCTACAAACCCAGGCAGCCTTTCCTAACCTTCCACCTCAAGGGGCTTCCTTTATATAAAAATAAAATCAGTTTATTTCTTCTTCTTCTTCTTCTTTTTTTTTTTTTTTTTCTGAGGAGGAGCCCAAGGAAAAAAGTCTAAGAAAAGAAGTAATATTTTCAGAAGGTATTGGAGTGCTATTTTGGGAAATGAGGGTGAGATTAAAATAAATTAAGCCCAGTAAAAATAAGTTAATTCTATTGTATACTTATGATTTCACATTCACCATCTACAATTTAGAACATCACTAAGGTATAACAAGATTACGTTAATGAAGCAATTATAATGAAAAATTTATGAAGAATGAAAAGAACTTAAAAAAAAAAAAAACCCAAAACCTTTTCAGTTTCTTTATTTCCTTTAAAATGTTATTAGGCCAAAGGAGGATTTATTTATCAAAAGAAAATGGCTGAAAGATTTTAAATTATTTATGTATAAATGACAATATTTATCACATATTATATTTTCAGAAACTTGATATATTTCTTTCTAATTAGCCCAAATTTAATTTCAAATCTTTTATGAAGGGCACAATGTAAATACAGGAATGTCACTTCTTCAAAACTTAAGAAAAATATGATTGTATATATGTAGGCTTTATTAAAGTGTGTTATTTTCTATAACTTCAAAAATCCATGTCACAGTGATTACACTTAAGAATTGAAAATTAAAGTTAGTTTTAAAGTTAGAATAAATTTTAATCTCATTACTTGTATATATTAAATATGTTGAATTTTCACTGTCAATTAGATATAAACTTAAGCAAATTAGTATGGAATAAATGTACATATTGTAGTAAAAGTCTGGTGATCACTGATGGTAACAGCCTATATAGATAACAAATTCAAGAGTTATTAGTGAATTGTGATTGTCCTATCATTTTCTTTTGGTTTTTGAAATTTATATTGACTCAAAGGTAAAATATAAGTTCGTTCTGTATTTTACATCTTGAAAATTTAACTCAACTGAAAATAATCTGAATACCTATGTACAAAATTAAAGAAAAAAATAAATAATTATGAAAAAATGTTAATAGAAATCTGTGTTTTTCAATCCTTACATATTTGAGTTTCCAGTCAATAGTAATTTTAACTAACAATTAAAATACTTTATTGGAAATTCTACCCAGCAACTAGAATGTAGTCTTGAATACCTTTAATAAATATTTATTAAAGTGATAAGTGAACAGAAATGATTCAATACAGGCAATGGATATGTAAATTTCTCAAACTGTTTAGTCTATGCTGAATATTACTTGTTATTTTTACTATTTGCTGTCTTCATATTGTCAAAGAAACATTTACTTTTAAAATATTCAATTTTACACACAGCTTCAGTTGAAATGTATGTTTTGTAAATTTTATCTTTACTTTCATTGAATATTATACTGAATTAAATTTACATTTTATTCTTATCTATCTTTTATCTTCTAATATTTGGAATATATTTAATATATTTGAAATCTATTTGATAGTTAATAGGCAACAGAAGAACATAAAATAGGAATATACATTACATGTCTTCAGCTTTGAAGAACAGATAATTCCTATGATACTGTATAAAGTACAATGCAGATCAATGAACAAATGTTAAGTGCTAGGTACTGTCCAAGCATTAAGGTACAAGCACAGGGGCAGCTAGGTGGCGCAGTGGATAGAGCACCAGCCTTGAATTCAGGAGGACCTGAGTTCAAACTTGATCTCAGACACTTAACTTCGTAGCTGTGTGACCCTGGGCAAGTCACTTAATCCCAGCCTCAGGGGGGGGAAAAATAAGGTACAAGCACAAAGAATGAAACAAATCCTACTCATAAGACATTTTAACGTATATACAAAAGAAATACAAAGAATAAAATAAAAGGTAGTTTTGGCGAAAAAGGTCCTGGTTACCAATTAGGAGGTCAGGGAAAGACTTCAGGTAGAAGGCGTTGGTTGAGATGTGTCTTAAGGGGAGAAAGGAATCTCATTAGGAGGAAACACATTCCAGGTAAGAGGGATAAAAGCTGCCAAAAATCTGTTTTCCACTCTGAATGAAAAGTGCTTATGGGCTACTTCTACAATTTGGATTCACATTCCTGGTTTAAATTCCTGGAGAAAAGTCACTATTCCAAAGTTCTAAGTTCAGTGATTCTATGGCTAACTTTACCATTAACATTCAGCCAGAAGATACAATTAGCTCAAAGCATCAGCACTTACTAAAATGGTTCACTAAAAAATGATAATTACAAAATATTCTCCTCATAAGCAAGGGATACACTCTCCAATAAACACATAAAACATCTGTAGGAAGAGTGAGTACAAGCTGAGAGAAAATTATAGTGAATCATGTAGAGTAACACATGTGGCCAAGGGAACTTAGATCTCCAAATTCACTACAAATATGTTACATACGCAGGCCCTTACTGTGAGTGCTAAAGCCATCCTTTTATACCACTCTAAGTAATTCATTACCCACTCACCAAACTTTTAAATCTTTCCAATCTCACATGTCTACCTTCTCTGTTGAACACTTTTCACATTTTCACATTTCACTGAAAGACAGTGATGCTTATCCCCTCTTCATGTCACATCACTCATATGTTTTCTGACACAATCTTTTCCTTTAAAGCCCAATCTCCCCAACAGCCCTTCTTGCAAGGCAAACCTTTGTACTTGGACAAATGTTTCCCAAATGCTTCTAGCCCAGTTGTCACAGAAATCAGTGAGGGAAGACTAGCAACTGATGCTGAATAGCTGCCACCAGCAGGCAGGCAACAGACACAACAGCCTTAGGATTACAAACACCCTCCAGACCATTTCTATAACCACCGTCCAGGCTTTGATGGCAGTAGTACAGAGCTCTGAACCCAAAAGCCTTTGGAATAGCAATGTTTCCAGCACAGTGTCAATAGCAATCATCCATCCAGTGGGGATACAACCTGGCTGGCAACTGCTCCTGCAGGTGCTCCGGCTACATCTATTTAAGACTTAGAAAAGAAAGTTTTTGCTAACAAAATTCAAACAATTTAATATCAGAAAGTGAAGGGATTTTATCAGTGGAGATTAAAGTAAAGAACAGCTTTGTTAGGGCAACTAAGTGACCCAGTGGATAGGACACCAGACCTTAAGTCAGAAGGACTTGAGTCAAATCTGGCCTCAGACATTTAACACTTCCAACCTGTGTGACCCTGAGTAAGTCACTTTAACTCCAATTGCCTCAGCCCTCTCCCCCCAAAAAATTGCTCTGCCACTGTACACTAAGGACTATGGGATTTTTTTCAAATGACTTGTAGCTGAAAACTTCCACATGTGTTGTCTTTCCCATTAAAATGTGAGCTCTTCTAAGCAAGGGCTGTCTTTTCTATCTGAATTCTTAGTATTGATCATAGTGCTCTGTACATGGAAGTGTTTAATAAGTGCTTTGTTAATTCATCTGTTCATTGTAGATTGCTCCCTCCAAAATCCCCACTCTCATTTATCCCTCAACCCCCAACCTGATCTACTGGTTGCTTCCCTGGTGCTTAAAAATGTGTCAATGCTTCAAAAAATTCACTTGATCCATACATCCCCATTAGCTTCTGTCTTTTATGTCCCTTCCTTCAAGCCTACACTATTCAATAAGGTCATCTGCAATCAGTGCTTCCACTTTCTTCCAACTGTAGGCAGGCTTTAGACCACATTTTATGCAACTGATCACAACTCCTTCCAAAGTTCCTAGACTGATGTCTTAATTGCCAAACTAAGTGGCCCTTCCTCAATCCTTATCCTTCTCGATCTCTTTGTAGCTTTTGACACTACCAATCACCCTCTTCTCCTTGATACTTCTTCTCTATGTTTTCATGACAGTGCACTATTAGACCTGTGGGTGTTCCCCATCCTATTCTACGCCTGTTTCCTGGGTCTTCTTTCTCTATTCTATTTGGCTTGGCGATCTCTAACTTTCTTGGATTTAATTATCACTGCTAGGCAGTTATTCATTTATCCTGCCCTAATCTCTCTCTTGCCTTCTAGTCTCACATTTCCAACAGCATATCAGATATCTTGAATTGGATGTCCCATAAATATTTTAAACTAAACAAATCTCAAAACTGAATTCATTATCTTTTTCTTCCCTCCTCCCCAACTCTTTCTTCTTAACATCATTCTTACTCTCAAAGGCACTAATGTTCTTCTGTTCACTAAGAATTACAGTACAGGGATCAGGTCATCCAGGATGCCTCTCTGCTACTCTCTAGTCAGTTGCCAAGTCTGTTAATGCCATCTTCCTAATTTCTGTCACCTAGACTCTCTCCTCTCTTTTGACACTGCCTCTACCCTGGTGTAGGCCCTCATCTCATGCTTGGATTATTTCAATAGCTACTTAGTGTTTGGTCTCAGGCTTCAAGTTCCTTTCCATTGGTCAATCCTCCTCTCAAGAGGTCAAACATATCTTACTAAAAGTGCAGGTCTGATCATGTCATCCCTTTATTCAGTCACTTACAATGGCTCCCTATTACCTCTAATGACTAATTGTTTTCTTTTCTTTAACAAATCAATTACTCAACAAATATTACATTGCCTAATGTATGTGCTGGGATAGGGATATAAAGGCACAGAAATCAAACAGTCCCTTCTACCAAGAATTTTTAAAAATCTTATATTCAACTTATATCTTATATTTTACTGGCAGGTAAAACACGTACCTGTATGTTTTTATAAATTAAATATAAGGGGAAGCATTAACAACTGGGAAGAATAAATCATGAAAAGCAAAAATAGGGACTAAAGAGGAGAAGGCAGGGAGGAAGTGTGAAAAGGAACGGAAATAGAAGATGGAATGTTATATGTGAGCATCAGCAAGATGACCAGTTTGGTTGAAACATAAACCTTGTGTCAACACAAGACATTTCATCTTGAAAAAGATAGGTTGTCAGATTGCAAAAAGCTTTAAATTCCAGATGAATTTTTTTTTTTATATGTGAGACACTGAAGGCCATATGAGCAATGAAATGAAGTAGTTACATGTTCATTTTAGAAATGTTAATATGACATTCGTGAAGTGGATATACTTAGGAAAGGGAAAGGAGAAAGATAAAGAAGAGATAAGAATTAGAGGTCTAGTCCAGTAAGTCAAGAGAACGGTGATAAGGATCTTATTCAGATGGTTATGATAAGGAAGGGAACAACCAGAGATATGTTGTTTGAGGCAGAGTAAAGAATTGATAAATAAGAAAATATGAATTTGGTTGATGAGAAAAATAGCAGTGCCCTCAAAACAGAAATTTGGAAGAGGGGTGGCTTTGGAAGGTTTTAACAAGTACTTTGTGATGTGTAGTACTACAAGAAAATTTTTAGTTCTTTTTTCTTTCTTTCTAGGTGATAACACTGCTTAGCTAAATTATAGTATTAATATTTCAGAGAAGCAAAGTAGTGCAGTGATCTATCCACTGGACAGATCACCAGGCTTAAAGTTCAAATCTGACCTCAGATACTTAATATCTATATGATTGAGCAAGATACTTAACTGTTTGCCACAGTTCCTCATTTGTAAAATGAGCTGGAGAAGGAAATAGATAACCACTTCAGCATCTTTACTAACAAAATTTCAAATGGTGTTACAAAAATTGGTATACAATTGGAATAAGTAAACAACATTAATATTCCTGGGATAAGAGCATGAACAACTTTACAACCAAAGGAGAGATAATAATATTACTATCTGAAACAAAAATCAATTTTATTATAAATATGTATTTAAAAAGAAAAATTTTAATATATTTATATGGAATTATTTTACATATTAGAAAAAGAAGTCATATGGGAAAATATTCTAAAGCTCTTAAAATAAACTTAAATTACCCAAGAAAATGACATTAATGAGATGTCATACTGAAATGTGTGAGATGCAGCCAAAGTGGTAATAAGGGGAAATTTTATATCTCTAGAGGTTTACTTGCATAAATACAGAAAGAGAAGGTCAATGAATTGGGCTTGCAACTAAAAAAAGCTAGAAAAGGAACAAATTAACCCCCCTCCCAAACACTTAACTTGAAATTCTAAAAATAAAAGGAGAGATTAATGAAATTGAAAGTAAAAAAAGATTGAATTAATAAATAAAACTAAGAGTTGGTTTTGTGATAAAACAAACAAAATAGATAAGTCCTTAATAAATTTGATTCAAAAAAGGAAAGGAAAATCAAATTGTTCGTCTTAAAAATGAAATGGGAGAACTTGCCATTAATAAAGAGGAAATTAGAGAAATAATTAGGAGTTACTTTGTCCAACTTTATGCCAATAAATTCAATAACTTAAATGAAATAGAAGAATACCTTCAAAAATATGGCTTGCCCAGATTAACAGAAGAAGAATTGGTTAAACAATCCCATTTTAGAAAAAGAAATAGAACAATCTATTAATCAACTCCCTAAGAAAATATTCCCAGGACCAAATAGATTTATATGTGAATTCTATCAAACATTTAAAGAACAATTAACTCCAATGCTATATAAACTATTTGAAAAAAAAAAAAAAGTTTTGAAGGAGTCCCACCTAATTCCTTTTATGACATAGACATGGTACTGATACCTAAACCAGGTAGGTTGAAAACAGAAAGAAAATTATAGACCAATCTCCCTAATGGTCTATCAATGAATATTGATGCAAAAATCTAAAATAAAATATTAGTGAAAAGATTACAGGAAATAATCGCCAGGATAATATACCATGACCAAGTAGGATTTTTACCAGGAACGCAGGGCTGGTTCAATATTAGGAAAACTAGTAGCATAACTGACTATATCAATAACCAAATTAACAAAAACCATATGATCATCTAAATAGATGCAGAAAAAGTATTTGACAAAATCCAACATCTATTCCTAATAAAAACACTTGAGGGAATAGGAATAAATGGACTTTTCCTTAAAATAGTCAGGAGCATCTATTTAAAACCGTTAGTAAGCATCATATATAATGGGGATAAACTGGAACCATTCCCAATAACATCAGGAGTGAAATAAGGCTGCCCACTATCACTATTACTATTCAATATTGTGTTAGAAATGTTAGCTTCAGCAATAAGAGTTGAAGAAGAGATTAAAGGAATTAGAGTAGGTAGGAAACCAAATTCTCACTCTTTAGAGATGATATGATAGTATACTTAGAAAACCCCAGAGACTCTAATAAAAAGCTATTAGAAATAATCTACACCTTTAGCAAAGTTTGCAGGATACAAAATAAATCCACATAAATCCTCGCATTTTTATACATCATCAACAAAATCCAACAGCAAGAGATACAAAGAGATACAAAAGAGAAATAACTGCCGATAGCATAAAATATTTGGAAATCTATCTGCCAAAGGAAAGTCAGGAATTATTTGAGCAAAACTACAAAACACTTTCCACACAAATAGTCAGATTTAAACAATTGGAAAAATATTAAGTGCTCTTGGATACGCCGAGTGAATATTATAAAGATGACAATACTGCCTAAACTAAGCTATTTATTTATTGCTATACCAATCAGACTCCCCCCCCCCCCTCCAATTTTAATGACCTAGAAAAAATAACAACAAAATTCATCTGGAAGAACAAAAGGTCAAGAATCTCAAGGGAACTAATAAAAAAAAAATAAATGAAAGTGGCCTAGCTGTACCAGATTTAAAACTATATTATAAAGCAGCGGTCATCAAAAACATTTGGTACTGACTAAGAAATAGACTAGTTGATTAGTGGAATAGGTTAGGTTCATAGAACAAAACAGTCAATAACTATAACAATCTAGAGTTTGACAAACCCAAAGATCCCAGCTTTTGGGATAAGAATTCACTATTTGACAAAAACTACTAGAAAAATTGGAAACTACTATGGCAGAAACTAGGCATTGACCCACACTTAACACTATACACCAAGATAAGGTCAAAATGGATTCATGAGCTAGACATAAAGAATGATATTATAAATAAAGTAGAAGAACATAGAATAGTTTACCTCTCAGACTTGAGGAGGAGGAAGGAATTTGTAACCAAAAAAGAACTAGAGATCATTATTGATCACAAAATAGATAATTTTGATTATATCAAATTAAAAAGCTTTTGTACAAACAAAACTAATGCAAACAGGATTAGAAGGGAAGCAATAAACTGGGAAAACATTTTTACAGTTAAAGGTTCTGTTAAAGGCCTCATTTCCAAAATATACAAAGGATTGACTCTATAAGAAATCAAGCCATTCTCCAATTGATAAATGGTCAAAGGATATGAACAATTTTCAGATGATGAAATTAAAACTATTTCCACTCATATGAAAGTGTTCCAAATCACTATTGATCAGAGAAATGCAAATTAAGACAATTTTGAGATAACACTACACACCTGTTGGATTGGCTAAGATGACAGGAAAAGATAATGATGAATGTTGGAGGGGATGTGGGAAAACTGGGACACTGATACATTGTTGGTGGAGTTGTGAATAGATCCAGCCATTCTGGAGAACAATTTAAATCTATGCTCAAAGTTATCAAACTGTGCATACTCTTTGACCCAGCAGTGTTTCTACTGTGTTTATAATCCAAAGAAATCTTAAAGAAGGGAAAGGAACCTTATTTTATTTTTTACCTTCCTTTGTGTTCCTTGTCCTTAAAATAACATCTTTCATGTTATATACATGCTATATATAACTACTATATTGTTAGAATTACAAGGTGAGAACTCAGGTTGTCTGGGCAATTCTCTAGCTCAGAATTCACACCTTTAGGGGGAGTTTACACCTTTGAACTTCTGAGGAGGAGTAATATATAGTGTACAATTAAGAGGGGCAGCAGAAGACTTCCTGTAAAAGGTGAGATTTTAGCTGGGACTTCAAAAATCTAGGGAGGTCAGTAATTGGAGCAGAGGAGAGGAAGAATTTCAGACATAAAGGATAGCCAAAGAAAATGCTTGAAGGCAAGACTCCCTATTTCTCTGTCAAAAGTACTACCATCCTTCTCATTTCAAGTTTATAACCCCGGAGTTATACTTGAATCCTCCATTATACACACACACACACACACACACACACACACACATACAATAAATTACCAAATCTTCCATTTCCCCCTCTATAATATCTCTTGCATCCATTCCTTTTTTCACTACCTTCAGACACCAAATTATTTCAGGCCCATATCTCCTCCTGGACTATTATTATTATAGCATTTTATTTACAAGGTATATGCATGAGCAATTTTTCAGCATTGACAAATGCAAAACCTTTTGTTCCAATTTTTCCCCTCCTTCCGTCCTTCCCCCATTCTCTTCCCCCACATGGAAGGTTGACCAATACTTGTTAAATATGTTAAAGTATATGTTAAATACAATATATGTATACGTGCCCATACAACTATTTTGCTGTATAAAAAGAATCGGACTTTGATAATATTGCACAATTAGCCTATGAGAGAAATCAAAAATCAGGCAGACAAAAATAGAGGGATTGGGAATTCTATCTAGTGGTTTATAGTCATCTCCCAGAATTCTTTCCCTGGGTGTGGCTGGTTCAGTTCATTACTGCTCTATTAGAATTGATTTGGTTCATCTCATTGTTGAAGAAGGTCCATCATAATGGATCATCATATAATATTGTGTCAAAGTATACAACGATCTCCTGGTCCTGCTCATTTCACTCAGCATCAGTTCATGTAAGTCTCTCTAGAACTTTGTGAAATCATCCTCTGGCTCCTGGACTAGTATAACAGCTTCTTAATTTGTATCTCTGCTTCATTTCTCCCCACTTTAAATGATACTTTACAAAGTTGTCAAGTAAAGCTTGACTATGTCATTCCCTACTCAATAAAATCTAGGGGCTCCTTATTGTCTATAGGACTCAATATAAGCTCTTCTAGTTGGCTTTCAAAGTATTTTACAATCTGGTTCCAATCTTTCTAGCAAACAAAATGATTACCTTTCTATTCCTTACTCATATAACTTCATCTCTAATCTCTATTCCTCTGTACTGGCTGAACCACACTTTCTTATATCCATCCCATAGAATCTGTTACTCTTCTAAGAGTAAATTCAAATACCATCTTTTTCTAGAAGAAGGCTTTATTGAGCTCAAATTCTACCTGTCACTGTTTGAGTAATTTTGGATCAAATCACTTAATTTCTCTGGGCCTTAGTTGCCTCATTTGTAAAATGATGATGATTTGATTATTTGAATCTTAAGGTCCCTTACAGATCTAAATCAAGGTCAGAAGTCACTGATCTCACTAGCGCACTAACTATTTAAGAGGTAAACAGAATACAGCATTTTCTTACCTTATTTGCTGTAATCTTATTTCTCTGAAAATATTATTTCCATCCACTCTCATTCTTTCTCTGCTCTCAGACTCTCTCTCCCCTGTATACTTCCTGTTTGCATGCTGTCTCCCCACTGAGGGCAGGGATTTTTTGGGGGGAAGGGAAGAAATGGGGGATTTCTTTGTATCACCAGACTGTAGCCCATTGCTTAGTACAAAGTAAAAACTTATTAATAAAAGCCTATTGACTTGAAAAACACTGATGTTCAAACAATTTTTATTATAAATACGAAAAAAAAGTTTGAATATATAGAATTATCAAATCAAATCAACAAGCACTGGTAAGAGCTTATTTTGTGCTAGGTTTCATGTTCTGGGGATGCAAAAGTAGGTTCAAATAATACATATATGGAATAAAATGGAATCAATAATAAATACAATACACAATAAACTGGAGATATTATTCACATTTTTAAGTAACTAAACAATGCCATTTCACTACATTATCCTTATTTCCTTTATAACTAATTTTGAGGTTATGAATGTTCATTCAAAAAAATGTACATGTATAATATTAAGCAATTTAGAGGAAAAGAAAAATTATGGATAAATTTTGGGAGTGTTTATGTTTATTTTTACACTGAAAATTTCTCATATGGCTATGGATATCTGATTGGGATTCCCGTATTTTAAAGTTATAAGTTTTCTCCAATTTAAAACTTAAAGATTTTTTATTAGCTATTATAGTGAATAGAAGAGAGTTATATTTCTAGACTTTCTTTATAATAGCCAAATGACTTGATCCTACATTTAAATAGCAATAAAACAATACAATCAAGTGGAATTTCAGCAAACAAGGTAATTTTAGATTCAAGACTTATTTAGAGTCTTTTGCATTAGCAACTTCTGAAGTCAACTTAGAATGATAAAGCTGCTGATTATCTTGGATAAATAAAGTACTGTACTTAGAAGATAGATCTATGCAGACATTTTGCTATGAGTAAAAAAGATAGGTATATGCAGACATTATTTCACTATGAGTAATACTCACTAATTAGGGTTAAAGTTATGGTGTCTTTATTTATGGCTAGATATGTCTATTTAAAATGTATCACAAGAAAATTTGTTTTGAGCCCAAAAGTAGTATAAAAAATTTCAATAAATTTCCTTCTACAAAGAGATTAGGAAATACATTTTGGAATGAGAAATTTATAAGCCAAGTTTAAAATGATTTGTTGCCAGTGAAGATTGTTCTACTCCATACTAAGACTTCAGAGACAGATAAGCTGCAGGCTGCTAAGGGTAGAAACCCCAGAGCCACTGTTGTACAAAAGTAAACAAAGATATAATTGACTAAAGTAAAATCAACAATAAAGCATGATTGCTATTTACATTGCACTCTTTATTGACGCTCTAAACTCTCAGAAAATCAAATGCTTAAAAGAAAGCTTTGAAAAATCAGCATCTTAAAGAGCATTAAAGTTTTTAATTCAGTGGATGACCCAAAATGCAATCCTTTGAGCTATTAAGCAATACCTAATAATGATGCCAATATATATTTTTTTAAACTGGAAAGCTGTAGTATTAAAAGACAACAAAAACGACTTACATCAGAGACTACATTAAACATTTAGCTCACATTTTCCACACATTGCTTCAGTGAAAAAGGGTAAGCTGTAAAAATGTGCTTCTGAGAGTTTCAAACCATATTGTACAGAAGTCACATCAAATTAATACTGAGGACCATTTAGAGCCTTTATTCTGAAAAGCTTTTGAAAAGGGATTAAACTATGAAAACTCACATGATACTAAAGTACCTATTAATGGGTTGGGGGGGGGGAAGGAACAATGAAAGTGTTATTTTTAGATAAATCGTTACTTTGTATGCTGCACAAAGCATTTGCTGAAGAGGCATTGCAACCTAGCAATATCCCACACATCTAAGAACTGATTAGCAGAATTTTGTTGTTTTTTTCCCACAAAGTTTTGTGAAAATGGGGTCTCAGTTCTATCATTTACTTTTTAAAAACAGGAATACAAAATCATTAAAACAGACTAAGAGGGTCTAAAATATAACTCATAAAAATGGAAGAACAAAATAAAATATTATTGTAGGAATATATTTCTTCAAAGAGTACAATTTTCATTAGTGTTTTCTTGAATAATATGAAGCCAATCTTCCCAATGCCTCCAACATGCTAACCCTTTAAATAAATTGCTTCAATTCCATATGAAATACTAAACAGAAGGAACAATTATGTTTTCAAAAATAGTCGGAAATAGTATGAAAAGTGAGAACAAGAACCTAGATAGTTGTCATCTTATCAAAAATAATGAATGCTCAAGAGGTTTCTAAATTCATATCTTCCTAGTCATTTGTCCAATAACAATAGGATACCAGCAGAGAAAAGAGTTGGTATAAAGCATATTCTTTTTCTTCTGTCCTAGCTAGCACCTGTAACCTCCAAACAACACTGCACCAGCTGATTCTACAAAACACAACCCCAAAAGACAACTGGAAATGTTGTTGGTAGCCTGCTGCGTCTCCATTCAGTTAAGGGCTGCACCACATGGTAGATGACAGACAGCTTTGTGTCCATCCCATCTTGCAGCCTTTCCCCCCTTCCCCTGACACAGTCATTTGAGTACAGAACAGTCTTATAGCTAATGATGCAAACATGAAGTGTAAAGTCTCCTTAATTTGACCCTTGTTAAACTCCTAATTGGATTGAGGCAGGCTCCAAGAGGAAAGCAACCCTGGATTATTCAAAAAAGCTCTTACAAAATGAAGACCAAATTACAAAAGGCTGCTCTGGTTGCAGGACACCACAAAGAGCAGGCAATGAATTGCAGCTGTCACTTAAGTTAAAAATCTAATCAATTGCCTTTTTTAAACAGGTAACTTTTTGAACAGTTTCTTCATTGTGATATTCTTTGGAGTGCGCTTGACCCAAATTTAATAAGCTGCTATTAAAGCAGAAGAGCAGCTGTAGAGCAAACACTGTAGACTGATACTGTGCATTCAGAGTCTTAATGATTTTAAAATGACTACAACCACTGCTTCATTCAAGAGGAACAAAGCTCAGGGCTCTTTGCTCAACAATGTCTTAACACAAACTGTCTGAACAGACAGCATTCATTTGTCCTTCATGAACCCAGAAGGTCAGCTTCATTGCTGAGAACATCTCAACAGTTTAATTGTGTTTTGTCTGTAGGAAGTCTAAGAAGAAACTTAGGGATTCCTTGTATATGAAAACTAGCTTTTCTGCAAGGAAATACACAGCTTAAGTACAGAGACAAGGGTTGCATGATATGCAGACAGGTGTAAAACATGAAGTAATTATAGAAGCTCAAATTAGTTCATAGGCCTCAGGCAAAAAGGAGAACAGTGCCTTGACAAAAGGGAATAGCAAATAAGGGTAGCAAACAAAAAATGGCTTGAATGTGTAAATTAGCAAGAAAAATGAGACAGAAAAGCAGCTTTACTCTACTATTATTCACCACATGAGAACAGAGCAGCTGAACATGATCAAGAGAGCTTTGGAGGAGAGAGGCAGGCATCAACACGGAAATGAAGCCAAAGAGTGGCAGCTCTGCACTTTCTAGTCAGTCACTCATTATGTGGTGAAGTGCTCTTGAGAAGTGCCTCTTATACTTGACCTATCATATTACTTCGTCTGTAAACACATAATCCCTGCTTGTTAGGTGGTGTCAACACTAGCATTCATTCACTGTGGTACTCTTTTTGTGTAGAGATACTTTAGAAGTGCTGCCAAAACCAAAGCATTGACACCATAATAAAACAATCTGAATTTCAACCAGGTAAACAGATCCTGTGCTTTTAGGTAAAAGAGCAGTATGGAGACAGGATTACCTCAGGTTTCTGCTATTTGAAAAAACAAAAAACAACAGAACAACAAAACAAAACAATATGCTTATGAAGCAAAATGATTTCTTTTTAAAAAGTGATGATAGTTAAACTGGACTATTGATCCAAGGTCATACCCATACTCTTACATTTCAGAGCATGGTTACAAAAACTTAAACAATTTGAGTTTTATCAGAAAGAACTGAACCAAAGCCTACAACTGAATTTCTTGCATAGCTCATTAATTATATCTAAATAATAAATGCAGCCTGTACAAACTATATATGAAAGGAAGATATTAAGTAAAAAAGAAAATAGAAGTTTTAAATTCTTTAGCAAAGACAGATACCACAAGAATACTATAATTCAACTGTATTTAGTGAATAATTATTAAATAGTATTTGTAACTTTAAAGTTTCATGTCCCAATACTTTAAAGTATGACTGTTTTTTGTTTGTTTTTTGTTTTTTACTAAGATCCATATTTAAAGAAGTAATTTTATTTGGGTTCCATGTGCTATGTTTATGAATTTACACCCTTTTAAAAAAATCCTTCCTGTTTTGTGAATATATCTGTTGTAATTTTTTTGACAGGAAATATTTAAAATTTCTTACTTCTTAAATGCTGAATACACAGATAGGAATACTTAATATCACACAATTTCTTTTTAAACTGTTCTGAAACTTTTTCAGAGGTATAGCTGAAAAAAATCATCTCAATCTATTAAAAGAAGTATTTCGTCATTTAGCATTCCTTGAAAACATCTACAAAATAACATCATACGGTCATGTCTTCATGTTCTAACGTAATGAGTTGTCATTTAACTCAATTTTATCAGGCAACAAAACCACAGGTCTCTTTTCTTTGGACTCTATTTTCTGACTACTGAATAGGAATAGACTTTATTAGAACTGGAAAGAAACTGAAGATCCTTATTTATAGTTTAGTGGCCACCATTTTATTTGAGTTTGACTATTATTATTAATTATAATTAGACTATATTAGTCTATTATCTCACCATGTTTCCATAGAATTATAGCATTAGAAGACTATATTAAATGCCTCATTAAAATCTAGGTAAACTAAATTTATAGAATTCCCTTGATTGATCAGTTCAGTAGTCTTGTAAAGAAATAACCTATGAAAAAGAAAATAATCTATTTTGTTATAAATGAATGTTAAACTCTTTACAATCACTGCATTTCCCCCTAGTTTTTCAACATATTTTAGAAATTTCCAGGAAATAAACTTAAAGAGTTTCATAGCACAATAGGATCATAGATTTAAATCGCAAGAGTCATCAAAGTTAAGAATTGTGACCCAGAAAGTAATGATTCAAAATGACACAGAAAATGTGATAAGAACCAGGATTTGAATCCTAGCTGCCCCACCACCACACTAGTAGTTTTATTCTTTTGTTTTGTTTGTTGGCTACATTTCTATTCTTTTCATTTAAAAAAAAAGGACATTTGTGCCAACAGTGACAGCAATCATGCCTGTCAGTTAATTTAGAACATAAGGATGTACTTCATTTAGGCAGGTAAAATAAATTCATCAAAGGGCAACTATTACTCTTTTTTTGTCATAGGTATTAATTTCCTATTAGCATGAAACATATATTTTCATACCTGAGTAAACCAACAAGCATTTATTAAGTACTTATTATATGCCTGGTACTATGTCAAATGTTGGGGATAGAAAGGAAAAAAAAAATTATTTTGCCCTCAAGGAGTGTATATTTGAATAAATGTGCATACAAAATTCAAAGAGAGGCGGGAACATAATCTCCAAAGGAAGGTACTAGCAATGGGAGGGGTAGAGGGAGGGAGGACTGGTAAAATTGCAAAGAAGGTAACTGAATTTGAACCAAGACTTGAAAAAAATCTAGGGAAGCCAGGAGATAGAACTGAGAAGATAAACCAGTTTGGTCTTGTGGGAGAGCCAATAAAAAAGCCAGGAGATGGAGTATTAAGTTCTAGGAACAGCAAGAAAGTCAATGCAGCTAGACTGAAGAGTATGTGAAAGGGAATAAAATATAAGATGACAGGAAAGATAGGAGGGGGCCAGCTTGTGAAGGGCTTTAAATATCAAACAAATAATTAAAAAAAAATAAAATCTGTTCCCCGAAGTGATAGGGAGCCACTGAACTTGATTGAGAGGTGATAAGGTCAGATTTGACCTTTAATAGCTCAGTAAAACAATGAAGAAATATTTTAGGTAGAGACCAATTAGAAGGCTACTGAAATAGTCTAGGTTTGAGGTGATGTGGGCCTCCAGCAGGGTGATGTCAGTGTAAGAGGGAAAGGAAGGGGCAAGTTGTGAAAGCAGAAAGAAAAGACAGAAGACTGGATATTAAGTAAGCATGAGAGGAAAGTTAAGGACATTAACTGATACAGAAAAGATGGTGGTCTCCTTGACAGAAATAGAAAAGTTGAGAAGCAGCGAAAGCTTTTGGAGAAAAAGAGTAAGTTTAGTTTTGGACACGTTGCGTTTGAGATATCTACAAGATACTTTATGAAGTCGAAAAGCCAGTTAGTGCTAGGAGAGAGGCATGGGCTGGATAAACAAATCTGAGAATCATGTGCCTAAAAATGATAACAGAATCCCAAGGGGGTACTCATTAAAAGATAAAAAGAAAAAAAAAAAGAATATAGGACAGAGTCTGGGTTAGCAGACTTGAATTGTGTAAAAATCTAGCAAAGGAAGTAGTGAAATAAGTAAGAGAACTAGGAAAGAGGTGTGTCATGAAAATCTAGAATAAGAGAGTGATCTAAGAGGATACGGTGACCAGTACTGTTAAATGTTGCAGAGATGTTAAGAAGAATGAGAACTGGAAAAAAAAAGGCTATTATATTTGGCAATGAGTAGATCTTTGGTAACTTTTAGAGAGAGCAGTTTTAGTTGAATGACAGAAAGACACATAGGTAAGACTGTGTTTTAGTGTATTGTGCTAATACCGTAGAATATAAGACAGTTCCTATACTCAAGAAGCTTACTGTCTAATAGGATAAGACAAAACAGAAAGGAAAGCTGAGAGAGAGGTAGAGGGTTTGGATAGGAGGCAGCTGGTATGGTAATGGAATGACCTCAAGGTTGAATTGGAAATGGAAAGTGAGCAGCAAAGTGACTGGATACTCTAATAAGACGTTCCAGTCAGGGACTCACCAATCTCTGAGTTGGTTTTGAATAGGATGAAAGCCAGATAGCAGAGGATTCAGAATTGAGAGAGAGGAGAAGTGGTGATATGAGTTGTAAATAGCTTCCTCAAAAAGCTTAGCCACAAAAAAAGGGGAAATACAATATGAACAATAAACTAGTTGGGAATGGTAGAATTCAGCTGTAGATTTTCTAAAGACTGAAACATTATGGAAGTTAGAAAGCAAGGAAGTAGCTAGTGAAAAAAAACTTTGAAGATTAGTAAGAGAATTGGGATAAAATAGAGGGACAATTTGCTGGAAAAGACTGGATAAAATTGAAGTAAGAGGGAATATAGAGGAGTTTCCCTAGGAAAGGAGCACAACTTCTTCGTGTGAACCAGAGGTGAAGGAGATAGTGGGGAAAACATACATGATAAGAGATGAAGAGAAAAGAGGGAGAGGGAACTGTTGGTGAATGGGCTCAATTTTTTCATTGATGTTATAAAGTGATATCTTTAGCCAAAAAGGTGAAGAGATTTCCCTAGGAGACTCATTGAAGAGGGCTAAAAAGATTTGAAACTACCACTGAGGCAAGTGGGATAGCAAATCCACCAGAGAAATGTAAAAGATTGTACTGGGCCAGCAGTGAGGGTCCATAAATTTATGATGGATCTAGTCAGTATAGCATAATGATTTTTTCTATCTTTATATATAAGCATATTAATAGGAACAGACAGTGAACAGGAAAGTTGAATTGTTCCACTAAAGAGTCAAGAAAGGGTAGGGAGGGGAGTGCAGTTAAGTTGAAGAAGATGGCCTAGGAAAGGAGAGGGAGAGGGAGAGAGACAGAGAGACAGAGAGACAGAGAGAGAAAGTCAAATAAATAGGTTAGGGGTAATCAAACAAATAGGTTTAGGGGTAACAAAGCAGAGGGAAGGTGGAAATTCATGATGAGATAAAGGATTCTTGAGAGTTCACCAATATGGAAATACAAACTTTGTGGTCTATGGCAGAATCAACTGTTTGACCATATCTGCAGGTAACTAAGGTGGAGTGGAGGAACTAGGCATGGGAATTCATTAGCTTGAGAAACAAAAAATTTAGGGTAAAATAAATGTTATGTTAGAAATCTTTGGAATGAAGTTAGGAATTGTGGTGGAAAAATGGCCAATGAGATGATTAGCTGTGCTTAACTATACTTTTTTGTTTTGTTAAAAAGGGAGGAAAGAAGCAGCTAATTACTGAAATGTGATTATTTTTAAAAAATCAATAGCATAACCACAATCAACCCAGAAAAAACCTAAATAAAACTTCAGAAGACACAAACAATACAATTTTATTACTATTTTGCGAAACTGAATATATACTTATTATTAAGTCTAGTGTTTTAATAGAGATTCATAGTTTCATATATATTTTCTAGGATTTGTATTTATTGATGCTAGTTATGTTCATAATGAAAATTAAATTAATAACATTTTCCTGTTAATAATTTTTGTTCCTTTCCACCAAAAGGTCAGGTTTATTAGTGCAGAAAAGTGAAGCAAAGAAATAAATAAATAGCTAGCTGTGCCTTCTATCTATTTTCAGTTGTCAATCCTCCTCCTCTTAGTGATTCCCCAAAGGTTTTTTTGAATTTCTTTTTCCCAATAAATGCTGTCTTTAACTTTCCTAGCCAGATGTAGTTCACTATAAAGTTCAGCACTCTAAATACTATTTCTAATACAACAACCATAATTTTTTCCATTTCTTCCCTATGACCTGCTTTTGGTTCCTTATCTTGTAAAAAGCTAAGCTAGTTAATGAGTTTTCTGTATTGTTCCACCAACTCTTCAGACATTTCTCATTTCTTCCCCAGTGAAACTAGTTTCTCTTTGTGTTTTCATTATATCATTTTAAAGTATTTCTTCCCCTCTCCCAACTCCCTCCAAGCCCACCATGAATGTCCTATATTTTATATCCTGGATTCTAAATATTCTTTCCATTAAACTTTTAAATTAATTCCCAAATTTAGGATGTATGGCAGATAAGCTTGACTTTCTATTTCCTCTTTTCTTAAATTTTAATTTTTTAATTATCAAGGATTCATTTTTTTCTCTTTCCCACTTTACACACACACACACACACACACACACACACACACACACACACACACACAGTGGTAATATATAAATAAATACAGCATTTGTCCTACATTAGTAGAATACAAGCTTCTTAAAAGTAAGGACTGTCTTCTTTTCTTTTTTTTTAATCCCTAGTGTTTAGCACAATACATAGCAGTCCACTCATCTACAGTGTGTGTGTGTGTGTGTGTGTGTGTGTGTGTGTGTGTGTATAAAATCTCGTGTAAAAAAATCCATAATCAAGAAAATTCCCATATTGACTGTGTCCAAAAATGCATGTCATTTTACACATGTAATCCATTATCTCTAGCAGGAAATAGATAACAATTTTTTTTTTTTTTGGATTACTAATCATGTGGAAACATGGTTAACTTGGACTTTGAAAATTGCTCTTCTTGCATTGCTATTGTAGAATAAATTGTTCTAGTTTTGCTCACTTCTTTCTGGATGAGATGGATGATTTTTTCTCATTTGATAATGAACACTATATCACTATCCATAGAAAATAAAGGTAATTAATTCCTTAGTGCTTCAATTTGTTTATCTTTCACATCTTCGACTGTATCTTTGCATATGGTAGGAGATAGCATTCAAAATCTAAGGAAATGACATTAGATCATTTAATTCTCCAATTGTTTTTGTCAAATAGTGAAATTTTACACCAGTATCTAGGTCTTTGGGTTTATTAAACACTAGACTACTAAGCTTTGTTTAACTGTTTCACTGATCAAACTTTCTATTTTATTTTATTTTTTGCCCATACCAGATCACCTTAACAATTACTGCCTTGTTTTTAGTTTGAGATCTGGTACTTCTAAGCTCCCTTTTTTCATTATTTTCACTGGTATTTTTGACTTTTTGTTCTACAAGATGATTTTCATCAATTGTTTCTAGTTCTTTAAAGTGATTTTTTGGGGGAAGTTTGATTGGTATGGCACTGAATAAATGTATACAATACTGTCATCAGAAATTAATATTTCTCCTATTTTTAACCAAAGTTTTTGTTATTATATTCAATAGTTGTTTTAGGTTGAAAAGTAGGCTCCTAAGTATTTGATACATCTTATATTTTGTTGGTTGGGGGCTTTTTTGGGTGGCAATCAAGTTTAAGTGATTTGTCCAAGATTATACTACTAGTAGGTATCTGAGGTAAAATTTGAACTCTGGTCCTCCTAACTAGAGGACTGGTAACTCTATCCATTTTATCACTTAGTTTACCCCATCCTATAATTATTTTAAATGGAATTTTGTCCTCTCTTTCTGCTGAATTTTTTTGGTAACATAAAGAAATTCTAATGATTTGTATGATTTTGTTTTATGTCCCAAAGTTTTGTTGGAAATTATTGTTTTAATTAATTTTGTAAGTAGTTCTCCAGGATTCTCTAACCATCATATCATTCAATAATTTTCTCTCTTTTTTTCCTGTTCTTATTCTCTTAATTTATTTTTTGTTCTTATTTCTGTAGCTAAGATAGCTAATCAAACACTAGTAGTGACAATGGAAATCTATCTTTTCTTTACCCCATTCTTATTGGGAAAGACTTTGCCTCTTGACTTTAGATATATGTCATTTACCATTTTAAGGAAAATTCTTTCTATTTCTATGGTTTTTATACTATTTTAAAATAGAAAAAGGCATGTTTAATAAAAGGCTTATTTTCTGAGTCATAATATATAATTTAATCATATATATATATAAAATATATAATCTTAGCTGCTGAGATTTGCTAATACTTTACTTAAAATTCTCTGCATCCATTTTATGGGTATTGGTCTATCATTTTCTTTTTCTGTTTTGACTCTGCCTGGTTTTGGCATCAAGATCATATTTGTATGACAGAAGAAATTTGTAGGCTACCTCTTTTCCTTTTCAGCAAGCATTTGGGTAATACTTAAATTGGTTTTTGAATGACTGATAGAATTTGCTTACAAATCCATTTAATTCAGCTTTTTTCTTTAGCAATTCATTTATGGCTTATTCAATTTCTTTTTCTGAGACTGAGTTTATTAAACTTTCAATTTCTTTTTCCAATAATTTGAATATTTTCAATTTTTCTAAATAGTCATTCACTTATAAAAATCTATGTATATGAGGAGGGAAAAGTATTACTGAAACTTACTTTTATCTAAGGTGCCCAAGGTAGTATAGAACATATGGAATTTTGAATTTTGCCTATATTTTGAATACGTTAAATTCAAGAGAGAAACAGGGAGAATGATGAAAAGGGAAAAAAAGAGTAAATAAATTCAAGATGGAATTAAATTTTTTTTAAACTAAAAAAAAAGGACAAAATTGTTTCTATTAACATACTTTATTTCTTATTCATTTTGTAATGAATTCTGTTTTTTCATTTCTTATACTGGTAATTGGTTTCCTCTTCTATTTTATGAGTTTCTTTCCCTCCATTCTGTTGTCTCATACTTTTTTCCTTTTTATTTTCCACTCACTCTTTATAACAAATAAAAAATATAGTGAAATAATGTACTTAGCACCAATGCCCCTTTTTACTTCCCTCCACTTAAACCCTGATCAGAGGTTTTTCTATCTATCTTTCTTTTCTTCCAAATTCCTGATTGTGATCTCTTTTCTAAGATGAGAGTTTTGTTGGCTATTATTAATTCCTTGACTCGACCTACTCTTATTTCCTTTTCGTCATTCTCCCCGCCTCTTTCTGTTTCCCTCTTGAATTAAATATATTCAAAATATAGGTAGTGCAACAAGAAAGTGATATTCGCACACATGTATTGTACCTAGACTATATTGTAACACATATAAAATGTATGGTATTGCCTGTCGTCGGGGGGGAGGGAATAGAGGGAGGGGGGGTAAATTGGAAAAATGAATACAAGGGATAATATTATAAAAAATATATATATATATATATATATATATATATATATATATATATATATATATATATATATATATATATATATAATAAAAAAAATATAGGTAAAAATTCAAAATTCCACATGTATTCTATACTACTTTGGGCAGTTTAGATATAAGTAAATTTCATGTAATACTTTCCCTTCCCCATGTATATAGATTTCTACTTGCATAGCCAGATTATATGAGATAACTTTTCTTCCCACAATCCCTACTCTTTCCTTCTCTTTTCTTTCATCTTTTAAAGATACAGTAGTTTTAATCTTCTACCTTATTTGCCTTCCTCTATAAACCCACATTAATATTAAGATTCTAAGTGGACACATGTTACCATCCCACCCTCATGAAAATGTAAACATTTCATCCTTATGAAATCCCTTTCAATTGCTCACTATCTTTTTCCAATCCTTTTTACTCCTTTATTCATATTTCAGATTTTCTACTCAATTCTGATATTTTCATCAGGAATGCTTGGAGCTCCTCTATTATAGCTGGGATCATAGGTGTTAATTGCTATGTCCAACTTTCATAATTTCTTAAAATATGAAATGCAGTCTCTTTTCTTGGGTCATGGCTTTCAGGTAGCTCACTGATTCTAGAATAGCTGCTCTTTGATCTGTTTACCAAGTCAGTTATTTTGATGAGAAGCTTTATAGATTCCTCCCCACCCCAAATCTTTTATACTTTGTTTTAATATTTCTTGATACTCATGGAGTTATTAACTCCAAGGAGTTTGTTTCTTGACTAAGGTTATACACCTCTTGCACTAAGCTGTTAGATCTCTTCCCAAGTCTCTTCTCCACTGAAATACAATGATTATTAATTTGTACCTCCATTGATAAATGTGCACTACACCAAGTTTACCCATGCTCATTCCTAAATTTGTTCACATGAATGTATCAGATTAATATATTTATTACAATATCACTCCTCACCTTACTTTTGCCTTTATTTTACCTTTGAATATTATGTAACTAAATAGGTATACATTAGGTTACATTCCAATTATATGTCACAGTGGTCAGATTTGTCTCATTGCTAAGTTAAAATCTTTAATTCTATCCATTAAAGATATTCCAATTAAGTACATCCTCTATTAAGTTTAACAGCTTTTAAAATATATGAAGATAACTATCATATTCTTCCTATTATGTCTTCTCTCTTATAGGTTTATCATTTCCGATACCATTATTTTTCTTTCATTTTAGTTCTAAATTCTCTTCAACTTGGTTTCATGAATGCTCATTAAATTTATCATATTTATTAATCTAGTTTCAAAACCATCTTAATATATGATTATCTATTCCATTTCTCCTCATGTTTTCTACATGTATTGCTTGAGAGAGTTTTGTCATATAGTTTGCCAAAATCTAAGTATATAATGTCAGAGAAATACCATTCCTCAGATTCATCAGTCTATTCTATCAAAAGAGAAAATGAAATATATTGTTTAGTTGTTTCAGTAATTTCACACTCTTTAGCCCTCCTTTGGGGTTTTCTTGGCAAAGATACAGGAGTATTTGCCATTTCTTTCTTCTATTTTTTTTTTTTTACACATAAGGAAACTGTGGCAAACAGGGTTAAGTAATTTACCCAGCCTCACAGAGATTGTGTTGCTTGCGGTTGAATTTGAACTGGGGTTTTCCTGACTCAAAGTCTGATGTTCTAAATTCACCTGCTCTTTACTATAACTTGTTATCACTGAAAAGATTTTTTGTTAAGGGTATATGCCCCTAAGAATTAATTCTAAATATGTCTCCATACTTCAAAGAGGAAAATAACCATTATGTTTAAAATATATATTTATGACCTTTGCTGCTGTCTTCCCATCTGTCCTCCCCTCCCCTCCCCTTTGTGATGGCAAAGAACTTTTCTGGAGTCCTAAATAAATTAGAACTAAATTACTAATTACTAAGTAAATTAGTAAATATCTGAGATTGTTTTCAGGTACCAAGTACAATGTTATGAATTCTTTGGATGCTAAAAAAAATATTCAACTGAATTTTATTCTTTTAATTAAAGATGTTAAAGTAAGGTCCTTCTGAAAGGACCCTCTTAAGATTCTGGTTTATCTAGGTGTAGAAAAAAGTTTTGTTTTAAATTAACAATAATGACTCACACTTATAAATAGTATTCAGGCATTTCAAATATCCTGACATTCTTTATATTTTATTGATTTTCACAATAAAGTCCTTTGAAGTTTAAATAATATATTACTTCCATTTTACAGATGGAGAAGGGATTTGCCTAATTTCACAAAACTAGTCACTTTTATACCAGGATTTCAAATTCCAAATGAGTATTTTTTCTTCTTATAATAAAGCTATTTTTAAATGAGAACCAGTGGGATTTTTCTTCTCTTTTCCCTTTTTTCAGGGTGTGGAAGATATGTGAATGTCAGTTATTTGTGCAATTACCATATGATGCCCAATACTATTTTGCACTCAGGAAGTTTGACACAAGTCCTAGAGTTTGTTTGATATTAAATTATATTGAGATTATTAGATCTCATGGCTTGAATTATGAAAATGGGATCTAGGTATGATCACTACTAGATTAAGCAGAATATGAATTTCAAAAATTGCTTATCTTTATAGACTTCACTATCTTATATGCTGAGTTTAAGGCTTAAAAGATTTGTTGCCTTTTTTTGTCCAACTGGCATATTTGGTCTCACTCTGGTATCCTCTCAGCAAACTACCAAATCTTAACTTCTATAGAAATGCCATTCAAAGTAAATTTATAACAGGAAAGTAGGGATTTAAAGCAACTTTGAACCTGTAGATTTTTACAAGTCATTGGGGCACTGAATACTTGGCAAGGGCATGGTAAGAAATGTCAATCTCATCACTACTAGTATATAGAATTAACTAAAGACAGATCTGATATGTGAAAACTGTTTGTAATAGGGTTTTTCTTTACTTCAGATTTCTATGAAGAAACCAATTAAAATGGTTATCATATTAATCTTTCAAGAAGATAGTATAAAATCTTTATTTGTGGATTTTGCTTCCAAAAGGTATGTTTTTTCTAATGTATTTTCTTGTTTATCTCTATTTTGCTCATGTCTAATATCATTTTTAAAATGAATTTAAATCAGTTACAATATAAACATGAAAAAGAGATGATATTCAACTTTATGAGGAGCAAATAATTTGATTTTGAAAATATATGTTTTTCAGTTAAGATCAAGTTAATTATATGTATTTATGCCTTATCTCTCACAGAAGTTTCTTGAGGGAAAAGACTATCTTAATCATCTTAGTATCTTCTGCATAACACAACTACCAAAAATCATATCTGACATTTATAGGAATGCTGCAAAGCACTTTACATACATTATCTCAGTTGGTCCTTGAAATAGACAGTCGTTTTATTATTACCTCCATTTTAGAGGTTTGGAAACTGAGCATAAGAGAGATTAAGTGACTTTCCCTGGTTCCACAGATATTAAAGTCTTTCTGTTTTCAAAAACAGAACCCTATTTATCACATCACACTTCATTCTATCCTAACACTTTGTACATAATGTTTAATACATGCTTGTTGAATTTTAATTATAGATTTCCCAAATCTTCAAATTCATAACTAATTTTAACTGTTTACTAAAAAAAAGTTATAATGTAAACAAGCAATGATAAAGTCAGAAATCTCAAGAATCACACAAAAGAATACAAATAAATCACTTAAAGAACAAGCTGTGTTCCAGGCTTCATTAGTTATAATTATCTCTGAACTATGCTCATCAGAGTGCACATGTCAGCTGGGAATGAAATACAATAGAGTGACCAACTTATAAACTTCTCTAAGCCCAGAAAGAGTTCATAAAACAACTGCTTGTGCATTTGGATTCATGTGATAATACCTCCTCTCTCTTGCATAAACTACTAGATGACACAGATGGGGCAATCTTATATTTGAGAGTTTCTTTTGTGGAAGCATTGGATTTTGAAATCCATTCAAGACATAAACTACAAGAAACCCATATACTGGATCTATGTCTTTGTGCTTTATTATGCAGATATCATCATTTTATGATATGAGATATTGATCATTCACATATATTTTTAAAGAACTTTGAGCAAAAAAAGGTCACTCACACATACAATTTAATGATTTAAAAACCATGGCAATTATGGACACATTTTTATTTGGCTTCTACACTTACCTAAATGGGATTTGCTGCAATTTGTCTCTAACTATACAGTAACAAAAGTTATACAAGAAAAAGTTTTATCATTGTGCATATTAAATCAATTTTATATTCTTTTTTCATATTCCAAATGATGTTTCAGTATATCATTTATTACTGATAAACAATTGAAACTTTTTTATTTTTTATATGAATTTCAATTGAATAAAAATTATTTTGTTTTGAAACACCAATTTACCATTTTACACTAAATTATATTTTCAAAGTTAAAGTCTTGAAGTATCAATATATAAGAATTCCCTGTAATAGTATATAAAACCTGTGTGCTGTAAATGTACTAAAATTACAAACCTTTTCTAGAAAAGTTTCTCAGAATTTTTAAGTAGTCTAAATATATTCATAGTGCATTTGCAAAAATGGTTATCTATATTTATCAACACATTTATATTTGTCAATATATGACAAATGTTAAAATAGTAAATATTTTCTTTCATCAGAAACAAAGCTTATTGGGTTGGATTATATATGTATAATTTTTCCAACATGGTCTTGATGGTTTAGAATAATTATAATTTAAATCTGATTTATAAAAACAGCCAGAGTACCACTGTATGAATGTACTTGTGCAAGACTTAGTGAATTTAAAGTTATATATTTCATTAAAATGATATAGCCATAAAGAGTAGCTATATGAAAATTTCAAAATCACTACTGTAAAGTTCTACTTTGTGACTGATGTTGCCTATCAGTAATAACTTAAATCAGTTATATCTGATAATGTCTATATTTAAATAAGTCAATATAAAAGTTCATTATGACACTGTGTTATTACATTCACAAGTGAGATCCTGGTCTATGAAATCTAGCCCACTGTAAAAAGTGTGATAAATAAAATTTGTCCCACATCCTCCAAGTCAATATTATTATAAATAGCAAACACATATACACACCCACACACACACATTCATAAATTTCTAATTGAACTTTCAGTTAGTACTGTAGACACATTTTTATTATAGAAATAATACTGTTCAACATCATTTTCTTGGAGAGCAGAATGTATAACTAATGCTAATACAAGGGGAAGTTCTAAGAAAAATAAAAATTTGGAAAATGTGTCTTACATCATAATATCTATGACTAAAGAAAATGCTAAGAAATAAATAACTAATTTATTTGTATTTCATGTAAAAATTTCATTTAAAATTCACATTAAATGGAAATGTTTCAAAAGTGTTGGATTTTAAGAGTAAAACCTACATGAATAAATTTTCATAAATAATAATGAAATGGCTATTTATATTTGTGATTTGTTATCAGAGGCCCATTAATCTTAGCAGCTCATCTATTGGGGTGATTAACTTTATATGATACTAGAACACTTTAATTTTCTGGCCAAATTTTTATTATTTCCAAAATATAGTTTTACTTTATCAAAAAATATACATGGGATATATTGTTTTTAAACAAAATACATTTTCAAATATAAAAGTAAATTTGTTTTGATGTTTACTCAATAAATAGCAATTCTGTGACAAAAATTTATTTTTAAAAGAAACAAATGTACATTTTTCATTTTTGGTATTAATTTCACTTATATTTCAATAAAGTCTATTAACCCTAAAGTATTAATGAAAGCTATTTACTACTACTTATCTTATACAGACATCTGCATCTTTCCCAAGGTAAAAAAATGTCTTCAATGGAAATACTCAAATTTAAAATACTTGGATAGATCCATTTATTAGTTGTTCTCATGCACTTTGTAAAGTATTAGTCCATGTAACTTTTAAGAGCTATTTAAGATAATTGTTAGAAATTCTCTGACTTGTGTCTACAGTCTACAGTCTCTCTCTCTGTCTCTCTGTCTGTCTCTGTCTGTCTGTCTCTCTCTCTGTCTCTCACACCTAGATCATTCAAATGAAAAAAATAAGTTTTCATTCTATTATCCAAATCTGTTTCTCTTTTGATATGAATATGTTAGTTACATTATTTCTTCACTCTATTGAGCATATATAGACAAAAATCATAATGAACTATATAGAAGAAGTAATAAGATACCTTTAAAGTTAGAAACTCATTCAGGAAAATTATCAATAATGTTACAAGCATATAATGTAAATATGAATGGAATATGGAAAATACCTAAAAATGTGAGCCTGTACCATTTAAGAAGTTTGTGATTTGCTTTAAAAGATGCAGATACCAAAACTATCATAGCTGATAATTTCATTCTGACATGAGTGTAAAAGGTTAAGTTACTATCTGAAGTAAGGTAATCTGGTTGCCTTTCACAGCAGCCTGCAAGCTCTGCAATCTGCATAGAGAGGGGCATTTGTCATCATTAGCTAAGCAGTGACAGCTGGCACCCAGGGTGTCCCAGATTCAAGAAGTGGCAGAGTTACTCTCTTAGTTTAAGTTGCCATTAAATACAGCATGTTTCATGAGGATAAAGGAATTCTTTATGTAAAACTTTATGATAAAATACTAGTGAACATATTTGAATTTTCTATAACATGCATAATAAAATGATAGCACACAATTAGCAGGATGCCTCTAGACAACAAGATGCCAGCATATAGTATGAATAAACATTCCCTGCCTGCTACCAAAGAAGAATAGATGTTTACAGCATTTAAACAGCTATGGTTGTGTATTTTTCTGTGACTTAAGATGCTAAATTTAACAAGTTTTAATTCACTGTATAATCTATGAAAAGTATAAATAAATTTTAGTCATTTCTTTTTTGTATCTCAATGCCTAACACTATACACCTTGCTTTTAATATATACTTAATAAAAGTCTGTTCAATAATTTAATTCAAAGAACATTCATAAATAGCCTTTTACTTGTAAGATACTCTAGGCATGATACAAATACTACCCTTTACCCCCCTAAAATAAAAGAAAAGAGAAATACAGTTTCTCTTGAATTGAATTCACATCTGGAATATGGCATGAAATTAGTCAAAATTAAATAACCACTATGTTCTATATGTTTAAAATGCTATAGAGAAAGACATTCAATTGTCTAAATAATTTGAATCATATGGATTAATGATCTGCTTGAAAGCATTTTTTTCTGAGAAATGTTTGAAAAGTTGGCTTTACAGTTTAATAAACTAGACCAACTATAGATGCATGGCCTAAAAGTTGTAATCAGTATGAAGTTTCAGAAAATAAAAATTCATAATAATCCTACAATTATAATTTTTGGTATTTTTTTTCTACTCAAGGGTCTATTAAGCAAAAGAAAGTTTAAATATTGAAATGATTTCATTTAAAAATTGAAAGAATACGAAAATTACATTCTTTCTAAAGTCATCTTCAATGTTAGGAAATGTAATCAATAACATTACAGTTTTATATTATTATGTAAACTAGTTTTCACAAATAAAACTAATTTTTGTGTTAATGTAAAATCTATGCAAATACATGCAGTCATTTATCAGGAAAGCTGACAAGCATTCCATATTGGAGGGGGAAAATGAAACTGCCTCAAGAATAGAGGCAATTAATTATTTCTGTATTTTCTCTTCCTCTGTCTTGAGGCACAAAAGTTATCCATCCAGTTAAAACAGCAAATGAAATAAAGAGGTTTTTTTTTTTTTATTTAAACACATATGGCTTTTGCCTGCAATACTGATCACCACAAGGTCTACAGATGCCCGTGGCTAAATTGTACACTGGCAGATGCACACAGGGGAAAACTGTGCTAATGCAGCGTGGAGAGCAAAACAAATGAAGAACTGAATTTGTGGAGAGAAAAACACTTTTTCCCCCATTATACATTTTCCTTACCAAACAGAGATTAAGATTGCAATAACACTAAAGTTAGTTTGCTGAATCAAAACAGAAAACAAAAATGTAAAGTTAAACATAAACATACATATACACGTTAAAAGTTCGTTAAAAAAAAACAACAACTGGATAGTCAAATATTTAAATTATTTCCACAATTAAAAGTTAACACATTAAAAATATTGCAATTACTATATATATGTGTACATATATACACAGAAACACATATTTGTAATTACTTTTAGTACAACTGAAAATTAGAAGAATTTATCAATATTAGTTACTTCCTTAATACCAATAAGATTTCTATAGTTATTAGCTATTTCTTCTGCCAGTATTATTAAAGGTCAAATAATGAGAGATCAATATTCAGGTTCTTTGGTAGTACCTGAAGTTTGCTTTTGTTTTGTAAGGAGAAAGAGCAAGCATTAAAGTAAACACTACTGGAAACATCTTATGAGATTTCATTAATTTCTCTACTGGGAGGCATGAATTTCACAATTTTTTTCAAAATAAAAGAATTATCCAAATAACCTACTAAGTAAATAAAAAAAGAACAGAAAGCCCATTTTGATATTTAAATAAGATAGAAAGGATTTCAAGTCAAAATTATAATCATCAATGAAAAATATTTATTAAAGGATCTAATATTTTCAGGATATTGACCTGGGTACTTGTAGATATGTAGCAGCAAGAAAAATTAAAAATCTTAATTACACTAAGGTTTGATATTCATAGTCATTTAAATGTAAATGCTAATTATTTCTAAAATGCAGATACAAAAAAAGCATTCCATCATTTCTGTCTCTGTCTCTGTCTGTCTCTCCCCCCACATCTCCTCCACACTCAGAGAGAGAGGGAAGAAAAGGAGGAAGAGAGGAGGGAGAAAGACACAGAAGAGAGACACATACATTCATACACACACACACACACACACACACACACACACACACACACACACACACACACACACACAGAAAGAGACAGAGACAGAGACTAATACTGGCTCCAAAAAAAAAAAATTAAAAAGTACCCACTTATGTAATATAGGAAGCAAAATTACCATTTAAACTTGAAAAGACTTGTCCCCAAGGAAAGAACACAAGTGTATTGTCAATTATGCCATAAAATTTTTTTCCTTTATAGTGCACTCTGGTTTTCAACTTTATATTTGGTGAACAAATTATAAAAAAATTTTATTTGTCTAATTCATACAGGAATAATAACATAACTTTGTTGTTGTTGGGTTTTTTTCCCCCCCATTGGACAAATGGCCATGAAAACCCCAACTGTGTGTCAAGTAAGTTAAGGAAGACCTACTTTCAAAAAAATTATTATATATAACATAAATAAGGAATATTTAAAGAACTGCTCTTCCTAAATTAGATGCTGTATCTTCCACTAATTTCTTTTGCTTAAAACCATTATTTCTAAGTATGCCAACATAAATTTTTAATCAAGAAGAGTGCTCATCATTTTAAGATACCTGTAAGTAAGAGTTTCATGTGAGACTAGGTGAAGAACACAAAATCATAACATAATCATAATAACACAAAATTTTTAAGAAAATAAAGCTGAAGGTACAATTTTAATTCCCTCAAACTATCAAGTTTTCTAAGATATATGAAAACAAGAAAATTCTTTAACTTTAGCATCTTTAATTTGGACATATGCATTTTAATACATAATTACATACATAAGCATTTACTTCTAGTACTACTTTCCTTGATCAACCATTTTTGTCCAACCAGAGAACAAAATGGAATGTCAGTGATTCTAATTAGAGCGTATTAGGAATTAGTGAGCATATTAGATAGTATTTAAATAATTGTTTATAAAGTAGAATGTAATTAGGTAAATTATATCTTTTATAATCTATATAATCATCAGCTCAAAAAAGAGATTTATGATTTAATAAACTAATTTTATGCTTTTCCCCCTTTGATGACTATGTTGAAGATAATGTAATAAAAATAATTTAGTCATTTTATAGTTTCTACAATTATTTTTTAGGCTTATAATTGCATTACTCTTTCATTTAAAACACTGGATTATGAGATCTTTCATCGGAAGTCAACTTCAAAAACTATACATTTTGAATGAAAAAGGATATGCAGTCACTGGAAGCTGATCATCATGGAGCTAAATTCTCAAGGTCAATATTGAATATTTTTAGTTGTTTAATAATATACAGCATGAAACAATAATGAGAATGCTTTAATTTTGAATGACCCATTACAAATTTAGTAGAATAAACATAAATATTCTGATGCTGAGTGTAACAAAAAAAAAGAGCATTCTGAATAGTTATGAAGACTTAAAATATATATATATATATGTATATATATATATATGTGTATATATATATATATATATATATATATATATATATATATATATATACACTACCTGGATGATGTTTGTAATAATGAAACTGATTACTTTGGAGTATGTATGAACTCAACATGTTTTATTACATTCAATAAATCAGGAGCTTTAACATAAACTGTTATTAAGACGGTTTGGAGGCATTCACCTTATATTGTAATGTGACAAATATATATTTATGATATAATAATTTTTGAATTAATGATGAAATCCAGAAGGCTAAAGAGCTTCGGTTTATATTCCCAAGTGAAATGGGAACTGAGGTATTATCCAGTTAATTTGAGTTACAGAATATAAGAACAAAAACCTTCTGACAAATATCAAGATAGTTGAATTGATTGTGGGGTTTAAAAAAAAATTTAGATATAGATAACTGCTTCAGTTTTTTACTTGTGCTTGTGTGTGTAATTGAATCTTTAATGTGAAAATTATTATCCCTTCAACATCTGGTATCACCAATAGAAAATTTGATCACCATGGGAAAAAGGATCTAAAAAACAAATAACGACATAATTATGTACATCTCTGGCTATGTCTATAGCAAATAGGTAAAGTGGGTTAATCTTAATAATTCAAGTAAGGAATTCTCTTCCCAAATCTGAAATATACATATTTGAGCCACACTTAATTGGATAATTCACGTGAAGAAATGTTGTCAGAACCTAGTATATTGACGGACATGCTTCCCTCATTTCTATATGCTTTCCGAGACTTATTAAAATAAATATTTTCCTATAGACCCATGATGTCATCTATATAAGTTTTCCTTCATCCAGTCAAAAACATGAAACAATCACTTTAGAAAACTATTTTTATTTCAAATGCTCTTATATGTCGAAATGGGAATGGGGAAAAGTACAGGTACTATCAAACTGAATATTCAGAAAGGGTCTCTCTACTTTATGTAATGTGACACATAAAGAAAACTCCCCACAAATATCTGTCTTAAATTTCTCCAGTGTAACAAAAAATGTATTATGGTTGGCAGACAAAACAGATGAAATAGTTGAGATGCATTAAAAAAAATAGTATGAGAGAAAGAAGGGGGGTAGGAAGGAAGAATGGAAATAAGATCTATTCAATGAGCCTTCAAAGCCACTCCAGCAGTAGGGATAAATAATTTAATAAACTCAACTTCATATTCTTTTATATCTCCCTGGTGCAATAAGCAGATATTAAAAAAAACTTTAAATTCATGAATAGTGGTATCCAGAATCATAGCCACCAAATAATGAAAAAACACAGGAAGTAATATCTCTACAAGCACTTTACATATATGTGCATATGCTCTAACAAACCATTATTTTTCCCACATGAAAAGACAGTATTGTGGAAATTTATGAGCCTGAAACTCAATTTTTCAAATTAGGTTTATTAAAACACAAAAACCTTTTATTCATACATTCCTCAACATAATTGGGCTTTTTCTGTATGTATGTGCTAATAAGGTGGCTATTTACATGTCACTTTGTCTACAGCATGTATGTACAAAAGATTAGATAGTGGGGGGAGGGATAATTAGGAAATATACCTTTCTGTTTCATATACTTAAATTTTTTGAGAATAAAAATATTTTAAATAACTACATTAATAGTAATATAATCTATGATGATAAAATGGCATGTAAATACTAACTCTATTTGGCCACATTTTCAAAAGGTTAGACCACAGGATAACCAAATAAGTTCAGTACATGGTCACAGAAAGAAAAGATTCTACAGTAGAGTCTATTACAACTCAGGGTTCTAAATACCATACAAATGTAAACATGTAAATCATGAGACTCTTGTTCTCCTTTCAATTAGGTCAGTTTTAAACAATTATCATTCTATTATTAGCTCACATCAAGAATGTCTGCATGCATACCATTTGAAACAATCCAGCATTTATTTCTTCAAGCTGGAAAGACTAATAAGCAGTCTTTTGCTGCAATACTAAAAATTAAATGTTCTCATATTTTAAGCAAAAATATTGACAATTCAAAAAATTAGTTCGAAAAAGTACCACAGCCAATTTTTATAAGTTCACCAAATATGTTAATCAAAGTATTTTATGTTATCTTGGTATATTATTCTACAATTTTAAAAAGTTTGCTTTAGAGGTAAAGTACATATTTTTAGAGAAATGATGCATAAAATATTTCAATATTCAAAGCACAGAAAAACATTTTAACTGAATTAGTGTAAACCAACAACTCTTAGATTGAACATTTTTCCTTCATGGGACATTACAATCATAAGAAAAAGAGAATATACTACTTCATTTAAAACTTTAATTTTAATTTTCTTTTCAGCAATAACTGGTGTGTCTAGGATCAACTGAAAGGTTTTTACTATACAAGACAATTCATTTCACGTGTTCATTGTAACAGAAAATCACTGTGTTGCAGCAACAAGCAGGACTTGCACAGGAGTAATATTATAGGTCGTCCAGTTCACCAACAGTGACAGCAGCAGATCTGTGAATCTTGTGTTATGTAAATCACTGTCAGCTCCATATGTGAATGGTGTTCAGAAACGCAGTTTAAAAAAAAAAAAAATCAGCAGTAGCCTCACTTTCCTTGAAACTGAATTACTTCACTTTCCTGGAATACACTTTGACTAACGAGTTACCTTAGTCCCTTCTCACTCTCCATTTTTCTTCCTCAAAGTGTAAATCGTTAGTGAAAAGCCCCAGGTCGCACCAATTAGTTTGCACAAAATGTTTCGTTGTTTAGCTTCGTTTTAACCCAATTAGGCCGAATAGGCTAGAGAGTCTCTAAGATCTACCACCTGCGTGTCTGGGTTTTTCAGAGGGTCTATGGCTCCCTCCCACTGCATCCCCATCGTGTTTCACATTAAACTCAACTGGAGGGCTGATTGAGCATGGATACAAACATATTAAATCACCTCAGTAGGCGTTAATGTCTCCCAAAACTGCCCCGGGGATTTATTTGCCCCCATATTCCATCACACCCAGAATCAAATGTGTTCATTTCCAGGTGGCCAACAAAAACAACAAAAAGAAGGGAAAACCAAAACTTTAATCATAATAGACAAATAATACATCAGAAGAGTCTATGGATTTTTGGATATTCTTGAAAAAAAAAATAAAGTAACCATTCTATTTTGGGGTAGAAAAAAATTGCTGTAAATTTTGATTATAAGTAGCTAAAAACTGAGAAACGTTCAAGGGAATTCATGTTGAGTTTATTTTTTGTGTGATTGCTGAACACTGAGGTAAAGTACAGTTAGGAAGAAAACAGGAAGGAAAGGGGATGGGCAACAAGGAAAGTGGTGGGGGATGAGACTAGCAGAGACAGAGAAAAGACCAGGGGGGAGGGAGTAACTGGGGGGGAGTAGCGACACAGGCAGAAACAGATGCAGAGACAGGGAGGGAGGGAAGCAAAAAGAAGCAGATAGGTGTATAGGACAGTTACTGAGAGAAGAGATTAGGGAGTAAAGTCTAGGGAAGCAGAGGGGAAAAAAAGGGCAAAAGACAGCAAAGAGGGGCTGGACACAAAAAGCAATTTTCATTAGGTTAGGCACTAGTAGAGGCAGCTTCTTCCTTTTTTCCCTGAGAGGCAATAGCAAAATACTCTGCTAGTCAAAACTTCTGCTATGATTTGTCTTCTCTTACTTCCTTTTCCTTCTACAAAAGGTAGCCTTGCGTTTACTAGTAACTAAAAATTAGGCAAAGATAAAGACGGAGCATTTAAAATGTTTTTTTAAAACCAATTCCCAGTCTTATCAGAAGGACGAGTTCTTGGCTAAGGAAATCTACGGATGGTGGAAACCCAGAATTTACTTTGTAATTTCTACCATGTAACGGAATTTAATAGAATTCTCTATAGATTACTGAAGAGGGCAAAGAATGCACGGTTTTGTGAATATTTAAAAAATAAGTTGTGAAATATGAAGTTAACACTTTTATTTTGTAGGAATAGTCTAATACAAATAGGGAAAATCTCTTGAGACTAGTTACCTATAAATGGGTTGGGGGAGAGGATAGGGTGTCTGTGAAGAAGAAGCAAATAAATTATTTTAAAATGGGAGAGAAAATTAAAAATAGTTTCCCACAAAATGTGGAAATTCGTTTGGGTATTTTCAAAATTCATCCCACTTTTTAAATATAAGGGAGAACACGACAGTATTCCTTCTATTTTGATGCATTTTGCTAAAACAAAACAAGAAAACCATTAAGCATATTAAGGTAATACTATGTAAGAGAAGCTTTATTCTTTTCTGAGTTTTTAAAAAAATTAACAATTAAATCTTAATTATTTTAAAATTACCAAAATTAAACATTTATTTCTTGACGTTTAATTCATCTTAAAATATGATAAACTATTTTTTTTTGAAGGCTACTAAAGGAAGCAGAGATGCTACAAAGTAGTTTTTGGCATTTTTACACTCTGCACAGTTAGGCTACAACAGTGGACACTTGAGAGAGAGTTCCTAAAATACAGATATACAATCAAACCCCAAATTCCAAAACTTCAAACTGTCAGGTTAGTAATACGCCAGCATATCTGCTATCTCTCTTGTGCCCACATTGATGACAACACAGTTTGAAATAACTTCATATTGAAATAAACTATGAAGAAAAATAATTGCTATTTATTTTTTGAATATTTTCAAATTCTCCATATATATTACATAGCTCAGCATACTGATATTGGAGAAAAACTTGCAATCACAAAAGACAAGAAACTGAGTTGAAGGGGAGGGAGAAGATTTACTAAGTATATAACTTTTTTTTTTTTTTTAACTTAGTTGAGTAATCAAAGGATTAATCAAGAAATCACCAGACATTTTAACAACTGGGATTTTAAAGATTTGTTTCAACTGCCACAAATAAGTCAAGTAAAGAGTATACCAAATACGCATAACTCAAAAACAAAAACAAAGCAAAACAAATCTAATTCAGTGGCAAATATAAAATGCTATTTAAAAGCTATTTTATAGATGCCTGCTATCTAAAAAGAAAATTTCAAAATTGAAAAATTACAAACATCTACAAGGTCAAAGGGAGAAAAATAATCTGACAGCAAACACGAGTTAATGAATTTGTCTATGAAAACTCCCTTCTAGTTCACCGACTGATGAATGACCATCAAATACACCTGCAGTCACATTTCAAGCCGTAGAGATACAACCAGGGTTTCACTGCAGAAGAGAAGGATTTTGCCAAGTTCTTTCAAAAAACGTCAATATGCCTCAAGTAACACCAAAGCTAAGATTCCTCTTGATTTCCAAAAGTATCTAGGTAGCCTGGGTGGTTTTCTGCCGGCAGCAGCCTCCTACCTTTGGTTTGCGTGTCTATATCCAAGAGGGGGGATTAATTAACCGGGTTTGAGCTGAAGTAGGCTGCGGTGACGAGCCCAGTGGCGATTGGCCGCCCGCCTGCCTGGCCCTGCCTTTATAATTTCCACTCGAGTGCATCTGGGCTCTTATACAAACCAACAGCAGCTTCTTCTGACATACATACACACACACACACACACACACACATACACACAAACACACACAGACATCCAACACTTTTACACCATCTGATTAACAACCTGGCACACATTGTGATTACAGGAAAACATAAATAAATACGAAAACAGTTGATTATTTTGACTACTGGAAGAGCTTTTCTGTGTCTCAGTGCAACTTTTGTTTTTATTGCTGGGAAGGTGATCTCTCCATGCGTTTCTCTCACACGGATTCTTTAAAAGAGGGAGAGGAAGAGAGACAGACAGACACAGAGAAAGTGAGCCAGACAGGGGGAGGTGGTGGGGAAAAGTAATCTTTCCCTTTAAAACCGGCTGGGCTCAAAGATAAAAGCAACTGGAAAGCAGCAACTGAGAAACAACAGCTACAACGCATTGGAAAGATTTTTTTTTTTTTTTGGGGGGGGGTTACGTTTCGGAGGACAGCAGCCTGTTTCTCCTCTGAAGTTGGCTCCAGCTTTAGCAGCCGCATTGGATCCCACAGCCTATTGTGAGACTCCGGTGTACAATCCGGATCTCTGCCCCAACATGATCGCGGCCCAGGCCAAGTTGGTTTATCATCTGAATAAATACTACAATGAAAAATGCCAAGCCAGGAAAGCTGCCATCGCCAAAACTATCCGAGAAGTCTGCAAAGTAGTTTCGGACGTACTGAAGGAAGTGGAAGTGCAGGAGCCCCGTTTCATCAGTTCTCTCAATGAAATGGACAACCGTTATGAGGGTCTGGAGGTCATCTCACCCACAGAATTTGAAGTGGTACTTTATCTTAATCAAATGGGGGTCTTCAACTTTGTGGATGATGGTTCCCTGCCAGGATGCGCCGTGCTAAAGTTAAGTGATGGGCGTAAAAGGAGCATGTCTCTATGGGTGGAATTCATAACAGCCTCCGGTTACCTCTCTGCTCGGAAAATCAGGTCCAGATTCCAGACTCTGGTGGCTCAAGCAGTGGATAAATGTAGTTATAGGGATGTGGTAAAGATGGTGGCGGACACCAGCGAAGTGAAACTGAGAATAAGAGATAGATACGTGGTGCAGATTACCCCGGCTTTTAAGTGCACGGGGATCTGGCCAAGGAGTGCTGCCCACTGGCCACTTCCCCACATCCCCTGGCCAGGACCCAACAGGGTAGCAGAGGTCAAAGCTGAAGGCTTCAACCTCTTATCCAAGGAGTGCCACTCTCTAGCAGGCAAACAGAGTTCGGCGGAAAGCGATGCCTGGGTGCTGCAGTTCGCAGAAGCAGAGAACAGACTACAGATGGGAGGCTGCAGAAAGAAATGCCTCTCCATTCTCAAAACCTTACGCGATCGACACCTGGAACTGCCAGGCCAGCCCCTGAACAATTACCATATGAAGACTCTGGTTTCTTACGAGTGTGAAAAGCACCCCCGGGAATCGGATTGGGACGAATCTTGCCTGGGCGATCGCCTCAACGGAATTTTACTGCAACTTATATCCTGCTTACAGTGCAGGCGGTGTCCTCACTACTTCTTACCAAACTTAGACCTCTTTCAGGGCAAACCTCATTCAGCTCTGGAAAATGCTGCCAAACAGACGTGGCGACTGGCTAGAGAGATACTTACTAATCCTAAAAGTTTGGAAAAACTTTAGAGGACAATTTTAATAAGGGCCGAAACGATTCCAAAATCCTGATGAAAATTAAACTTCCTGTTTGAATCACAGATATTCCACTTGACAAAGCAAACAATAGCGTCATGAAAAAGGAATTTACCTCTTAAGCATCATGAAGGGGGGGTGGGGTGGAGAAAGGGGAACGAAGGGAGGGGAGAAAAATTTAAACTCGAGAGTATAGAGACTTCAAATAATTTTTCGCTTCCCCTGAAAAGTCCGAAACACCTGGAAACAACTCGGCAGTAAGACAACCCGTTAGTGACTATCCTCTCTATAACATCAATGGATTATAACAACCTCTGGTGATTTTAGGTACCTCTGTCAGTGAGTAAATGATATTTGGATGAGTCATCAGAAAACACGTCTAATGTACATTTTAATTTGTATCAAATATTGTGATCTTACATTGTCTTTGAAAGTGTGGATGTTGGTGTTTTGTGATTTGGTGAACAGAAGTTAAAATACCATTTTTGGATTCTTCAGGACATTCTCTGCTAATGGAGATACCATTTAAAGGTAGATTTTTCTCATGGTACTTTTGTTAACTGTCTTTAAAATTGTCTAAACTTAAAAGTTTACATTTCTGTTCAAATATAGTGCTTGTTCTATTTCTAACATTCCACAAATATACTTGAAATGTTATTTAAATATATTCAGAAGAAATTTGGATTCTGCTTATATAATAACGCTTGAATATCTGAATTATATATTTGAAAAAATGCACTTGAAATACACTGGATTATTACTTTTGTGAATTAGATTTTAATTTCTGTTGCTGGTTTTTATTTAATTACAAGCTAATAAATGAAGTAAAAGAAAAGATGTTTCAATTCAGAATTTTTTTCTATTTGAAAATTTATTATGCTTCATTTTGAAAATTAAGCCTATACATTCTTTAACACCTCAGAAATATAAAAGTATAATCAGAAAAAATATAACTTCAAATAATGATGAAAACCATTATAACTTTAACTACTATAGATTATTAACAACTGTCAGTTCTTAAATTATCAGCAGCATAACTTTTTAGTGATCAAAATATAATCCCGCTAGAAAAGACTTTCTTATTCAGGTTAGGTTTCATTAGGAATATTAAGGAAAAGTTAACTCACTAGAACAAAGGTTATTAAATCTGGCTAATTTTATGAAATCCATCTCAATGTTTGAATTAAAGAATAATACAATAAAAGGAGATGACTAATAAATGTAGTATAGTTAGTAATAATAAGATGAAGATTACTTCTGATCAACAATATTTTGCTTGATAAAGATGACAGCAGAATAGTAAAATCAAAACTCTAATCAGCTTATGCCTAAAGGCAATGACAAAATGCAATACAAATGGAAATTATTTAATATTAAAATGTGTCTAAAATTATTTGATTTGTTGTGAATGAGAGAAAAGAGTTTGAAAAATATCCTGCTTGAATTAAATATTTATAGTCAACAAGTGCTGAAAAGAGCAAATCAATTTTCCAGTTCTCCAGTTAAAAGATTGGCTTCATGATTTTTTGCATGTCAAATATTGTTTCAGAAAGACCAATTCTGTGATAATTATTTTATTTAACTGTCAGAATTTTAACACTAGACATGTCTAGGAACCCAGTTCCAATCCTATTGGGAATTTATTTTTGAAAATATTAGAATGATTATTCTTGAGAAAGATTTTAATGAAAGATCTCTGCAAACCAATGCAAAAGATTCCTTTTCTACCTCTCTTCTCAAATACGGAAAATTACGTTCACAAATGTACTATGATACAAATATGAAAAACAGAAATCTGATTATAGAAAACAAAGTATTGTGGTTCAAGCAAATCCTATCAGATTCTCCTCCAAAACCTTCTAAAGTAGTAATTGTATAAACAAAATACAATAATTTGTTTCTTAAATGTGACCAAGTATTTTGAAATTTCATATACTAACATACACATCTTTCAAAAATAATGTTTAAAATAAAACAATGTAAAAGTCAAGATTTTTTTTTGTTTGTTTTTTTTGTTTGTTTTTTTTTTTTAAATCTTTTTTGGGGAAGTTTTGGAAAAGCTTAAATTCTTAAGGAACACACAGTCAATTTAAAAATACAGGTAGAATTTTCTAAGGTTTAATTTTTTCCTTTGGTTGCAACTTAAGCTTTTAGTAAATGATCCACATTGCTTCTATTTACACTTTTTTTTTTGGAGGGGGTGAGGAATTAAAGGCATTACAATTAAAACCCATTCTTAGAGAAAAGCCCATCAAATCTTTTGAGACAGTATGAGATCTCAGTTACCCCAAGGGATTTCAGGGCAATTGGCTTAACTACCAAATCTGCCCAAGTTCATACAAAGGCATTCACTGAAAGTAAAAATGTTCCTGCTGTGGTAATAGAGGATTTAAAATTATGAATATATTTGACTTTCATCACCTCCACACGCATTTAAGAATTAGAGCTGCAGATATATTGCACTCGTTTCCTTTGCACTTAAGAAAGGCAGACTCCATTCTTTTCTTTTTCACTGGTTATTAAAAACAAACAATAACAAAAACCCCTTAGTCCACCAACATTCTCCTGCATCCATGTAATAATTAAGCCACAAATTCACTAACGGTGTCAATGGATCCTTTGCAGTACGGGTACTCACTTTGGGGTCGATCTTCTTGAAGGCAGGATCGTCTTCCTCTACCTCAAAGTAAATTTCCGTCGTAGTGATGGAGAGCGTCCCCTTGGCCACCACCACAGGGGCTATGAGCTGAGCCGGCGTGCTGAGGACCACGGGGCCTGCAAGACAAGTACAGGGTGTCATACGATCACCGAGCAGCAGAAGCCTTTGCTGTCGGGAGGATGGGTGACTCTACGTACTACAGGTTTGGTTAATAGAATGGTGCCTTATGTCATTTCCCACAATTCAGGGGAACCCTGTCTGTATGAAAAAAATCTAAATAGTTTTTACTCCTTAATCTATCATCAGTTTCAGAATGAGTTATCATTTTGTAAAACATCAAAAGCTGTCCCTCAGCAGTACAAAACTTCCCTGGAAATCCTGTGTGGCGGGCTAAGTGGTCAGCACGACTTTAAGGCGCTGGGGACATCGAACACACATTTCCCAATGAAAGCTCAGTCTTTCCGAAGGCCTCGGATGGTCACTGTTATCCCAGGGACACAGGATTATGCAGAATGGTGCCAGGGTCGAGAAAGCTGAGCTTCTCCAGGGACTCCAAGGAGAGGGGGTTGGGGAGAAGGGACTAAAGAGGAAAGCCCTAGTATTCGGCTCTCGCATCTTTTTAGCAAAGTCAGATTAATTTCAATTGATCTCAAAGTAGCAAATAATTGTGAAGCGAGACATCTCATTTATAAGACAATGAAAACACTAACAGATCATCTTCCTGGGGAGTTAGTGGAGGCTGAAAACTGAGGAGAAACTTTAACAAGAATCTAGTCAGAAAAACCGTCTGAGACCACGCCCGAGTTTTCTACTTTTCAAGGAGAGGGAGCTGGATTGAGGGGCAAAAGGGTTTCTGAAAGTGTGCAGGCCAAAAAGCGGGAGGGGGTGGGGGGGAGGAGGAACGGCTTGGGCTTTTGATTCAACGGACCAGAGATCAGCTCAAGTAGGGAATTCGTGAATTGAAAAAAGCTGTACTGATGTAACGGGGTTACAGAAGTTATCGCACCCAGATACGCACACCGTAAACTGGAAGCCAGTTCTGGTTCTGGCGCCAGGTAGCTCTTCTGCTACTGAGTCTGAGAACTCGGCCTGCTCCCTCCCGAACAAAGCTCCCACTTCAGCTCATAAAATGCCCGGTACTAGCAATAAGCCAGCCTCCGCCCTTCTCACCCCAACCCGCCCCACGCTCTCTAGGAGTCGGCGGGGGAGGAGAGAACGTGGCCTGGGGTGGGGGAAAGCAGAGGGCTGGAGGGGGGCGCTTGTCCCAGCCTCAGGCCGTGCTCCGGGCTCTCTGGCAGCCAGCAGCTTTGGGGTTGGCAGTCTCAGGGAAGAGGGAGCCGATCTCTGCACGGCGTGCCTTTTAATTCTTTCCCCCCTTTTCACAATAAGCACATAGACTGAATTAGCCCCGTATCATGATATCTGTCACGTTGTTTATGTTTTACTTTGGTTTAACACTCAATTTGCGATTCTACTGCAGAGCAAAGTGTCAATTCCTTTGCCGAATTAAAAGAAAAGACGAGAGTAATTTATTTTCTGTGTAAAGGAGTATCTGAAACAAACTGTTTCAGTGACAGCTTTCAGCCTCTGATGGTGACAGTTTGGATACTATTGACGCAAACTCTATTTTCTTTCATTTTATTGTTTTCTATCCCCTAATAAGCCAGGATAGCCTCTTGACCCTAGTCAGCTGATGTGGATCACATGCGCCCGGTGGCTGGTTCATTTTCCCTTTTCCCTTCCATCTTCTTTCCGTTATTTCCACAGTGGGAGCCAAGCAGAATCGAGATCCACCTTGGCCCAGCCACGCTTTTCTTTCCAAAGGGCAAGGCGATCGATCCGAAGCGCCACTTTAAAGGCTCATCAATCTTAATCTAGGTTGCTCAAGTAATTATGCCTGATTCTCTTGTACGATTACAAGTGGATTTGGGTTTCTATTCCCCAGGCTCCCCTTCTTTGTGTTTATTGAAAGATTCGTACAGACAGCAGTTCCCTGATTTGCTGATCCATTTGCCCCTTTAAACAGACCCTCCATCCCCTCCTTTAACTCTTCAGCACCCGAAGGCCACGGGATTTTCTTTCTATGAACTTGACTAATGGACTCTCTGAAAAAAAAAAAAAAAAAAATGGAATGAAGGCTGGGATTTGGGGAAAGATGTGTGTATGGGGGGGGGAAGGGTGAAGTGATTTGGTTAGAAAAGGAGTCCCAATAAATCTTTCTAGTCCTTGCTAATTTTCAGAATACCCCATAATTGGTCGGTGATGTCTGGTTTTATGCAGAGAACTGTCACTTGGTCACTCAGGGAAGTTCACAAAAAAGAGTAAAAAGTTTCTTCTAGGAAGAATAATTGCATCCTTTAAGTCCAAAAAATAAATGTTAAGTCTTTAATCTAAATTGGGAAAAACTTGTTAATTTCTTAAAAGGAAACCTATTAAAAATATTTAACTATACTTTTTTGATTTTCTTATTAGCAGATAAAATTACTAAGGTGCACATTTTCAATAACTCCTAATAAGAACAATTTTTTTTCTACTCAGAATTTTGCATTATAGAAATAAGAAAAGGATTCCTTTGAATTTAACTCTGATTTAGTTTTAGGGGGTTAAAACCTTTTCTGAAGGAAGTGCTAGCTTGGAAAGGTCTCTAAGGGAAGTCACTCTTTAAGAAAACTACAAAATAAAACATTTAGTTTCAATATTGTATAATTTTTACACTTGTCCTTTGAAAACCTCCAATTACAACTTCATGTATCACAGAATATTTAAAGAGCACTGAGTCTTTTTGTTACAACATTCAGGGAGCAAACTAGTGATTGAGGAAATATGAAGTTAATCCACTATTGCTATGTTTTAATCTAGGGGAGACTCTGGGTTTTAAGGATTTGATACTGAACTGCTTACATAAGGCATAATAATAATAATAACTTTAGCACTTTCATAGGTCATCCAACCAACCATTTGCATAATAAAAACTATAATAACAACTGCAGCACTTTAAATGAGTATCTGGAAATTCTGGAAGCCCCTCCAAATATAAATGCTCATTAAAAACAAAAGAGCACCATTTCCTAGCACTAGACAGAGGACATTCTGGCCGACTTTAATCTAGAAAGATAAAGTGAATGCCTACAAATGTAATCCCTTACTGAGGTTTGGGGGTTGAATCTAAATATATTCATTGTAGTCCCCACTGTTATAATAATAATAAAAACAAACATACAAATACATCAATGATAGTTACTCAGTACATCTTTACACAAATAGTATGTAAGTACAGTAATACAAATAGATAATACTAAAACTTCCTCCCATTGTACTATAATCCAAGGATTATAATGTCCCACCTGAGATAGCAACAAAAGGCATTGGTCCCTCCTAGAATTCAGTGGTTTAAAGAGCATTGCCCCCATATTATTTTTGTAGTTGAACAAAAGACAGGTTTCGTTATATTGTCGTTAACAAGTATTTTGAGCAAAGATCAATCTTTGAAAAGGAAATGAATGACAAAAAAAGTAAATAAAAAATTCAGCAATTCAATATTAAGACCCAAAGGCTCTAAAGTCAGTTGGGACGTTGAACTTCATTTTAGATTCAGTTTGGTAAATAAATACATATGTTTTGTATCTGTTGAGGGAAGTGTTAGTCAGACATACTGAAAAGATAGGCTGTTTAAAAAAAAAAAATCTGTGTTTGAAAAGTACTTTTAAAATCAGGAGACTAAATTTAGTAATTTCCTTCTAATAATTTGATATTTATAAATTCAAATTTAAATCAATAAGGACAATGTATATTGAAAGTTTTGAGAACTATTAATTACTAAAGCAAAAAGGATGAAGTTTAAAGTGAATTAGCAAATACTGTCCTTGGCCTTCTCAATTTTTATCTCAGTTATTGAATTTCAGAAAATGTAAGAGCTAAGAAAAAAATTTTTTTAATATAGAAAAAAATCTTATTGATGTGGCAAATACATGGTGAACATACACCTGGGGGGGGGAAAGATATATTTATTGCATAGGGCATTACAAATTATTCTTTATGACAATGATAAACTGCTAAATCATATGGATTCCCTTTCCGTGAATTTTTAAGTTTTGAAAACTTTGTTTTTGCAATATGTCAAAGAATATAAATTTTGGGATACAATTTCACCTCAGGAAAGGGATGAAAATTAAGATAATTATAGCTGCCAGACGATAAGGTTGCTTCCATACTTAAAAAAAGAATGAAGGAAAAAAAATTATGAAAATTTTAATTTACATAAATCTGTGCTACTTGTTTTTTAGGATTAATATGTTTAACAGGAGGCAGTTAAATGGCTCAATGGAAAGAACAATGGACCTGAAATCAGGAAGATCTGAGTTCAAATCTACCCTCATTTACTTAACCTCTGTTTGCCTTAATCCACAGGAGAAGGAAACAGGAAACCATTTCTGTAACTTTGCCAAGAAAACCCTATGGGCAGTATGAACCATGGGGTTTTGAAGTGTTGGACCTCACAGAACATCTAAAATGAGCATTTCTAGGAAATTAAGCATCATTTTTAAAATTCATAGCATTATTTCAAAACTCCTTTGGGGGAAATGGTAAAATGGATAGAGAATAATAATGCCTGTAGTCAGGAAAACCCTGAATCAAATTCCTCCTCTAATATTTACTAATTCTCTGATCCCGAACTAATTATTTAATCTCCTTGTGCCCTAGAAAGTAAAAGATGATTGCTATATGAATTCTCTTATTCCATAGGCCTAAGAGATCATAGTATTTGGGTAACTGTATTTTAAAGTAAGGTCAAAAGGCTTTAATATCAATCAGCTATCATTTATTAAGTACTTGGTCTGTGTTAGGTACTGTGCCAAAACGTGGGAATGCAAAGAAGAGGGAAAAAGTGTGTGTGTGTGTGTGTGTGTGTGTGTGTGTGTGTGTGTGTGTATTTCTTGATCAAAAGGAGCTCACTTCCAATATAGCTTAAAATTAAATATTGGATGGATTAGCTTGTTTGTTAGGAGGAGGGTAAGGAGAAGGAGGCTGATGAGAAATCTTTAAAATAAATTGAAGACTCCAGGTTTAGAACTTTATTGGGCCCATCCCCTTGCTCTGATTCTCAAATACCTAAAACTCTTCTTCCTGGAAAAAAATTATCTTAATAAAATGACCCAGAAAAGCTTCTTTCACTTTTAAAGAATGTTGCTGATTGATTAAAAAAGTAAAAAATTATCTAGGTAAAACATGATTATGATTTAGTTCTTATATAATCAGGAAATAAGGAACTCATGTCTACATACTTAAAATTTTAGGCCTCCAGGAAAAAAAAAATTGTCAAAGAACCTACTGACTCCCTAAAATATACTATTTATGTATCTGTGTGATTTTTTAAGGTAGATTTTACATGTGAGTTTAAGACTGACATTTGTGGTCCCTTTTACAGCTTTAACTTTATGATTGCATAAGCTAATACCCCTCTACTTTTATAAGGCAGTACTAACAGGCTATTACCTAATCAATTGATACTGAATAAGATAATCAAAAGTAGTTTATTTCATTCACTACCCAACCTTCCAAAGCAAATCAAGTGTTTAAAAGGTACCTTATCTTTTCAGGCCTTAGGGTACTTCTCAAAGCACCTAACTTATCTAGAAGGAATAAACAAGTAAAGGGGAATACAGCATCCCTCTTTTTTTCAAATTGCTATAATTTGATGTTCATTCTACCACATGAGAAAATTAAAATGATGTTCCCTATTCAAGATTAAAATTATAATCCTTTTTGACTATTTACCTACCTTACTGTTTATCTTGAAAAATAGGAAAGCTAAGGGATCAGGATAAAACAAAACCTGACAAGTTCCAATTCTGAGCCTCTCTTTTACTCTTGTTATTTCTAGCATAGGAAATCTGGTATGTGGAGAAAAAAAAAATCTTTAGTGCATATTCTATGCCAAATTTGGGTGAGAGGAGGGATCTCTAAAAATCTCTTTGATCATATATTTAATAAAAAAAATAATCAAACTGGATAAATAAGCTAGCACATGTACTGATAATCATTGTTACATTACTTTTTTTTTTTCCCATGGTGTTTATATTTGCTAAATTTTCTTGGTTACTTTGGTGATATGTAAATTTCCCTCGTTTCCGTATCTCTTACTATCCCTATCTGTCCAGGCAGAGTGAATGAAGCATCTAGACCATGCTGGGTAAACTGTAGATGGACACATCTGAGACAGCCTGAGGTCTGACCCCTCATTTTGTTTTACTTCCTTGGTAAACTAAGGAAGGAACTTTGCCTTTTGCCCTTTGAAATGCTGTTTGGCCATCCTCCTATTATCACTAAACCCTTCTCCTCAGGTTATACCTCTTTGGTAGGGGATGAAGCATTACTTCTTTCTTATATTCCTTATTCTATAGCTCCACCTCACAAAGTACTTCTAAGAATGTTGCTGGTGACTATTGCTACTTAAGACTGTGCCAGTAAATTACTTCTATCTTCAATGTCTCAATCTAGATCAAATTTTCTTAAGGTAACTGGCAGATCTGTAGGCTGCTTGGAGCTCTAGCTCTCAATGGAAGGAATTATAATTGTTAGACCAAAGTGCCTCCATTTTGTGACTAGCTCTCTATTTTATGACTCAAAATTTTTAAGTTTCAGCTCTCAACACTTATGAGTCCTTTAGATGTTTTCTGTAAAACCCTATCTCAAGAGATACCAGCAGATATCTTAATTTAATTACCATTTGACTGATATATTCCTGTTCATCTCTTCTATTGTGTTGAAACTTGAGTAAAAGCCAAAGAGCTATGAGTCTCTGTGTCCCTGGGCTGAACAAAAGCCAGCTCCAATTTGCATGCCTTATTAAATAAATTGTTGATGTAGAAAAAATAAAATTAAAAAACAAAGCAAAACCAAAAACTTTGATTATGTTCTGTAAATTTCTAGAAATGGTTTAAACTTCTATGAATAAAATCATATTGGAAAAAGTTTTAAAATTAGGATAGAAAAGACTTCCTCCCCCCCAAAAGCCTGGAAAATTTAAATTTTTATGTAATGGTTCACTTTGATAAATTATATGTTCTTTGACTGGATTTAAACAGAAAAAAAATCCTATTTTCTATTTATTTTACAATGACAGAACATGGAAAAAAATACAATTTTACATAATATTCAAACAAGAAGATAAGTCTGTGAGAAGACTGACATGATAGGGTCACTTTTCAGTTTCCCTGACTGTTTAAATAATACCCTGATCACAACTTTGCTATTTGGGAATGTATTAAAGCCAAAATATTTTGAAAGAGGACAAAAATAGTTTAATCATTTGGTGGTTATTAAAAATCCTTATGCCATTTTAACTGAAAACAGAAGTAATAATAAGAACTTTGATTTGGTTAGACTTTTCTTTTTTCTTTTCTCCTTAGGCTAGGCACCAGCTTGATTGCCTGATAGCTAGGAACTATTTGGCAAAGTCTATGTGGGTAGTTCTTTGTGTAGTGGTTATGGTTAAATAAATACTATATAATATAATACTTGACTTTTCTGCTACAGAATTTAGCTGAAGTACTTTTAGGCACCTTCCTTGGCTAGATATGTAACTCAGAGTCCATGGAAGAGAAAACACTCAATCAAATGTTTTCAGTGCATTGTCCCTAAAAATATTTCTGTTGCTAATGAAGAGTTCAAAAGCCAAATTCTAATAATAATATAGAAAATGTTTCCCTCAAATGTTTTGAATCATTTTCTTCAGATATATTCAAAGTCTTTCAGGCTAATATGGGACTATTGTGGGTAGCAGCAATGAGTAATACAAATTTCAATTATTTTTTCTTCCCTTTAATAATTAACTTAGCAGAATCATAGAATAAATGAAAAAAATCATTTAATTGTTTACTATATGAAAGCTGTGTACTAAGTGTTGGGGGGAGTAAATAGAAAAATTAATGACTCAAAATACAAATACATTTTTAAAGCATTTAGATTGAGAAGTAGAAAGGAACTCAGAGGTCATCAAGCCCAAATCCTGTACTTTACAGCTGAGGAAACTTTTCCCAGGGTAGTAAAGACTTGCTCTCAATCACGTTGGCTCTAATCATTATTGATAATCTTTGATCTCCAAGGTCCTCTATTGCCAGAATCAGAAAGTACTCTAACTTACTTTATGTAGTGCTTTATTTTTTACAAAGCACTTTAAATTAATCATTTAATTGACCTTGAAAACAATGATGTGAGATAAAATTATAACCCTTTTTTTTCAGATTAGGAAATAAGCTTAAGGTATTAACTAATAGAGCCAAAAATCGAAGCCAGGTCACTTGATTACAAATGAAATATTCTTTCTACTATTAGTAGTTAGTTGCCCTTACCAACTTATTACCAAGAGAGTTAGGAGGTAGGGGCAATAAAAAGTATTATTTTTCAATGTTGTTTAATTTTTAATCCCTGGGGAACAAAAACAAATTCTGTCCATATTTTGAGCAGACGATAGTACTTATACTATTTTTGTTTGGTCCCACATAAGGCCTTAAAAATCTAAAGCTGGAAATTTAAAGATAGCATTTGTTAGATGCAAGGATGAGTGAATGTAGCTTTTCAACTTTAAAACTTTATGGGTTCTACGTTTCTAACTGAACTTGAATCCTTTGGGAATAGTATTTATGACTGGCAAAAAACCTTCCTGATTCAAAGAGGAAAAAAAAGGGGGGGGGCTTATAAAAAGGCTCATAAGACTTGTTGGACATCAAATAGCTTTTACAAAACAACATTTTGATGAGTTAAGTGTGAGTGAGTAAGGAACATATGGATTAAATTTCCCTTGAATACACATGGATTTAAAAATTAAGGGGAAAGAAGTAGGCAAAAATGCATTTGGGGTTTCAGTGAACCTAAAATGTTTATAAAAGAGATTCTGATAAAAAAAATATTAGGCTCTTGTATATAAGCTCCTAATTCTAAAAAACATATTAAAAACATGATGAAACTTCTTTCTGATGATAGTATTGGAGAAGACTAATATTTTTATAGGATAATATAAGGCTTTTATTGTACAAAAGTAGGTATGTTTCAGAAGATATAATCTGACTTCCAATACATCTGAATCCATATGATAACTAGATGTTAATTAATATTTTGGGTACTGTTTGGACTTCTACCTAGTTCTCTTTTATTATTTAAGTTCTCTCTGAAAATTTTACCTTTTACAATTATGCCCTTATATAGAACTCATGTTCACAAATTTTGAGCTATTTAGAGTTCCCTCTGTACAGCATTTTGCCTGGATCTCTTCCTTAGTTCAGTTCTACTTAAGAAAAGTAAAGTAGAGAAGCAATGATCTAATACACAACCTATAAAATCATTTACCTTAGTTTATGTTATATATATATATATATATATATATATATATATATATAAACATAAACTAAGGTAAATGATTTATATATATATATATATATATATATATATATATATATATATATATATATATATATATATATAAAAACATAAACTAAGGTAAATGATTTTATATATATGTGTGTGTGTGTGTTAAAGCTCTCTATGGACCTGGTCTACCTAGATATTTATTTTAATTCTCCATTCTATTTAATTACCTAACTATTTACTACAATAAACACTTAGTTATTCCAAATACTAAAGGTAACATAATCATATATAATCCAAAACACCATGATCTTTGAGTTCTGTGAGACATGTTATTCATATGCAAATATGACACTCAAATATTTCTTGAATGAATGAATATACATAAAAGATAAGGTGCTGGAAACTAAGGACTCTGTAAGGAAGAAACTAGAAGATTTTATACCTATTAACTCCCAGGATCTAGTGGGTAACAATGAAATTGCAGCAGATGCAAATACAGTCTCTGAAAAACTTATAACTACAACCTTGGCTTTACCACTGTTATGACAACTATTAACTTCTAATTTCGTTATTTTTATACTTGTATGATCTCCCACACTAAATTAAAAGTTCTTTGATGGCCAAGGCATCATTCCTTATGCATATTTTTGTGCCTAAGGTGGCCAGTAAACACTTTACTTAACAAAATCATTTTATTAATTAATTAATTTACATAACAATAATTTTATTAATTAATGAATTTACATAAAAGAAAACTGTATAATTGAGATAATTATCTGGTGAATTCAGGCAAAGAAAACTTTTACAGTTGAAAGATGATATTTTTTTTGGCCTATATTATCCAGATTAACTGTTTATATTAACTAAATTATCCATATAATTGCCTAGCTCTCAACTTTGACTATGAAACATGTTCTAAAAGTCAATAATTATTCCATTTCATGCTATTCTAATAATTTGCTCAAGGTGCCACAATAAATTCTTCAGTCTTTTGTTTCTTTAAGGTTCTTGTTTTCAAGGATATTATTATTAGTAATAACATTTAAAAAGGATAAATATACTTATCATCTCATGATGAAACATGCTATCCATCTATAGACAAAGAGATAATGTAGTAAAGAATGAAGATTGAGGGTTTTTTTTGTTTTTTTGGTATATGGCTTATGCAGGAATTTGTTTTGCTTAATTATGTGTGTTTCTAATGTGTTTTATTTTTCCTGCTTTCTCAGGAGGAAAGGAATACACGAGAGGGATAGATTTTGGAGGTGAAAAGTAAATTTAAAAAATTATTTAACCTATTAAGAAGGAAGGAATAAAGAAAACACACACTCATACCCACACCCATCCTACCCCAGTAGAAGTGGCAAAAGAAAAGTTTGGAAATCACTCTAAAATAATACTGAAAATTATCCTAAATAATGTGTTATTTATGTAATATATCAAATGCCTAAAAAATTACTCAAAAATAATACCATGAATTTATATTCATTATCTGCTGCAAAGTTAACGATGCTTTAACTACACATTCATGTAGTTATTTTAAGTGTAGTAAATATATGTGAACATCAACATATGATAAAAATGCTGTAAAAGACTTGGAAAAAACACAAGAGGCCTAAAATCTGCTGGCCAAAAAAGGACAAGTTTCATGGGCAAGCACCTCAAAAGCTCAGAGATATTGTGTTCTCTGAATTTAGGACAAAAAGAGAGAAATAGATTATGTACTAGGTAGATGTTAAAAGAAATAAGATAGAGAATAAATTTGAAGTTATCCAAAATGATGATTACCATCTTTTCAATCAAGTGCATGGAGGTACTGCTCCTAATAACATAATTCAACTTTGTCTTTTAAAAAGTGTTTTTTTTTTTTTTTTTTTTTTTTTTTAGTTTTCCAGAGATTGTATTTCTATCTTCTGCAATTTCATTGTTACCCACTAGATCTTAGGCATGAATAGGTATCAAATCTTCTAGTTTCTTCCTAACAGAGTCCCTTTCTAGCATCTTATCTTTAAATATATGCATTCATTCAAGAAATATTTGAGTGTCTTATATTTGCATATGATTGACTTATACCTCACAGGCCTCAAAGAGGGGAGGGATCACTTTCCCCCCCAAGGAATAATCAACTTCAAATAACTTCATAAAAGAAATACCATTAGAGATGGATCTTAAGGTATGGAAAAGATGAGATAGGAGAATCTTGGTTAAAAAAAAAAATGCTGTGCCCTGCTATATGTATAAAATTAAAAACAGGTTAAGTTTTTCACAGAATTGTAGCATTTGGGACTCCTTAAGAGAGACAGAGACCTCAAAAAATATCTAATTCAACATAAAACAATTCCCATTTTAATATATCAAACCAGCTTATCTAATTTAAAAAACAAGAAACATTCATTAAGTGCCTATTATTTGCTAGGTACTGTGCTAAGTGATGGAGATGATATAAAGAAAAGCAAAAGAGAAAAATCATAAAAACAGTTCCTACTCTCAAGTTCACAATCCAATGATGGAGACAACATGCAAACAACTATTTACAAAAAAAAGTATAAAAAGTAAATTGGAGATAATCTGAGAGAGAGGAATTAAAGAATTAAGAAATAAATATTCTTTAAAGAAAACAGGCCTTTAGTTAAGATCTGAAGAAACCCAAGAGGTGAAGATAGGATTGTTACTAAAAATGCCTGTGGTTGGCAAATGGGAGTGTCATATTCAAAGAAAAGAAAGGAGATCAGTGTCATTGGATTATACAGTAAATGGGAAAGGAATAAGGAATAAGTAGATCAGAAAGCTAAGAAGGGGTTAATTGAGGATAGGCTTTAAAAGCCAAACAGATAATTTATATTTGATCCTTTAGGGAATAAGAAGCCAGTTGATGAGGAGGGGAAAGCTGACATAATGAGACCTATAGTTTAGGAAGGTTAATTTGAAGTTTGAAGGGAGAAGTTGAAGATTGTAGGGAGAAACTTGGAGACTAAAACAGTAGGCTATTGAAATAATACATATGTAAAATGATGGACTGCACTAGGATGGTAGCAATGTCAAAGGAGAAAAAGGGTTGTATGCCCGATTTTGTGAAGGTAGAAACAGGATATGGCAATTGATGTAACTAAAACCTCTTTTGGCTAAACCAAAAAGGCACTGCTCGGCTAACCTCAGTTCATACTGAGCTTCAACATTCTTGAAGCTATTTTTACATGATGTTATATTTATCCTATTATTTTATTTTGATTTCTAAATCTGATATTTTTTTAAAGTCTAAGGTGGCTAGTGAGCTCACTATGAATCCTTATCAATTTTCAGATAAATTAAATGTTTCCTTTTATGTCTTTAGAATTTCATTCTTGAACATCTCCCATCTTTCTTGGAATTAAATTCCCAGATGCATTTTTCTCTATAGAATTTCTAAACAAAATTTAAACAAAAACCTTTTTTAGTTTAACTCTCTGGCCTAGATCTGTAAAATACTTGGAAAATTTTTATAAGCCTTTATTAGATATATTCTATCTCTGGCCAGGAATCTGTCATTTCTGTATTTTATTAACACTACATGGATGTGTAGATTTCTGGTTGAAAGGAAAGGGCAATTACATGTAAGTACATTAAATAAAATATTTATGTATTATTATGTTTCCAAGAAGCAGGACAAGGAATAGTTTTTGAGAAGTGTTTGATCAGTCATCACATATTTATTCATTGTCTACTTTGTGCCAGGCAATGTGCTAAAGAATGAGAATACAAAAAAATGTAAAAAAAGACAGTCCTTGCTATTAAAGAGCTAAAAAATCTAAATGGGAGAAAGAACATGCAAACAACTATATGTAAACAAGCTATGTAAATTGGGGATAATTAAAATAGAAGGCACTGAGAAAGACTCCCTGTAGAAATCTTTCTACAAGTATTTTATTTGAGATTTGAAGGAAATCAGGAGGCAAAAAAGAAGAAGGAAAGAATTCCATAGATGAGGAACAGTCAGTGAAAATGTTGAAAACTGGGAGATGGAATGTCTAAGGAACATAAAAGAGGCTGCTATCACTGCAATGAATACAGGATAGGTGAGAAGGTATAAGAACACTGTAAGTTGGGTCAGGTTATAAAGTGTTTTGAATGCTGAAGTGAGTTGTATTTTTGATACTGAATGTGATAGGAGTCACTGGCATTTATTAAGTGGGTGACATAGTCAGACCTGTATTTTAAGAAGATAACTGGTTTATTTTTTTTTCTCTCATGGAATTCCCCTTTTGTTTTGACTTTTCTCTCCCAACACAATTCATAAAGAAATGTGTATTAAAAATTAACATACATGTATAAGCAGAAAAAACACAACTAAAGATTAGTTGGTGAACTTAAGGTGTAAAAGTCCTTTAAATGATTTCAGTTTCAAGGAAAGGAAATACCAAAAAAAAAAAAAAAGAAAAAAAATAAAAAAGAAAAGGAATTACATTCAGAAGAAATTCTTAATGCCTGCAAAATAACAAGTCATTAAAAAAACCAAAAAGAGGCTCTCTGGTGTCATATAGGGAGGACAAACTGACTTTAAGATTCAAATCTTGCTTCTGATAGTTGTAACCTTGGGCAAGTCATATAACCTGGAGAGACCCCATTCTAGTTCTTTAAAAAAAAAAAAAAAAAAAAAAGAAAGATGATCATTGAAAGCTGAGTGGAGGATGCAATGGAGAAAGGAAAGACTTGTGGCAGGAAGACGAATCAGAAAGCTATTGTAATAATAGTCCAGCCATTGGGGGATGATGGCCTCCACCAGGGTGCTGAGCAATATAAGAAGAAAAAAGGAGATGTTATGAAGGTAAAATCTACAGGAAATAAGGCAGTTACACAGTAACAGTGAAAGGAAAAAGATCAAAAGTCTAACTGCTACATTGGTAATCATCTAATATGAAAAGAATCTAGAGTAAGATCTCTAGCACATTGAGGTGATAGTATCTCTTCAGAAGATCTACGAAAGAATATAGATAATGAACTTGGGAACAGAATGTGAAGGAATGGCTAGGTTCTAAACCGTAGAGATGGAGAAAATATTTATCACATGATAAAATCATAGATACATTAACATTGTTGTTGTTGAATCATTTCAGTCATGTTCAACTCTTTATGACTATTTTGGAGTTTTTGTGGCATAAAGTGCTTTGCCATTTCCTTCTCCAGCTTCTCTTTACAAATAAGAGACAGGAAAATTGGGAGATTTATCCAAGGACACATCTAGTGTCCTTGTCTGAGTGTACCTGACTCATGAAGATGACTCTTTATGGTTACAAGCCCAGTGTTCTACTTTGGCCTTAGTAATAGAAAAACAAAGAATTATCATTATTATAATGATAATTTTTATTATTATTATAATAATTTTCAATGACATCTTACTTTAGTTACAGTTTGAGGACCTATAAAAACTATATTTTGATAATTTGATAATTTTGATAAAGATATTTCAGATGAAATGCACTTCTACATTAATTCTCATTGTTGCCCAGATGTGCTAAGGAAAAATAACATTCTAATACAAATGAACTGTATGTCATATGTAAGACCCAGAATCTTTCCATCAATTGGAGAATATCATTCATTTTTAACTTCACACAGTAAACAAATTATAAATTTGTTATGTATCATTTTCTAAAACAAACTAACAACATTCTCGAAGCCAAACCTGAATCAAAAATAAAACATAGCCATTTCGGTCTGAAATCACCTCTAAAATGTTTGTGAATTAATATTATATTCAATTAGGTGTTTGAGGAAATCATAACTGTAATTATGCTTCAGTGACACTAAAATTTTTAGAAAGCAAATAAAGGCAATGAAAATAAGTAGAATATAGAATTATGAATATTATAACTACTTGTTTGCCATATCTTTATCATTCAATTAGAGTAGCAGTTCACTATAGCAGCCATTAATCACATATATGACTTGCCTCTTAAGATAAGTAGCTTTGAAAGAATTTAAAACACTATTCTATAATCATGTAGAATTGACATCTTTGAGGTAATTTGAAAATTTCAAAAAAATTAAAGATATATGAGACTATGACTTTTAACATAATTGATTTTAACTGGAACAAAATTATTTAAATAATTCATTTGATCTATTCATATATCACATAAAAATGAACAATTTTCAAAGTATAAAACTATGTAACTAGTTGCTTAAATTACATAAAAATATTTTAAAATTAGTCATCAATATGTATGAAATGTAAACAACTGAGTATCTTAAAAATCAACATGCAATTATGTAACTATTTCTAAAGAGGCTGATGCATTTATTAAAGCTTAAATAGGCAAAAAAAAAAAAAAAAGGGGGAGGCAGCTAGGTGGTACAGTAGATGGCATACCAGCTCTAGAATCAAGAAGACCCAAGTTTAAATCCAACCTCACACAATTACTAGCTGTGTGGCCAACTTATCTAACCTTACTTGTACATATATGTTGTATGTATATGTATATTATATAAATATACACACACACACACACACACACATATATATATATATATATATATATATATATATATATATATATATATATATATATATATATATATATATATACATACACATATCTGTAAACATATGTTTTCTAAAGGTAGCCAGTATCTTCCTAAATCAAAGTCTTTACATGATTTTTCAGTGCATCATTTTTTATACCACAGCAATATTCCAACTCAATCACATCCTACCTGAGAACTGATCTATGAAACTCTCCTACTCCCCTCCAATTTTCTGCATTCCTTCTAGTCTTGGCTGTTCAGATTTAATCTAGACCATAAAATTTTAATTTAAAATAATTAAAATTATCCATTTTATGTTTCAACAATGGTTTCATTTTATATGATTTAAAGTCTGATACTACTGAATCTGCTTCCTTCTTCCCCTGCCTTTTCCCCTGATTTCTATGAAGACTGTGATGTTTTAATATTCAAAATTATTTTTTCTAACTAAGTAAGATAATTTTAAAATTAATTGGGATGCAATTACCTAAATAGATTAGTTGGGTAAACTTGTCATTAAAAAAAAAAATTACATTGGCTTTCTTTACCTATTCCTACTCTTAAAAAATAAGATCTCTGAATTCAAATTTTTAATCTATGATCAGTTTCCACTTTATGGGTAAATTCATCCCATTCACATTCTGAGCTATAATTACTTGTATATTTTTCTCTTTCCTATTTTACTTCATTTTCCTTCTCATCCTATTCCTGTCACTCCTTATTTTTCTGCTTTATTTCTACCTGCTACCTGTGCATCGAATAAGACCACTGAGCACTTAAGGCTAATTACCTATTGGCCAATACTCTATTAGCATATGCTTGGAAAATGGCCCTTCTCACTATTCTGTGCTGGCTTGATCTTTTCTACAGATAATTGTAGGAGGAATTGGGGTGGAGTAAGACAAGCGAGAGTCACTTTGGAGAAGAAAGGAGAAGGGAGGTCAGTAGGTGGAGAGCTTGTGGCAGTTTTGTCCATCTCCTTTACTTCTTCCCCTAAAGACCAAGGACTTTTGTTGATCCTGAGGTCAACAGGGAGCTAACTTGGACTTCACAAATTTCTTGTAATACTGTATCAAGATTCTTTTTAAAAAATCTATCATAACTTTCAGGAAGTTCATCTATTATTATTTCTCCTTGATCCTTTCTCCAGATCAGTGGTGTGTCTGTGGTTTTTTTTTCTTTTTTTCTTTTGATGAGAAGTTTCACATTGTCTTCTATTTTTTCATTCTTTTGATTTCTATTATTTCTTTATGTCTTTGAACATTATTAGCTTCTCATTGCCTAATTCTAGTTTTAAAGGATTTTTCTTCCTTAAATTTCTGGTTCTCTATTTCAATTTCTTTTTACTAATTTTCTTGATTATCTTAGATTGTTCTTATTTTCCTCTATTTTTTGCCTTGATAACTCTGATTTTCAAAATCCTTTTGAAGTTCTAGGAAATCTTCTTGTGCTTGGCACCATTTGAAATTTTTCACTGAAAAAGGAGTGGCTTTTAAAACTCCACTATCTTCCTCTAAATATGAATCCACATCTTTTGTATCCCCATAAGGCTATCCATGGTTGGATTCTTTCTCCTTTGCTTGCTCATTTTTACTTTTTTTTTTGTTTGTTTGTTTTATTTTTAGCAGTCCAAGTTCTAGTCCTGAGATAGGAAAATGATGCCCCAAACATCAGTTCCTTCTTACTGTTATTTTTTGAGGTCCATATCCAGACTCAGACTTAGATTCTCTTCTATACTCCTAAGTCACTGTCAGGCTTGCAGCCCTCCAGTGATTATAAATTAGCAGTCCTCTCTGCCATGGAATTGAAACCAGGGACTCTGCTCTTTTGCACGTGCCTACAGCCAGCAGGGTGCCCGCTCCTTTGCTTCTGCACTCACCAGGTATATGGTAGCTTTTTTTCCCTCTTGAAGCAGCAGTCCGACCCAGGAAGCATCTGGTCATCAAAGCTGTGCTTGTTATTTTTCACCAGAAGATCTTTCAATTTTCTACTTCTACACTGACTGTGATATAGAAGTTTCTAAGGCTAGGCTACCTCCCAACCCTAGCTGCTTCCAGGGTTTATAATCTGATAATTCTACAGACTTGGCCTTAGGGTAGTTGTGCTTTACTCAGGCCAACCTCTGGCTCAGGAAGTCAGGACTTTCCTGGATTCTTCTTAGGTAGTCTTTGCTTTGTTCTTCCCTCTGTCCAAGAGTATCATACCCTTACCTACAGTTACTCTTAAAAGCTCCCCCCCCTTTTGTTATTCTGAATCCTCCCAAGATATCTTGAGGTTTACTGGCTAGATTTCCTCCTAAGGCCTTAAACCAAATTCAATTGCTTCCATTTGAATTGTCTTAGGGAGATACAGAAGGTTACCTGGCAGGATAAAATATCAGAAACTGAAGTCTTTCCTCAAAATAAACTGCCAAGCACTCAAACTGTACTGCAGAGGAAACACCTCCACTGGGCTGGCCATATTGTTCAAATGCCAAATGGATGGTTCTCAAAAAAAAAAAAAAAAAAAAAAAAAAAGTTATACTAAGACACTCTGGGAAGAGGTAGAAATAGGCAGGATATTAGCAGCCTCCTTCCCAGCACTTTTGGGGCTAATCCTATGTAATCCCTGAAGCAATACAACTTCCCAAAGATGCTAGATAGGAATTCTAACGGATATTTCAAAGCAACAGTACAGGAAATAGGAGAAAAAATTATTTGTCCCTGTGCTACTTCTATCAATGAGTAAAATAAATGCATGCCAGGCTGATATTGTCCATCAGACATGATCTACCTTCAATAGAAATGTGTCTTGACTTTATAAGAGAGCATTTTGAGTACACACAACTCCAGTCTCTTCTAACCATGTTTTATTCCCACTCCAACTACAACCCGAGGAATAAACTCAAGCCATTTCCAAGAAAGTTTCTCTTAAGAACTTTAGAATTGATTGCACGACAAGGAAGACACTGGCAGAGAAGATGTTGTGCTGTATGGGTAAAACAGACTTCAAGTAGCAAGTAGCTTGGGATGTGCAAAGTTAGAGAATCTACTCGCAGTGTTCATACAGACTACTTGTACCTGACCAGTGGCAGAGCATTCTGAGCTTGTATTGGTCTGATCAGCTATTGTTGGATATACTGTAACTTGATTCTAACATACAGATGTCATTTTGGTCCTGTTCCAGAAGGAAGACCATCTATTATATGGAAACCATTTTAATATGCATGGAGGTTGGGGAAGTGAAGATGACTATAATAAGAAGTAAAAGACTGAGGGGAGATGGATAATACTTCTTTGGGTCAGAAAAAAGGATTATGTCTCTATTCTAGAAGGATTTTCCATCACTTTATTTTTCTTTTGAGATGTGCCTTCTGTTTCTATAGTATCAAACATTATTTCTGATTAGGCCTTAGTGTTGGACAGTCCTTAACAATTTTTGTGACAGACTCCTTTAGACCCCTTCTTTGCCTTAAATCATGCTTTAAATGCACAAATAACATATAGAATTACACTAGGAAACAATTACATTGAAATACCATTTTTGAAATGTTAAGATAAAGCATTCCTGATATAGAATAAAATACAAATTAGCTTTCTATCTTTGAAAAAAGTACATTATTCTTTTGTGATTTCTTTTAGTTTTAACTTTCTTGTAACTACAGAAAAGCAATGGGCAAAAATGTCTTCCTTATCTTTTGGTCTTAGAACTATTTGGGAGAAAAAATGATAAAAATAAGTAATAAAAAGTTCATATTAAGCACCTAAAGTTCAGGGAAGAAAATGGTGGATGGAAAGGAGTATAAGCTTGGAAAAGTGTTGCTGGTGAAACCAGCAGAGTACAGGGGTGGAGCTGGGCAGACATGAATGCTACATTCTTCAGCCTCGGGTAGCAGAAACATCGACAGCACTTAGGGAGCAAGAAAAATCTCAAGAATGGCAATAAGAAAGAAATTCAATAAAAGTTCCTGTGGCCAAGAGCAGCATTATGCTCAAGGCAACAATTATAATGTAAACAGAGAATATTAAGTAGGCACTGGTGTACATATATTGTATAATTTGCAATGATTTTTCTACTAAGAAGGTAGAAATTGTTCTCTAAAACTATTCACTTCCTCTAATATTAGGAATGTAATATACTAAGTCATTAGCACATATTTTTCATTCCCTGAGTTGGAAATGCAATATGTACCTATGGAATAGCTTTTCTATATATATTCACAAAGATGTGTGTGTGTATACTTGGATGGCTATGGCTATCTGACAGATATCTATATATGTGCAGTCAGAGAATCAAATAGCCTTATATTTTATATATGCATGACAAATATTAAAATGTTACCTGCAAGGTTGTCAATTTCTTTTTCCTGTAGTAAACTGACTGCATCATCATCTCCTTCTAGCATGAGCTCTGTTTCTGCATTCTGGTTCACCACAGCTTGACTTCTGAATGTTTTCTTTGACTTGAATACATCTTCTTCAGTGCCTAAGAATAATAAAATATTGTAACTAAGTCGGTCATCCAGTTTCAAGTTTTTAAAAAAGTTACTAAACATTAGAAAGTTGGTTCTTATAATAATGGCATACCATAATAATAAAATAATATTATATATTATATAAAATATATAATAATGGAAATAAATATACATATAATAACAGAAGATGTTACAAATTTCCCTTTATTATTTTATAATTAGTTGCTAAAATGTCAGTTATTTCAGGTAGTCAAAACTTACCTCTAATTTTTAATCTATAATTAAAAGCATGGTGGTTAAGTAGACAAAGTGCTGAGTTTGCAATTAGGAATAACTGGGTTCAGAACCTTTTTATGATACTAGCTATCTGATCTTGGTTAATCATTTAACTTTTATTTATCTCATAAATTCTTAAGAACTTTTCTGTTAAGTGACAGTCAGGTTGGGTTGCAACTTATATAGTGGAAGAATTCTAATATTGCAATTGCACACTAAGAAAATCTTAGATCCCTCATGTTTATTTCATTTATATAATTTACATATGTGTGAAAACATGTGCTTCTTACAGTTACTGTGACACTGGACTAAACACTCAGACTTTTAATGTTCCAGGCAAATCTCAAGAGTCAGAATATTAATTGAAGAACAGATGTTATCTGCATTGATAGAGTGAGCTTCTCATGGATGTAGATAGGGGTACATTATTGTTCAGTTAGTTATTTCTATTATGTCAGACTCTACATAGAGATAGATATACCAATTTACCTGTTTCTCATATCTGTAATTATCTACTTCGCTATCTATCTGTCTATTATGTCTCCACTTAAGTCCTACTGACTATAGTGATTCATCATGACACAGAGTAACTTTGTTCTTGAATCCTATGTTAATTTAACATGAACTTTTTTGTAGGTCCCATGCCAAGTTGAAAAGGTTTTAATATATTGTCTGGTCATCTGAAGTTTGGTGAGGCTTACCATCAGAAGACTAGCTACTTGTTAAGATGTATGTGTATGTACACACATACACACATGGTACAGGATTTTAAGTGCTAGACTTGAAGAAAGAAATATCTGGATTCAGATTCTGCCTCAGATACTTAATATGTATATAAACATAAATAATTAATTTAACCTTTATAAAATTCAGTTTTGCTCAATAAATACATTGCCTATCTCAAAAAGTGTATATATATATATTATATCATAAATGTTTGTAAAATCTTTTATAAAATGAAATGTTTCATTTATTTATAGAGCTTCTTACAATTGCTATATCATTACTGCCCACAATGATTAGCAAAGAGCATTTATAAAGCACAGCAGGATTGCAATCTATACAGGCCAAGGAATAATCATATCAGTGAAATCACCCAAGTATTGAAGTGTACATTGTCAAACTGTTGCCAATGTGAAAAACTTTTAAAATTGGACAATCCCGATAAATTTTAAGAAAACAAATATAGGATAAGGCTTGCTTTAGAAGTAGCAGCTTCTATATATATATACATATTAGTCTAAACTGATAATCAAGATTCAAAATTCAAAACTAGAAACACAATTTTTTGATTTAAAAGGATTATTTATTTTTTAAAATACAAATAGCCCTTGAAAAATCAACATTAAATTTCATTCATAATTTACATATCTGTGATTAATTTTATTATGTATTTTTCTAAAAGTAAGCTTTCACATGAATGAAGAAAATATTAAAAAAGTAGAAGAATATAGCAGAAGGAACTACTGGATTTTGACAATGGATCAGGATAAATTCTAACATTTACAAACCATGTGGCTGTTGGCAAGTTTAACTTTTATGAGCCTCAATTTCTTCATCTGAAAAATGAGGATGAAAATAATTATTAACTATTTTACAAATTTGCCATTGGGCTTAAATTAGATAAAATATGTAAGGCAGATGGCAAAAAAGGTAATTATTATTATAAAAAATTTTATTATTAGAAATTTAAAGATGGATATAATGGAAAAAATCTCGGGTGACAAAGCAGGCTTTACCTATTTAATATTTTTTTTTCTTGACACTGATATATGTTTTTATTAACTTTATCAAGTTAATTGTTCATATACACAGTAAGTTCTAACTCAACTTTTTTACTTGTATGTCAATATGAGTTTCATGAAATAATTCAAGAATTTATTCTTTAGAGAAAGAAATTCATAAGTGTTATCTAATCACTAGGATGTTTTATAGTAAAATTGTTTAGAACAGTTGTATAAGTTTTTCAGTTAATGAAATGAATTTTTATTCTAAAATTACTTTTCTTTATATTTTAAAATAAAATGATAAGACCATAGCCATGGGCAAATAACATAATTATAGAAGAGACTGAAATCTGGAATCTTTGAACTTGGAAAGTATGTCAGTACTCATATAGTCCAATAAATGTAAAAAAAAAAAATCATTATTATAACATATCCCATAAATGGGTAACTCCAAAGAGGAAGAATTCTTAGTTCATTTCACTTTAGGAAGCTGTAATTGTTGAGAAGTTTTTTTTTTTTTTTTTTTATATCAAGCTCAAATTGCTTGCTTTGCAATTTGCATCCATTACTCAAAGTTTTAGCTCAGGCAGGGCCGAAGAGAAGTTTAATTTACCCTCACCCATACAATAGCACATACTTCCTAAACCATTTTTGTAAGCTAAATATGCTTGGGTGCTTCAATTGATCTTCATCTATCATGGACTCGGCACTTTTCACCATTCTGATTGCTGTTTTCTAGACAATTCTCTTAGCTTACGATATTTTTTTTAAAGTGTAGAAACTGAGAGAGGAGAGGAGAGGAGGGGAGAGGAGGGGAAGGGAGAGCAGGGGAGAGGAGGGGAGGGGAGAGAGGGAGGGAGGGAGGGAGGGAGGGAGGGAGAGAGAGAGAGAGAGAGAGAGAGAGAGAGAGAGAGAGAGAGAGAGAGAGAGAGAGAGAGAGAGAGAGAGAGAGAGAGAGAGAGAGAGAGAGAGAGAGAGAGAGAGAGAGAGAGAGAGAGAGAGAGAGAAAGAACTGATATAGGAAATTTCAATTTGTAATCCCCTAAAATTCTAAAACTTTTTTTTCAAAATACCTGCTGCCTTTTCCATAACTTATAAAATTATTTAATTAAAATTTTTTTTTTTAAACTCAAGGGTATGATTTCACACTGATCTCCTGTGTGAAGTCATCTTATTCGAATCAGTTAAATATTCTAGGATTCTCAGTCTGACATCCAGTGTTAGCAATTCTTTTGTAATGTGATGAAACTGTCATTTATGCCTTGTCTATCATACAGAAGAATGCTAATGTAAAATTAAATATGTGTCCTTGGAATCCTCCACTGGATATCTCCTACCATATTTATATTAAACTAATTACAATTCTTTTAAATCTTCTCATCCATCCAGTTCTTCCTATACTGGCACTAATTTCTCAATGGAACAGCTTTCTACTTAATGTTTAAAGTAATGGGACAGTACACAGGATAACAAATATTTCCTGTAGGTTCTACTGGATAGGTATATTTGGCTACTCTAAAAGGTTTCATGAAACATCCTATATTTATGATTGAGTTTCCAAGTAGTAATTTCTTCATTATTTTACTCAGTCATTTGTGTGAATCCCTTTAAAAAGATGAATACAAATACTAAAGCAATGATTTTTATTGGAAGCTGAATACCTTGCTAGTTTGCTAGATTATTGAAAAAAATGCTATTGTTTTACATAGTTGAAATTAATGAAGACATAAAAGACAGTAAAAAGCTTCAGTAAGTAAATCCGGAGCTACAAGATCTATATTAACCCTTGAAAACAACTTAATTTTGCAGCCATAAAATAAACATTCATCTAAAAGAAATATATGAAATTAATCACTTCCCTTATTAACTTTGATTTCACTTTTATTGGTTTGTTAAATATATAATTTAAATGTGAATTTGTCATCAAAGCGTATTATAGTTTTTTAATCACTAGATTTTTTTACTGATCAAGGTTCCATTTTTCAAGATTACAAGCAATTTTCTAAGAAAATTTCAAAGTATTCTAAAGTAGTTTTTTTTTTTTTTTAAATGTCACAATTGGGGCTAAGTGACTTAAGTGACTTGCCTAGGGTCACAAAGCTAGGAAGCATTAAGTGTCTGAGACCACATTTGAACTCAGGCCCTCCTGACTTGAGGGCTAGTGCTCCATTTACTGCGCCACCTAGTTGCCCCCTAATGTAGGTTTTTCTAATTAGGTAAACATCTGTAATACAGAAGAATATACAATATAAAAATAGTTGACTTCAGATTTTCTTTTGATAATTTTTTAAACTTCATTTAAAGAATGACAACATTCTTCCTACTTTAGAATTCATAGTATTTTATACCTAGTTGAGTTGTACCAGACCTAAAACTATATTATAACGCAGCTGACATCAAAACCATTTTGTACTGGCTAAGAAATAGAGTAATAAAACAGGGGAATAGATTAGATTCACAAGACATAACAGTCAATGACTATAGTAATCTAGTATTTGGTAAACTCAAAGGTTCCAGCTTCTGAGATAAGAAAAATCACTGTCTGACAAAAATCGCTGGGAAAACTGGAAAATAGTATAACAAAAACTAGACATTGACTAACACCTAACACCCTATATATCAAGATAAGGTCAAAATGAGTTTGTGATTTAGATATATGAGCAAATTTGGAGAACAAGGGATAGTTAGTTCATCTCTCATATCTATAGAGAAGGAGGGAATTTAAGGCCAAAGATTTAGAGAACAGATGAAAAATGGATAATTTTGATCACATTAAATTAAAAAGGTTTTGTACAAACAAAACAAATGCAGCCAAAATTAGAAGGGAAGCAGAAAGCTGAGAAATCATTTTTACAGCCAGTATTTATGATAGAGACTTCATTGTCAAAACATTGTCAAAAGACTCCCTTGTACACAAAATAAGAATAGGAACTATTCCCCAACTGATAAATAGTTAAAGAATATAAACAGATTATAAATGCAGATTAAGAAAACCCTGAGGTACCACTTCACATTTCTTAGATTGACTAAGATGACAGAAAAAGATAATGATAAATGTTGGAGGGATTTGGTAAAACTAGGACACCAACACATTACTGATTCAACCATTCTGGAGAGTAATTTGGAACTATGCCAAAGGGTTATCAAACTATATATACCCTTTGATCCAGTAAAGTCTATATCCCAAAGAGATCATAAAAAAGGGAAAAGGATTTCTGTGCAGAAATGTTCTTAGTAGCCCTTTTTGTAGTGGCAAAGTATTGGAAATTGAGTAGGTAGCTATCAGTTGGGGGATGGCTGAGTAAGTTATGGCATGATTGATAATTGTGGAAATATGTATAGAAAAATTGCACATGTTTAACCTGGGGTTGGAGGGAAGGAGAAAAATTTGGAACACGTGAATTTGCAAAGGTAAATGCTGAAAATTATCTTTACATGTATTTGGAAAAATAAAAAGCTATTATTATAAAAGCAAGCCTGCCCCCACCAATATACCTAGTTGTTAAAAACTATTTGAAATTTTTTCCCCTAAGATGAAGATTACACAACATAAACCAAAATGTTCTTTTTTTTCTACTTTCATAAGATTCTATTGAGAATCAATTAAAGTAAATATAGTAATAGCAATTAAATAACTTAGAAAACTGAAGGGCTGAGTATATACAGTATATTAAAGATGGTCCCTGATAAAAACAAAATATAAATGAAAATCAACACAATACAGCTATCCCTACATACATGTAAAGTGGGTCAAAAAATTAAATTATATATGGATAACTGAGTCTCATAATTGAATGTGGAGGTTGTAAAATTGTGACTTATTATAAGTAAATGTTTGATTTCATACCTGTTTTATATATCTACATGCCTGAAGTCATGTGAAATTTTCTCAGATGAAAAGGAGATATCAGTGGAAAAAGTTTAAGAAGTTCTTGTCTAGAGTTAGGAAAACCTGAATTATGTTATATTATTAATTATATGATCTTGTTACCAGTTAGATAATCTTAGGCAGGTCTGCCTATCTCAGTTTCCTCAACAGTAAAATGGGGATAATAATAGATTGTTCTGAGGATCAGTGAGTTAGTATTTGTAAAGCCCTTAGTGCAATGCTTGGCATATGGTGGGTGCTTAAATGTTTCCTTCCTTCTTTCCATTTCTTTCACTGTTTCACTATTCTCTCACTCTGTTGCTTGCTCCACAGGTATCAAGGTGCTTTCATCTTAAATATTTTCCTTTCCTGAATCTTCCATCTTCTTTCACTCATTGAGACCTGGCTCTCTTCTGATGACACGGCTTCTTGGCCACCAGTCCCAACACTGATTAAACCTCTCTCCTCATACTTCTAATTCACTGGTTCTGATACAAAGGCAGAAATACTTGTTTCTCCATGCTGTCCCTTTCACACCAATCTCTCAACATACTTCCTCCCTTTGAGGTTCATTCAATTCATATATATCACCTAATAAAGATTCTAGTGGCTACCATCTACTATTATCAAGGATACCCTCCTTACTTCCCTAACAAGTTTAGTGCTTCACTCACAGTCTCTTTTCTTCAACTTCTGTCTTCATATTAGGGGTCGTCAAGATACAAATTGATAACTGCCTCAAACACCGCAACCTCCTAGCTCCTTAATTTTTAATTTTCCTAACCTATTCCTCTACTTCACCTGAGCTGCACAAAGATGCCAAAACCTAAAAAGAAAAAATAGTCATACTATTCATACATGCCCCATTTTAATGTTCACAGTCTCTGAGATTTCTTTATCTTATCACAATTTATTGTCATTCCATCTCTTACTCTCCCTTGCAACCCCCAAACCTATCCCTTGTCCTTATGATGACCATTAATCCCTCAATTCTTCAGTTCTTTTCCAAGCCATCAATCCTGCACTGGCTACACTTTTATCTTTTTCTCCATATTGTCACCTTGGAACACCAGTTTAACTGTAGAAACATAGTGCCTTGATCCCTTATTTTATCATCAGTCTTGTGCTTGGCTGCCAAGCCTTATTCCTGGATTATTGCCATTACCTGCTATCTATCCTTACATCCTCCTGAACAGAATTGGATAATATCACAAAACTGCTGACTTGGGCCTACAAAAAAATTCATGTTACATAATTTTAAGCAGAGTCTCATTTTGCTAAAGGCAATCCTTTTACATCTTGCTAACTGAATCACTATTGCACTCGCCATAGCAGATTTTCTGAATCTTTTCATCTCTCCTCAAACTTCCCATAGTTCTCCTGCTCTCTCTTCACCCTCTCAACTGAAAACCTTGCTGATATTTCATTGAAAAAAAAAAAAGGCCATATGCTATGAGCTTTGTCTTACCCAATTCTTCATCTCATATCACTAAGACACTTTCTGCTACTTTACAATACTTCACCTATCTCATGTGAAGAGGTGGCCTTTTTCTTTGCCAAGATAAACCTCTCTGCATGGAAAAGTAATTCCATTTCACTCTGTCTTCTCTAAAATAACTCTATCTTTCTCTCATTTTCAATCTCTTCTGGTTTATTAGCTGCTTTCCTATTGCCTACAAACATGATTGTATCTGCCCCATCCTCAAAAAACCTTTACTTGATTGGTTCTATCTCAGCTAGTTATCATCCCATCCGTCCTCCCTTTTATAACTGAATTTCTTGTCTACAATTGATGTTTCCACTTCTCTTCCCATTATTCCCTTCATCTCTATGAAATCTGGATTCACACCCCATGATCTCAATAGTCAAATCTAATGTCTTTTTCTTAATTTGCATTTTCAAAAACCTCTATAGTTTTTAACACTTCCAATTACTCTCTTATTGATAACTTCTCTCTATATTTTCATTATACTGCTCTTAGCCAGTTTTGAGGAAACTAGGTGTCATAATATGTAGAGAGAGCACTGAGTCTGAAGTCAGGCGGAGTTCAAATCCAGCCTCAGTTACTTACTAGCTGAATGACTTTGGGGAAGTCACATAACCTTGGCCTATCTCAGTTTCGAAATTGAAAAATAATACCACTAACTTTTGTTGTTGTGAGGATTAAACTTATTATTTGTAAAGCCCTTATCATGGTGCCTAACACGTAGTAGATGCTTAATAAATGTTTATTCCTTTCCCTTCTCTCTCATTCTCCTTGTTCTCCTGTCTATTCTTTCTCAGTCTCCTCTGATAGATTTTTAGGTCATGTCCATTAACCATAACTATCCTACAGAGCCCTGACATGGGTCCACTTCTCTTCTCTCCCTATACTAACTTCCTTGGTGAACTCCTCAGTTTCATGAATTCAATTATCATCTGAATTCAGAAATATCTCTGACTCATAAATATCTTCAATTCAACATGTCCAAAACTGAGTTTATTTTATTTCTCTTCCAAATTCTCCTCTCTTTTTCATTTCATCTGCTATCAGTTTGATAAGTGTCAGGCACTGTTACTGTCAATGGCACTACCATTCTTCCAGGCCTGTAACTTAGTTTAGTTTAGTATAAATACTATGGGATTGTTTTAGTATAAGTACTTGCAATTAAGTGCCTACTGTAATTTTGGAACTGTGATAGTAACTGCTAAGAATACAAAGAAAAGCAAAAGATAGATCCTGCTTACAAGGAGCTAATAGTTTAAGGAACGAGCTGTGAAAGAAAGAGATAAAATAGTGTATATGCAAAAACTGGTTTTCCTTAACACATGGCTTACAAAATGAACAGTGCCTTGATTACTTGTAATTAGCTATTTAAATATCAAGAAAGTCTGAAGAATACCAATTTTGGTTATATGTAACTCTATTTACTTAATATCTCTAATATCAAGAAAAATGTTTAAAAAAACACTACTTTTTGTCACAGGACTGTCACAAGATTTACAAAGAATGTAAATAAATAAGATAATTTATACAGTTTCTTTAATCTTTGAAAAGTCTTTAATCTTTGAAAAGATTCCATTCAGAAGAATGGAAAATTAATTTCTTATCAAAATTATCTAAATATACTGTCAGGAAATTCTAATATTTCCAAATAATTGGAAATAAGTTTCATGAGACAATGCTCCTCTTTTAGGAAATAGGAATTCTATTTCATATACTGTATTTTATTACTGAGAATTAGAAAAAGGCATTTCAACAAAATAAAATCAGTATCACAAAAATATTAATTTAAAATTTAAATACCTTGCTTTAAATAAAATGTATTAATTCAATTTGAATACCTTGGGAAATTTAATAAATCTGGAAGGTGATATTTAATGACAAATAACAGCAAAATATTTTGGAATAATGTATTCTAAAATGATTACATCATATGTGAAATGATCTTATTCAAAACTTGATTTTAAGAATCAAAAATTTTAAAGTTGTATAACATGTAAGTAATTTTATTATTAAGCAGTAAATTTACAATTTTTATTAGATCAAAGCTAAAAGAATGCTTTCAGTTATATACTAAACCGGCTGTCTGAAAAAAAAAAAAATGTTAAGCCAGTGTTTCTGTGAGATAATTCTAGTAGTTCAATCTACACAACATGGGCTGCACAACATTTTTTTCAACTGACCAATAATTTAAAAAGAAAATCACGACTGATCCAACTATTCTGGAAATTTAGAATTATGCCCAAAGAACTATAAAACTGTTCATACCTTTTAATCTAACAATGTCATTAGTGAGTCTATCCCAAAGAGATCATAAAAGAAAGAAAAGGACCCACATATGAAAAAATGTTTGTAACAGTTCTTTTTGTGGAGTAAAGGAATTTAAAATTTGGTAGATGTCCATCAGTTGGGGAATGGATGAATAAGTTACAATATATCAATGGAATATTATTATTCTATAAGAAATGATGAGCAGATGTCACAAAATCCTGGAAAAACTTATATGAGATGATGTTTAGTGAAATCGGGAGAAATTGTACACAGTAACAGCAACATTGTATAATGATCAACTATGATAGACTCAGCTCTTTTTCGCAATGCGATCACCTAAGACAATTTCAATAGATTCAGAATGGAAAATGCCAACTACATTCAGAGAGAGAGAGAGTGTCAAAACTGAATGTGTATTGAAGCATACTATTTTCATCTTTTTTTTTTTCCTTCTTTCTCATGGTTTTCCCCTTTTGTTCTGATTTTTCTTTCCCAACATGCTAATATGGAAATATGTTTAAAATGATTGTACATGTATAACCTATATCAGATTTCTTGCAATTTTGAGGAGGGGGAAGGTAAAGGACAGAGAGAAGAAAAAAAATTGGAACTCAAAATCTCATAAAAGTGAATGCTAAAAACTGTTTTTACATGTAATTAGTAATAAAATTTTACTATGAATGTGGTAAAAAAAAAATAAACTAAAAAAGTCATTCAATTTCCTTAAACTTACATTACAATATAGTGGAAAAAGCAGTTGGAATCGTAAAACCTGATTTCAGGTTTTGATTCTATGATTTCCTAGAGTTAAATTTTGTTCCTCAGTTATACCTCAGTTTCTTCATCTATAAAATGGAAATAATGGTTTTTACTTTACAGGATTGCTATGAGGAATGAATAAGATTTTTATATGTATACATTATATATTTAAATGTATCCAGAGAATCAAGTGTTTAGTTATTTTAGTGGTATCTGACTATTCATCACCCAATTTTGGGTTTTCTGGGCAAAGATACTTTTTCCTTCTCTAGCTAATTTTATAGATGAGGAAATTGAGGCAAACAGGGTAAAGTGATATGCCTAATCAGTAAAGTACCTGAAACCAGATTTGAACATCCTGAATCAGGCCTGACACAGTATCCACTGTACCACCTAGTTGCATATATATCTATCTCTATCTCTTTATGCATGAGTATATATATATATATATATATATATATATATATATATATATATATATATGTAAACATGTGCAGATTTACACAAAGATACATGCATATAAATCTATTTATATTTTGATGTAAAATATATATGTATATGCTTTGCTTTTTTAACAATAGAATCTTACTTTTTGATATTGAAAAAAGCCATACCATATCAGAAAACATAACTAGAACTTTCAGTTATCTTTTTCTATTTTATACCTTATTACCTGAATCTGAATCCTGACTTCCAATACACATGCAACATCATTAATTTTCAGCATAGAGCATTTTGAGCACCAACAAATTCAATAAGTTCATAGACTTTTTAAATAGAAGAAATGAAATATTTTGCTTCTATCTCCTCAGTTGCAGCAGGGCTGAATGTCTCAATAATTTAATAAATTTAGGTAGCTGGTTTGAGAGAATCAGAATCTAACTTCCTTATTCAACAACAGCACATTTTCAAGTTTGAAATCATTTGTTCACAACCTAAAATCCTTGCTCAGTTGTTGACAGGATTAGATGAAATAATCCAAGATTAATTATTTTTAAAGCCAATTTCAAATTTGTGGTGCATTTGCATATGCTTTGATCTTATCACTAAAAATGCTGAGTTTAAATTAAACTCGGAGGAGATTACAAATATAACAATCCCAGAATTTCTAAACTCAGTTATTTTCTTTAGTGTTTTCTATGTGACAAGATGTTTTTGTAAGTGTACTATATAATATAGCAAGTAGGAAATAAGGTAAAATTTCTAGGATATAAGTAAAGATACACATTAGTATTCTGGACACAAATTAAAATTGCATGTAAATAGCAGTGATTCTAAATGGTAAACACAATATATAGGTCAATTATGCTTGCAATAATTTTAAAGGTTGAATAATAACTGAAGAAAATACCTAAACCCAACAGTTATTGCTCAATGGAAAGGACATCAAGGACACTTGCAAGTAAAAGAACTGGATCAATATTAACGCGATTTTCATTTCATGCTTCCCCAACTCCAGTAAGCTGACAATATACTCTGATTATGTGAACTGCCTGAGAGTAACATAGAAAAGGTTATTAGAGCAAGAGGTGGAAATGGAATACACTTTTTATATTGACAGGTCTGCTAATAGAGTATACTGATTTTCAAAGACATACAATGCATTTTTACAATTTGGTTCTGACAGTAAAAAAGGAATTTCATTTATTTCTAATTCAAAATATTCATATGTAAGCAAGATTTTTTAGGACAGACCACCAAAAAGCATATTCATAAATAGCAAATGTTTTCAATAGAAAAATGCAATTAAAAAAGGTGAAAGAAAATATGATTGAATTTAAATGTAGCACTACATAAGTATGAAATGTTAATGTAATAATCTTCTTAATAGTGAATATAGAAAAATGCATCCTATGCTTTTCAAAGGAAATTTGATAAACCATGCTTTAAAGAATATATGTGATAGCAACTATGGAATCTTTTTACATTTAGAACTGGCAGTTATTTTGGAAGGATTTTGATTAGCTACTCAGTAAAGGAACTGAAAGAAAATATTTAAAACAAGGATATATTATATTGAAAAAAAAAGCCCCTACAGTTCTTACTTATGAAGGAAAATTTAGAATGTTCTGAGATTCAATTCCCCCTCCTATGAAATGAATCAGTTAGATTAGCTAATAATGATTAAAAAATAGAAATAAATTTTGAACTCAAAGGATTTATAAAACAAAAAGTATAATGAATCATTTTTAAAATAGCAACTTATAGCTTATTAGTTCCCAACATGACCTATTAGTATTTGTTGGTTGCTAAGATCTAAGGAGAATGAATATAGCAGATGGAAAGCTTTTCACCATCTTCATTTAGTTGAAAACTATCTCTGAAAAATATTGACAAGGATTGATGATTTCTGTTTTCTTAATTATTGTTTTTTGCTGTTAAAATTTAGAAGGTTGGTACATGAAAAGAAAATGAAGATGTAATTCAGCTGGTGAAGATTTAATACTATAGGATAAAAGATTTAGGGTTTAAAAAGAACTTCAAGATCACCTATTCCAATTCCCATATTATAAATGTAAGGAAACTGAAATCTAGAGAATAAGGTGACTTATTTATCTAATGTCATACAAACTGTTAAATGGCAGAAGTCAAGATACAAACACAGATCCTTTAACTCCAAACAAAGAACTCTTTCTACTACCAAATATAGAACACTCTGTTATATATCTGTGCCTTGACTGAGGTAGGATTGTTACAAAGAAGTTTCATAGTGCTGAATGATGCCTTCCTAGATAGAAAATGGAGAGACAGGAGGGAAGGGTGCAGAACTTTCATACTAGTAAGTACTTACTGGCATCAGTCCTCCAGCTGGAGACATGAGATAGGACAAAAAACCAGTACATACAGAAACATACATACACAGTTGGGTATAAAAATAAGCTTACAGTCTATCTTGTTAGCTGGAGGACTGATGTCAGTGATTTTGTGAGAGCACTAACAGAAACACAATCATTTGCAGTAGAGACCAACTTAGGGCTGTGATATTAGAGTGGTTGGCATAAATTCATGGGAATAGGAAGGATTTTGAGAGCTGTGAGATTAAATAAATATGGAAGAATATACTATTAGGAAAATACTGAGTAAAAGAAAATGGAAAATAAAATGAAAAATAAGCAAAAAGGAAAAATAGGAAAGAAAAAGGGGAAAACAATAAGGAAGAAATAAATTACAAATCAGATGCTATCATGTCAGAAAAAAAAAGGAATTGAAAAGTTAAAACACTGATATCAAAAACAAAGAAAACAAAGTTAACCACAACCATAACCATAACCCCAAATATTATTTGGTTCTTAGCCAGTGAAGACTATTGTCTAGAGATGGGTCTCATAACTGGAACCTGCATGGGGATATCTAATATCTTATTGTTCCTAGTCTAATACCTTATTTGGGATAGAGTAAGTCTGATTTAGAGCTGTTCCAAGTTCTAGGTTCAACATGGAATAGTTGCCAAACATCAGCTATCCATCAGATTGTCCTATATATAACTACCTTGTCTGATGCCTTAAGACTATCTGATTCCTATAAACACTTAATTATTTTCCCACCGTAATTAATTTCAAAAAGTTAATTTCAAAAGTTTAGGAGGCCAGATTTCCCAAATACTCATTTCTCTAAATAATTTATAATGGCTCTCTACATAATGAGTAAATTTACTTGAAAACTTAAGATCTAAGCCTATTCAATCTCATTAGAGACATTGTTCTATGTTTTGCATAAAGTAGAACATTCTTCTGCATTTAATTTGTGTTAAGTTTTAGTGGTATTCTCTAATTTTAGTATCATGAAATTAGTAAAGAACTTCATATTTTTCATAATTTTATAGACTTAAATCCTAACATATCATACATTATAAATGCTATAGGATGTATGAAAGGAGTAGATTGACCCAATAACTGCTTGGTCAGTTGGAATAAAATGATTCACCTAGTTCTTGTTTTTTTTTTTTATCCTTTAAAGAATAAAGTGGAAAGCTAACTCTACTAGAGAAAAATGGTTATGAGGTATCCTAGATGCTAAGTAAAAAATGAATTATATAAGTTGTAATTTTCACCCCTTTCTCTTATATGCAAGTTTATATGCATGCAAGTGTGTGTATAAAGACACGGGAGGTAATACAGCAAGAAATCATTTTTTCTCTAGTATGATTGGGAAAGTAAAAAGGCTATACACATCCCAGAGCTTTCCAAATAACATTCCTAAATCATGAATCTGACAATGCCATGTACCACCTTGCTCAAAAAGTGGCTCCCTTTTGCCTCTTAGATACTAAGTACAAACTCCTATAAGCCTTTTAAAATTCTTCTCCATATGGATTAAGGACTGAATATAGAGCTGTGAAGACCTGAGTTCAGATTTGGTCCAGATGCTTACTACCTGTGCAGTCACTTAACTTCAGTTTTCCTCAGTTTTCTAATCTGTAAAATCAGAGAACTTAATTTGCGGTTCAGAAAAATTATAGAAACAGGCCTCTGTGGTACCTTCTAGCTCTAAATTTATGATTCTAGGATCTATTTATTCCACATTTATTCCATATTACTCTTCTTCCTTAGTTTACATTCCAGATAATCTGGTCTACTTATTCCTCATATATGACAACTTCCTTTTTGTTTTCTTGTCCTTATCAAAATTCTTTACAGTACATCGTAGCTCTCTTTCCTCACCTCTGGTTTTTGGAATCCCTACCTTCCTTCCGAAATTGTTTAATCATTTTCTACCACACACAAAAAAGAATTTGCTAAATACTCCCTGCTCCCCAGATCTTAGTGCTTATCTCTCTATGATAAAGAAGTGACTTTAAATATATTGTATATTTACTTAGTAATAATTGATAACAGCTAATATTTATGAAACACTTTTAAGGTTTGCAAATTATTTTTATATATTTTATCTTATTTGATTCACATTTTGACCTTGTATAGAAGGCACTATTATTATCCCTATTTTACAGATAAGGAAATAGAGGCTGAGAGAATTAGTGGTTGGTTTAGCTAGACTCTGAGACAGAATTCAGCTCAGGTCTTCCTAATTTTAAGTCTAGAACTCTATATGTTATGCTTCTTATATATGTGTGAATATTTCTTTCAGTAGAATGTAAACACCTCGAGGGCAGAGATATTTGTTTTTTGTCTTTACCTCATCATAATCAAACAGAATACTTAGAAAGCAGAATCTTTTTTTTTTTTTTTTTTTTTTAAACTCCAGGTACAGTGGACTGAATTAGAAAAGAATATTTTAGTCAAGATAGAGGAATGTCAGAATTAAAATAGCTTGATTACAGCTATGGTGGACAGGGAAGGGCAGAGGCACTGACTTATATATGCAGCATTTATTTCCTAAAAAAGCTGTTTCAATTTTTGATTTCCTTCATAGACTAATTATACACTATTTCAAAGTACGATTCTTTTTGTACAGCAAAATAACTGTTTGGACATGCATATATGTATATATACACACACATAGTATTTAATTTATACTTTAGAAAACTTTTTTGTTTTAAATCGCTAGTATTTAGTACATTAGATTAAGACAATGCTACCATTATGGAGCAGTATTTATAAATTAAAGGCTTAGTCCTTCTTTTGAGGAATGAGAAGGGTGAGATGGGAGGAGGGAGGAGTAATAAATCTATGAAACTGACAGGATATGACTCAAGACAGGATATGATCATAATCACTAGAGAGAAATTTCTGTCACCAAGGGAACAGTAAGAATTAAGACAGTTCCTATATTAAGATATTGCTATTAGATACAAACAAATTAACTGATTTATATAATTTGCAAATATTTACTTCTTCAAATGCCTACAGACATGTATGGCTTTTGAATGTGGATATTTATTTTGTTGACGCATTTATACTAGGTATTTCTATAATTTTATTTTTGAAGAAAATTTTTTTTTATTAATTTTTATAATTATAACATTTTCTTTGACAGTACATATGCATAAGTAACTTACATCAACTGATGCTGAGTGAAATGAGCAGAACTAGGAGATCATTATACACTTCAACAATGATACTGTATGAGGATGCATTCTGATGGAAGTGGATATCTTCAAAATAGAGAAGAGCTAATCCAATTCCAGTTGATCAATGATGGACAGAATCAGCTACACCCAGAAAAGGAACACTGGGAAATGAGTGTAAACTATGAGCATTGTTTTTTTTTTGTTTTGTTTTTTTTTTTTTATTTTGTTTTGTTTCTCTTCCCAGATTATTTTTACCTTCCGAATACAATCCTTCCTTTGCAACAACAACAAAATTCGGTTCTGCACATATATATTGTACCTAGGATATGCTATAAGATATTTAATATGTATGGGAATGCCTGCCATCTAGGGGAGGGGGTGGAGGGAAGGAGGGGAAAAATTCGGAACAGAAGGGAGTACAAGGGATAATGTTGTAAAAATAAAAAATAAAAAAAATTTACCTATTTCTATAATTAAAAAAAATTTGCTAGTTACCATTTATATAAGCTATGTTAGTTTTTTTTTTTTTTTTTTTTTTTTTAAAGACTGCAAACACTGCAGGACCACGAAAAGCACTATGCATCTATGATAACATGGCTTAAAAAATTAAGTCAACAGAATGCTTCACTGGATATTTCCCCCCCTAATTTATATAATTTGATTTTGTTGGAAACTTTTAAACAATAATCAAATCTAATGCTTTAGCCCAAATACAAATAAAGTAGAGGAAATCAATTTAACATAGTAAAAAAATACTATAATAAACTCTGAATTATAAAAAAGAAGTCTGAGTCTTTTCAATGAAGGGGAAGGAGAGAATTTCAAACTCACTTTTAAAAATGAATGTAAAAATCATTTTTACATGTAATTGGAGGTAAAAATAAAATCTTAAAATTAAAAAAAAAAGCTTGAAGAAATTATTTTAAAGCCCTTGAAAATTAAAAATGATTTTTAATGAGCAAATAAACCGACAGTTGTTAGGGTAATCTTGAAAACTCTTTTTTTCTTTATACCCATGAGAAGTTAAATTTTTTTATATTGCTTTCTCAAACAGGTGAATAATCAAATTAAATTTTTTGTTCCAGATAATTCTTATTCCTTGCTGATTGAAAGCACTACATAATTACAGTAGCCATATGAATATATGTATGAATACATATATATATACATACCATCAATATAGATTTAATTTTAAATCTGTTATACAGCAGCTTTTTACTCATCAAGGTCATATTTTGATGACTCCACAAACTCAGATAAATCAGGTGTTAAACAGACTAATTTCTGAGGAACTTAGAAATGCTCTCATCTGTAGGCCTCAGCATATCTCATTATTTATTGCCAAAGAAACGAATGATTAATTTTGTCATCATTGCTCTGTGTTTTTTTTCCTCCTGCAGAAATTGCCAGCCCTTTCCTGCAATGCCTGATCAAACCTATTTAAACTGATGTCTTTGAACATAGATAGGAAGGAGTTTGTTATTTTGGGGACCTTAATAACATTGTTTCGTTGTAATATTATGGAGGAGAAATAAAAGCTTAAATAACACCTGACAATCAACATAATTTATCAAAATTCAGAGGATATTTTTCATGCTCTTATTGATAACTAAAGAAACATCTTCACTGAGACTTCCTTGGCTAGATTAAATTTTACTATACAATGACTGCCAAAAATCTCTTAGAAATCATTTTCTTACTAGTTAACTTGCTATGTGAAAATATGGAACATCAAAATCATATCAGTTTTTAAAAAGGAAAATGGAAAAAAACTACAAGTTTTTAGATTTTTATTAAGCACATTCTAAGACCAGAGGCAAAAAGTATATCAAAACACCCCAAATCTTTCTCATATTACAATCTCATAAATTATTCAGCTAATTAGTATTGCAGCGAATTTTAAAACCCCATCAATAATAAAGTATTTTCTAACAGATGTAAACTACAAGTTTTAATATTGTAATATATAAGAAATACCTGAGAAGTAACATTTTAGAAATGTTTTTATAATTTTATTTCATAATTTTAAAATTTTACTGATAAAATGACACCTTAACCATTTCTTTTAACAGGAAACTTACTAATTATCATCTCTCTCTTGTAAAAGAGAAGGGTTACTAATGTCACTGTAGTTAGTTCATAGCTAGATATTCTTATTTCTTCTTTAACTTAAGATATAATGCTTTAAAAAGGAAGAAAGGGAAAGTGGATTAAATCATTTTAATGGAGGATTTAGTCACATTAAGACAACCAAAGTGGTATGATCTATTTTACTTTAATCTAGGATTCTTCTCTTGCTATCTGATGGAGACTAATGGCAGGAAATGACTGACAAATATATCAAGCTCTAGTGGGGTTTGTTTTATAAAGTAGATTTATGGTTATGTAAATAGTTTATGCTTAAACAATTCCAGACAGCTTTCTGAGGTTTCACACAACTTGTTCAAAATCAAGAAAGTTAAAACCACTGAGTGAAATATATTCAACAATAAAGAAGGCTTCCTTTATTTAAAAGAAAAAGTATAATTTTTGTTGTTATCATTATCATGATGAAGATGGTTCTGACCAAAAAAAAAAATTGTATCATTAGATTGGTTCAGACTTAAGTCTATAATGCCACTTTTGGTAATTATTCCCAGAATTTATCATACTGTCTTATCCTATTGCTTTTTCAAACTAGATCTGAAAATCTGTCTAGGAAGCTTTTGGTAATGCACTTTCTTTACCAATGAAGGTAGTATCTTTATGAAATTTTGCCTTAGACAATTGTCCAGGGCACTGAAAGATTGGTGACTTTCTCAGGGTAACACAGCTAAGTGTCAGAGATGGGCCTTGAACCAGGTCTTTTTGTTTCTATGGCCAGCTTTCTATCTACCACTCAAAGCCATTCAGTCTGTAATAGATACTTAAACATTTTCAGAGTTGAATATAAATTCTAATATCTGTAAAGATCTCAAGCCCAGAGGCAACAAGATAAATTTTATTTATTCCTGGAAACTCAGATTTCATAGATATTCTATTTCCACATATCACCCATTACTTTTAGGAAGAGGGAATACTTATTCTGTCACTAACAGATTCTCTCCCCTACCCAACTTCCTTTAATATACTCATAGAAAGCAAAGGACATAATTGATATGTTAATACAGTGCAAAGAAATGCTGCACCGATATACACCAATGGGAAATAGGAAAGATCCTTTTTTGACTGAATTGGATGGAAAGCCTGGCCATTTAGGTAAAATTAGATACAATCCAGATGACCCCTTCAAAAGCAGATCTCATTAGATTTGAAAAGTCTTCATTTTTACTACTTCAAAGAGTGGTTCCCCTGGGAGCAGAAAAGAGCATACTCTGCCTCAAGAGAGAACTAGTCTTGACAGAGGGGTGCTAATCTGTGGAGTAGGGCAGACCTTAAGAGTTGAAGTTCTGCCCTTTAGAAACATTACTCCCAAAGGAAAACAGCATGAGGACTTCAGGAGAGAGAGGACTTCAGAAGAGAAAGGCCTTGAAAAACTGGAAGAGTGAGTGCCTCAATGCTACTCTAAATTTGTGTCCTTTTTTCTGTGGATTTGGGGATAGTATGCATCAAGTTTCTGTGAAGTATTTTTTTTTTCCCCTATAAAAGATTATTAAAAGCCTTTGTTGTGAGTTAGTTGTCCCTACTGACTAGCTGATTGATAAAGGTAAATTTATTCATGGGTACCTTAATAATGTGGGTACCTTACAACCAGGGGTAAAGCTTGAACTAGAGTGTTAAATTTCCAATGAATTTATATCTTTCAGTGTGATTCCCTCCATGGAAATCAGCAAACTAAAATTCTGGGCTTGATTTATTGTTCTGTTGACTGTCTAGACTTATAAAAGTGATAGAAGAAAAATGTTAATAATGTAGATTAAATTTAAAAGTGTGATATGTATGCCTGGTTTTTTTTTTTTTTGGGGGGGGTTGTTAAACATTTATCAGCATACCAATACGCAGTATTCCTGCAAAGAGTATCCCACAAGGATACTAAATATAAATATGTATACTCTGACTAACTATATTTCACACCAAAACATTTGGGTGCAAAGAGAAAAACCCAAATCAGTAATCTGGATGTTCTCTCTCAACAGATAAAGATTTCTACTGAAATCTCAAAATCCACCTACTCCAGAATGCTCTGCTACTTCACCCTCACTGACTAAAAGTGTTCTAGTACTTTCTGGACAAATCCTGGGGCTTATTTAATGAAGGAAAAACATCTCTGGTTCCCTTTGTTGATATTTGCTGAGCAACATATTTTTACTCAACATAAAAAAGAATCTCCTAAAAATCTTGGCCATGAAAAAAAGGTGACTTGGAGTGCCTTAAGATGAGCCACTTGGAAGTCTTCAAAAAGGCAGATTAGGCTAGTGGGAAGAAGGCTGAACTTTAAATAAAGATCTGATTTCAAAATCTGCCTTAAGATATTTACCAGCTCTAGTACTCTAGTACTCAACTTCCATTAGCCTCAGCTTACCTTATCTGTAAATTAAAGATAACAGTAGCACATATCTTTCAGATTTGTTATACCAAATTACATGGCAAAAATATAAATTAATTTGCAAACCTTGAGGTGCTATAAATATCAATTATTATGATGAATATTATTAATTATAGGAAAGGCTACAGGAGCACATGGTAGGAAAGATGTAGGAATCTTGGCTTAAAAGTATGCTATACATATACTTTTAGTAAAGAGAGTCAGCTGGGGAAGTTGTGTGGGGAATTTTGTTTCAGTTAGGTATTAGACTAGATGACCTCTGAGGTGCCTTCCAACTTTGAAATTGTATAAAAGTGACCTATTCCCTTAAAATTCTTATAATTGTAAGTACTTATTACATTTTGTCATATAACACATTTTTGTACATGTCTCATTCTCCCTCTTGTATTATAAAGTTTTTGAGAACTACATCTATGTCTGTTTCACCCAGTATTCCTAAAACCTGGTATAGGAGTTTATACACAGTAGGTACTTAATATTTATTTTATTGAATAATCCACAATTCAAAAATTTTCATCTTTGATTTCACTGAGGGGGACCCAATTTAGTATAAATTAACATTTGAATTATGGTATTTATGTTAACAAGCTTATATCAAGTGGATAAATGTATTAGGTACACGATGCTTTATGCTATAAAGATAAAAATAAAATTTTCCTTCCCTTAAAGAGCTCCCATATTGGGAGAGCCAAAAAGTCAAGCATTTTGCATATACTTTAAGTATACAAAATCAATATAAGAGAATATTTATGGGAGGCTATGGGAGAAGGGTCAGAAAAGAGTAGATGGAAAAGATGGTGAAGGAAATGGGATTTCAAGAGGTAGAAGGGGGGCATACTAAGCGTGAAAGAAGGACAGTGTACAAGTCTGGAAGTGGGAGATGAGTGCTGTAAATAAGAAACAGCAAGAATAATGTACAAAACATAAAGAGAAATAATGTACAATAATAAAGTTAGGTAAAAAAGGGCCAAGTTTTGCTGAGTTTTAAAATGAAAGATAAGAATGTTTATATTTGATTCTAAAGTCAAGTTTATTAAGTTGAGGAATAATATCACACCTAAAATTGCTTTGACAATGACTTGGATGATGGATAAAGAGAAGACTGGAGGTACTTCTGGGTACATATGCTACTAATGAAGAAGTAATTCCAAGAGAAAGAACTGCAGGGCCTACTTTAATGAATAGATAAAAGTTACTTCTGATTAGAAAGTGCCTTTTAGATTATTCATAAGATTAAATACTTTAAAAGTTGATCCTTTAAATTGGTTAAACATGTCCTTTGCAATACCATTCTGCTATTAAATTTTCCAGACAACTCTTTCTTTCAATAAGTAAATAGCACAAATCCACTTACATTCTAAAATATGAATTTGGGTTATTTGTGTTAGGATATTTACTGATGCTCTGAAGCTATTAAAATAAGTTATATGCCTGAATATTGTACAAGGCTAATTTTATGATCCTGAATATTTTAGTGAGCATTTCTTTTTGTTACAAGTAACTGTTTACTATGCAATTCTATCAAAGATATAAATGTCATTGCATTAAATCTATCTTTGTGATATGATTTATAAACAGATGCTCCATTTGGAATTTTATTCTACTCTGGATTCAGCAAATCTTTAAGTATTTACAATGTGCAAGACACATTCATAGTACTAATAATACAAAGAAAGCAAAACAGTCTTACCCTCAAAGAGCTCTAACATCCACCAAATATATAAAAACTGACATAAAGAAAAAATACAAACAAGTAAGTGTGAGCACAAATAAAGCAACAAAATTGAATTTACTGAATATTGAAGGTATATGGGATACGTGCATAAGAATATGAGAGATGGAAATGTATATCTTTTTCCTGAAAACATATATTTGTTTATGTATATACATCCATGCATACACATATCTCTTGCATGTATATATGACATAAATAAGTAACAACAAGCCTAAACTAAGCTCATTAAAGCATTAAAAATGGGTTTAATAAGCATCTAGACAATATAAGTGTATCCAAGGTTTTTGATTGGACAACAATGAGTACATATTCTGCCATGGTGGTAGATGTTGACATATGATATCTGCAAAGTACAGGAGAGAAGTTTCTAGCTTTAGTTTCTCAAGCTCTAAGAGAGTCTCTAATGAAATTTTCTAATAATGAATTATGTCAATATTTGTGACTTATTAAAGAAAAATGCCACAGACTGAAAGAATTTCTGAGTTACTAGAAGTAGAGAGGTTTTGATGCTAAACCCCAAATTGAAAAAAAGTAAAAAATCTTTGGCATTTGACTAACTTGAGAAAATCTGTTAATGCCAACAAAATTATGAATTCCCAACCATAGTTAGACACAAATAAATTGAAACATTTTTACATCACAGGTATAATTACCAACCATATTCTGCAGCAGCTTTGAGCAAGGCTTCAGCATGAGTGGAACCAAAAGCATTGCGAACAAATCTTCTCCGTCTACGCAGATCATCTTCCCAATAATCTAAGCGCCAGAAATCATGCAGTTGGCTAGAAAGTGGAAATAAAATCCCACAACATTAAATATAATATTTATAAAAATGAATAATTTTAAAAAATGTTATTTCTTCAAAATTTAGGATTTTCTATTTTTTTCATTAGTCAAATTCAACAAATTTACAAATATCATGCAAACATTTGTGTGCAATTTCCCCCCCAAATTTATATTAATATATATTTTATTCTACTATTTTGTCATTAAAGCATTCAACTGTTTTCTTCAAAATGCACTTACTACTATTAAAAATATAACCAGTGTGAGATCAATAACAAATGTAGCATCAAATTACAAATATTAATGGCACAACCTGTTTTGTTTTATAGTGTTTTAACAAGGCTTATAAATCATAGGCTAAACCTCAGTACAAATAGTTTGCAATTTAATGACTGTGGTCCCTGAGTAGACTGAACTTAGAAGTATAAAATATTGCCCACTTGAATTTTGTGGAGCTATGATTAAAATAATGTGCTGAAATATTCATTGAAATAATTCCCCGCTGCCCCAGGAACCTGAAAAAGTGCAATTTTATTCATTATTAATAATACTGAATTAGCACTGCACAAAAATTCCAGCATGTGGTAATTGTCTTGGTAAATTATTATTCTAATGCTAACAGAGTCTTTGGATGATTTTATAGCTTCCAGCTAATACAAACCATTAACAACCACGACCATCATCAGGTTACAATGCCTTTTAACATTCAAAGCCAATATTAAAGGGCTATGAAATACTCTAAAAACTACAATCAATCTATATCCAATTGAACACCTGAGTCAGTGTCATCATTTTGATCTTCAAATAAAAGTAAAGAACCAGTTTCCTGAAAGCCAAGACTTAGGAATATATGTTTTTGTCTAATTTTCTAGATATCTTGCATAAGAACCATTTATACTTGTCAATTTTTTCTATGCTTTGTTAATATTGGTTTCAAGAAAGCATACTAAATTTCTAGCCAGTCAATCAATAAACATTTATTAAATGCTTTCCTACAAGTCCCAAACACTGTATTAAAATATATGTCCTGAATGATTTTGGGCTTCAGAGTTCAATTTGTAATATTTATGCTGAAAATGTGGAGGAAAACAATTCTTTATCTGAATAATAACAGGCGATATGTGAATGTAAACCAAAATAACTAATCTCAGAAATGTTACAATTTTAGTTCGTGAAAGCTTACTTTATATCATTTGAAGACAAATTTTAAAATTATAAAGGACTGTAAAAATATTAAAGACAACTTTGTGTAATTATAAGGATTTGATATACAATGTACTGCTGTACATTAAATTTGTTACTTTTTAAAGTTATGACAGAATCAGCAATGTTACAGCTTTCAAAGGATTTTACAAAGTCATTCTAATTTACTTGTTACATATGAATTTAAGCTTTAAAATATCCTTTTGCATGTAGTTTGAAAATAAAAAGCTATTTAAAAATAAAAATAAAATATTATCATTTTTAATTTTGTGACTTATGTTTCCTTTCACAAATGATCAAACATAAATTAATCCTGACATTATTTATTTGTTTTGTTTTTTCCTGAGGCTGGGGTTAAGTGACTTGCCCAGGGTCACACAGCTAGGAAGTGTTAAGTGTCTGAGACCAGATTTGAACTCGGGTCCTCCTGAATTCAGGGCTGGTGCTCTATCCACTGCACCACCTAGCTGCCCCCATTATTCTTTAAATAGAATCTATTCTTCCAGACACAATGTACAGGGACATTCTTGGCTACATTGAATAGTTAAGTAATGTCAACAGAATTTATAAACAGTTTTTAGTGCAGTTAAATGATAATAAGATAGTTACATCTCCTAAAGGGGGATCCTAAGCAGGCATATTTAGATAAAACAATCTACACCAGACTGAATATTATAGTAATATTTTAATTAAGATATGTGCATATACATATTTTAAATACATAAACAATTGAGCTTTAAAAGCCCATGCTTTTTATGTTGTGATGTCACTTTCTTATATGATCCATCTGTAACATTTGATATTTTCTCCTCTATAGGTTTTGTGAAACTATTCTTTCCTGGTTCAGTTTCTACCTGTCTAATAGTTGGTTCTCTGCTGGATCACTTAATTGTGGGTGTCCTTCAAAATTTTGTCCTGAATTATCTTCTCCCTCTATTCTTCCTCATCTCTCATGGATTTAATTATGACTTCTCGATAGATGAGACACAGGTCTATGTGTCTGATCTCAGTCTTTCCCATGGTATGACATCACCAATTGACTATTGAAAATTTCAAACTACATGAGTTGGAAATATTTCAAAATAGGAAAAGAGAGAAGAAAAGTTATATGTAGTGATGTGGGATATACAATTAAAATATCCAGTAGGAAATATCAACTGGGAAATGACTAAACAAATCATGGTATGTTATATATAATGAAATGCTATAGTTCTGTAAGAAATGATTGAAGTAGTTTCAGAGAAACCTGGCAAGAATTGTATGAACTGATAAAGAGTGAAATGAGAAGAACCAGAAGAACAAATTATGCTATAATAATACTGTGAAAAGAAGAATTATGAAAAACTTAAGAACTCTGATCAATGCAATGATTAACCATTATCCTGAAAGATCAATAATGCAGAATTAGGCTCATTTCCTGATAGAGAGGTTATAAGAGTAAATATGTAGAATGACTTTTTTTAAAATTTGTCCAGTATGTTAATTTATTTTTTCCTAAATATGAATGTGTGATTTCTTTTCAATTTCTGCTGAGATTCAGCCCTAGGCAAGAAAGAACCAGCACCTGCCAAAGGCAGTGGGGCAGGGATGCACTGTGCACTGGCTGCCAGCACTTGCAGAAGGGATAGCTGAAGTGACGCTAGAAGTACCATCCTTCATCCGACAATTAGAAGTGTTTACATTAATACTTCTCATTAAAAAAAAAAAAAAAAAAAAAAAAAAAAAAAAAAAAAGTGGTAAAGCAGAACCTATCCATAGAAACTTACAATGGGAATAGGGAAGACCAGGGTTCATTTTCAGAGGAAGACACTGAAGTTAAAAAAAAAAAGCTTATTCTACTTCAAAAAGTGATATTAAAGGGTTTCCTACCCAGAAAGAATTTATAGAAGAGCTCAAAAAAGAATTAAAAATTAAATGAGAGACACTGAGGAAAAACTTAAAAAAAAAAATCCAACCCCAAACAAACAAAAAACCATCAAGAAAAATAAGATTATGAAAAAATAAATTTAACCAACTAAAAAAGGAGACACAGAGTCTAAAGATGAAAATGACTCTTTGAAAATTAGAACTAGGCAAGAGTAAGCCAGTGGAGTTATATAAGAGCAAGAAATAACAATACAATATAAACAATACAACATAAAAATGAAATAAAACAATATAAGGAATTAAAAAGCAGAACAAAAAACCCTGAACAGATTGAAGAACAAATCAAGAAAAGAAAATATAAGAATAGTTGGACTACCTGAAAGCTGTGACCAAAGAAATAATTTTGACACAATAATGCAAAAAATTAATCTAAGAAAATTGTTCTGGAGTGATAGAACATGAGGGGAAAGCAGAAATAGAAAAAAAAATCCATTGATTATCATCTCAAAGAAATCCTTTGTGGAAAGCACATAGGAATATTATTGCCAAATTTTGAAATGCCTAGATCAAAGAGAAAATTTTGCAAGAAACAGGAAAAAACAATTAATATACACTGGAGCTACAATTAGAATTGCATAGGACTTAGCAGCAGCCACAATAAAAGACTGCAGGTCCTGGAATCATATATACTGTCAATCAAAAGAACTAAGCCTGAAAACAACAATATATTCAGAAAAATTATCCATAATATTGAATGAAAAAAAGGACATTCAATGAACTTGTAGATTTTCAGGACTTTCTCTTAACCAAATCTGAACTCAATAGATAATTTAATATATATGAGCCAGTATCAAAGATCAAGTTTCAGGAAACTTAACATGGACAAATTGTTTTTTACATGGAAATGTATACCCTATGTTTAAGAACTGATATCAGCAACTGGGTGGCTCAAAAGAAAGATTGGGGTGGAGTTGAGCATAATCTGACTTTAAAAAAGCAAAACTGCTTAGAAAAAAAAAATGTTACATAAATGAGATACAGAGGAGGAATAGACACAGAGGCATTTAAGGGGAGAGGAGGACTTGTAGTTCTGATATCATACTCACTTTGGAAATGGATAAAATAGGCAACAACTGCATATATATTCTGAAGGGTATAGCACCCTCCAAAATCTATACAAAAGTAAAGAGGAAGGGATGGGCAGAATAGGAAGCAAAAAGTGGGTGAAGAAGACAAGGGAGGGATCCATGGGTGGGGTGAGATTAAGTAATAGCAAGGTAAGTTAAGAAGCAGAATTAAAGCAGAAGAATTAGCAAGGACAGGAAAGAAGAGATATACACAAACATTGCAATAATTTTTAGATGAAATCAAACTTAAGATTCAATCAAGAGAGAAATCTACATTATATGTCAGCCTTACTAATTAATATTGTTTTAGACACGTTTACATATGGATAAATGCATATATGTTAGTAAATGTAGATGTGTATGTCTGCTCTATGTATATGTGTATATACATATGTGTATATTTGGGTGGGTGTGAATTTATATATACATATATGTGTGTATGTGTGTGTGGTGGATAAAATCCTTCAGCCCAGAGGGAACCTGCTAACAATGTCTGGTTTGGCTCCCCATCTCTTCCACCTGGTAGGTGGAAGAGTGATATGTACAATAGCAAGTTGTTCATGTGGTCTCACAGGAGGCAATATATACTTAGCACATGCCCAGTGTTTTTGTTACATAAGGCTATAAAAAGGGGAAAGTTGTTGTCCATTTTCCACCACCCTAAGGAGTCCCACCTCATCACTCTTCCATTAGGACTTTTTTTTTTAATCACCCTGGTGTGGGCTCTAGAAAGCATGGTACATTTTGTCACCCCAACTTGGAGGCTCTAGAAAGCAGGACACAACGAGCTTATAGTTTTGTTACTGGACAAAGTAACATAATGTGTTATAACATTAATAAAATTTTTGAAAGTTCATAATATCTATAAGAAATACAACAAAGAGTAAAGATTTTATATTTTATGGGTATATTAATAATACTACTACTGATAAGAATAGGTTTTACTATAGCATTTTAAGGTTTGCAAAGCACTTTAAAATAGTCTCATTTTATTCCAATAAACCTGAGATTTAGGTACTTATTATTTCCATTTTGCAGAAGAGAAAACTAACAGGTTAAATGATTTACCCAGGGTCACATAGCTAGTACCTGTCAGAGTCAAACAACAGAAAGCATTTGCCACATTTGAATTCAGTTTTTCCTGAATACAATGCTAGCATCCGACCCTCTAAACCAATTTACTGTGATTATTTAGCTGTTTTCTGTTGTGTCCAACTCTCTGTGACCCTATTTGGGATTTTCTTGGGAAAAATCCTGGAGAACTTTTCCATTTCCTTCTCCAGTTTATTTTGCAGATAAGGAAACTATGGCATATAGAAGTTAAATACTTCCAGTATCACACAGCTAGTAATTCTCTGAGACAGATGTGAACTTATGTCTTCCTTCCTCCAAGTCTAGCACTCTTTTTTACTGCTACCTATCAAGCTACTCCTTGCTGTACCACCTATCTACCTCAATTCTAATGCTCCATAAGCCAAATTATATATTTTCTAATTTCAATTTTTAAAATGTTTCAAACTTCAATGAATATAATTTTTAAACTTCTGAGTTATTTTGATGGTGATTATCAAATTGAGGAAATTTATGATTATATAATGTAAAACTATTATTCATTTTTATTTTTACTTATATAAGAAAAGGACAAATTTAGCTATTAAATAAGCTATTAATTGTATTTCCATCCTTAAGTTAGCTATTTTCCATGAATAAAATATGTAATTAAAGGCTGGCTCATAATAAATTATTAAATTCTATGTAGCAAATTTTGCCTTCAAAGTTCCTCTTAATTTACTTTAAATTAGACAAATATTTTAAGAAGGAAGTTAAATAAATACTATTTAATTGTACTTGTGGTGATCTGCTAAGGGATCTCCTGCAGAAGGTAGATCTGTAGAGTTTTGAAGGAAACCAGGGAAACTAGGAATCAAAGATAAGTAGGGAGGAGCATTCCCGGTATGGGGGGAGGTCAGTTGGTGAAAAGACACTGGATTTAGGCTACAGGATGTCATATATGAATACTGAAGCAAATTTATGGGCATGTCAGTCAGTGAAGCTGAATTGTAGAAAGTATGGAGGTAAGAGGTAAAAAGAAGGAAAAGGTAGGAATAGGATGAGTTGTAAAGGGCTATAAAAGCCAAAGGGAAAATTTTCTATTTGATCATGGCATATGTAATAGAAAGCCACAAGAGTGACAGTCTGTTCTACCTCTGGAAAATAATTTTGGCAGCTGAGTGGAGGTTGGATTGGATTGAGGAGAGACTTCAAGCAGAAAGATTAACCAAAAGGATGCAGTAATAGTCTAGATAGAAGACGGAGAGGGTCAGTACAAGGTTGGTATTTGTGTGAGTGGAGAGAAGGGAGTCTTATAAGACAGATATGAAGTTAAAACAATAAGGTTTGACCTGACTGGATAAGTGAATGAGTGAAAAATGACAAAGAAGTTGTGAGTGTAGATTACTATGAGAATGGTGGTCCCTTAACAGAAACATTAAACCTGGGAAGAACCTAAGTTTTTTTTGGGGGAAATTTATTGAGTTTTGTTTCAGACATGTTTCAGTTTTACATATCTATGAGATGGTATCAAATTAGAGAGATCAAAAGGGATTTAGTGTGGAAATGGAGCTTGAGAGAGAGAACAGGGCTGGATATATACAGATCTGGGAATCATCCACATAGAGTTGTGGTGATAGGAGTAATGGGTTCCTACAGGAGAGGCTGAGATCAAGGATGCCTATAGAGGGCTTTTTCTTGGAAAGGAGATGTGCCACCTCTTCATATGAGACAGGGGTGAAGAAGGAGACATGTTTGAAGATGTCTGATGTTAGAAGAGAGCATTCCTACTGAATGGCCTCAACTACTTCATTTATCTATCTATCTATCTATCCATTCATTTATTTATTTATTCATTTATTTATTTATTCATTTATTTATTTATTTATTTTTGGTGAATTATAAATCAAGGTCCTCAGCTGAAAGAGATGCCACAGAAAGTTTGAATGGGGATGAAAAAGCTTGCAATAGCTACTAAAATGGCAAATCTACATTTGGGGTTTAAACTGATTGCCTTGCAATCCATGGGAAAAAGAATTAGAACTTGTGTCTACTTAAGTTCATGTCCAACCTCCTTTGCACTGCAATAGTGATAACTATTGATCAATGCTACCTACAGGCAAGGTATGCATAAAAGCCCTGGGAATAGCAATACCCCTTTTCTCAGACAGCTGGCCCACTTCTAGTGCAATAGCCTTCATGACCACCATTCAGCAAATCCATGACCAACTATTTCAACCAAATGTCAGTTAAAGGGCAGTTCAGCTGAAGCAGTAGCATACCCTGAAAGAGGGGTAGGAGGCAGTATGTGCCAGACAAGTTAGACCACTGCCATCTTGACAATAATAGTCCCTTAAGCCTCAAAGAAGAAGCTCTGGAACCTGATCCCAAGAGCCTTGGGAATAGCAATGCTTCCAATCATTATCCACAACCATTAGCCTAGGAAGTAACTCCTATGGAAATGTAGCTAGCAATTAATGGAGGAGCTAAAGTCTTATTTATTGCACACAGAGAAAGTTCTTGGCATCAAAATCCTTAGTGCTATCAAACATTTCAAAAAAAGAAATTATATTTTTCGTTGGAATAACTTTAAAAAGGAGGCATTACTATCTCCTTTGCTGTGCGTATACTCTAAGGATCATGGGGACCATGAGATCTTTCCATCTGGCTTTCATTGAAAATTTCCGTATGTGTTATCTTCCTCATTAAAATGTGACAGGGATTGTCTTACTTTTCTATTTCTCTCTCCATAGGTTAACACAGTACTTTGTACTCAATGAGCTTAAAAAAAAAATTTCATACGGTGAGCTTTTAATAAATGCTTCATTTATTCATATGACTTTATTCAGGCCCTCATTATAGCTCACCTGGCTACTGGTCTTCCTGCCTCCAATCTCTCCTCTCTTCAAACCATGCTTTATATGTCTAGCGAAATAACCTTCCTAACATGCAGGGCTGGATATACACAAGATTCCCCAGCTTAAAAGCCTTCATATTACCTACAGGATAAAATACAAACGCTTTAGTCTGATATTCTGAGTTCAATCTAATTTGTATAATATCTTCCTTCATGTACTCTCTTTTCTTCCTAACCGAACTCCTTGAAATTTACATGTTTGGCTACATATAACACAGAAGATAGAATCATAAGTTGAAGTTGAAGGAATCTTAAAGACATCTAGTTTTGCTAGCTTATTTTAAAAATAAATAAATCAAGGTCCAGAGATGTCACACCTTTAGTTACTGGCCTTTAAAGATAGGATTCAAAACAAACAAACAAAAAAGGTCCAAATCTAGCATCCTTTTCACTGCACCACAGTGTCAAGGAAGGTAGGTGGTGTAGTAGGTAGAGCACCAGACCCAGAAACAAAAAGACCCAAATTCAAATGTAGTCTCAGACACTTACTAGCTGATTTAACTGAGGGCAAGTCTGCCTCAGTTTTCTCATTTCTAAAATGAGAATAATAATAGCACCTACCTCCTAGAATTATTGTGAAGACAAATGACATTTTGTAAAGTACTTTAGAAACCATAAAGTGTTCTATAAATGCTAGGTATTATGGTGATTATTTTTATCATCATTATTAAGAAGACTTCCAAAGACTGGTCTTTCAGAAAGGAAAATCAAGAAGTGATAAATACATATGTAAAATATTGACTATTTCAAATCTTTTAAAAAATCTAGCCACATGGAAAAGTAAATTTGGTAAGGGTAAGGAAATATTAGTCATCTTGATTTCAGTCAGTATCAGGCTGTCCCAATTATAAGACTTTTCAGTCCAGAGGGCTCCCCATCTCCCCCAAGGACTCTCAGCTTTCCTGAGAAGTCAGGAACGTTGTACTTGAAGCAAGGGATACTTACAGTAAAGAGAGGCATTTACATATCAATAGCAAGGTGCTTATAATTAGCACTTGTGCAGTATGATATGGTGATATAATTTTTCTATAGCTGGCACATGCTTAGTGTGCTGTAATCCTAGTAAGGTATTTAAGGGCTGAAAGTCCTTGAAATAAATGGACTTCATCTTTGACCATCTTCTGAGACTCCTGCCTTCATCACTTCTCCACTAAGACCAAGGACTTGTGCTGGTCTCGAAGTCCTCCAGAGAGCTAGTCCAGAGGGTATATTTAACATCCCAGCGTGGGGGCGCTAGAAAGCAATGATACGTTTTGTCACCCCAACTTGGATGCTTTAGAAAGCATACTACGTTTTGGCACCCAACGTGGGTCTATTTTTCATTTCCTGTGGCAAAACTGTCCATTCATATCTTTTATAAGGCTCAGCTAAATTAACCCTGGGCACTGTAAAACAAATCTTTTCATATCTTCCTCATTTAGAGAGATAGAATGGAAACAATCCTCAATGTCTACAACCCACAGAGGCCATTCTGTAGGCAACTGAGTAAGAGATGTAAGTTCAGGCTGAAGAGTTCCCATAGTTTCCATCTGCTCATTTACTTTTTTCAAATCAGTCAACATCCTCCATTTTCCAGATTTCTTTTTTACAACAAATACTGGGGAATTCCAAGGACTGAGAGAAGGTTGTAAGTGTCCTTGGTCAAGTTGCTCCTGTACTTTGTCTAATAAGGCCTAAAGTTTTTCACTTGTTAAGGGCCATTGTTCTATCCACACTGGTGTATCTATCAGTTTTCCATTGAATGGGAACAGGTGAAGAGTGCAGACAGACTTTCAACAGCAGGCCTGCCTAAAATTCTGAAGTACTCAATTATAATCCTAACTGTTGTAAGATCTCTCTTCCCCACAGATTAAGAGGTTTTTAAAAAATTACAAAAGTAGTAAAAATTCCTGTTTCATCTTCAAATATTCATCTCAAAGGGGCAGGACTAACTTCAGCTGCTATTGATCCTCCTACGCCAAACATATAGGTGTCTGCCTTAATCTTTGGCCAGTTTTTGGTCAGCTTTTTTTTGGTCAGCAGTTTTTTGGTCAGCTAATGGCTGTATGATCTGCCCCTGTGTCTACCAACCTTTTCAATGGTATGCTATTTACATAGATAGTGAGCATAGGTTGGTTGGCTGTAACAGCTGCAGTCCAAAACGACTAAGATTTATAGGTTTTATATAAAAACTTACAGATGGATATTCCCTGTTCAATGTTCTAATTAATTTCTTATTTCCCCTTTTCAAGGAAAGTCTTAAGATACAAAACCAGGAACAGAAAATTAATAAGATTCACCATTCTCCAATCCATACTCTATTAATTTAACTTTAAAATGAATTTCATTGATATTATGTAATTATGAAAATATCAACACTAAAATGAAGTGGCCTAAAGTACTGGTAAAGTAAAAAGCTAAGAATCTTCAGTACCTGCTATTGATAATCTCAGTAGTCCACTGCAGTCTTATATCATGTAGATAAGTTATAATTTCTAATAATTTCTTTTATTTCTTCTTCAGTTATTATGAATTCTACTTTTTCACTTTGATACTATTAATCTGGCTTTCTTCTGACATTTAAAAAAATCAAATTAGCTAATTGTTTATCTATTTTATTTTTTAAAATAGTTTATTGTAATGTCCAGTCTAGCTTTCTGGAGTTCTCTGGACAGGCCTTCGTCTTTAGGTGGAGAAGTGATGAAGGCAGGAGAGCCACCACGAGGCTGGTCAAAGAAGGAGTCCAGAGTTTGGAATCTGGTACTCTTCTCTGTATCTGTAGCTAAGACTCTGATTTCCCAGGCCTCTCAGCCCTTTAACTCACTATATTACCTGCCAATTGTAGAACCATTACATCACCATATCACATAAAGTATATGCCAACTAGATTACATCATTACATCACACTAAGTATATATTTAACTAGAGAACTAGATTGATGGGATCATCAATCACACTGAGTAAACATCCTGCTTTAAGTATCTTGTTTCAAGTATACCTTTCCAGAGTTCTGGTCCTCTGTAATCTATTTATTTTTAAAAAATCAATTTTGTTAATCTCTTTTTAGATTTTCAAAAATTTTTATTTGATTGTTTGAATGAAATTTTTAAAAAATGTTGGTTTTCTAGTTTTGTGGCATGCATTAAATGATCTGTTCTTTCTTGTTGATGAAAGTGCTTATATATATATATATATAGAATATACACACACACACTCCCTCCCAAAGCATGCTTCAAATTTTGGCCAATTGTTTCATTATTATCATTGTTCTTAAAAGAAATTATCTATGATTTGTTCTCTGACCCACCAATTCTTTAAAAGTAAGTAATTTAGTCTCTAAAGAAATTTTAATTCTGTTTTCAATGGTCCTTTTATTGGCTAAACAGTTATATCCTTGATATGTTTTGAGGGCAATTGTTTGATTTGAGATATTTTAAATTTCCTCAATTTTTTTTTTTTTTTTTATTTTCAGTTTTGGTTTTATGTCTTGTCTCATGGAATCATTACCTTCTCTTTAGTCTATCCCAGGTTTCATGGAGTTTGCTAATTCCTCCATAGTTTTCATTTCTTTATTCATTTTAAGGTATTTGAAATTTTTTTCTATCTGCTTATAATTTTTTCTTTTACCTGGGAGCTTTGCAGTTTTAGATATTATATTCTTTAGCTATTATATTATATTCTTTTCATTTAGGGTTTCTTTTAGGAAATAATTGGTGAATTCTATTTTTTTACTTGCCATCTCTGTTCTATTTATGCCTTTTATTGTTATACACTGAATAAAAAAAAATATTATGGCCATTCCCCTTCCCCCCTGCTTCCTTCCTTCACATTAGGACTGGGAGAAATGAGTCAGGAAAAACTCTGGAGCTCTGATTACCTTTACATACCACTGTGTCATAAACTCCAGGTGCATTATCTAGGATAATTCCTTCCCCTCCCTATTTGAGTATTGCCCTTCCCAGTCTCTAGCCCTCAATCTTCTTATCTTAAGCCCTATTGGACCAGTGGTCCTCAAACTTTTTAAATAGGGGGCCAGTTCACTGCCCCCCAGACTGTTGGAGGGCTGGACTATAGTAAAAGCAAAAACTCACATTGTCTCCACCCCTCAAGCCTATCTGCCATAACCCTGAGGGCCTCATAAAGGTCCTCAACAGTGACAACGTTTGAGAACCCCTGCATCATATCAGGATTAAGTTATGATCCTTTCCTGGAATTATGGCTTATCTATCCACCAGGGTCCTCACCCCCCCCCCCCCCCATTAACCTTTGTTTTCCTTATAAGATTCTATATTCAGGTTATGTATTCTGTTTGCAAATCCTAGTTTAGCTAAAACCCTACATAAGTTCTCTGCCTCAGTTCCTCGAGGCTGGAATGATTTGGACAGGAGTCCTATCCTGGTTGGCTAGCCTAAACTCTCCACATTAAAAGATTAAAAACCAATCTCTGTCTTGGCTCAGTTTCTTTGGTATTATAGTACTTGATATTTGGCATTATAGTATTATAATTTCCTGAAATATAATAACAGACATTTTTTGGAGGAGAGCTAATACAACCTATTGATACATGTTTAACCAAGCAAACAAATTACTACATTGGTTATAGCCAAAATAAAATGTATCTATACCGAAATCAAAATCTATTTATATTTATCTATCTGTCTCACTATACACTGAATCTTCTACTTTTCTATCAGAAAAGCAAGTAGTATTTTTCATTACTAGTCCCTTGGAAACTTGATTGGCAATCACACTGATCAGAATTCCTAAGTCTTCCAAAATTTTTGTTCTTTAGAATATTATTGTGACAATAAAAATCACTCTCTACATTTTATTTCATTCAGCATTAGTGCATACAAGTTTTTCCAAATTTCTCTGAAACCATTCTCATCATCATTTTTTTTTAATAGCACAATAGAATCGCCTATTCTTATATTCCATTACTTGTTCAGCGATTCCTCAATATATGGGAACACCCTTACATCTCATGTGTGTATGTTGGGGGGGAAGGAAGAGAAGAGAAGAGAAGAGAAGAGAAGAGAAGAGAAGAGAAGAGAAGAGAAGAGAAGAGAAGAGAAGAGAAGAGAAGAGAAGAGAAGAGAAGAGAAGAGAAGAGAAGAGAAGAGAAGAGAAGAGAAGAGAAGAGAAGAGAAGAGAAGAGAAGAGAAGAGAGAAATCTTTTCCCTCCTTTGATTAGTTCAGAAGAGAGTGAGGTTCAAATGTTGTAATATGCCAGGCCCTTCTCCTTGTTTATATAGATGGAGGTGGGTAATCTTTTTTTTCCTAATGAGTCATTTGGATGTTTATGACATCATTCAGCTGTCTTACAAAATTTTCAACTTATAGATGTCAAGTAGTGGGGAGTTGTACCCAGCTTTCGGCTTATCTTCACCTGTGGTGGCAGGGCCTGACCCAATAATTTCTAGGGTCTTATACAACTAGTGGCAAGGATAATTCCTACCCCACATACATGATCATTTCTATATTCTGATTATATATAACTTCCCCTCATCGTCCTTTTCTCTTTTAATTTCATCAAAATACAACAGAACCATTCTCATGCCTTTTGCCTAATTATAGTCCCTCTATTACCCCTAGTGATGATAATAGGGCTGAGAAGGGACATATTATTTCCCTTAATTAAAATGTAAGGAGTTTATATTTGTTTAGTTCTTTATAATTACTTGTTTACTTTTTAATGTTTCTTTTAACTCTTGTGTTGGTATTTCAAACTTTATACACAGCTTTGGTCTTTTTTAAAGTTAGAAATGCTTGGAAGTTCTACATTTCATTAATGTTTCATTCCTCCCTACTTCCCCTCCCTCCCCAGAATGATTATACCCAATTTTGCTGGGTAAATTATTCTTGGCTCTAAGCCCATATTCTTTGCCTTCTGAAATATTATATTCCAAAATTTCTATATCAGTATACAGTGGTAGATGCTAAATCATGTGTGATCCTGACTGTAGTTCATGGGTCCTTGAATTTTTTCTTTCTTCTGCTTATTTTTTTGCCTGCCCTGGAATATATGGATCATAGCTATGTTGTTCCCAGGAGTTTTTATTTTGGAATTTCTTGCACAAGGTGTTTAGCAGACGGTATTTCAACTTTCCCATTTGTTTCTACCTGGGCAGTTTTCCTTTAAGATTTTAAAAAATATGATGTTTTAGGTTTTTTTCTGTCTCTCATCTTCTGGTAGTTCAAAGAGTCTTAAATTTTTTCTCCTTGATCTCTTTTTTCAGATAAGGTGTTTCTGCTATGAAACACCTCACATTTATTTTTATTATTTTAATCATTTTTGTCTTAAAAATTTCTTCTTATCTCATGAAGTCAAGTGGCTTCTATTTCTGCTGATTTTCAGGGAATTTGTTGCATGGGCAAGATTTTATATCTCTTATGACAAGTTGTTGATTCCCTTTGCAATTCTTTCTTCAATAACTCTTAATTTATTTTTCATTTCCCCCTCCAGCACTCTCATTTCATTTATAGATATTTAAATTCTCAAAAAACCTTTATTCAGAAATTATAGTTCAATTTGTACACAAGATATGTTCTTTGAGTCTTTGTAGATGTTTTTGAGTGATTCTTTTCTGGGTTTGTGTCTTAAGAGTTCCTATCTGTATAATAAGTTGTTGTTTTTTTTTTTTTTCCCCCTGAGGCATTTGGGGTTAAGTGACTTGCCCCTCACACAGCCAGGAAGTGTTAAGTGTCTCACAACAAATTTGAACTCAAGTCCTCCTGACTTCAGGGCTGGTGCTGAACTACTTAGTTCAGCTACTACTTAGCTAGTTGCCCCATAATAACTTTTTATGGTAGGATTTTTCCCCCCCTACTTTTTCCCAGTCTACTTTACAATTTCAGACTTGATGTTAGGCCTATGCTCTGTGAACTTTCAGAGGGAAGATTTAGGCTAGTCCTATTACTGCTCTCTTTGGGATACTGAATATTACGTCATTCTAGGATCTTGAGAATAGTTCTGGCTGGGAATCTGCTAGATTTCAGTATTTCCAAGTCTTTTCCAGAGAAAAGTCTAATGGTTACACCTTGTCCTCTCCTCCCCAGCCTTTCATATGCAAGTTCTTGACCTGGGTTTTGGTATGAGCAATAGTTTAATTTTACACTCAGCCATTATTTTCTAGGGTTCAGGGTGAGGTTTTTTGATTGAGGACTTTTGCCCTGGTTATTACTCTGCAGGATTCAGAATGAATTAGGAACTGGTACAAAGGCTTCCCTTTGGGAAGTGACTTCAAATATTCTTTACCTTAAATGTCACCCCTGGTGGCAAATCAATCTACTCTGTTTTTATCACTTGTTCTAACATCCTATAAATAGTCTTACCTGACTATGAGTTATGGGTCTAGAACCTTGTCTTGTCCTAGCTCATAGCCTGTCTCTGCACTAGAGTGGTCCACATGACACTGTTCTGGCCAGACTTTATTTCTACTATACAAAGACCTTTTTTTCCTGTTTCTCTATAGTAATTCACTATGACTTTTTCTTGGATTTCCTTATCATGAATCTGTGCTTTTTTTTTTTAAGATATTTTGATTGCCTGGAGTAAAGAGGACATGGCACATTTCAGCTCCTGTGACTGTGCCATCTATAGCCTTTGTATTTTCCCTGGTCCTTAATCTGTCCTACTTTCTATAGGATAGGCAGAAAATATTCAAGTCTAGTATCTTTTTTTTTTCTTTTCATCTCATCACTCTTAAATTTCTCTAAGATTTTGAATACCCCAGTTCCTCTAACTATATAACAATGTCATTAGATGCCCCAATCCAGCTAAATATTATTCCTTGGGAAATAGACATCTTTACCCACTTAGTATCTCTGTCCAAAATGACTGTTGGGTCTATTTCTTTTAAGTAGTCATGAATTTGTTTAAAAAATTTCTGTACTATGTTGAAGCTTGATGCAACCACATCAATATTATGCACAAATAGAAATATCTTGTCTCTATAAGGAATGATAGTTCTTCTAGTAATATTTCAGGCAGGAGATCCTTCATAACAAGTGTGACTTCTTTGGTAAACATACTTATTTCTTTGATACTGACATTTCATCAGATTCCTGAACGAAGTTTCTGTGTAGCTGAATCTATGGATTTTTTTTTAAAACTTTACATGCTCGTGGAGACAACTTGTTGAAGGAGATTTTTGACGGTTACATTTACTTTGAGAAAAATTCAATTGCTAACAATAATCAAAGATGGAACTTGCATTTTCTATATTTTCCTATAAATTGTAAAGATTTAGTATGTAATATAATAGCAATTGCAAAAGCTTGCTATTTCTCTTCTCATATTTTCATTAATGTGATACATATATACTTCATTTTCATGAAAATTTTACAAAGATATGGAAGTAGGCATATCAGTTATTTATGTCTTGCTGATTGCCTTATTTTGGTTATAAGAAAAGTTAGAAAGAAAAAAAATCACTTTTTCACAATTATTCAGAAAAATATGGATGTCCTGTGGTCACTTAGGGTAGTCCCTTTTTCTGACTTCATTTTTTTGAGAGGGTGCTATTTCTACTTTCTCATATAGAATATCAGAGAATCAAGTACATGAGACCAAATGCAGGGGAAAAACTGTTATAAATGACAATAAACAGGTCATTATAAAGAGCTTAGCATGCTTGTTCCATTATTTGTTTTTGCTTTTTTTCTCAGCTCTGGGATGATTACTTAGTTAGGCTTGTGCAATATTCTAACCCTCCTTGTTTACCTCTCCACTCTCAATTCCTGTTGTATGACAGAAATGTTCATAAACTTCTACCACTATTTTTTGTAATACTGTGTAAACAGCTTCTGTTAAAAACCAACACTGTCCTTGGCTGCCATATATCTCTCCACTTTGAAGGAGACCAAATATGTGTTAGCTAAGGTAGTTTGTGAGCTTTTGGCCTTTTCACTGTAGTAATTATATTCCAATAGTTATACTTGTGTTGGAAATGATATTATTTCTTTTCCTTGACATTACTGAGGTTAAAAAAAAAAATAAGGACAAGTGCTTGGCATGAATTTTAAGATGAAGTGATTTCTTTACCCCACAGTTTTTATTTTAGCAGACAGATCTTGAATCATGATTTTCATAGGCTTATGAGCTGAAACAGACTTTAGAAATCCTATAATTCAGAGCATCTCCCCCACTTTTTTCAGGTAATTAAAGATTATAGAATTATAAGGAGAGTTAGGATTCAAATTAAAATATTCTAACTTTCTTATCAGTTATTTTCATAACTGATTTTATTACTATTTTTTGTTTTTAAACTACCTTGATTGCTCCTATATCTTTCCTGTACCCCCAGATAGCCTTCCCTTTCAAGATTTTTTTTTCAAATAAGGGGAGAAAGAAAAAAATTAGAAAAATATTTTAACACATTAAAAAATAAGCTGATATTACATATAAAGTTCTGTAAAATCAGTTTTTTACCTCTGAAAAGGAATGCCATGAGATATCTTCTCCTACTTCTTCTTTGGGGCCAAGCTTGCTCTTTATATTTTGGTAAAATTCACTTGGCTGCTTTACGCTTGTTTTTGCATTTATATCATTACATAAAATCATTGTTAATATTGTTTTCCTAACACTGCTTATTTTACTTGGCATCAGTTCATATAAAACTTTCTATACTGTCCCCCAAATTATGAGTATGTACTCTCAAGTTTTTTGCTACCTTGAAAATGCTGCTATATATACTTTAGTGTATATGAAGCCTTTATTTTTTCTGACTGCAATTCTAACATTCTTTTTACTCTATCAAATGAAGTCCAGAATATTTCACTTCATTGTGTTAATGTATGTATATATATTCATTATGTATATATACATTATAAACTACATAATATATACACATTAGAATTATTAAAAACTTAATGACATGCATGTGCGTAGGGAGTAGGTAGGGAGCTGACCTAAGAATGATACACATATACACATGCACACATATAAAAAGACACATATAAGCATATATATAATAAATGAGGTATATATATATATGTGCATATATTATGAGTATTATAAACTTATACTTGTTTTTAGGCATAATATAGTGGGATACAGCAAAATACAGATCCCATCTGTAACATAAACTGGCTATTTAACCTTCAGCAAACAAATTAATTTTTCAATGTCTTAGGCAATTTTTAAATTCAAAATTTCAAAGAAAGTGCTGACCTACATCAATAAAGAGAATTATTTTTGTCTAGTAGCTTTCTATGGTTCAGTCCTTATCTCTATCCCTAATCATCAATAAAGAAAATAGCCGAATAAATATGCAAAAAAGAATCTCATAAGACATTTATCATTTAAAAAGAAAAAAGCAAGAAAATGAATAAATGATAAATAATAGGCTTGTTGAGTTCCTTTCAAATTTCATTTAACAATTTACTATTTTGGCTTTGCCTTCTTTTTTTGTATGATAATCAATTTATAATTCTTGTTAAGTTGATCTCACACTAGGTTAACTCATATAAGTTTTACTTTCTTTATCATTCTGGGGGAGTTAGAGCTATTACATGAACATCTCATAAGATGATTAATTTATTTTTCTAAATTTGCTGATATGTCAGTAATGCTGAGATAATGTGAATCTTGATCTAGCTTCCAAATTACTAATATGAAATACACTAGTATGAGAGAGACAGACAGATATAAAAACTGAGATAAAAACACTGTTTTTTAGCCACCAGTCCACTTTATATGTTTGTTATCCCCTATTAAAATTTAAGTATCTTGAGGGGAAAACTATTTACTTCTTTTGTATAGGTATACCTAAGAGTAAATAGCATAGTTTGCTTAATCAGTACTCACTTATTCATTCATTCAGTTCTGCATATTTTCTCATAATTTAAATAATTTAGTGATTTTCTGCATATTTTTCCTCCAGGTCTCAGTATTGACTATAGTTTTCTTTTCCAATTTAGTTAAATTTGGTTCTTTTTTTCTTCTTCTGATTTTATTGACTCTTTCAGGCATTCTATTTTATGATGTATTATAAAAGTATGATATTATAATTATTTCCTTATTTTCTCATCTTCTTTTTGCTTTACTTTAATCCTTCCCCTAAATTATCCTTTTTTGACAGTTCTCCCTGGTTTTCTCCCATTTTCCTTTTTAGCTTTTCCTCTTATCTTCCCTGGCTTCCTCTAAATCTTATCTAAAATCCCACCTTCTGAAAGAAGTCTTTTCTCCTTCATCTTATTACCTCTCCTCTAAAATTAGTTCTGCCCCTAACCTGTATATATCTTGTTTATACACAGTTGTTTGTATATTGTTTTCCTCACTAGATGAGACTACTTGAAAGCATAGACTCCCTCCACTCCCATTCTTTGTATCCCCAGAATTATGTGCTTGGCATATAGTAGGTACTTAATAAATGCCGGCTGATTTACTCTCTTAATTGTAAAATTTTATATAGGATTATGGAAAGTCATAAATATATAAGTTATATATAATCTCATTAAATAGTGAAAAGAAAAAAAAATAGAGCAGTCTTATTGAGCAACTCAGCTGATCCAGCATATTACAATGAAACTAGAATGACAATTAGGAAGTTGTTCTTTTAATTAATTTTATATTTCCCTCACTGAAATGTTTATTAGTAAACCTAGTTCTACTTCTACAGAGAAGAACACATCTAATTCTTCCTTCTAAACGACAACCCCCCATTTTCTTGGAACTATCACATCCTCCTAACATCTTCTAAAGTGTAAACATCTCTACTATGGTATAATCTCCAGGCCCATCATTCTTACTACCATATTTTACATGCCTCTTCAGCATTCCAATATATTTCTTAAAATGTAGTTATCAAGAACTAAACACAATATATTATACCATCTTACCAAGGCAGAATATATGGATGGCTACAATAATATTCTTAGTTTCACATACTATGCCTTTTTTAATGGAGCAGCTAAGATCACATTAACTTTCTGTCCTGCTATATAGCTCTTAAATCATATTGAGCCTGCAGTATATAAAAGCTTCAAAACTTTTCAAGACAAAGTGGTATTTAAGTCATGCTTCCTCAAAATTGTATTTGCATAGTTGATTTTTTGCAATCCAAGTATAAGGCTTTATATTCAACCCCATAGAATTTCATCTTACTACACTTTTGCCTAGCATTTTATAATGTTAAAATGTTTTGAAGTCTAGTGTTTTAACCAAGACTTCTAGTTCTGAGTCACAAAAAGTGTGACATATACCATCTATGCCTTTATTCAAATCACTGAATAAAATTTACATAAAATGTGACCCTTTCCTCCACTCCAATGGTTACCTTCTGTATCCAGTATCAAAGAAAAAAATCTGTTAGGCTTTCAAAATCCTTATAACCTAACCCTCTCCCATCAATCCAGGATTATTACACCTTATTTTTCAATCCAATGACACTAGCCTCCTCCTGGCTGTTTCAAGAATAACACAGTCTGTAGGCATTTTCTCTGGCTGTCCCATGCCTGCAATGTTCTTCTTCCTCTGTTCTTATGACTGACCTCCCTGGCTTTCTTTAAGTCCTAACTAAAATCCTATCTTTTACTGGAAGATTTTAATTCTAGTGCCTTACCTCTGTTAATTATTTCCTATTTAATCTTCATATAGCTTGTTTTGAATAGTTTTTTTTTTTTTGGGGGGGGAAGCATGCTTTCGCTCCATTAAATTATAAGTATCATCTCTTTTCTACCCTGTAATCTTTATATAACTATGTTGCTTTTAACATAATTCCTATAATTAAGTTCACAATAGATGTTCCTTCTAGTCTTTTTATTTTTTTTAAACATCACTCTTCTAGTCTAGATTCCTTGTATAACTATTAAAGGAGTCAAAACTTTTCCACTTTAAATATTTTAAATATAACTTGAAGATAGGGAACCGAATAAGACAACTTCTTTAAATATGAACTTCTATATATAGAAATCCAATAAAATGTGTAAAAATAACTTTTGCAACTCAAGATGTTATTTATATTTTAAAGTTCTACCAATTCCTCACTCTTATTTCCAGATGCTAAATTAATTCTACCTCTTCTTTAATGCCCATTCCCTTCAATCAAACTTTGCCAGATCCTACTATCTTTAAGTGACCTCTTTGTGTCTCTTCTGAATTATTATATCACATTTATTTTTATAGTACTTTGATATCATTCGAATTTAAATTATTTTTATTTGTGTATATTTTATGTTTTGCTCTGTCAGTTTGTAAGACCTCAGAACCAACATATTTGTCCTATTTTTTTCTGCCTTATTCTTATAGCCAGGCCCAGAGCTTTGAATATAATGAGTACTTAATGTTTGGGAAATTTGCTGATTACTCAAACTACAAAATAAATTTTAGTCTTTGGATTGAATTCCTACAGTACCTATGTTAAAATATGTGAAATGAACATTCATATAATTTTTAATATTTTATCAGGAATGTGAAGTACCAATACTAACAGAGTAATTGTTGCTACAGATGAATTGGTGGTTGTATAAGAGGTTCATAGTAGCTAGATTTATCATTTCAGAGACAGTACACTATGTTATAAAGAATTAGAAAAACTTGGGAGGCTAAAATGGGACTCCCAGTTCTTACATGAGATAAGCTGTGCAAGCATGAGTAACTCAATAATCTGTCTAAGGCTATGATTCTTTATAAATTGGAACAATACTTGTACAGCATTGTTGTGAGGAAAGTAATTTGTATATATATTAAAACATAATATGTGATATTATTGTCATCGTCATCAGTAGAAATAGTATCATTTAGGAAGTAAAACATGACATTAAAATAAAAATAAACCAACTTTTTGAGGAAAAATACATACATGAGAATCTGGCAACCTATGCCAATTTTTTTTACAGTTTTAATAGCAACTTATTCACATGTATGATAAACAAATATAAATGCAGTACAGTGGTAAAATGTTTTCAGTAAATAGACTTTAATTAAATAATTCGAAACCTTAGCCATAGAAGCAACTTTAGAAAAAGAACTGAGTTACAACTAGTTAGCAATTGAAGCTTTTGTAAAAAGCACTGACTTCATTTGGGGTCCTTCCCTTGCCAAGTCAATAAACTTTCTCTATATTCCTTTGAAATGGTTCCATTATAAGAATTTTATGACATTGGATTAATTCGCCTGATAATTACAACAAATGTCTTTAATCAAAGCAGGAACTTTTCAAAATAAGGAGAAAAACTGTTTTCAATCAAAGGCAATGTAGGTCTGTAATCTCTGAAGCTGTTGGCTTCATTATATACTATCACAACTATCATACAGCTTTCCATCTAAAATTATTCAATTAAATATTTTTATAGACTAATTCAGTGATAATTTGCATTAAGGCATTTTGTGAAGTATTTTAAAATTCTGAATCATATGCACTATTTAGAAGAAAAGGATCTCTGCAAAATGTCTAAATTGCTAGAATTCAAACAGCAACTTAAATTGACAATTTTTTAAAAAGTGGATAAGCAGTATTACCTTTTAAAGGGGTGCTAAGGTTTAGAAAATCTTACTTTATTTTGAGGAGCTATACATATCAGTGGCTTTAAGGAAGTATTATTTTCTTAAAAAACAGTATATCTCAACACAAAACTTGGCATTGTATTCACTTGAACAGAGATCCTTTAAGTAAGGATCTTAAAGTAAAGATACTTTAAGTAAGTGAATGAAACCCGATAAAATTACGGGAAATGACTATATATGATCAGAATGGCTTTCATCTGCATTTTGTTAGACCAAGCATCGATTTCACTTTTCAGCTGTGAACAGCAAGAGGCCAGCTGTGGCCAAGGAGGGAGCAAATACTGAACCAGGGTCAGACCAGAGGCTGAATTGTCAGAAAATTTAACACTTTTAATGAATAAATACCAGTAAATTCTTCCTAGTTACAACTATTCAAACAAATACACACAGCAGGTCCTACAAACTGTCAAACAATGATCATTTTAATTTATGATAAAATAAAACCTTTGAACTTCAGTTATGTGAATAAACAATTATGTTAAGAAAATAAATAAAGTGGGGAAAATATAAAATATACTGCCTTCAGGGCAGAAACAACTACATTTGGCTTGTTATTCCCAGATGTGCTAAGAGGAAATTTATGACAGCATAGTGGAAAGCAAGATTCCCTTTGTGAAACCTTTTACGTTTATTTAACTAAGCACAATCATTGAAAATGACCTTTATCCAAACTCTTCACAGCTGTCTTAAAATGATCTAAAACTATTGCCAGATATTTTTTATATAACATTACTTACTAAAAAATCATTACCCAGGGGCCATATTATAGTACTGGCAAGTAACAACAAATCCATTTTCAACAATGTGCTACAAAGTCTTAATGAAAAATTGATAACACATTGAACACCCCTATTAAAAGTCTGACAAACAAAACATATCATCTTAGTTTTTCAGGTCTGGTAACAAATGCACGATTTCCACATTCATGACATCCTATATATTACTTCCTAAGAAAATAGTTATTAAAAAAAAATCTGAGAAACCTAAATGGAATTTTTAAAATTTAAAATCTAAAACAAACATGCTATATTTATGCCCTGATAATGTTTTCCTCTTCAATATGAAATAAATTGTTTTATGGTCACAGAATTCAAAATTGCTCAGGTTTTAGATAAAATTTAAAAAAAGTCTAATAGTCTAAGGTTCAGACATCTAAATAGATTTTTTCTATTTAAAACAAAAAATTATAATGAGGTCAAGGACAACTGATAGGTTCTAAAAATTAATATGTACTTATGCATCACAAATTTTAAAATGTGTTTCTCTTTTTTCATAATACAGTTCTTTTTCAGTTAGCAAAAACCGGACATATTCTAAAAAAAAAAAAAAAGACTTCTATTAAGAAGATGATTAGTTCAGTAAATCATGGCTTTCAGATAAAGATGATTACAGTATCTCCTTGATGGAAGAAGGAGAAGGGTAGAGGAGTTTCATTTCACCACAAAGTAATTATGCTGAGCCAGAATGTTACCATTTATCATGGCTGAAAGATGACACTCACTGTTAGCCAAGGGAAGCTGCTGCTCAAATGTTTCCATCTAGATCAATACACATGGCATCTTTTTTTCTCCAGCAAAAAGTAATTATACAATAGAAAACTTCACAATCAATACCTGCTTGAGCTAACTTAAGATCTGCTGCTCAAGCATGAAGCTATGGCACTGTCAGCTCTCAGGAAGATCTATTACATTAGATCCAAATTAATGCAGTATAGTTTTTGCTCATAATCAGTCTTTCATAATTCTTTTTTCCAAGTGTTCACAATCATTTCTTGCAAAGTAAGAAGGCAATGAATTCCTAACATTATGCTAAAGGTCATACCAAATAAGCATTTTAACTATTCAACTACATGGAATAATTGTCATCAATTAACCCATAAGGATTTTTTAAAAAGGAAAAAAATAATACTTAAAAGGAAAAAAAATCAATCCATGAGGCAAGAAATCAATTTCCTTACTTCCTCAATGCAAGTTAAAATACTTTCTGAAGCACTGTTTCTTAATCTGCCAGTTGAGACTCTGACCTTTATTGAACTTCCCAGAGCAGAGTGAACAGAAATTTATGTTTAAAATTATGAATTATTAAGCTACAATTTTTCAAGACTGTAATACAAGAAAGCAAAATAAAACAAAAATTATGTATATAAATTTGTAATATGTACATATAACCAAGCAGAAAAAAATGTGTGAAAGGTGTAAATGTCAGATTTGACAATTACTTTTACTAAGATAGAGCTTAGTCTTATAAACCAATCTAGTACATCAGGAAAGGTTAAGGGGCACAGAAAAATCACTCCTTCGATGAAAAAAATTTGACATCCAATTTTCAAGCTGATTTATCAGTAGAAAGCTAAAATTGATAGTTTGCCATTACTAGGGAGCAGACTGTCTAAGAAAGCTGTTACAAAACCTCTCGTTTTGATTTAGCCTCATAGATCAATACAAACCTATACTGTTTCAATTTTTTAAATATTGATTTTCTGATATAACCTTAGTATAAGAACATTCATCAACAAACTAAAAAGGCAATATTTATTTCACAAAATTCTGCTTTACTCAGCCACATGCATTAAGTGATCACATAAATTCAGATTTCTGTTTGCTTTGTTGCTAATCATTGTTACATTCTACAAAATTTCAAAATTATTATTTAAAAAAATTTAACTCTTAAAAATTCAAGATCCTTTCAGAGCCTGCAGTACAAAACTGCTGCCATGATAATACTAAAATATTTTAATTTCTAATAGGGTGAATATATCTAATACGAAAAATAACTTACTAAAAATAAACAAAAGCTCTTTGAGACTCTCAATAATTTTTAAGAATAAAAGGAAGTCCTGAAACCAAATGGTTTGAAAACCGCTGATTTACTCTAGTCCCCTAAGTTTTCAAATGAGGAAAAGGAGTATAACAAAGATTAAGTTACTGGCCAAAGGTCATGAAGATGGTTTAAATGGCAGAGTCAGAATTAGAATTCAAGAACTTGAATTCCAAGTTCTTTGTTCTTTCTCTTACACTAGAGTTCTTGAATGTTTCTGATATTTAATTTCTTCAGCTATAAAACAGGGGAAATAACAGCTTCCCTACCTGTTTCATGAAGTGTTGTGAGGAAAGGATATTGTAAACTATTAATCCAAGTTATTAGTATTATTATGAAATTGTGTTAATTAAAAGAGTCTCAAATATATACAGAAAGCTTTGTAACTATGACGCCATATAAATGTGAAATTATTATAAAAATAATCATAACACTATAAAATAATTATATAATTTCAGGTGTTGGCAACTTTCTAGAAATATGATTTTGGACACTATCAAATATTGGCATATCATACTTAATGAGTCAGATTGTGGGAATGAGTTAAGTATCATTTAAAGTTAAAGATTCTATGACACTGATTTTTGTTATCAGACATCTTTCCAGGGTTTTGAAAGCCTACCACATTGTACACATATAATCAGCTCTGCTGCTAAAAAAAACCAAAACAAAAAAAACTCTAATAAATTAGCATATTTTGTGCCACTAGGATCTTCACAGAAATCAGAAATTCAAACAGTACATAAACACAAGGGTTCAAACATTTTTACATTATGTGAGAAACAAAAGATGTGACTTTTCTGTTATTAAGAGAAAGTAGCATGCTCCAGGGGCACTTGTGTCTGAAGGCAAAAGATCTGGGTGGGGATCCTGAAATTGACTAAAGGAGCTAAGACTTTACTTAGGGGTAAAAGCCAGCATGATAGGACTAGAAGGGGTCCTAATAAAGAGTCTAGTGAGAAGGATGAGTTGTAGTTGTAACCTAGGTCTGAATTGTGGGATAGGAGGGTTAAGCTTCAGATGCTAATTAAAAAGCTATGAGTAGTTGTGTTAATTCAGATTCAAGACTTTTTTGAGCATCAGGTTAGGGGAATTAATATAAAGGTTGCTATAAGGATTTTTAGCATTGTAGGAGGTTAAGGTTTTGAACGTGATCAGAGCCATGGGTGGCTGAGATTTTAACTAGCAGTGCTAAACCAATGGCTGCTTCACAGGCTGAGAAGACTAAGAGAATTAAGGGTAAAAAGCATCATGCAAGTTCACATTTCTGTTAGATAAAGTAAAGCATTTCATTCTAAAGGGAAAGATACAATACATTAGTAAAAACTCTGAATTTTCAACTATCATAACACAAATATAAAATATTATGTTAAATCTAGTCTTAGTACTTGAAACTTTACAAAGTGTCTTTTCTTCTTGAAATAAATATTGCTTGTTTCTCCATAATCATTCTTATATAAAGTTAAACAAACCTTTTCATAAGATTTCATCGTTTGTTATGGAGTCCCTTCAATCTTGTTTGACTTTTTGTGGCTTCATTTGAGGTTTAAGAAAACCTTAGCAAAGCTGAACAGCTTGCCATTTCCTTCTCCAGCTCATTTATAGATAAGGAACTGAGGCAAAAAGGGTTAAGTGGACTTGTCCAGGGATTACACATATAAGAAGTATCTGAAGGTAGATTTGAACGCTTGACTCCAGACTAGATATGCTATCCATTATGTCCCTTAGTTTTCTTAAAATCCTTCAACTATGTCTCTATGTGAGTAAAATGACAAATTTTTGCTTGACAAACTTTTAAAAATAGATTATACAATGATAAAAAGTCTAGTTTTTCTTGAATTAGACCAAAGTTTGATCACAATATTAATTAATCAGGTTTTATATTCTTACTGGGGTTGAAACTATAAACCTAACTAGGACTGGAGAAGCTTTACCAATTTTCTAGCTATAACAAAATAAAACAAATCTGGAACTGGAAGGAGAGATGTTAATATGGTTTCAAGGCCAGAGAATTTAGACAACAATATCAATTTTTGTTTGATATTTTTGAATGAATAAATTGATTTGCAATGGATAAAATGTTACAAATTGGATTCCATTCTAACTGTTCTCAAAATAGCTTTTGTTAACTTTTGAGAATCATGCAATATTTTCATCTATCCACAAAAGCTAAAATCATAAGTGAATAATATCTGTAAACCCTAGGAGAAAACTGGCAATAAAAAATTCTTCTAGAGGTCATTTTTACATTATGTGATATTTTAAGTTTTCATAGTCTTTAGCTTAGCATTTCTTTTAAATTTTTTCATATTTTTTTGGTATAGCATTAGGAATAAAGCATTGACAATAGTAGGCCAATCTTGTGTGAATGAATAAATTACTCCCTTGGTAGAAGTTAGGCAATTCTGAAGATATATTTACTCTTTTTGACCTGTAGGGTACCATTTAATGCCAGAGAGAAGTAATTTATTGCTCCATAATTTTCACTGAGGACAGAATTTCCATTTAAATCTGATTTTCAACTTAATGTTTAAAAACATTGGAATAAATATGCTTTCCAACTTGTTGTTTTCCTTGATAATCAAATACTTTCATGGTTTAGCCAGTAATGACCAGGCAAGGCAAACTACCCACACTATTCTTGCTTTGATTATCACTGACTGTCTTTAAACACTTGTGGAAAGTGTACCTTGCATTTAAGCCACAGGAATCATTTTTTCATCACTGTTCCTAATTCTACTCTTTCCCAATCATCATCTGGGGAGATTATTACAGAAATGGACAAACCAACTGCCCCTGCTGTTGTTTTTTTGGTGATTACAATTACTGAAGATGTAGGAAAAAAAATATTCTGGATACCAAAGTCCTTGGCTTTATCAAATGATTTAACTAGAAATGATTAACTAGAAATAGGTGTGGTTTCATCAATGAAAATGGCAGTAAAGAAAATTCACTAGTACCTTTCCTGCTGCTTTTGAATAAAGACTAGCAGTCTTTTCCATTTGCCCTACAACAGGATTCTGAAATTTATGTTGTTTTACCCTTAAATGAACATCTTAAGAAAAGGTTTACTTTGTCTTTTTTTTGTACCACCAGAACAGTGCAAAGTAATTTATAAATATTGTTTTTAATAGCATGATCATTAAGGCTTAACTATGGAAGCACTGTGCTAAGTTTAGAGATACAAAAAAAAAAAAAAAAGAAAAAAGAAAAAACAGCCTCTGAGCTCAAGGAGGTAACATTTTAATTGATGAGAACATGCAAATGACTATGTACATACCCAATATACATATAGTAAAAATGGGAAATAATCTCAAAGAATAGAGGAGTCATAAAGCTAAGATAGTACTGACAAAGAAAGGTCTCCTCAAGAAGATGGGATTTGATCTAAGTCTTGAAAGAAGTTAGGAAAGCCAGAATGTAGTCAAAGAGGGAGAGAATTCTGGGAATAGGAGACAAGTTAACAAATAGGAAAGGAGTTGAGAGAGGGAGTTTTTCTTAGAGAAATAAAGAGGACAGCACTGCTGGATCAACAGAATGTGTGGAATGGGCTAAGTGTAAAGGAGACTAGAAATATAATGAAGGGCTAAATTGGGAAGAATTTTAAAAGCCAAAGAGATTTTATAATTGATCCTGAAGACAAGAAGTTATTGGACTTTATTGAGTATGTTTATGTGTTGATGGGAAACAGTTGTGATATCAGACTTTCACTTTAATAAGATCACTTTGGTAATTGAGTTGAAAATGGACTGAAAAAGGAAGAGACTTGAGGCAAAGAAACTAACCTTCAGGCTACTAAAATAGTTTAAGAGTGAAATTATAAAGGCTTATAACAGGAAGTCAGCTGTGCTGGAGAAAAAGAAAGGGAATACATATAATAGAGATTGCAAAAGTAAAAAAGTCAGAGAGATTATATATGTGGGGTGAGTGTGCCTGAGGAATCCAGATGCTGAGATTGCAATTCTGAGTGACTACAAGATGGCTGATGCAATTGGCAAGTTATAATTTGGAAGAAGGGATGATTTGAAAAGAAAGATAGCTTTATTTTGGATATACTGCATTTAGGATGTTTTTTCCCCCCTTTTTTATGATAGCTTTTTATATACAAAACATATGCATGGGTAATTTTTCAACATCAACCCTTGCAAAAACTTCTGTTTCAACTTTTCCCTTCCTTCCCTCCATCCCCTCCTCTAGATGGCAGATAGTCACATACATGTTAAATATGTTAAATTACATGTTAAGTACGATATATGTATACATATTTATACAGTTATCTTGTTGCACAAGAAAGATCAGATTTAGAAAGAAGGTAAAAATAAGTTGAGAAGAAAAAACAAAATGCATTTGCGATGTTTATGGACATTTAGTTACTATATAGATCTAGTGCAAAAGTCAATTGATCTTGAAAGAATGGAAGCCAGGAAAGAGGTTAGGGATGAATAAATTTGACTGAGAATCATCTGTACAGACATAGTAATTGAATTCATGGAAACTGATGAGATTGTCAAGGAAGCAGAGAAGTAGTCAGACAGGTAGGAGAAAACCAGGAAAGAAGTATCATGAAAACATAAAGAGTGAAGAAAATGTCAAGAAAAGGGTCATTAACACTAGCAACAGCTGACAAAAAAAAAAAAAAATCAGAAAGAATTGGGAGGGAGAAAAGGAAAACAAATTTGGCAATTAAGAGATCATTGGTCCATTTCAAATAACTACAAAATGCATAAAGTATCTGGGGATCAATCTACTAAAACACAAAATACTTAAATAGATTCAATTAGAAAATACTCCATAAAATTGAGTGGATGCTCATCAACTGGGGAATGACTGAATAAGCTGTGGAATCATTTAAGGGTCATGCCAATATAATAAATACTTTTAAATATATACTTCTAAAGTTAATTTATAAAAGTTAATGTGACACTAATCAAATTACTAAAAGAATGAATGCCAAATTCAGAATCTGACTAAAGAAAAATGATGAAATTAATTAAAAAATAAAAGATCTAAAGTATCAGAGGAAATAATGAAAAGAAATAGGGACAAAGAGGAGAAGAGTACCTTCAGACCTCCAACTTATAAAGAAGAAATCATGAAAAAGCTGATATTGGTTAAAAAATTGAGAGGTATATCAATGAATCATAATAAATAAGAGGGAATCAGAAACAACAGAATTATTTAATAATTCGATGTTCAATAAATTTGAAAACACAAATTACTTAGGAAATAAACACCTATTTTGAGAGGAAAAAACTTCTGGGAAAACTAGAAAGTAGTCTGTCTGGTGTTAGGTTCTTACTAAGTGCTAATGAGATAATGAAGGATTATAACTAAGAGACTGCAGACCTTTATAGTCTGGTAACAATTAGTCTTAGACCAACACCTTACATCATATTCCACAATATATTCTAAATGAATACATGACTTTAATATTAAATATTATGCAATAAAAATAATAAGTACATCATCTACCTTTCATTGTTATTGGTGAGAAATATAGTCTTTTTGACAGGAATTACAGGCAGTTATATAAGATAAATAATTTTGATTACTTAAAAGTCACTTCTGAACAAAATTAATGCATCTAGGATAAGAAGAGAAGGGATCAAATGTGGGAAAAATCTTTGTATGAAATTATTCTAATTAAATATTTGCAATTTAACATATGCATAGATGCATAAATATATTTATACACTTATATACATTTAAATATACATATATAATATATATGAGTATGTGTGTCTGTACACACACAAACACATATATGCAAACAAAAAGTTATTTTTCAATAGATAAGTAATGCAAAAAAAGAAAAAAGGGAAGCACATGCGAGCCAGATAGCTTTGAAAACTACTGCTTATAACAAAAGACAGTGAACAATCATTTATAAAATTCTTAATAGTGGCTAGGCACACTTCTAAGAGCTGCGAATAACAATACAAGTAGAAAGATAGCATACTTTCAAAAAACTTATATGCTTTTTTTTTTTTTTTTTTGGTGGAGACAATTGGGGTTAAGTGACTTGTAGAGGGTCACAAAGCAAGGAAGTGTTAACTATCTGAGGCCAGTTTTGAACTCAGGTCCCCCTGACTGAATTCAGGGCTGGTGCTCTATCCACTGCACCACCTAGCTGCCCAATAAACTTATATTCTTAGGGAAGAAGAAAAACATAAAAGGAAGCTGAAAAGGGGATAGGAGAAAAAGATAGGCAGTATGGGTGTAGAGAAAGTCTGAAATATAGCTTGGAGAGGAATAAAACATGGTTGGCTGTTAGGTTCTTAGTAAGTGCTAATGAGATAATGAGATATTAGGTTCTTACTAAGTGCTAAGTCAGTACTTAACAATTCTCTAGTTCTGGTCTTTACTAGGAGGAGTTCAACCCCTTTGAATTCCTGGGTAAGAGCTTGCATGCTTAGGAGGAGCAAGTTCATTGGTTGAAGTATTTTATCCCAGAAGCCCTTGCATTATCTCACGCCCATTCTCTGGGAGGATAAAAGAGGGAAGTCACTACTCTGAACCAGAGTTAACGGCAACTGTCTGGAGACAATGGTTCTCTACAGGAAGAAGAATCTGTCCGAGAGATTTGAGTTGACACAGCAGATCTTCTCCCAGAGAGTGATCAGCAGCTTCTGGAGACAACAGCATGTTACAGTTGGCCTGTGACATAAAACTGCTATCATTTCCTGGGGAAGTTTAAGCAGATTAAAGCAACCCTCACAATGAGGAAGAGTAAAAGAGGCTTGAAGCCACTTCTGTCAGCAAACACTTAAAGACATACATGACTTTCAAAGATAACAGGGGTTTAAAAGAAAATCAGTTAAATCTTATAGAAAAGGAAACTAGGAGATTATAAGCCATTTTGCCTCATAAAAACAAGAAACAGTAGAGGGAAAAATGAGCTTATAGATAGTTTGAAGACATGAAACCCAATTTTATTGATTAGATGAAATGAAATGAAAATCAAACATGAAAATGAAAGGCAATGAACAGACAAAACACACCAAAAAAAGATGTTTGAAGAGTTCTACATCAAATTACTTTCTTTGCAAGTGACAGTGGAACTATATATATGTATGTATGTGTCTGTGTATGTTAACATCCCATTCTTCGATACTCTGCCTTAGGAAGGTGAAATGTCACTAAAGAATTAAATGATGGGATGAATAGCTGACTCAGAAGCTGATTCCATTTTTTAACCAATATATAAAGAGGAGTTCTGCTGGAGGTAATACAATTTTCAGGGTATTGAGGAATTGCTTCTCAAGAGATCTGAAAAAGGAAGATAGTGTATGCTGTTATAACCACAAAAAAGAAATAGAGTTGAAATTAACCCATCTTCAAAATCTTCATGAAAATCTTTTTACAAATGAAGAGACATATATGATGCAAATATGGAAAGGAAATCGTATTATACATTAAATTGTAGCTTTATAGTCCCGCAACTGATGTAAAGGTAGGGAGAACACAAAAAATGACAGTTTCTGGTATGTTTTCTGCAAAAAAGCATATATTTAGAAATAAAAGGTAGCTCTTTAAAGTTTCTCTAAAAAGGTTTCTCCCCCATACATATGTTAGGATCATATGGGATTCTTTGATACAATGATAGAGAGAGATGACTTTGTTTAATAAGTTTTGAGACACAGGGAAATTATGCTAGTCAAAGTTATTTTGCCACTAATATGGATGATGTCCACATAAGGGCAGCTAGGTGGCACATTGAATAGAGCACCAGCCTTGAAGTCAAGAGGACCTGAGTTCAAATGTGTTCTCAGACACTTAATACTTCCTAGCTGTGTGACCCTGGGCAAGTCACTTAATCCCAATTGCCTCAGGGGGAAAAAAAGCCAAATAAAAGAGGTATTCCTTACAAATAATAAGGGTCTCCAGATATCCTTGTTTACCAATTATATTGTACTGATTAGATTTAAGTCCTTGAATACTACAGAATCTTCTAAATGAAATCCATGTTCACCCAGAAGAAAAACCAAGTGGATGCAGAATGTTGACTGATAAAATTGTGATATACAGTTGAATATATATTACTTAGGCAAATACTTCAAAGAGATTATAACTTGGGCTCAGTATTGAATAAAAGGAAAATGATGAACTGGAATTTCTGTAGCACTCAATAATTCAAGGCTCCTCCTTCAAACAAAAATTTATATTTTCAAGAATAATATATTAATAATAATGGCACTATGTCTAAGGAATGAAAACTCTAAATTATCCACATGGCAACAGAGAGATGTAAAGTGAGTAAAAACAAACTTCAACATATTACCAATGAATTACAAACAAAAGGCAGTGTTAAAAATATCAGAAAAATGAATAATCAAACTCTTCAGTTTTGGAACTGGTCATGTAGGGAAAGAGTAACAGAAGGATAGTTCATGTAAGTCAGTCAATAGGAATTTACTAAACATTTGCCAGGCATTGTACAATCAAAGCTTTATACAATCTTCCTAACATTCTAGTCTTTTTACGTCTTATGTTCTGAAAAAATACAGTGATAATGGTATCTGGGCTGTTCAATTAAAAAGATAGCTCATCTCTCAGCTTCAGGATTTTTTTTTTAGTTATTGTTCAGGCCTGGAATATTCTGCCTACTGAGTTCCCTAGCTTCCTTCAAATCCAAAAAATATCTCATTTTTTACAGGTAGCTTTTCCCAATCCCTCTTTTCTTGTGCCTTTTTTCCCCTGTTAATTATTTTCTCTTCATCCTGTATATAGTTTACTTTGTATATATTGGTTTTACATTGTCTCTTTTATTAGACTGTAAGCTCCTTAAGGGCAAGAACTCTCTAGACTGTTTGTGTCTCTAGTCTTAGCACAGTGCCTGACACACAAAGTGCTCAATAAGTGTTAACTGGGGATAAAAAGAAAAGGAAAGGATAGTCCTTGTCTTCAAAGAATTGAAAAATGGGAGAGACTGTAACCTCCCACTCTGAGGCTACTGATTGCCAGGGCCATAAATACCAATCTCCCCCAGATAGACATGGAGATGAGCAGATGTTAAGGTGCCAAACAGATGCCAATTTTCTTTATTGATAATCTCAGCAAAGGTTAGCAGAAAGCAACAGCAAGTATATGTATGTATTTGTGTCTCTCAGCATTTCTGAATCTCTCTACATCTCTGCCTTTCTCTACTTCTCTCTGAATCCTTCTTTGCCTATGGCAAAGCTGGCCATTTATATTTACTCTCCTCTGGCTCCTTTGCTCTCCTGAAGGCTCATATTGTCTCAAGTATGGACTACTGCAATAGATCGCTTGTTGGTGTGTCTATTGCTCTAACTATGTCCCTATTCCTGATGTATAGGTCTAATTATGTTACACCCTAATTGTAGGACAGTTCTGGAGGAGGAGCCAAGATGGCAGAGTGAAGTCAGGAATCTGCTTGAGCTTTCCCACTTTCTCTTGAAAAACATATGAAACCAAGTATTTGAACAGAGACTGATGGAAAGAAACCACTCTCCTGCTCAAGACAGATTGGAAGGATTTCAAAAAAGATCAGTATCATGGGGGTGAAAAGGCTGTTCAACTCAGACACTTTGGGAAAATCAATGAAAGAGTTTTAAAAGTAGCAGATTAGCAACTGAGACCCTTGGTCCTGGCTCAGTGATGGAGCAGACCAATGAGGCAGCCTCCATTCCTAGCTAGAAGACAAACTGTCAGTGAGAGAAACCAGGCTGTTTCCTAGAAAGAGTAGATAGGGCTACTCTCTTCTGAAATTAAGACACCAAATACAAGGCCCCACAAGGCTCAGGAGGTAAAGAATTACCCCCCCCCCCAAAGTTAGTGTCTCTCCGGACCTGGCTACTCCCACGCCCACCTGGAGTGACTCAGCTCATTTCTTAGAGCCTCAGAGCCCAGACTCAGCATAGCCATGGATGTCTTGTTAGTGCCTCACTGCTGTCTCCCGCAGTCTGCAGGGGTAGCCTGATAATACCATCCAGGCCCCCCCCCAACCCCCAAAAGCAGACCAATTGTTTTCCTTATTAATTTGTTTTCTTCTATTCCTGCTCTGACAAAATGAACAAAAAATTTAAAAGGGTTCTAACCATTGACAGCTTCTGTATGGAGAGAGAGCAGACTTCAAATACTGAGGACACTAAAAGCAGACTGTCTCCAGAAGAATCCCCTAAAGGGGATATGAGCTGCTCCTCAATACACAAGACTCTCAAAGAGGAAATCAAAAAGGCTCTCACAAGAGAGCTAGAAGAGAAATGGGAAAAGGAAAGGGAAGCTTGTCAAGAGAGTCTGGAGAAGTCATCCCAGGCATTTAAAGACAGAGTGGATAAAGAAAACAAATCATTGAAAAACAAAATTAGTGAGTTGGAAAAGGTAAACAACTCCAAGGAAAACAGGATTAGTGAGTTGGAAAAAGAAAATAACTCTCTAAAAAATAAAATTGATGAAATGGAAAAAAATTCCATAGAAGAAAAAAACTCACTTAAAAACTCAATTGAACAATTACAAAAAGATATAAAAAAAAGTGAGTGAAGAAAACACATCATTGAAAATCAGAATCGAACAAATAGAATTGAATGATTCAAGAAGAACCAAGAAGTAGTCAAGCAAAACCAGAAAAACAAAACAATGGAAAAGAATGTCAAGTACTTTACTGGGAAGACAACAGACCTGGAAAACAGATCTAGGAGAGGCAATCTGAGAATAATTGGACTCCCTGAAAAATATGAGGAAAAAAAGAGCATGGATACTATTTTCCAGGAAATTATCAAAGATAACTGCCCAGACGTTTTAGAAACAGAGGGTAAAATAAACATTGAAAAAATTCATCGATCACCTACTGAAAGGGACCCTAAAATCAAAACGCAAAGAAATATAGTGGCCAAGTTCAAGAACCATCAGACAAAGGAAAAAATGTTGGAAGCTGCTAGAAAAATCAATTCAGATATGGAGGAGCCACAATAAGGATAATCCAGGATCTAGCAGCACCACATTAAAGGAGCAAAGGGCCTGGAATATGATATTCCGAAAGGCTAAGGAACTTGGTATGCAGCCATTTCATTGGATGGACATTTAACAAATAAGTGAATTCTTATCTATTCTAATTCTATCTAATCTGTTCTAGATGAAAAAAATAGATCTATACAAAAAGTTTGATCTACAAATACAGAATTCAAGAAATTTCTAAAAAAGGTAAAAAGAAATCTTGAGAACTATATTTCTGTCATAAAGATATATAAAGAACACGTGTATAATTTGTTCTAGAAACTAGAAGTGGAAAGGAAATTATATCATAAAAAAGGGTAAAGTGGTGGTACTACATCCCATGAAGAGGCAAAAGTAACTTATTATATCTGAGAGAAAGAAAAAAAGGGGGATGAACATAGTGTGTATCAATAGACTTATTCGATTTATGGTGAAACTCCTTCCACTTCATTGAAAAGTGGGAGGGAAAAGGTGAAAAGGGAAGGAGTAAGCTAAGGGGAAGGGAGTACAGAAATTGTGAGGAAAAGGGATAAAATAGGGGAAGGAACTTTAAGGTGGGGGAGGGATACTAAAAAGGGAGGGCTGTGAAAAGCAAGTGGTGCTCACAAGTTTAATACTGGGCAGGGGAGTAAGGGGGAAGGAAAGGAGAAAAGCATAAGCAGGGATAAACAGGATGGCAAGAAATATAGAATTAGTCATTTTAACCATAAATGTGAATGGGGTAAACTTCCCCAGAAAGAGGAAGCAGTTATAAGACTGGATTAAAAGCCAGAATCCCAAAATATGTTGTTTACAGGAAATAAACTTGAAACAGGGTGATACATACAGAATAAAGGTAAAAGGTTGGAGCAGAATCTACTATGCTTCAGGTGAAGCCAAAAAAGCAGGGGTAGCTATCCTTATCTCAGATCAAGCAAAAGCAAAAACTGAACTAATTAAAAGAAATAAGGAAGGGCATTATAACCTGCTAAAGGGTAGCATAGATAATGAAACAGTATCAATATTAAATATATATGCACCAAGTGGTGCAGCTTCTAAATTCTTAAAAACGAGAAATTAAGAGAGCTGTAAGAAGAAATAGACAGCAAAACTATGATAGTGGGAGATCTCAACCTTGCACTCTCAGAATTAAATAAATCAAACCACAAAATAAATAAGAAAGAAGTAAAAGAGGTAAATAGAATACTAGAAAAGTTTGATCTTTGGATAAATAGATAGATCTCTGGAGAAAGCTAAATGGAGACAGAAAGGAGTACACTTTCTTCTCAGCAGTTCATGGAACCTATACAATAATTGACCATATATTAGGACATAAAAACCTCAAAATCAAATGCAGTAAGGCAGAAATAGTAAATGCATCCTTTTCAGACTACAATGCAATGAAAATTACATTCAATAAAAAACCAGGGGAAAATAGACCAAAAAATGATTGGAAACTAAATAATCTCATATTAAATAATGATTGGGTGAAACAGCAAATCATAGACATAATTAATAGCATTTCACCCAAGAAAATGACAATAATGAGACATCATAGCAAAATGTGTGGGATACAGCCAAAGCAGTAAGAAGGGGAAATTTTATATCTCTAGAGGCCTATTTGCATAAAATAGAGAAAGAAAAGGTCAATGAATTGGGTTTACAACTAAAGATGCTAGAAAAGGAACAAATTAAAAACCCACAGACAAACACGAAACTTGAAATTCTAAAAATAAAAGGAGACATCAAGAATCAGCCAAACTAAAAAGAATGGAAGAATGGAAGAAAATGTAAAATAACTCACTGGACAAAACAGCTGACATGAAAAATAGATCCAAGAGAGATAATTTAAAAATTACTGGTTTACCTGAAGGCTATGACCAAAAAGAAAGAGCCTGGATAGCATTTTTCAAGAGATCTTCAAATAAAACAGCCCTGAAATACTATAACTGGAGAGCAAAATAGTCATTGAAAGAATCCATTAATCAGCTCCAGCTCCAAAATCAAAATCAAAAATCAAAATCAAAAATGCATCAAAAATGAAAAGGGTGAACTTACCACAATGGAAGAATAAATCAAAGGAATAATTAGGAGCCATTTTGCCTATATGTATGCCAACAAATATGACATTCTAACTAAAATGGATGAATATTTACAAAAATATAAACTGACCAGATTAACAGAAGAGGAAATAAATTATTTAAATTAACCCTATTATAGAAAAAAGAAAACAAACAAGCCATCAATGAACTCCCTAAGAAAAAATCTTCAGGGCAAGAACAATTAATTTAATTCTACCAAACATTTGAAGAACAATTAATTCTAATACTATGAAAATTATTTGGAAAAATAGATAAAAGAGGAGTCCTGTCAAATTTCTTGTATGACACAAATAATACATAGAACCTATCCCAGGAAGAGCCAAAACAGAAAGAAAATTACATACCAATCTCCCTAATGAATATTGATGTAAAAACTTTAAATAAAATATCAGCAATGAGACTATAACAACTTATCAACAAGATAATACACTATGAGCAAGGGGGATTTATATCAGGAATACCTGGATGGTTCAATGTTAGGAAAAATATTGCCATAATTGAGTATATCAATAACAAAACTTGTAGAGGGCTGAACTGTTGAGAAGTATATTTGAAAGTATACTGGAAACAAGGTAATAACTCAGTGAAATTGATGAAACAATGGTTATCTAGTTTACATATACTTAGTTACTTAGCATGGTGATGTAATAGTCCTACAATTGATGTAATTGTAATGGGGTATTTAAACTGAGGACAAAGTCAGCCACAGACATTCTATTCTATCTTAGACTATTTTCCTGGTGGCTCTCCTGCCTCCTGCACTATGGGAGAGACTGGTTCAGACTGGGAGATTGAAGGAGACAATAAAAACTTTGGACTTTATTCCTGACTATTCTCCTGGTGATTATTCTGCTGGTCCCAAGGCCCTCCAGAAAGCTAGCCCAAACATTACAAAAAGTAACAGAAATCATATGATGATCTTAATAGACACAGGAAAAAGTTTTTGACAAAATACAGTACCCATTCCTATTAAAAACACTAGGAAACACAGGAATTAAGGGAGTTTTCTTTAAAATGATAAGCAGCATCTATCTAAAACCATTATTTGTAATGGGGATAAGCTAGAATATATTCTCAATAAGATTAAGAGTGAAGCATGGATGCTCATTATCACCACTTCTTCAATATTGTATTAAAAAGTTTGACTTTAGCAGTAAGAAAAGAAAAAGAAATTAGAATAGGCAACGAGGAGATAAAACTATCACTCTTTGCAAATGCTAATTTAAAAGAATCATCCAAAAACCTACTTGAAACAATTCATAGTTTTAGCAAAGTTGCAGGATATAAAACAAACCCACACAAACCATCAGCATTTCTATATATAGTAACAAAGCTCAGAAGCAAGAGATACAGGATCATAAGTTTAGAATCACTTAATTTTTCTTTTATACTAACTTAATTTAATCATGCTATGCTGCTTCTTCTTTTTTTTAACCAATATCTTTTTAGTCTTACTTGTATTCATAAAGCCTGATCAAACTTATCCTCAAGTTTTATTCCTATGTATTCTTCCTTTAATTATTTCAGAATTTTATTTGAAGGTTTTTTTCTCCTAGCTAGACATTTAGCAATAACAAACGTTTTCATCAAAGTCTTTCACTGGGTTCCTATGAGCATATGAATATAATTCAGAGAATCATAAAGCTTCTGCTCTTTGGGCTTTAAGAGTATCCACTAATTTAATTTTCCTGAAACACTTTTTATATTGTTTCAACCAATTCTTTCATTCTACTCATTAAAAAAATTATCTTTAGTTACAACTATTTCATTTTTCAACTCCAACTTATCTTTTTCTATGTATAATTTTATTCTTTGCTCTCTCATCTGTGTTGCAAATTATGGTCCTCTTGAAATCCTAAACCACTCAGGATTTTCTGTAGGTTAGCTGAATTTGAAAAACCTAACCCCTCCAATAAACTTTTTTAAAAATTTGCTTTTAACATGGAAATCACATCAAGTTTACCAAATTAGAAAAAAAAAAAGTGAAGAAAAAGAAAAAGTGAAAGCAAACATTGTTGTAATACTCTTATACTTGATCAATGTAAATGTAATATGGGTAGTAATTCTAAATGTTAAGAATCCAAATGAGATTATGAATGTATTGTGAATATGTTTGGTATTAACATTTAACCTATTGTGGTTACTCTAGTACACTGATGATATCAAAATAGACACCAAGATTTACTCTAGAGAAACTTCATTAGTCAGATTTGAGAATGTGATTAGTAACAAAGTTTCACTTACACTTACACAAAGTTTCACTAATATTTTGGGCACACTTTTTTAAATGATAGTTTTCCTGGAAGTTTGGAATTACAAACATTTAGTGTTTGTTTTCTAAATTTCAAGGCATGATATAAAGATTTAGACTTTTAATCTTTGTAAGTGAATACAAATCCAAATCACTATAAATCTCATTTTAAGTTTTCTTTACATATGTATTTTGGAGGAAGGGAAGAAACATTAAATGCCTACTATGTGACAAATCAATTTGGGAAAGATATGAGGGGTTCTAATGCAAAGCTTGATTTGAGGACTTATTTAGCAATAAAAATAAGAAAGAAGTTCATTTACATAGGAGTGGCATCTTGGAATAGTATATACATTAGATTGGCAATGGAATCAGAAAGAGTTGGTTTAAGTATTGTTTTTGGACACATTAGCTCTGTCACCACAGACAAGTGTCCCTATGAAACCTTTCAATGCTTCAAGTAACTCTCAAGTAACAATCAGTTGTTGGTCTACATCAGATGGGTTAATTTCCATACAGGAATTTCCCAAACTGATGAAAAAAAAAAAAATTAGATCAACTCTCCTCTCTCCATTTTCTATATAAAAATGTATAAAATACCCTTTCCCTGTTAAACAGTTATAAAGTTATTCTGTTTTGTATACTTCCACTGACTTTAAGGTTTTATTTTTCTCTAAATATTAAGATTAATTGGATAGCAAAATAAATAAAATGGCATGTGCTTTTTGTATAAGAAAATATGAAACGTTAATTTCATTGTGTGGGGGAAAAAAAGGATAAAGAAGTCATCATCAGGAGCTGTGATTCAAAGGGAATGAGTTATTCAATGAATTCTAGTATCTTGAATGCTACTGGAAACACCCCGTGTCCACAATCTAGTTATTATGTCATCACTGCTTCAGCAAGGAATGATAAATGATAAATATCCTGACTCCTACTTCATCCATGCTTTTTTCACTCTCATACCACCCATGAGTACTATCTTGCTTATTTCCTTTTCCTTATCCTATGACCTCATTTTAACAATACATATCATATGGTACGAATGTCTGTATGTCAATCAAAGCTACAAAATCTTTTTTTTTTCCTTTTAAGCCCCAGTTCAATGCCACACTTTCCATAAAACGTTCCCTTATTCTTTCAAAGGGATCTTTTTTTTTCCCCCTTCCTCTTCTATTATTGTCTATCTCCCACTTCTCATCAATTTATTTCACAAAACTAAGCTTAGGTAAAGGGGGGAGGGAGGGCTAAGAAAATGCACTAATGTATAAAAATATATTAATGTTTTTTAATGCCTGTGTAGTAATTTACCAGAGGAATCCTGTTGTGGAGTCTTTATTATTTATTTTGTAAAAATTCAATTTAATTAGATTTAACAAATATTTATTAAATATTTACTTAATACTTAGCATGAACCCCAGACACTAGGAATATAAGACTAAAATGGAATAGCTCTTGTCCTTATGAAGCTTGCCTTAATTAGCATTCCTAACTCTTGTTCTGATTTTCTTTTACTAAAGGCAGGTTGATTTTTTTAGGGTATCAGTTTTGTAAACTGTGATTTATAAAGTTATTATTATGACTAGATTTTTAAGTAGAACGGAAAAAATAGTTACCTGATTGATAACTGTTCAAAGCATTTCATTAAGCAGTTTTCAGAGGTAGAAACTGAGGATATTAAAAGACATTAAAAATAATTCAAACTACCAATGATAAGAGAAATGAAAATTGAAGTAACTCTTAGCATACACCTTACATTGATAAGACAGGCAAATCTGGCAAAAAAGGAAAATTACAAATGTGGGAAGGCTAATAGGAAAATAGGTCCCTTAATATACCTTGGTGGAGCTGTGAACTATTAGTAGTCTACTCATTCTGGAAAGCAATTTGGAACTTTTATCTCAAAAGGTATTAAATTGTTCATCCGCTTTGACCCAGTAATACAATAGCTCAGAAAGATCAGAGGGAAAAAAAGGACCTATATATAGAAAAAATATCTGTAGCAATTTTTTTTTGGTAGCAAAGAACTGGAATTTAGGGGTATGTAACAAGTGGGTAATGAATGAAGAAGCTAAGATATATGAAGATGATTAAATATGATTGTACTCTAAGAAATGATGAAGGGAATGGTTTCAGAAAAATCTGAATACTGTAGTTTGAGGTGATAGAAAGTGAAATGAGCATAATTAGGAGAAAAATTTATACTGTAACTATAATACTGAAAAGACAAATAACTCAAAAAGAGTCTGAAATTTTAATCAACTAGTAGAACCAATCCCAGTACAGAAAACTCATGATGAAAATGCTACCAATTACTGATGCTGAGGGAAATGAGCAGGACCAAGAGATCGTTGTATATTCAACAACAATACTATATGATGATCAATTCTGATGGATGTGGCCATTTTCAACAATGAGATGAACCAAATCAGTTCCAATAGAGCAGTAATGAACTGAACCAGCTACACCCAGCAGGAGAACTCTGGGAGATGACTATGAACCACTACATAGAATTCCCAATCCCTCTATTTTTGTCCGCTCATATTTTTTATTTCCTTCACAGGCTAATTGTACACTATTTCAAAGTCTGATTCTTTTTGTACAGCAAAACAACTGTTTGGACATGTATATTGTATTTAATTTATATATAATTTATATTTTAAGATATTTAACATGTATTGGTCAACCTGACATCTGGGGTGAGGGGGTGGGAAGGGAAAATTAGATATACATTGGTAATAACAATATAAAAAATAAGTCACTATTTGTATTCTTTGGGGAGTTAAACATGTGCAATAAGTACATTCTATATGTACATGTATTTCTGTGTCTATATATGTGTTCATATATGTATATAAGTATACACACAATATAATTCAGTTGTGTTCAACTATTCATGACTCCCTTTTCTTGGTAAACTATTGGGAGCTGTTTGACATTTCCTTCTCCAATTCATTTTACAGAGAAACAGGGTTACGTGACTTGCCCAAGGGTCATATAGCTATATAATGCTCGAAGCTGTTATTAAACCTATAAAGATGAGTCTTGATTCCAAGCTTAGTGCTCTATCCACTATGCCTCTTAGCTGCCCCATGTAAATGTATATTAATACATATATACATTTTGTTTGGTCATTTTTCAGTTGTTTCTGACTCTTTGTGATCTCTTTAGGATTTTCTTGGAAAATATATGGGTGGGTTTGCTATTTCCTTCTTCAGCTCATTTTATAGATGAGGAACTAATGCAAATTGGGTTAAGTGACTTGCCCACAGCTAATAAGTGTCTGAAGTTAGATTTGAATTCAGGAAAGAGGTGTCTTCCTAATTTCAGGTAAGGGACTCTATTCATTGAACCACCTAACTGTCCCAATGCAAATATATGTACTTACACAAAAGTATGCACACACACATATACATACTATACTCCCTAATGTGATCAGCTATCTGCAAGTTTTAATATAATTAATGTTTGAAAAGAAGTTTACAGAAGGTATGTCAATATAGTATACATACTTTAGAATAGATTCTAGGAAATGGGAAGGATGCAAAAAGGTAAGTTATATACCATAACATATATAACTAATAAATTATATGCTATATAAAAAGGAGGTAAAATAGTTGTTGTGGCAGCTATAACAACATTTTCCCCACCAAATTGAAAAACTACATAGTTGAAGGTTAAGCAAGATGTTGAAAATTCCAAGTATAGTTGATTCAGATGTAAAGGAGTTAACTTTTAGATTAGAAGAAGAGGTAGATTCAGTTAAGTACTTTTCTGAAAAAGCCACATAAGTTTTTGGTACTAACCAAGTTAATACTTTTAAAAATTACATTTATATACAAAAATGTCAGATGAAAAAAAATTTGAACCATATAACATTTTGGAAGGAAATTGCCTTCTAACATAACCTAAGGGTTTAAAATCAAGCCTATCTAACAATTACTTTTTAAAAAAAATCTTTTTTAACAAAATTTTTTTCATATAGCTAATGGTAACATGTTTACTGAGCCAATAGCCCAATTAATGTTAGCTATATTACATAAAAATGCAGCAAACAACACTCTTTAAAAAACTCCTGCCGAGGTCTTCCAGGGGTGGAGCCAAGATGATAGAGATCAGATACAACTCTCTGTAACCTCCTCTAATCTTCTCTCAAACCAATAGCAAATTAAGCCTCTAAACTGGTTTTGAAGTCAAAGAATACACAAATATTTGTAGTACAACACATTCCCAGAAAAAGATATCTTTGAAGAACTTCAGAACAGATCTGTCTCAATCAGGCAGAGGGACAGTCTGCCAAGCCCAGAACACAGCATAGGGAGACCAGGGCAAGAAGCTGGAGAGGGAATCAGAGCATTGCAGCTTCCATGCTCTCGGGAATCTTCCGTGAGCCTTTTTTTTTAGGCCACTCTGTCCTGGTTACAAGCAGGTGGTTTGGCAGATTTGCTTTTTGTAAAAGACAAATTGTAAACCACTGAGCCCTGGAAGAACACTAGACCTAGCCACCATTACCCAGTAATGGAAATTAATCAGCAGAACTGCCCCAGAGCAAATTAAAGCAGCTGTCACTCTTTTGCATTGAACAAACCTCAAGCCTTAAAAAACAAACAAACAAACAAAAGAAAACTAATAAAAATGAAAAAGAACTCTCACCATAGACAGTTTTTATGGAGAGAAAGAAGAACAGACCTGAAATCCTGAGATTCCTAAAGGCAAAGCAACTCCAGAAGAAGTACCAAAGAAAGATGTGAGTTAGTCCCCACTTCACAAGGCTTTTTTCAAAGGTTGCATAAAAGATCTTAAAAGAGAGTTAGAAGAAAAATGGGGAAATGAAATGAGATCATTGCAAGAAGGAATGGAAAAAAGTGGAAAAAGAATGCAATGAACAAAAAAAAATTAACTGGCCAATTGCAAAAGGAGCTAAAAAAGATAACTGAAGAAAATAATGCACTAAAAATTAGAATTGAACAAATGGAAGTGAATGACTCAATAAGACTTCAAGAATCAAACAAAAACAAAGAAATGAAAAAAAAATAGAAGAAAGTTGCAAAAAGAATTAGATAGCAAAACTATACTAGTAGGGAATCTCAACCTTGCTCTCTCAGAACTAGATAAGTTGAACCACAAAATAAATAACAAAGAAGTTGAGGAGGTAAGTAAAATGTAAGAAAAGTTAGGTATGATAGATCTTTGGAGAAAATTAAATAGAGACAGAAAGGAGTTTAATTTTTTCTCAGCAGTTCGTGGAACTTATACAAAAATTGACCATATGCTAGGGTATAAAAACCACAAAATCAAGTGCGGAAAGGCATTTATATCATAATGAATGTTAAGGAATATTATTGTTCTGTAAGAAATGACCAACAGGAGGAATACAGAGAGGCTTGGAGAGACTTACATCAACTGATGCTGAGTGAAATGAGCAGAACCAGTAGAGGAGATCATTATACACAACAACAACAAAATATATGATGATCCATTCTAATGGACATGGCTCTTTTCAACAATGAGATGATTCAAAACAATTCTAATTGTTCAGTGATGAAGAAAGCAATGTACACCCAGAGAGAGGCTTGTGGGAACTGAGTGTGAACTACAATATAGTATTGTCACGCTTTCTGTTGATATTTGTTTGTATTTTGTTTTCCTTTTCATATTTTCTTTTTTTTTTCTTTCTAGATCCGATTTTCCTTGTGTAGCAAGATAACTATATAGTTAAGTATACATATATTGGATTTAACATGTATTTTAACATAGTTAACATGTATTGGACTATCTGCCATTTAGGAGAGGGGGTAGGGGGAAGGAGGGAAAAATTTGGAATAGAAAGTTTTGCAAGGGTCAATGTTGAAAAATTATCCATGTATATGTTTTGTAAATAAAAAGTTTTAATAATTAAAAAAAATTCTACAAAATTAAGACAAATCTGAGAAACTACTTAACTGCTGCAGATATCTGCATCCATTGCTTGTAGTTGGATGCCAACTGAGTGTGAAGAGAGAAAGAACCACACTGGCCAGGAGGGAGATATGAAGAACAAGCTTCATTTATTAATTTGAGGGCAATGGTTTATATATCTTTTATGCATTTTCTTGGGAACATTAACCATGAAATTTCCCTCCTTCCCCTTTCCTTCTTCCCTCCCTCCCTTCCTTCCTTTCTTATTTCCAAGGGCATTCTTAAGGACAGAGGACAAGCTACAGGAAAAATCTGAGCTGACATTTAATCCTCTGATTTCTCAGAGCTGGCTCTCAACACGTGACACTTTTCAGATTGTCTAAGAAGACAGCAAAAGATAAAGATAAATTCTGGATGGGATGTGGAAAAACTGGGACACTAATGCATTGTTGGTGGAGTTGTGAATAGGTCCAATCATTCTGGAAAGCAATTTGTAACTATGTTCAAAAATTTTATCAAACTGTGCATACTCTTTGATCCAGCAGTGTTTCTACTGGGCCTATATCCCAAAGAAATCATAAAGAAAAGACCAATATGTGCAAAAATGTTTATAGCAGCCTGGTTTTTATAGTGGCAAGGAACTGGAACTGAGTGGATGCCTGTAATGTTCTCTTCTCTAAAATGTAATGTTCTCTGGGAGCAGATTTCTTGAGGAGCTTCTGGAGGCAGCCTTCGTTTCAGTTCAGAATAACAATCACTTCAAATGCAGCTAGGAGTTAAAGTCCAGATCCTTTATTGTGTCCTTCAAAGTCTTGTCTCTTTTCCTGGGGCTTGGTTAGCTTTCTTAGAGGCCTATCTCTCTTCTTGGTTCTGAGAACTCTTGCCACTAGTCCTTTGTCTATGCCAGCTTCAGCCGTCTCCAGCCAGCATAAAAGTAGAAGTTGGAATGAATCTGAATCCGCCTCCAAGAGTGGGATTGTGGGCTTCTGACTTGTGAATCTCCTGAAGTCCAAGAGTAGGCTTGTCCTTTTGTAGACTTGTGAATTTCTCCTTATGTACGTTCTCTAAAGGTGTGAAGTCTAATGTGTGAACTTTAAAAGTGTGAACTCCTTGAAAGGTGTGAACTAAGTACATAAGCATTAGCACCTTGTTTCAAGTTCTGGCCCATAACATATCCCAAAATCACTACAAGGGATTAATACAACATTCTGGGAGCTGGTCTCCTTTTCTTTTGACATCATGAGAATTCCAACAGAACACACAGGCTTGTTAATAGCTACCCTATACTCTTTCATATAACTAATCCATATTTGTTCCCACTCATACATCCTTTTGGTGATACTTTCCAACTGCTTTTCTTTCACAGTACCTTGTTTGTCTAGGGAAGGAGGAAAGTAGGAGGGAGGAAGAAAAATTTGGAACAAAAGACTTTGCAAGGGTGAATGCTGAAAAATATCTTTACATGTATTTTGAAAAATAAAAAGCTGTTCTTAAAAAAAAATCTAGGAAAAAAAAGTCATGTCGGTTATTACTACCATATGTTGGTAATCCAACACTAGTGACATGAATAGGCAAATATTAGACAGAAATATTATAATAATTAGAGCTTCATGTTTGATAACAATTCCTCACATTAATGGAACAGTTATTGTAGCACTGAGTTAACAATGAGCTGCTCAGCTGTTGTAGTAAAACCTACAGATCAAATAAATGATGTATCATTTATCTTTACCTATTGAGTCCTTAAACAATAGCTAGAAGCAACAACCAAAAATGAAATTTTAGGAGAATCATTTTCTCAAGTATCTAATTAATATCCGGGGAGCAGCATACTAGTTAGAAGCTTTACTAAAGCTTCTAGAAGAAAACAAAACAGTAACAAAAGAACAAATTTAAAATATTAAGCCCACACCAAACTACCAATTAAAATTACTTATAACTAAAAATCAATTACTATGGAAATGAATTTATTATTTCATGTTCACACACATATACATGCATGCATACATACACATACACATAAGACTTTTAGGAAGCACTATCAATGTTCTTTCTGAATACCTTAAGGCAACATATTCCAGATAATTTAGTTTTCATCCAAGTTCACTTCACTTGTATAAATTACATTGGACATGCTAGTATCAATACTGATATGAATATTTAGCTTTTGCTAAATCTGAGAAAATTACAATATTTGAATGTTACTAATAAATCATGTTATTAGAGAATTTCCATAATGTTATATTAAATAAAAACCATTAGTGAAACTGTTTTCTGTGTAGTTTAAGTAAAAAATTAATGAGAGGTATTAATCTGTAATATCAGAGCATGATTCATTTAAGGTAAGGAAGAAAAAAATCTTGATTCTACTCCATCCAGAATGATTTATTGGAAAAATACATTTTTCATAAATCTTTTCTATAATATAAAGCTTTGACAAATTCATTAAGCAAATTTATTTAATAAACATATTTTGAATATCTTATATGTAAGATCCACATGAAAAATATTGAGATGGATTTTAGTTCTAATGTGTTTGTTTTTTTTTTCCCTTGAAGCAACTGGAGTTAAGTGATTTGCCCAAGGTCACACAGATAGGAAGTATTAAATGTCTGAGGCCAGACAGATTTGAACTCAGGTCCCCTGACTTCAGGGCCGGTGCTCAATTCATTCAGTTTTAATGTTTTAAATGAGATTGAGAGCAAAATGAATCTTGAATAAAATAAGAATTTTGAGGAATTCAGGGAAAAGATACATGATAGTATAAAGAAAGTCCCTAAAACAAAGGTGGAGTATTTTAGTATGATTCATAGAGCAGAATTGACTTGGAAATACTACATGCAGATTAGTAATCTCTCTGAAAGGAACAAACGCTTGAAGACCAATATACATACAATCAAGGAAACTATTTCAAGGCGATGTATCTATTTTCATATAAAATACAAAAGAAATGGTGTAACTTGTAAGATTTAAACATCTACTATAACTTATAAGCCTGTACACATGAGTAGAGCTAAAGATGGCAGTATAAGATCTGGAGAGAGTATTCTAGCTTAATTGGAAGCTTCAATATTTAAAGAGAAATAATGTGCAATTATGCTCATATATAATTTGTAAGATAAAGGTAGTTTGGATTTAGATTGTGGAGAGCCTAAAATGCCAAGAAAAAGTATTTGTATTTTATATTATAATGGATGGACGGAAATAGAGAGATGATGGCTCTCTCTCTCTCTCTCTCTCTCTCTCTCTCTCTCTCTCTCTCTCTCTCTCTCCTCTCTCTCTCTCTAAAGATAGATAGTGGAATCATATTACAAGGTGATGGCAAAGAACTCTTAGGTTATATGGGTTTAAGGATAAAGATGAGTTAGTAATTTCCAAATAAGAATGAAAGTAGGGTGGGGCATGGAGCCAAGATGGCAGAGAAGAAACAAGTCTTATTTGAGCTTTCCTTGGTGTTCCTCAGATTAACACCAGATCAAGTCTCTGAACTAGTTTGGGAGTGACAGAATTCACAAATATTGGCAGCGTAACAAATTTTCAGTAGAAAATATTTTGGTAGAACTTCAAAACAGGTCTGTTTCAATTGGGCACAGAGTGGGGGTGTGGCAAACAGGGGGACGGGGCAAGGATCCAGGTGGTATAGCATCCCCACACCTGGGAAGCCACCAGCAGGTTCTTAAGACAAAATACAGAGTATTTGCTACTCTTTCTTTTTTGGAAGCCAGTGGATCAGCAGATAAGCTGTGAGATCTCCAACATAAATAGAAAAGGCAAATAGTGAACCTCCAAACCCCAGAATCATGTGGGATACCGCAGTCATCGTCACCTGTAGAGGAAGTTTGGCACAATCTCCTCTTTGCCCCATGAGCAGACCTCAACCTTTTAAAAATGCTTAAAAAAATAAAAAAAAATTCTGACCACAGTAGCTTTTATGGAGAAAGAGAACAGACCTCAAATCCTGAGAATCCTAAAGGCAAATTAATTCCAGATGAAGCCCGAAAGGGTGATATGAATTGGTCCCCATCTTACAGGGCTCTCTTGGAAGAATTAAATAAGGATATTAAAAGAAAGTTAGAAGAAAAAGGGGGAAAGGAAATTAGAACTTTGCAACAGAGATTAGAAAAGGAAACAGAAATTATCTGAAGAAAATGGCTTAAAAATAAATTTAGTGAAATGAAAAAAGCATACGACTCCTTACAAAATAGGTTTAATAAAATGCAAAAGCATATAACTCCTTACAAAATAGATTTAATAAAGAAATCAACTTGATGAAAAACAGAATTTGTGAAATGAAAAAAATCCAATGAACAAAATATGACATTTAAAAGTTCAATTGGCCAAACGCAAATTGACTTAAAAAAAACTAGGTGAAGAAAATAATTCACTAAAAATTAGGATTGAACAAATGAAAGTGAAAGACTCAAAGGGACTTCAAGAATCAGTGAAACAAAACCAAAAAAATGAAAAAATGAAAAAAAAATAGAAGAAAATGTAAATGGAAAAACAACTGATCTGGAAAATAGATCCAGGAGAAACAATGTAAGAAATATTGAATTACCTGAAAAATCATGATGGAAAAAAAGGGACTAGACATCATCTTTCAGGAAGTTAAGAAAAACTGCCTTGATGTCCTAGAACAAGAGGGCAAAGTCGCCAATAAAAGAATTCATTGATTACCTCCTGAAAGAGACCCCCCAAATTAAAACTTCAAGGAACACTGTAACTGGATTTCAGAATTATCAGATTAAAGAGAAAATGCAAGCAGCCACAAAGAAACAATTCAAATACTGAGGAGCCTCACTCAGAATTACCCAGGACCTAACAGTTTTGACTTTAAAGGACTGAAGGACCTGGAATCTGATATTCTAAAAGGCAAAAAGAACTTGGATTACAGCTAAGAATCAACTATTTAGCAAAACTGAGCATTATCTTTCAAGGAAAAAGATGGACATTCACTGAAACAGGTAAATTTCATTTATTTCTGATGAAAAGACTAGAGCTGAATAGAAAATTTTATCTTGATTTTATGCTCAAAAGAAGCATAAAAAGGCAAAAAGGAAAGAAAAAATAACTTTCTTTTAAAAGATAAAAAGCTTATATCTCCATATGGGAAGATGATATGTTTAACTCTTAAGATCTGTATCTCTGTTTTGGGTATATTTACAGGATGCAAGTATAATTTGATTTTATTGTGATGAGATAAAAAAGAAACAAGGAGGAAAGGGGATTCTACTGGAAAAAGAGGAAAATGGAGTTAAAATGGGGTACATTACATTTCATGAAGAGTCAAAAAAGACCTCTTACAATTGAGAGAAAAAAAGGAAGAGGGATGAGCATTGTGTGAATCTTATTTTCATCAAATTTGGCTCAAAGAGAGAATATCAGACATATTTAACTTCACAAAGAAATAGGAAGGGAAAGGAAAAAGGAAAAAGGAAAGGAGGAGACTAATAGAAGGGAGAACAGGAGTAGAAAGAGAAGGTATAAGAAAAAGGGAAGGGCTGTAAAAGAAGAGTACTGTTTGACAGAGGTGGTAGTCAAAAGTAAAATACAAGGGAGGAAGGAAAGGGGGAAAAGAAAGAGAAAAGTAAAACTTGGGGAAAACAAGATGAAAGGAAATAGTTAGTAATTTTAATTGTGAATGTAAATGGAATGAACTCTCCCATAAAATGGAAGTGGATAGCAGACTGGATTAAAAGCCAGAATCCTTTCAAGAAACACATTTAAAGCAGAGTGATACATTCAGAATAAAGGTAAAAGATTGGAGCAGAATCTATTATGCTTCAGCTGAAATTAAAAAAAAAAAAAAAAAAAAAAGCAGGAATAGAGATTCTGATCTCAGATCAAGCAAAAGTAAAAATGGATCTAATTAAAAGGGATAAAGAAGGAAACTACATCCTACTAAAAGGTATCAGATAATTAAGTATTATCAATACTAAACATATATGCACCAAGTGATATACCATCCAGATTCTTAGAGGAGAAGTAAAGAGAGCTGCCAAGAAGAATTAAATAGCAAAACATACTAGTGGGGGATCTCAACCCCGTCTATCAGAACTATATAAATCAAACCACAAAATAAATAAGAAAGAAGTTAAGGAGATGTAGAGAGCCAGAACTCTGGAGAAGTATATTTAAAACAAGGTGTTAACTCAGTGGAATTGAGTAAATATAGTGATGTAATGGTTCTCTAAGTTCACACATAATCACTATGCTGTATTGATGTAATTACAATAAGGTATAAAAGGGCTAAGAAGGACTGGAAGATAGACATTTTATCTTTGAACATCCTTGTGGTGGTTCTTCTGCCACCGAAAGCTCCTGCAGAGTTTTTCCCAGAGTTCTGCTCTAGGTTGAGACTGGCAGACTATCAGATTGTGGGAGGGGACCGGTTTACACTAAGACTGGTGAGACTATGACAGACACAGACTGTGTAAGAGACAATAAAGACTTTGGACTCTTATTCTCCTTCTTTCTTGTGGTATCTATTCTGCTGAGACCAAGGCCCGTATGGAGAACCTCCAGAAAGCTAGCCCAATTAAAAGGAGGTAAATAGAATTCAAGAAAAATTAGATACATTAGACTTTTGGAGAAAACTGAATGGAGAAAGAAAGGAATATACTTTTTTTTTTTTTTTTTTTTTTTTTTTTTTGGTAATACATGGACCCTACACAAAAATTGACCATGTATTAGGATATAAAAACCTCAAAATCAAATCACAGTCATAATTGGTAATTTCATCCAAGAGAGTGACAATAATGAGACAACATACCAAAATTTATGGGATGCAGCCAAAGCAGTTCTTAGGGGAAGTTTTATATCGCTAAATGCTAACTGCATAAAATAGATAAAGAGAAGATAAATAAATTGGGCATGAAACTAAAAAAGCTCAAAAAAGAACAAATAAAAAATCCCCAATTAAATACCAAATTTGAAATTCTGAAAATAAAAGATTAATAAAAATGAACACAAAAAATTGAATTGATAAGCAAAATTAAGAGTTAAGTTTTATGAAAAAAAAAAAAACCCAACAAAATAAACAAACCTTTAGTTAATTTGATTAGAAAAAAAGGAAAGAAAATCAAATTGTTAAGTTTCAAAAATGAAAGGGAAAACTTTCCAATGATGAAGAGGAATTTAGAGCAATAATTAGGATTTATTTTGCCCAATTATGTGTCAATAAATCTGATAATCTAGGTTAAATGGACGAATACTTATAAAAATATAGATTGTCCAGATTAACAGGAAATAAATTACTTAAATAGTCCCATTAAGACATTGAAAAAGCTATTAATCAACTCCCTAAGAAAAAATCTCCAGAGCCAGTGTGAATTCTAGCAAACATTTAGAGAAAAATTAATTATAATACTATGAAAATTATTTGGAAAAATAGAGAAAGAAGGAGGGCTACCAAATTCCTTTTATGACACAGATATAGTGCTGATATCTAAACCAGATAGGGTCAAAACAGAGAAAGAAAATTATAGACCAATTTCCCTAATGAATATTGATGCAAAAATCTTAAATAAAATATTAGCAAAGAGATTACACCAAATTATCCCCAGGATAATACATCAGGACCAAGTAGGATTTATACCAAGAACTCTGGACTGGTTCAATATTAGGAAAACTATTAGCATAATTAGCTATTAATAGAAAACTATTATCATCATAAACTAAGAAAAATCATATGACTACCTCAATAGATGCAGAAAAAGCATAAGACAAAATACAAAACCTTAGAGAATATAGGAATAAATGCAGTTTTCCTTAAAATGATCAGTAGCATCTATTAAAAACCATCAGTAAGCATCATATATAATGGGGATAAAGTAGAACTATTCCCAATAAGATTAGGGGTTAAACAAGGTTGCCCAATATCACTATTACTATTTAATATTATGTTAGAAATGTAAGCTTTGGCAATAAGAGAGAAGAGAAGAAAGAAATTAAGAAGAAGCCAAACTGTCAGTCTTTGAAGATGATATGATGGAACACTTAGAAAATCGTAGATAATGAACTATAAACTACTCAAAACAATTCACAACTTCAGCAAAGTTGCAGGTTACAAAATAAATACACATAAATCATCAGCATTTTTATATATTACCAAAAAAGTCCAGCAACAAGAAATACAAAGAAAAATTGAGTTACTGAACACAAAATGGATAATTTTGATTATGTTAATTTTTTTTGTACAAACAAAACCAATGCAGACAAGATTAGAAGGAAAGCAATAAACTGGGAAAAATTATATTCAAGGGTTCTGATAAAGGCCTCATTACTTTTTTTTCAATTATTATAGCTTTTTATTTACAATATATATGCATAGATAATTTTTCAGCATTGATAACAGCAATACCTTTTATTCCAACTTTTCCCCTCCTTCCCCCTACCCCTTCCCCCAGATGGCAGGTAGACCAATACATGTTAAATATGTTAAAGTATAAGTTAAATACAATATATGTATACATGTCCAAACAGTTATTTTGCTGTACAAAAAGAATCAGACTTGGAAATAGTGTACAATTAGCCTGCAGGCAGACAAAAATAGAGGGATTGGGAATTCTATGTAGTGGTTCATAGTCATCTCCCAGAGTTCTTCTGTGTAGCTGGTTCACTTCATTACTGCTCTATTGGAACTGATTTGGTTCATCTCATTGTTGAAGAGAGCCACATCTATGAGAACTGATCATCATATAGTATTATTGTTGAAGTATATAATGATCTCCTGGTCCTGCTGATTTCACTCAGCATCAGTTCATGTAAGTCTCTCCAGGTCTTTCTGAAATCATTTTTTACAGAACAATAATATTCCATAATATTCATATACCACAATTTATTCAGCCATTCTCCAATTGAGGGGCATCCACTCAGTTTCCAGTTTCTGGCCATTACAAAGAGGGCTGCCATAAACATTCTTACACATACAAGTCCCTTTCCCTCCTTTAAATCTCTTTGGGATACAAACCCAGTAGTAACACTGCTGGGTCAAAGGGTATGGTCAGTTTGATAACTTTTTGAGTATAGTTCCAAATCATTCTCCAGAATGACTGGATGTATTCACAGTTCCACCAACAATGTATCAGTGTCCCAGTTTTCCCACATCCCCTCCAACATTCTGCATTATCTTTCCCTGTCATTCTAGCCAATCTGATAGGTGTGTAGTGGTATCTCAAAGTTGTCTTAATTTGCATTTCTATGATTAATAATGACTTGGAACATCTTTTCATATAGTTAAACATAGTTTCAATTTCTTCATCTGAGAATTGTCTGTTTTTATCCTTTGATCATTTATCAATTGGAGAATGCCTTGATTTCTTATAGAGTCAATACTTCGCTACATATTTTAGAAATGAGGCCTTTACCAGAAACTTTGACTATAAAAATGTTTTCCCAGTTTACTGCTTCCCTTCTAATCTTGTCTACATTAGTTTTGTTTGTATAAAACCTTTTCAATTTGATATAATCAAATTTTTCTATTTTGTGACCTATAATGATCTCTAGTTCTTTGGTCATAAATTCCTTCTTCTTCCACAGGTCTGAGAGATAAACTATCCTATGTTCTTCTAATTTATTTATAATTTCATTCTTTATGCCTAGGTCATGAACCCATTTTGACCTTATCTTGGTGTACGGTGTTAAGTGTGGGTCAATGTAAAGGTCTCATTTCTAAAATATATTGAGAACTGACTGAAAGTCTTAAGAATTCAAGCCATTGTCCAACAGACAATTTTCAGATGAGGGAATTGAAGCCATTTCTATCATATGAAAAGGTGTTCTAAATCACTATTGATCAGAGAAATATAAATTAAGACAACTCTGAAATACCACTATACACCTCTCTGATTGGCTAAGATGACAGGAAACTATAATGATGAACGTTATTAGATGGGATTCAGGAAAACTGGGACACTGATAAACTGGGTGGAGTTGTGAACTGATTCAACCATTCTGGAGAGCAATCTGGAACTATGCCCAAAGGGCTATAAAACTGGGCATACCCTTTGATCTAGCATTGGGCTTATATCCCAAAGAGATCTGAAAGAAGGGAAAGAGACTCACATGTGCAAAAATGTTTGTGGCAGCCCTTTTTGAAGTAGCAAGAAACTGGAAACTGAATGGATGGATGCCCATCAATTGGAGAGTGGCTGAATAAGTAGTAGTATATGAATGTTATGGAATATTATTGTTCTGTAAGAAATGACCAACAGGAAGATTTCAGAAAGGCCTGGAGAGACTTACATGAACTGATGCTAAGTGAAATGAGAGAACCAGGAGATCATTACACAAGGCAACAACAAGATTATATGATGATCAATTCTGATGGAAGTGACTCTTGTCACCAAGGCCAGTTCAAATTGCTCTTGTGATGAAGAGAGCCATTTGCACTCAGAGAGAGAGGATTGTGGGGACTGAGTGTGATCACAACATAGCATTTTTATTGTTTTTGTTGTTTGCATTTTGTTTTTTCTCATTTTTTTCCTTTTTGATCTGATTTTTCTTGTGCAGGATAATAATTATGGAAATATGTATAGAAGAATTGCACATGTTTTACATATATTGGATTACTTGTCATTTAGGGAAGGGAGGGAAAAAGTTTGGAACAAAAGGTTCTGCAAGGGTAAATGGTGAAAATTATCCATGCATATGTTTTGAAAATAAAAAGTTTTAATTAAAAAAAAAAAAAGAAAAAAAGAACAAAATTGGGGAGCCACTGAAGGGTTTTCTTCAGAAGTTACAATCAAGCCTATGTACATGTACATATGTACACAGAAGCCTATGTACTATAACAATTTTGAAAGTTATTTATAAGATAAAATAAAATAAGAAGAAATTGGAGACTACTGCTATAGTTGAGAATAGTGGGGAGTATAATACATTTGGTAACACATATATTATCAAAGACCAGCATGATATATGGAATAAAAGAAAGACAAGGTATTCATTTAAAAATCAACTAACAAATTTGTCATAAAATTTGCAATTCCAGTTATTAAAAATTTAAGCTTGAGGTAAGTCATTTTAGTTTTGTACTACAACAAATCTGTAAAATCTGCAGGAGAAGAGAATAGTCACCAGAGAAAGCTGAGAAGAGTTTTAAGGAAAGAAATTTAGGAATTGAGGAATACTGTAAATATCAAGGATAGTTTATTTTTGTTCAAAATTTATTTGGAAGTGTGTGTGTGTGTGTGTGTGTGTGTGTGTGTGTGTGTGTGTGGCTGAGGCAATTGGGTTTAAGTCACTTGCCCAGGGTCATACAGCTAAGAAGTGTTGTGTCTGAGGCCAGATTTGAATTCAGGTCCTCCTGACTCCAGGGCTGATGCTCTATGAGTATAATTTAAAGGATAAGGTGGTGAACTATAGCCTTGACTTGAGGATTGATCAGTGTATGTGGTACAGAATTTTTTCCTAACTTAAGTTCAATTAGACAAACATATGTAGTGTATATAAAGAATCCAAATTTGACAATCCCTATTCTTAAAGAGCTTACATTCCTAAAAATCACAGAATGATAACTGGGATATAAACTTTAGATTCCCAATTAATTAAGTTCAAAGTAGATGGCTATCAAGGTACCTTCTTTCTGAAAAAGGATTCTCAAGATTTAAGACATTTTATTACCAGACTATACACAATGATACCAAGGAAGCTTCTCATTCCACAACAACATTCTCCCATACAAATAGTTAAATAGTAAAAAAAAAAAAAAAAAATGTCTAATGTAAATAATGTCAACTAAAGACCCTGCTGAATTGTTCATTTGTTTTGCTTTATTACCTGTTACAAACCTGTATTATCACAAGCTAGGCAAGCACCACATAGTAATATATACAAGCATGTATTCTCAAAAGTCCCTTAGTCTTTTGGAGATAGCTGGCCTAAAAAGTGTAAAAATATCCATATGATATCTTATTTTGGAACATTTCATTTTTAACTCCAAAAGATTTTTTGCCTAAATAGTTGCCATATTTAATTTTACAATATTTATGGAATAAAAGGAATTCTCATCTGATGGTTAAAGGATAAAATACTGTTTCATGTAATGTCCTATTCTCTACCTCTGGGCAATATTTTCACATATAGAATGTTTGACTGCAACTTTGTACACTGAATAATGAGTATAGAAAGGAGCTGTGTTTATTTTCTGAGAAATAGTTTGTATTCTAACCCTGTCCTCAGGGACAAAATATGTCTCTTCAAGGAGACATAATAATTTGCAGCTTCCACATAAATTATATTGGAGCCACATTTTTATGATCTATCCTGACTTGAAAAGTTGTTAAAATGGAGGAATTATTTTTTTCATCCCATAGTTGCCCAAACCTGAAGAAGCTATTTATTTACTAGCACATATCAATGTTTGCTGTATAAAAGATTGTTTTAATTCATCTCAGTGCTAATGGTCTAAGTTTAAATCAGTAAAGACAGCTGACTGAATTTGGTTTACTTTAATATTTGGTTTCTCTCTTGTAGTGTTTGGTTTTCTTTTCTAATAAGTATCAGTCACCTTATTTTCTTTGCTTTCTCTGCCTCAGTGGTTTAACAAGAACCTGTTATTCTGCCACTGAAAGTGCTTTAAGATTTTTTTTTTTTTTTACGTTTTTTGGATACCTTTTGGATGCCCAAATAATATAAATTATAACAAAGAAACATGCTGGTAAAATGGATAGAGGTTCAGCCTCAAGAACAGGTAATCCTAGATTCATAATCCCATCTCTTAATATTTACTCCTGACTATGTGTTTGTGGAAGAGTCAACCTCTCATTACTTTAGGCAACTCTGACATGATAAATACAGAGAAGGAAGAGAAACTAATAGTGATAGAGGAAGTTTCATCACTCAGGGAGTTTATATGCCATTGAAATAACAGGTTCTATCACTAAGCAGGTATTTTATTATCTACAGAAATAAAATACAGTAAATTAAATTCAGCTTGAAGAATTACTTTTTTTTATTGGGAAAATTCTGAAAAAACAGATTCAACTTTTAAAAATCTCATTTAATGACAGAGATAAACAATTACAGGATCACAAAGGGTAGAATAAGATTGAAACCCTTCGACAACAATAACCTAAGTAGTAATGAATGAATTTGATTTGCTCAGAGAGTGAGAAGGGAAAACTAGTTTCAGTAAAACTAATATACTCAACATACTGAGTATATTCATCAGAATTAAAATGACTTAATTTCTTTTATTAATCTATGTCAGTCTAAATGTTTATTATAAACAACTTTGTATTCATTTATGAAAAGAGTCAAAATTCACATAGGGGAGGACCATCTAATATTGACAGAAAATTCATGAGTTTTAGAGAAAATGCAATGCCTAAACTAACATTAAAAAATATGGAAAAAGTTACTATAAATGTCTAAAACTGAACTAACTTTTCTATTACTACAGAGATTACCATCATCTTCTCAGTAACCCAACTTTCTGACTAGTCTCCCCTCTTTGTCTTCTCTTACTCCTTCATCACACATCTTTCACTCACTTGTCCAATGATCTTCCCAAAACTTGGGTCTGATCATATAACTCCCCTACTCAAAAAAGTATAGTGGCTTTCTAGTACTTTCAGGAATAAATCTTAACTCCTCTGTTGGGCTTTTAAAGCCATTTATAAAGCCCCTTCCTACCTTTCCAATCTTTTTACACCTTATTCCCCTATATGTATTCCATGATACAGTGACAGTGATCTCCTTGCAATTCCTTAAGTACACTTCACTTCTTGACTGATCATTTTATCTGGCTCTCCCTCCCACAGCAAGAATGCTTACACTTTTTATCTGGATCTTCCTACTTTTCTGTTTTCCTTCAAGTCTCAGCTGAAGGCCCATCTTTTGTAATAAATTTTCCCTATCTTCCTTAACCTTAGTGACTTCCCTCTGAGATTCTACAATTCACCTCAAATAGCTAGCTCCCTCATTAGACTATGAACTAATTGGTAATGGTAGACTCTTATGTGTTGCCTTAGAATTCTTAGCCTTTAAGCACAGTGACTAGCATAAAGTAGGTGCTTAAAAAGTACTATTTGACTAACAAGAATATAAAGAATTTTTAAAAGATAATACAAAAATAAATAAATATTAAAGTATCAGGGGAAATGAAAAGTTATTATATTGTTATTTATAATCAATATCAATTAGACAAATCTCAACATTTTAGCAGTTTCCTTTAAGTATCTATATTGGTTGGTACAAAAATTGTTTGGTAGTACATTTTGTAAAATTCAGTATCTATGCCTTATTTACATCATAGTTAATTCTAAAATCAACAAATCATTAAGTTCTGATGTTTATCTCTTTTCCTGAAAGACCTTAAGAGAGCTTTCTGAGAGCACTACCATGTCAAGGTCACAAGATTAAGTGAGCAGTGATGATAGTAAAAAAAGTTATGTCTGTATATTCCAAAGGGTTTTACTAAGTTACTTAAAATTCCAAAAACATAAATAGTATTCTTTCTCTACAATGCATCCATGACAGCTAATTTCAAAACCCAGTACTCTAGGGCAAGCAAGCCTTCCCATCTAATCAAGAGCCTTTGTTACTGACAAAAGAGATTAATGTATAGGAAACTACAAATATCAAGAGATGTTTATTGTCTGATACATTACCATACTTTTCTTTTGGGTGCATATACAATATATAATCATTATAAAAACATTTTATTTCTATTAAGAAAATATAAATCATATGAAGATGTAAAATGAACAAAATTATTTTCAAAGAAAAAAAACCACTGACTTAACTATATTGTATATCTACATAAATCTCAAAGTCTTTTCACTTTCTTCAATAACATTTAAAAATAAAATAAACGGACTTAAAGCCCATACATTATTTTATAGAATACAGAAAAATATAAACAAAAATCTTCCAAACTGAGGGGCACGCTCAAAAAAGACACATCAAAAGAATCTTGAGATTTCCTCACTAGTTTAATAATGTACTATCTCCAGTGATTGCAACAAAAATGCCTTAGATGTCTGCCCAAAAGCCAGATGTTACAGTTTAAAATGTACTTTATATAGCTTGGTATAGATTTCATAATTAACATGTAAATAAAGAATGACAGAATGAGATAATTTTGCTGTAACCTAAGGCATTTGTTATAAAATAGTGAACATTTATAAGTTTTGTAGGCTAAATAGCAAATAAAGATACTTTAGTAATAAAATTTATAAAACACACACACACATACACAAAGAGTTTCATATGTGTATATGTGTGTTTTTCATGAACAAAATGCAAAGTTTTTTTCTTCAGACTTTGGGAGGTACTCCAAAGTAAGTAAAGGGCCTCATTTAGTTTCCCAACTATTGATTGTGTTCTTTATTCTTAATCACTTCATTATTTCAAAAGATCTATGATCTTATTAATGTATTCTCTCTCCACTTATATATCACAATCCCTCTTATATTTCAGTCATTGATTTCATTAGTTCATAACAGGCAAAAAAACATTTCCTTGGAGATATAATTTTGTTGATAAACACCTCTGAATTTTTTAGTCTGACCTTTAGATGAAAATTTGTTATCAAATGTTTGTAGTCTTTTCATTTTTGTAGACTGTACAAATTAAGCTCTGTCAGCATTGCCTTTGAACATTTTGTATTTATTCACATACCAATGAAGTTTCTCATTAAGCTTCTACCAAACTAACCATATATTGAATGATAACAGTATTAAACTAAATTTACCATATTATTATTGTGTAATTTGTTGCCACAGAATCTCAGTTAGTAGTGCACTGCTTTTTAAAGAATTTAGTCACAATTTCTGAAGCCAATACCTTTCAGAGAAATAACATCTATATGGGCCACTGAAAACTTATCTACATATTTTCTGCCTATGCCTTCTACACAGTTCCTTAATGTTCCAGAAAAACAAATTATTCCCCTATCAAATCTAATGCATCACAAAAAGTATACACTTAATAAATGTTTATTGATAGTGATGATAAAAGATTCTACAGATTAGAGTATTAGTAAAAAAAAAAACTGTTCAAATCCTGAAATGCCTTTCAACTTCCTATCAAAAAAAAAAAAAAAAAAAAAAAAAAAAAAAAAAAAAAAGATCACTTTCCATAGGGAGACATTCACAGTACTCTTCAATTTTTTAAAAAAGATGATTGGAAGGAGAATTCTAGAGAACCACCTAAAAATTAATTGAAATAATTAACAACTTTAGGAAAGTAGCAGTATACAAAATAAGGCCCATATAAATCATCAGCATTTCTATTTATAAACAACAAAATCTAGCAGCAAGAAATAGAAAGAGAAATTCCATTTGAGATAACTGTAAACAATTATAAAATATTTGAGAGTCTACCAAGACAAATTCAGGAATGAACTAAATATGAACTAAATTACAAAAAAAAAACTTTTTATACAAATAAAATCAGATCTAAACAATCAGAAATGTATTAATTGCTCATGGGGAGGTTAAGCCAATTAACAAAAATTATAATTCTGCCTAAATTAATCTGCTTATTCAGCACCATATCAAACTACCAAAAATTATCTTATAGTGCTACAAAAAAATTCATTTGTAAGAACAAAAGATAACAATATCAAGGAAATCAACAAAAACAGGAACAAAGAAATGAAGGAAGGTGGTCCTGCTGTACAAGATATCAAAATGTATCATAAAACTGAAATTATCAAAACAATTTGGTACTGGATAAAAAGTAGAATGATGGATCAGTAACATACTTTAGATACACAATATATTGTAAACCCAAAGATCCAAGCTTTGGGAACAAAATTCATTGGCAAAAACTGTTAAGAAAACTGGAAAATTGTATTCAGAAATTAGACATAGACTGTATCTTGAACACTATACACAAAGATAAGGTCAAAATGGATATGTGATTTACACAAAAATGGTGATACCATAAGCAAATTAAAAGAACATGGGATAGTTTACATGTCAGATCAGTGGATAAGGGAAGAATTTAGAACAAAGCAAGATACAGAGAGAATTACAAAATATAAAATGGATCATTTTGATTGTATAAAATTAAAAAGTTTTTGCACAAACAAAACTAATGCAATCAGTATTAAAAGGAAAGGAGAAAACTGGGGAAAATTTTACAGCAAGTATTTTTATCAATAATTTCTCAAATTCCATAGAGAACTGAATCAAATTTACAATATGAATCATTTCCCAATTGATAAATGATCAAAAGATATTAATAGGCAATTTTCAAGTGAAGAAATCAAAGTTATCTATAGACATATGAAAAAATGCTTTAAATCATTTTGATTAGAAATGCAAATTAAAACAACTTTGAGGTACCTGCCATCTCACAACTATTACATTGAGTGATATGCAAAAAAGGAAAATAATGTTTATGATTAGAGGATATGGGAAAACTGGAACACAAATGCATTGATAATGGAGTTGTAAACTGATCTAATCATTGTGTAGAGCAATTTGGAATGTCTATACCCAAAAGATTGTGCATATCTTTTGATTCAGCAAAAGTATCTAATAAATATCCTTTTTAAAAAAGGAAAAGGATCCATTTGTTCAAAAATGTTTATAGCATCTCTTTTTGAGGTAGCTAGGAATTGGAAATTGAGGAAATGTCTATCAAAGAAATGACAGAACAAATTCAGGTATATGATTGTTAACAGAGTATAACTGAGCTTTAAAAAATGATAAGCAAGGTATTTTCAGAAAAACTTAGAAAGAATTGCATGAACTTATACAAAGTGAAATGAGGATAACCTGGAGAACATTGTATACAATAACAGCAATACTCTATGATATAGAACTGTGAATTACTTGGTTATTTTCAGCAATAAAATGAGATTCAATAAAATCCCAAAGAATTGATGATGAAGCAAGCTATCTGCCTCCAGAGAAAGAAATGATGTCTGAATATAGATTAGGGATTCCTCCTTCCTTCTTTTCTTCCTTTCACAAAATAGGTAACATGGGAATGTTTTACACAATTTAAGATGTGTTACCCTATCAGATTGTTTATTGGCCCCAGGAGGTGGCAGGCAAAATGGGATAGAATTTGGAAGTTAAAACTTTAAAAAAAAAATGAACATTAAAACAATTTTACATGTAATTGAAGGAAAATCAAATATTATTTTTAAATTTTGCTTTTAACTCAAGAATAACTCTAGGAATTGAATTCAAATTCACTAATCTATTAGTTTACTAATACAATTCTCTTCCTTTTTCTTAAAAAAAAAATTAGGAAGGTATCTGATTGCACCACTTTTTTTTTTTTTTTTTTTTAGTATCTTCATAAGAGTACTGACCATGATTATTAATCCAAATTTGCCTATTTCTGGGATCTATTTCCAGTTCTCTACTTCAGTTACAATTCCCTAGTAGCTGTATATAATCTAAGATTATCCTCCTTAAAAAAGAAAGCAGCAGTCAGTCAAGAAGGCAGAATAGGTGAAAGAAGTATAGCCCAAATTCTCTAATACAAGCCCTCTTGATTGATAAATCAAATAAAGAATCACAGTGAGTAATCTTTCTAGCCAAGAAAACTGGGAAATTTATGCTGCAATGGAGTAACAAGAAATCCCAGAGGGAGAATATAAAATATCTCATAGTAAAAACAACTGACCTGGAAAATGGATAGAGGACAGGTAATTTAATTGAACTATCAGAAAGCATAACCACCACAATCACCATGGTATCACCTCTCACTGGAATTACTGAAACAGTCTATCAACTGGTTTCCTTACTCAAAGCCTCTTCAATTTATCCTCTACCGAGTAGTCAAAATGCTACTTCTAAAAGTACAGAATTGATGATGTCACTTCCCTGTTGAAAAACTTCCAGAGACTCACTGTTATTTCTGGAATAAATACAAATTCATCTGATTGGGATCTAATGCCTTTTAGTCTGTGACCAGGTCATTTTTCCTGGACTACCTTATATCTCCCTTATTTCCTATATTACACAATACAAGTCAAACTAGTCTTCTTACTGTTCCCCCAACACAATGGTGCATCTTCTGTGCTCAAAGTGAATGCTTTTCTACTTTGCCTCTCAGAACCTTCAATATTGCTTCAAATTTCAGCTCACTGCCATCTTCACAAGAGCCTTTTGTGATCTCTCCAGGCACAAAGTGCTTTACCTTCCCAAATCATCTAGAATTTATTTTGCATGTTTTAAATTTACTTAAATACATTTTGCTTCCTAATAAAATGCAGCCTCCCTGAGGGCAAAGACTTTTGTTTTTTTTTACAACACACAGTACCTAGCAGTATAAAGCATATGCCAAATGCATAATAAATGCTAAGTGATCTGTCAGATCTGCCATACAAAATTTCAGGCCTAATGGCATGCTATGGGCATATTGTCCAAAGAACAACCTGGCCAAGTAAAGAAAGGCATTTCCTCAGAAAGTTAATCTTTAGGGCATGAATTTATTTAACCACAGCACATCTCAAGGAGTCTATTTACTAAGATATTGAGGGAGTGCAATTTTCATCCATGAAGAAAATGTCCACAAAAAAAAGAAAACAGATAAAGCCGGAACCCATATACTATATGTAAAATACCATGGTGGAGGCAGGGGAAGGGAACAAGCTTAGTAGGCGCTTACTCTGTGTCATGTTCTATGCAAAGTCCTTTACAGATATCTCTTTTGATCCTCACTACTACCCAAGGTAGCTCATGCTATTCTCATTTTACAGCTTAGGAAACTGAGAAAAACAGAAGTTAAGTGACCTGCCCAGGTTCACACAACTACCTAAGTATTTGAAGCTAAATTTGAACTCAGGTCTTCTTGACTCCAAGCCCAATGCTCTATTCACTGCACTCAACCTCAAACAGTAAGGCAAACCAAACCAAAACTAAAAATCCCCTCAGCCACCAGGACATTGCAGGACAACAGGTCAAGACTATTCTGATCATCATCTTGATGCCCCATCTCCACTTCCTTCTTGACCCTCAAAACAATTAGAGAGTTAATTCTGCATTAATAATACTAAAGACCAGTCTTTTCAATTGCCTGCTAGTCTAAAACATCATTATATAGTATTAAAAGAATTAACATAATTAAAAGAATGTGACCTTAATCAGTATAAGGAATTTTTGGAGTGGGCTCTCTGCCCCATGACTCAGTTCACAACTCATCCTTGACTTAGTAAATAATAAAACTTAAGGAGTTGCTTGACTTAAGGAGAAATTGAGTAGCTTGCCCAGGATTTAGGAAGTAGTAACAGTTAACATACAGAAACTTGTCAAACTGAGCTGTCATGAAATGATACAGTAGAATAGTCATAATAGTTAGTAATATTTCTTGGGGTATATAAATAAGAAATTACTTCTGAGCAAAAGAAAAAAGGAATTAGATGCTATAATTAAAAATAACATATATCATTCTGAAGTTTGCAAAAAGCATTTTATAAATATTTTATACAAGCTTCTAAATAACTCTGAGAGAGATGATACAGATATTTTTGTGAACATTAACAAATTAGTAACTTGCCCATGGTCACTCATCTAGGAAGTATGAGAGGTGGGAACTGAACTCCGTCCATTATGCCACGGTTCTCAAAAATATGCTTTGTTTTATATCTTGGATTTGGAATCAAAGAGGCTAAATCATACGTATGTCTTAATAAAGACAGGAAGTGCTGGAGTTAGGATTTGAGGCTAGGTAGTTATGACTTCAGATCTATTTTTGTGTCTCAAAAGAATAATGAAGCCACAGGTTCTTTGCAACACTTCACAGAAGAAAATCTTTATGATGAATCTATTTTTTTCTTGTATTTGAAGAATTGTTAATACTATAGAAGAATGAATAGAAACATTTCCATGAAAAATTAAAATGCCTTCTTCTAAAAAAGCCAGTTTGAAAAAAAAAATAACTTACATTAAAGAAAAAAAAAAACCTATTGTTTTTGTAAAGGAGAGCATTAGGTAAAGCATTATAGATTGATACAAATTAAATAAGCAAAACAGTAATATTTAGGTTTTTAGGTCATTCACAAATCTTGAAGCATGATTTGAAAGATAAAGATTAAAATACTCGTATTTGAGTCTCTGAGAAGCTGGTATAAGAAAGCTTGATAAATTAAAATCATGGGGGCAGCTAGGTGGCGCAGTGGATAGAGCAGCACCCTTAAATTCAGGAAGATCCGAGTTCAAATTTGATCTCAGACACTTAACATTTCCTAGCTGTGTGACCTTGGGCAAGTCACTTAACCCCAGCCTCAGGGAAAAAAAAAAAAAAGAAAAAAAAAAAAAGAAAATAAGTTATGTGTTCCAACTACCTTCAGTTGACAAATGAGAAAAATAAGATCAAATAGTTAAATGATTAATCCTAAATTTAAATCATGGAACAATTTCTAGGGGAAAACAAACAACTGGCAATACATTTTAAAAATTGCTTTCCAATAAGTATAATTAGCTTTGTCATATTTTGCTTTTCTAAAGATTGATACTAGAAACTCACCTATGAGATACAGCTCCCCAAGCCCCATGTTTGTTTGTGAGAATATTAAGAATCTTTTGCTTCAGCTGATTGGCTGTGACATGATCCCGATGCTTAGCAGCACTGATAAGATGGTCACACATCTTTTCTTCTTCTCTTCGGTCAGCAGCATATTGGGCACACTGTGACTACAGAAGAACACAACAATTTACAATGATTAATTTTTCTACTGTTATAAAATAGAATTATATTTCGACCACAAATAAAAGGTGGAAATAAGTAACTCTATACAAAGATTCAATTATTAATGCAGATTTTTTTTTTCTTATGGATTGGATTTTTCTTTTTCTTGTGCTCAGATAAACAATTAGAATAACTCACATTACAGGACTATGAGATTTCGTAATCCTTTTATTCGTGACAATTTCATCAATTGCTATGCCTTGGACTAGGAACTAGACCTTGGAACACTTAACTCTTTCACCTCCAAGTATCTACTCTAGGGCTCCTGTTCTAATTGGTGACATAAATCAAAACCATAAGATTCCTTGGTCTTTGCTTTTTAAACTTAAAATCTAATGTGGTTCAGTAGGGGAAAAAAAAAAATTATCATACTTCCTTATTTTGATCATTATAATTTCATTCATGTGAGTGAGTGCTCCTTCCAAAACTAAAAATCATAAATGAAGGATAATATTACCCTGTCAGCAATATTATAGGAAACAAAAGCCTAAGGACAAAGAGAATGGATTTTATATTGGATATAATGAGCTTTCTGTGCTTCTGAAAGGGGCAATTTCTAATATATAAGAGACAGTTGGAAATTTGTCATTATACCTCAGGAACCAGACTAGGGCCAAAAATATATATATGGAAATCATCTGTACAAATCAAATACTTTCACTTTGTGACTTTAGTTTGTGTCCTCCTGTGAATTTTCAAGTGGAAAATCATGTTCTTCTTCACTAGCACTTATTTTTTCTAGAGATTGGTATGCTATAATCTTACTGGTAGAATTTTTTTTTTACTTTTATTTCAGGAAAAACTTGGGATTATCATTAAAAGTACCATATAAATCTAGCTAACTCTCCTCTTCATATTCAATTCACTATCTGCAGTGTTTGTCTGCAGATAGGGGTGGAGAACCTTTTTTCTGACAAGAACCATTTGGATAGCTATAACATCATTTGTGGGCCATACGAAATTATCAACTTATAGAACTCAAGCAGTGGAAGGTTATTATACCTAGCTTTCAGTTCATCGTCACCTGCAGCTGCCTTAGCAAATGATTCTGCCAGCCTTATGTTATCCATCTCTAGTTTAGAACATGGCTATTCATTATTAGCCTTTGTAGAGTTAGGAATTTACTTCGCTATACAATCCAAGAACTTTCAGGTCTTTTCAAGGCCAAAGTAGTTCAAGTGCTACCTTGTACAGATACATTTTCAGAATCCCTCCAGTTGTTAGAATTTTCCTTCTTTTTGCCCCTTGTACTCCTACCAAATGATTTTGCTTTTTCTATATATTTCTAAATAAGCTTTTTGTTGTAAATACTTAGGCATTTAATATTTCTGTGTATGCAGCCCATTTACTATTACAGATCACTATTCTATCTTATTACTTTTGAAAAGTAGCCACTGTTGCAATCTGTAAAGGGTTAATTCATTTTTCAATTTATCTTCTTGTACAGGGAAGCACCAATTAGTACAATGATCTGCCTCAGTAATGAGGTTAATATTTCATCAGTTCATTGGACAGTAAAATTAAATTTTCATTTTTCTTTCTTAACAATTACAGAGGCTAACAAAATGAATGTTAACTATGAAATTACCATCATAAAATACATCTGACTTTCCTTCTTTATATGAGGTTTATAAAACAAGCTTTACAAAATTCCCACAAATATTCTTTTAATTTCTTAAAAGAACCTTGATTCATATAATTACAAAATCCAATATACAATAATGCATGCTTTAAAACAAGGGTAAAACATACATTCATGTATTAAGTCAGTTGTAGCCTAGAGAAAAACATGTAACAGTTAAGTTTAAAAATCAAGTTACAATTATTGAACAAAACCTAGAAACAATATACGATATTCATTTTTCTTAAGTGAGATATATAAGTATATAATCTATAGCTAATATTTCCAAAAGTTCTAAACCATCGTATAATCTTCACAGTGACAATGGAATGATAAGGGACCTACATTAAAGCACTCTAGATGTTAACTAAGTGGTAAACCTTATAAATATTATCTTTTTGCTTTAAATTTCATCTTAGGGGTTTTCATATGACAAATACAATTAAAATGTATATATTCTATAAAACATCTTGGTTTTCTTACTGGAAAAGAAGATTGAGTTAAGGCTAATTCCTTTAGGGAATTTAGTTAATATTCCAAATCTTATTTGCTAACAGAAGCTAGAAATTAATTGAATATTCTCATTTTGTTTAGAGTTCTGACAGACTGTATACTTAAATATATTCTTCAAAGAACAGATAACTTGATCTTTTCTTGTCATCTTAGGTTACTGCATCATATCCTGATAAAGATCCAATGTTATTTATTGTTAAGGCAATATGAAATTTCAATTTGATATATACTTTATTGTAAATTTGCTTTTTATCAAAATTTAAAATATCTAGTATACAGATGGTGATAAAGTTGTTGCAGAACCATATGACAAGTACCTGATGTCTGGACTGAAAAAGTGAAGTAAAGGTTAAGTGTACTGAAAACAACAACAGATATCTCTGCGTCTCATACTTTACAGCAAGGTCAAAAAGCAGAAGAAATAGTACATCAGGCTATAAGTTTGAGAGAGCTGCTGCACTTAGATAAGAACCTCATTAAAACTAGAAATGTGGTCTCCAATTCCCAACCAAACCATACTTGTTGGTGCATGTTATGAAAATAGCACAGCTTTTTTTTTTTTTTTTTTTTTAAATTCAGTATGATAGTTCAAACCAATTGTAACACAAGCTCACCCAAATATCTTAGATACTAATATGAGAAAATAATAAATTTGGTTTCATAAAAGGAATGCAGCAAATATTGCCTAATAAAATATTTAAAAATAATGAATTCAGGAGATTTTAAATGGAATACATACTAGATTATCAGTACAAATGGGGCAAATAATGAAAATGTAAAACCACAAAAGAAACAAAAAAACATTTTAAAATATTTTGGGTATTCTTATAAAAACTGAATTTGAATATTACATCTTACTTTACATTAGAGGTGAAAGGCATTTTTCAAACTATTCTTAGAGCTTAATGATTTTGACAACTAAATGACAAAATAGCAATGCTTTAGAAGTAATCTATTAGATAATACACAAGAAAATTAAAATGAAATTAATGCCATACTGAATTAAATACTGGATTGATAAGTAGGACAATTTGTAGAATGGTTAATAAAACTGTTAGTTCTTTACTATTACTACTATAGTACTATTTACTATCACTCCATTACCTTCATCATCTTTCTAGTGGTTTGGAAAATCTGGCAAATTAAAAAATTACATTAAAATTTATTTGCATTTCCCTAAATAAAGTTAATAAATTCTGTTTAAATATTTGATCTTCTGCTATATCACATTATTAAACATTCTGATTAAAGTATATCTTCAAGTTGAGAATATTCTCCTGGCTTTCATGGGAACAGATGAGAAAATAAACTATCTATTTTTCTTTTTAATTAAATTTTTTTTAATGCCTTCAAAGAATTTTTTCTTTCTTAAAAATAAGAGAACAATCACTTTTTTTTGTTGTGTTATATGTAAGTAATGTCTGTCTAAAACAGAAAAGGTGAATTTCCATCTCTTCTCAAAAACTTACCTCAAATTCTGCATGTTTGTGCACATCCTCAGCCCTCTGTCGATTCAAAATAAACTCTGCTTCATTGGCAACACGCACTATGTGATCTTTCATAGCATGACACAACAATCTGAAGTAAAAAAAAGTATTTGATTAACTTCTGTTTATAGTTTTGACTCTTCCAAATTCTTTCAAGAATCAGAATACTGCAAATATTAAACTATCATCCAAATTGATTAAACTATTAAGCAAAATTATTTTTTGTGTTTGTTTCTATTTCAGAGTACTTTTAAAACAAAAATATACTAATGAATTCTTACATAAATGTGAAAATCATAATAGAGCTTGTAAATACAATTTCAGTTAATGAAATTTGTTTTTAGAAAGATTTTAAATTGAAGAAAACGAAAAGTTTTAAAGATGTCTAACAAAAGTGAGTGGCCTTATAATTTCTTTATTAACTACATTAAAACAAAGGTCTGATTATTATTTTTAGGGATACTATAGAAGAAATTTCTACACTGAAGGGGAGGGTAGAATAGATGATCTCTAAGAGGGCTGCCAGTTCTAAAATTCTATAGTTCTTCAATTCCTGAGAAAAGGAATAATCATGTAAACTTTGACCAAGATAACTTTAATCATAAGTGAACAAATGACTCCCAATGGGGACTGCTTAGTATCAAACAGGAATCCCTACAACAATAATGTTCTATAATTATACAATCTAATTTTGTAATCTCTGCAGTATATTATGTAAATAACTTTTCCCAGAAAATTATACATACTCTTTTGAGTTGATTTGATTTCATTGCATTTTCTTATCAATATTTTGCTATGATGGACTATATTTTAATATTTCTAAAGTGATTTTCAGTATCTGGTTTGTATTACCTATACATCTGATAGTTGCATAATTTCTTTGTTCCAAATTAGTTATGTAAGTATTGAGAAAAATTAAGTCCAAGATAGTTGTCAGTAGAAGTCTTTCCAAAATCTATGTCTTGTCTGACACAGAATTAATTACTCTATGATGAGATTTGGGTTAAATAACTGCCCTGTCACTCTTCATCTCATGAGAATGGTATGGGCAAGTATGACAGAGGCAGTACTGACAATCTTTGACAATAGTAGGAAATGTGAAACAGCAATATGTGCCAGTAATCTCTCAATACTAACTGAAAATGATATAAGCATATTCCAGTGGGAATTCTCTCTAGCTTTTGGGAAAAATAAAGATAAGGGCAGTAAAAGATATTAAGTTATTATAAAGATTGAAAAAATCTTTTACAATTATAATTTGTGAAAAAATAAAATTATATCTAAAAAACTAAATTAAGATACCAGAATAACTAGACAGAGAGAATTTTAATCCTAATCACCTGAAATTATAAAAAAAAAAAAAAAAAAAGAAAAGAAAAGAAAAAAGAAAATTGTAGTAAAATACATTTCAAAGTCAGAGGATTTTTCACTGAAAAATACTTTTTCATAATTTGCAAAGAAACTCAACAAGAGTCACAAAAAAGATTTTTCAATATTTATATTTAGAGTTCCTGGATGGGATTCTGGCATTTTTTTTTTGTCAGACTATTGCTGTATATAATAGAAATTTAATAAATTTTTGTTCAGTTGAATAGAAGGACAAGGAGAACTTAGTGGGACAACTAATTCTCAACTGCTAACAGTTTGGTCAATTAACAGAGGCTAGTTTAAGAGAATGACAAACTTTGAAACAATTGAAAAGACCACTTTCATCACCACTACAGGGGCAAAATGCATAATAGTTTATTATAAATAATTTCTAAGAAAGTCCCCAAAATGTAGATTATGTAACAAGCATGTGTAGTTGTCTGGCACACATTGTGCTATGCCTAGAGACTTATATAAGGAGCATATCTTATGTGCCAGGCAACATGCTAAGTGCTTTACAAAAAAAAGCAAAAAACGTGGCCCCTAACTTCAAAGAGCTCTTATTTGAATGGGGGAAGAGAATAAGCAATTGGCTATAGATCTAAGATTTGTGTATAACACATGGAAAGTAATCTATATGGGGAACATGATAGTAATAAGGAGGACTGGAAAAGGCTATGTGCAGAAAATGAGATTTTAACTGAGTCTTGAAGGAGGACAATGAAGGCAGGAGGTGTCAGTAATGGATGGAAGAATGGAAGGAAGAAAATAAACAGGGAAAGGAAAGAAGAAAGGAAAGGGGAGGAGAAGAAAGGGAAAAGAAGGGAAAGGGAGTGAAGGGAAAGAGAATAGGAAAGATTCCTGACCTCATTTAAGTTTTCCTTGCTACAAATATTGGAGTAGTCTGCCATTTCCCTTTCCAACTCCTTTTACAGATGCTGAAACTGAGGCAGACAGGGGACTTGTCAGCTAATAAGTGTCAGACACTAGCTGAGTGACCTTAGTTTCTTCAACTGCAAAATGGAGGCACCTACCTCATAGAACTGTTGTAAATGAGATGCATTTGTAAAGTACTTGACAGAGCGTCTTGACACATAAGAGATGCTCATGACTGTAACTACTGAACAATACTAAGTTCCTGACTTTAAGCTTAGCACTCTATCCACTGTACTAGCTGTCTCTAGCTGTAGATTTAGCTCATCTTGATTAAATAGACATTGTTCCAATGGACCAGCAGGCCATCTGAGGCAATTCAGTAAATAGGAATGCCATCAATGAATCCATAAGCATTTATTAAGTTCTTACTATTTACAAGTCAAAAAGTTAGGCAAGACAAAAATAAAACTGTTTCTGAGCTTAAGAAGCAAAATTTCTACTGGTGCAGATAAATATGTACACAGAAGTAAATATGCATTTAAGTGGTTTGAGGAGGAAGGGTATTCACAACAGGAGGAAGGATATATGGGAAGGCTTCATATGAAAAGGTGGTATTTAAGTTGTATAACAATAACAAGGGATTTTAAATAGTATAGTAAAGACATAGCACCATCTGAAACAGGACAATCTGAAGGCTCCAAATGTATAGAGATAGGATTTGGAGGCTATCCACGAAAAACATCAAGGTGAATTTGGCTGGACCATTAAGTAATATGTAATGAGACTGGAAAAGTAAGCTGGGCTCAGGTTGTGTCCCTCCCCAAAAGAGGGGAAGGGCTAATATTTAATCCTAGAGGGAGCTCCTGGATTTTATTGAGGAGAGAAATAACATGGTCAGACCCATGGTTAAGGATCTGTAGAGAATATGAATTAATGAATTCTTCCCTCCTCACTATCTCCCATCACACTTTTCCTCAGTATCTTCTCCTTTCATCCTGTTTCACACTAAGAGATGAAATAAATAAAAGTTGAAATGAAATAAAAGTTTTAACACGTACAAGTACATGTATGAGTGACCCAATTCCCTCCTGTTTTCTTCAATGGATCGCCACAGACCACATCATCCCCACTCTATCATTATTATTCTTCAGTCTCTGGCTGCTTGTTAAATGCCTAAAATACTTATGTACTCATTCTTGAGAAAAAAGAAAAGAAAAGAAAAGAAAAGAAAAAAAAGTCTAGCCTAATCCATTATTCCCTGCATTTAACACATATATTTATTCTCACTTTCTTGGGTAAATTTCTCAGAAAAAGTTATATAACAGATGTTTTTTTACTTCCTTTCTACTCACTCTCTTTTTAACTCTCTGCAATCTGGCCATTAATTGCATCAATCAATAGAAATTGCTCTCACCCAAGTTACCAATGCTTCTTAAATGCCAAATATAATAGCACTTTCTCAATCTTTATTCTTGTTCTCTTCACAGCTTCTGTCACTATTGATCACCCTCTTTTCTCTCTATGTTTACATAATACTTCTAGTTCTCCTATCCGTTTGATTACTTTTTCCAAGTCTTTTTTGCTTGAATTCACCCAGTCATGTACACACTGACTCACATTAGTACGTAATGGCATAAGCCTCCAAAGCTCTATCTTCGGTCCTCTTTTCTTCTTCCTCAATACTATTTTCCTTGATGATCTCATAAACTCCCATTTCCATACACACACACACACACACACACACACACACACACACACACACACACACACACACACATATACTAGAGTACATTATTGAACACAAAATGGATCATTTTGATTATGTTAAGTTAAAAAGGTTTTGTACAAACAAAACCAATGCAGACAAGATTAGAAGGGATACAATAAACTAAGAAAAACATTTACATTCAAGGGTTCTGATAAAGGCCTTATTTAAAAAATAGAGAGAGAATTGACTCATAAGAATTCAAGCCATTCTCTATCTGATAAAGGGTCAAAGGATATGAACAGACAATTTTTAGGTGAAGAAATTGAAACCATTTCTATTATATGAAAAGATCCTCTAAATTACTATTGATATAAGAAGTGTAAATTAAGACAACTCTTGAGGTATCACTACACATCTCTCAGGGTGGATAAGATGACAGGAAAAGATGATGTTAGGGAGGATGTGGGAAAACTGGGACATTAATACATTGTTGGTGGAGCTGTGAACTGATCCAACCATTTTGGAGAGTAATTTGGAATTTTGCTATCAAACTGGGCATATCCTTTAATCCAGTAGTGTCACTACTGGGTCTGTATCCCCCCAAAATAGATAAAAAAATGGAAAAGAACCCACATGTGCAAAAAAATGTTTGTAGCAGCCCTTTTTTAAGCAGCAAGGAACTAGAAACTGAGTGGATGCTCACCAACTGGGGAATGGCTGAATAAGTTATGGTATATGAATGTAATGGAATATTGTTATGTAAGAAACGATTGGCAGGATGATTTTAGAGAGGCCTATGGAGACTTACATGAAGTGAGGCTAAATGAAATGGGCAGTACCAAGAGAAGAACATTGCACCCAGCTACAAGAAGATTATGAGATTATCAACTTTGATGGACTTGGCTCTTTTCAACAATGAGGTAATTCAAGCCAATTCTAATAGACTTGTGATGCAGAGAGCCATCTGTACCCAGAAAGAAGACTATGGGGATTGAGTGTGGATCACAACATAATATCATCACTTTTTTATTGTTATTTGCTTGATTTTTTTCCCTTTTTTTGATTTGATTTTTCTTGTGCAGTATGACAAATGTGGAAATATGTATAGAATAATTGTACATGTTTAACACATATATTGGATCACCTGCTGTCTAAGGGAGGGGATGGGAAAAAGAAGGGAAAAAATTTGGAACACAAGGTTCTGCAAGGGTAAATGTTGAAAACTTATCTTTGCATATATTTTGAAAATAAAAAACTATTATTTAAAAAATGTTTGCAAGTCAGATTTATCTTAGGAGAAAGATTTGACACAAGGAAACCAGTTAGGTGGCTGTAAAAGTCCATAAAAGGGGCTAAACTAATGTGAACTGTGAAAGGAGACCAGGTGGGAGAAATATTGTGGAGGGAGAAATTAGATATGTGGGATGAGTGAGAGTGAGGAGTTAAAAAAGAGTGAAATTGACTAACCTGCTGATTAGAAGAAGGCAATAATGAGGAAGTTGAGAAAGTTTTGGGAGAATGATAATAAGTTCTCTTTTAGACATACTGGGTTGAAATGCCTAGTTAACACCTAGTTTAAAATGTCCAGCCAGACAGTTCATGATGTAGGATTTAGAGCTCCAAAGATAGTAGGACTAGTTACATAAATATAGGATTCATCTACATAAAAAAGATACTTAATCTGGGCTGGCTAGATGGAACAGTAAATACAGCACAGGTTCTGAAGTCAGAAGGGCCTGAATTCAAATCTGAACTTAGGTAACACTTCCCAGCTGTTTTACCCTGGGGAAGTCATTTGACCCCAATTGTCTCACCAAAACAAACAAGTAAGGAAATAAAGGAAAAGATATTTAATCCTTGGAAACTAAGGAGATCACCCAGTGAGAATATAGGGGGAAAAGAGAGGAGAGGGCAGGAAAAGAAGGATGAGAGCTATCTTAAGGTATTTGGAGGGCTAGTCCTTTAACTAGGAATTAGGCTAGTTTTGCTTAGTTTCAACTAAAAACAATCACTGGGTGCCAGTTAAAAGGAGGAAAATTAAGGTTTGTACATCTTAAAGAAAAAAATAACCACAGACCAAAAGCCCAGTCAGTTGTTTTCACTGTTCCCATCATTTCTTATTTCTTCAAGCTTCTATATCTCCTGCTCCAGCCTGAGGCATTAGAATATTTTTATGGCTGCTACCCTTTCTAAAACCTGGTTTTTGGAATTAATTTATGACATTATTTCATTATTTAAAGGAACTGAGAGCTAAGAAGTAGACTAATGTTAAATTTTAAGAGGAAGGAAATTTGTGGAAGAGTATAAAGACTGGGGAATATGAAATGGTGATCAAAATTATTTATATACAAACACATATACATATATAATTATGTATATAGAGAGAGCATATTTATTGTGGCTGTGCATATACATATATGGCATATACAGAAACCTCATAATGTAGATGTATATCCACTAAAACTTCTTTTTATTTCATGAAATATTAACAAGTAAACACCTTGAGTAAGAAGAAGAGAATAGAGCGCTGGGCCTGGAATCAATAAGATTCATCTTTCTGAATTCAAATATGGTCTCAAGTCTGAACCTGGGCAAGCCACTCTTAAATACCCTTCATTACCCTTCAGTTATCTTTGACAGAAGTTAGCTAAAAGTTCAGACTACAAAAATTTTCTTCAATTCTAGCCAGGAAAAAAAAAAAAAAAAAAAAAAAAAAAGGAGGCAAGGGAGACAAAAGATCCCAATCCCTGGCTTCTCCAGGACTTAGCACAGGGTAATTGCTTAATGATGTTTATTTATTGATTGCTGTCCTTCATTCTTGGAAAGGACCAAAATTGATATCACTATGTTGGAGTCAAGTGAGTGTGTTTCAACTGTGGCTAATCAGACCAATGTGAGTTTGTTATGTTCTGCCACAAGCCTCAAACAAATAGTCCATATGAACATTTGGGGTGGATTCTCTAACTTTGCACATCTCACGTTTCCTTCTGGGCTAACTCAATTATGTTTTGCTCACAGAGCACAGCATCTTCTCCAATGAGGACATGCCATATTGGGTGGTCCTTGTGCCATTGTCTCCCATGTCATACAACTGATTCTAAAGTTTTTAAGAGACATGTTGAGGATGTCCTTGAATCACTTTTTTGACTCTCTTGTGAGTGCTTGCTCTATGTGAGTACTCCATAAAAGTCTTTTTGGCAAGTTTACATTTGACATTCAAACGATGTGGCAGCCCTATAGAAATGCACTTCCTGAAGTAGAGTTTTAATGTTTGGCAATTTAGTTCAAGAAAGGATTTCATTGTCTGGTATCTTATCCTGCCAGGTGACCTTCAGAATCTTCCTAAAACAATTCAAATGGAAGTGATTCAGTTTCCTGAAATGGCATTAGTATAATGTCCAGTTTTCAGAGGCATACAACAATGAAGTGAGCACAATGGCTTTGTAGATCTTCAGTATGGTAGTCAGTCTAACACATTTTCTCTCCTATGTTTTTCCTTGGAGCCTCCTAAACATTGAGTGAGCTTTAGCAATGTTTGTGCTAACCTCATTATCAATGTGGAAAACTCTGAAAAGAATATTGCCAAAGTAAATGAACTTATCCACAGTATTCAAAACTTCTCTGTTTGCTGTAACCAATGGTCCTACATATGGAGGATGTGATGCTGGCTGATGGAGCACCTGAATTTTCTTGCTGTTAACTGTTAGGGCAAAATTAGTTCAAGCAGCAGAAAATTGACCCATGTTTTGTTTCCTCTCAGCTTAGGAGGCTGCATTGAGTGGATAATAATCTGCAAATAAAAAATCATGCACCAATACTCCTTCCATTTTAGTTTTTGCTTATAGCCTTTTCAAGTTGAAGAATTTACCATCTCTATGGTAGCTGACTCTGATGCCATGTTTATACTCACTGAAGGCATTTGATATCATGGTTAAGAACATTATGTTAAAAAAAAAAAAAACAGGAAAAAGCACACAGCCTTGTTTTTACTGCATTTCCCAGAAATATTGAGAGTACTGCACATTGTCCAAAACTCAAGAAAGCATGCAATCATGAAATTGACCTATTATACTGATGAACTCCTGTGGGCAACTACATTTTGACATAATTTTCCATAAGCCCTCTAGACTGAGAGTGTCAAAGGCTTGGTCAGATCTATAAATGTTGTATAGTATATAACACACTGGGGGCTATTTGTGGGCCAAAGACCTATATATGATGCACCTCAATCACTCAGTGCTGATGAAGCCACATTGATTAGTGATAAGGACATGATCTTAGAGAGATGGGTTAAACATTTCCATAGTGTTCTCAACAAAACATTATCAATCAAGGTTAAAGCCACTGAACATTTACCTCAGGTTAAAAATCAATCACTCCTTAGCTGAAGCTCCAACTAAAGAGGTTTTGAAGACCATTAGGCTACCTTTGTGTGGCAAAACACCTGGTGCTGATTCTATTCCAGCTGAGATTTACAGTGTGTGTGGGGGTGGTCCATTGTTCATATAAAAGTTGACTGAAATTTTCTATATTATATGGCAAGAGGAGATTACGCCCCAGGAGTTCAAGGTGCCTCCACTGTCCATTGTCCTGTGACAATCACGGGGAGGCTACTGATTTTCAGAGCATTCAACTTAGAACATTCTGGAGGATACTTTCCTGACCATCCCCTTTTAAAACCAGCTACCAGGGACCTAAGGAGTCAAGAAAATCTGTTGCTGAAATGATGGCAGAGCCTAGAAATGTGAGATAGGCAATAGTTCATAGGTCATAGTTCAGTAGTTGTTTGGAGTCTCTCTAAAGCAGTTTCCCAATTGGTAATGACTTTCCAAAGGAAACAGATCTCATCTGTCCCTGGGAGTCAGAGAAAACAGGGAGCAAGGGCTGGAGACAGGGGATAATAGGGCTGGATCTTTCAAAGGGAACAAATTAGTGGTTTTTAATGCCAAATTTCCAGCAAGAACATCTAGAAAAATGAGGACAATGTTTCAGAACTATTAAATCTGACCTAGAAAAGGTAATGAACAAGCATTTGAAGAAAAAGATACAATTCTGTGGATAACAGTACCCTGAAACAAAGGAAAATGAGTCAGAATCATTTAAAGAAGGTAAAGAAAGTGCAAGTAATTCTGCAAGGTCACTTGAAATAATAATAAAGCATCTCTATCAACTTCCATAATAATTAAGAACAATCAAATAAATAAGAATAGCAAACCAATGACAATTAATAATTGGAGCTCTTCAAGTATAAGTAAATCAATCTGATTAAAAACTAGAGAATTTAGAACAAAAAGATAGAAACTCTCTACAGATTTTTCTGAAGAAAAGAAAACAGCAAAGTGGAAAGTTAAAAAATAAAAACAAAAAATATGTATAATTAATCATAGAAAAAACTACATAATCATTTCAATAGACTTTAGAAATAGAATGATAAAATATATATCAAAAAAAGATAAGTTACATAATTTTACTACATACATTTTTAAAAGCTACTACGCATATAAAATTAATGAAAATAGGATTAGAAAAAAAGTGGTAGAGTAAGAAAATGTGCAAAATATCAATAACAAAAGTCTGATGCACAAATATCAATAACATGAAGAATCATTTCTCAATAGGTAAGTGGTCCTATATATGGCCAAACAGATTTACAAATAACTACATAGAACTGTCCATATGAACCCAAGCTATAAAATCACAAATAGGCAATGAAATGCAAATTAAACTGATGATTCAACTTACACTGTCATACAATTGCTAAAAATGGGGAAAAAAAAAAAGAAAAGATGAGAACCATCAGTTTTGGGGAAGGAAAATGCAAGGAACTGGAAAGTAGTCTAATCATTCTGCATTTCTATTTGGAATAATGCAAGAAAATAATAAAGATGTTATATAAAAATAAGAGGAATCAATAAAAATTATTTTAAGCTCTCTCAATAAACATATTGAAGTTTGACAAAAGGTCAGAGTCAGAAAGAAAAATTGTGAATTCTGCCTTGAATGTGCAGAATTTGAGGTGTTGATGTGGCATCCAGAAGGACAGGTCTAGAGGGCAGGTTGGGGACAAGATAGCTGATTATTATTATGAGTGATTATAAAAATTTAAATATGCAGTTATGGCATAATAATTTGTCCTATACATTTTTTAGGAATTTAAGTCAACTTTTTTAGCCTTCAAGATGAAGATACAATTTTTCTTTTTAAATTACTACAGCAATTTATCATCTAGTTTTGCAGACTAATCTTCAGATCACTGCAGTTCAGTCAGACTTTTGGTAGAATTATGTGTAAACAAAAAGCAACAATGCACATATATATGTGCATATATATTTATATTTATTAGCTAAGTCTTGTCAGAAATGAATTCTGGTTTCAAAATAGTTGCTATGGTCTCAGGACCTCATTTTAAGTCTTCTTTTAAGTTCTTCTGTTCTACTGGTGCCTTAGGTCCCTCTCCAATTCAGAGAATTCTAATAACAAAATCTCCTTACTATGAAGTATTCTGACTACTAATTACCATAGAGGGAGATTTTGTTTTAGGAAGGAGAGAAGACATCAGCATGATGTGATACTCCGAACTAGAAATACATATACAATATCTGGATTAAAATTCTGATTCCATGATTTTGCTAGCTATTTTACATTAAGCAAGTCACTTAACTTTTTAAGAAAGTTAGACAACAGCTTCTCTAAGGTTCTTTCTAGCTCCATCCCTTTTATCAATATAAATCAATATTTGTGAGAAATTTATACTAGTTTAGACCAAAAGGACCTCCTGATCCCATGCAGGCTCTTGAAAAGTTCAAATGTTGATCTCTCCCTGAAAGTATCTGGAGACTAGAGAGTGAGGAATTAAATGAGTTGTGGTGCTGACTTTTAACTTCATTTTACATCATAAGGAATATGAAAAATCTAATCCAGTTTTTCTTTCTACTTAATAATTTCCAAATTCTGATTATTCCAAAATCCAAATCTGGTTTATGTTCTGTGGGTAATATTAGTAGTAGGACAAACAATTTGGGACATACATCTCAAGATGTGTGGGTACATGCTATGACTATATTCCTGACTCCCAAGATCTGGTGATATTTTAAAATTAAATACTTGACCACTTTTTTTTTTTTTTAAATAAAATTTCACACAGCAAAAACGTTTTTCAAGAGAATAAAACATAGTCTTCATAAATAGGCTTCTTTTAATAGGTTTGTTATGTGGAGTAACATAAAGAAAATTCTGACTTTTATTTAATGGGTAGGTTTTTAAAATGTTTTGTTCATATTTGTGTGTAATTCTACTTATTGACAGCAAATATTGAACATTCACTGATACGAAATGTATTTTGTATCAATGAATGTAAAACATCTTTGTCTTGCAGAATTATATACATGATCGTAATTTAAAAAATAAAACTTTAGGAGGTTCTTTGTGGGTGGTGGTTGATTTACATTGTGATTTATCTTGGTCTACTGTGAAAGTAAAGAGCAACATTCATTCTTTTTTATTAAATAAATATTAAATCTGTTGTTTTGTACATACATGTATATGTAATATATGATATATATCTGTATGTGTATGCAAATATATAAAGTAGCATTCTAAACATGCCCCCCCACACACACAGATGTACACATGTGAACACACATGAGAAGCCAGAAGTTAATCTCTGGAATATCCAGCATGTGTTGTCTAGTGTTCTTTGAGATTCTTATCTTCTGAGGAATTCATTATTTCCTGAAGCCCTTAATGATTTCACCAAATTCTGAAATATCTGGACAACTTATTTGAATTTAAAGGTACCTATTTTATTAAGATACATCTTTAGGTATTAAATTAAATTTTAATTTAATTTTTTTCACCTGTTCAGATTTGATCCAACAAATTGTAAATCCCTCAATGACAGAAATTTATATTATGTTTACGTGAATCTTCTCATAGTGTACTGTGAAGTAAGCTCTTCCTCACTCCATTTATATGAAAAGAGGGGAAAGCAAGACCTTTCAGTTCAATTCAATAAGCACCAATTACCAGATATCATATTAAATGTTAAAGATACAAAACAAATGTACATAGACAAATAAATACAAAGGACATAAAAAGTAATTTTGAGAAGGAGATATTAACTGGGCAGAATGATGAAAGGCTTTGTACCAGAAATAAAACTAAGCCTAAGGAGGAGAGGGGTACTCTGAGAGGCAGAGGTGAAGTCAATTTAACAAGCACAGTCAACAAACTGATTATGTGCTAGGGACTGTGCTAAGAGCAGTACATATAAAGAAAGGTAAAAATACTACCTATTTTCAGGGAACTCACAACTGAATGTAGAAGACAATTTGCTAACAACAGTATAAATGAGATATATGTAAGATAAATTTCAGATAATTAACTTTAGCCATATTGGAGTGAATGGGAGAGAGGGAAAGCAAAATAGGGTAAAGAGGTAAAGATTTGTTGTAGATAGGACAGATGCCATGTCCTGAAAGAAGCCAGAGAAGTCAACAGGTGAAAACAAGAAAGAAAAGAATTCTACTCAGGAGGAGCAGTCAGTGAAAAGGAATAAAGTCAGGGAATGAAGTGCATAATGTAAAGAAACAACAAGGAGGCCAATGTCACTGGATCATAGAGGATATATACATATATATAAAATTATAAAAAGACTAGAAAAGCATGTTGTAAAGGGATTTAAAAGTCAAAAATAAGGAGATATATATTCTTCATCCTGGAGGTAACAGGAGACCTGTTTACTGATTAAATATAAGGATAATATGGACAGACTTATGCTTTTGAAAGATAATTTTCATATATGGGTGAAGAACATCCCAGAGTAGGGAGAAACTTATATCAGGAAGATAAACCCACCAAGTGTAGAATGTTCCACTAATTTCTGCCTTTTTTTTTTCCCCCTGGAGACTTGGCTTACATATCTCACTGAAAGTATAGAAGATTATCAGTATGCTCAATATCAATACTAACTGGCATGGGCACTTTAACCTGCTCTGTTTTATTGATTTGGATTTGTTTGGGTTCTCCTTAGGCACCACGCTAATCCTCCACTAGCAGGACATATTGGCATTGCACTTAATGTGGATACTGGATCAACTTTTGTCCTATGGAAGCTAAGTATTGAGTCGGCTCAAATCCTCTTTTTCAAGAAAATTTTCTCTTTCTAGCATGTGCACACATATATCAAAACTACTTTATCTTACTTTGTATTGCCAGCATTTTAGCACAGTAGCTACCACATAACAAAAATTTAACAAATACTTGACTTACTCATTTAAAAGATGGCAGCATGAAAAAGCAGTAAAGAAAGCAGTAGAAAAAAAATGGATTTGAAATCAGGAAATACAAGCCCAAATATAAGTTCTGATATTTTATAGGTGCGTTGACTTCCCGCAAATACCTTTGTGAGGCTGAGAATATGTATAATATTTTGATCATAGTACCATGAAGAAAATATTTTGTGAACCATGAAATATTGTAAAAATCTAAACTACTATTATTCAAGTACATTAAAATGGCTATAAGCTATGCTTAAATTCACATAAAATTAATTTACCCCAAATAATTTTGAAATAACTTGATTTCAAGTCTCAATATGAAAAGCAACTTACTGATTTTATTTATAAAAATAATTTTATATATCTTAATTTCTATGAATTTATTTAAAAATTAGATACTTTGATGCCTCTGAGTTCTCTTGGATATGAACACTCAATCTGACTATTCAAATTAAAAAAAAAAAAATCTCCATTCCCTGTCATCCTGTTCTTGTTCATGTCCTCCCCAAAATCATTCATAGGAAATTTCCTTAATATGCTCGTAATCTTTCTCTAGACCCTTGGCATGGGATAGATATTTGTTATCCTTTCTGTCATGTAAATGACTCTCTTCTTAAAAAAAAAAAATAAAATGCAAATATATACACATATATTCATTTGTTTGGATTTATTTTCAAAACTATTAAAGTTTAAAACTGACATAAGGCTTTTGGGATACTATAAATAAATATTGTTTATGTATCACTTAAAGAATATATATGTATGCTTTAGATCTATTCTATGAAATTTAAAAGATACATGTATATATTTATAGCATATCTCATATTTCTTTGAAAGGCATAAATAAAACATGTGTAAGATTCAAAATCTAATTAAATAACTTTTTAGAAACATAAATTTCTCGATTTTATATTTTTTAATCCCTCAATTAAAATCATAGCATTCCCTGATATGAAATGAATTAAGAAGGTAATAATTTAAGAATTTTTGTTTTCCAATAGTTTTCAGCAATTCTGCTTCAGATCAAAACCAGAAATACTTACTTAAGGGATTGAGGGACAAAGTTTTGGTTTGTTATTATTGAACAAGATTTTAAAATAAAATTTTAAAAATGGGTAAATGATACAAATACTCCCTCTATTCCATAAGAATCCTCCAAAACAACCATGATGTCTTATTTTGGATAATTTAACCTAAATTTTTATTTATTAATCTGGTTACCTGAATGCTGCAATTTAAGTCCTTCAGACTCTTCTAATTTTTCAATTCACATTTTTAACAATTTTAAATGAGATCATTATTGCATAGAGATTATAAGCAATTTTATATCTCATTAACCTTGCTTTGTTTTAATTACAAAGATCCTTTGTTAGATTCCTTTAAATGATGCAGGTTATAATTTCAATCTGTCCTAGGGAGTATTTTAATTCAACTGCACATTCATCAACTGTTTTTGTCCTGTTAATTGTTGACAACTGCACAATTATACTCTCTAGCAATGATTGATGAATTATATCCCTAAATTTAGATGTTAAATAGGATAAATATTTATAACAATTTCCACTTATTGATTCTTATGTTCATCTCCATTAAACCATTAAAGATTGAAATCCTAAAAGTGGAGTGAATGTATATTAGTTCACATTCCATTTAAACCTTTGAAAATATCAAGTGAAAGAAGATATACTTTTAGGTACAGTAGAGAGACTTTCATGGTAATTCTGTAGAATATTCTTAGATGCCATATTTTGGGACTAAAATTCATGTGCCAGATTTATGACAGTAAGAAATTTTAAAAAGAGGATACACTGATATATATAAATATATATATATATGTGATTTTAAAAAAGCAATTCTGATACTAATTGGTTATGTGACCTTAATAACCAAATTACTTATCCCCTTGGGGTCATATAAGTTCATTATGAAATAAGAGGGTTAAAATACTCTCTAAAAATCTTTTCCAATTACTAAGTATTTTGAGTCTGAAAATTAAGGTGTTAACATTTAGTGATCATCAATATTGCATTCAACTGTATAAAGTAATAAAAAGGATGTATAAGAAATGGATCTTTCCCTTAAGGAGCATTCAATTTAATTTGGGGGATAAAATTCATACTTAATAAACAAATAAACTGGTACCAGGAGAATGAATGCAACGAACTCTTATCTTCTCCTCGTCTATATTTGCTCTATTAGTAAAAACTATTTGTAAAAAGGATTTTAAAAAATCTTTATGGATACAAAGATAGTTGCTCTTTGTTTTCAGAGGATCTAAGCATATGAAATTATTATTAATTTAAAGTCTAAAAGACTCATGATTTAAAGAGGTTGAGTGCTCTCATTGGAGAAACTGATGTCACTGCTTCTGTTTTATCTATTATCATGATTAAAAATATATTATCTAGAGTCCAATAATCTAGTAATACAGCTTTCTGAAGTTTTCTAGGCTGATCCTTACATGAAAAACACATAATCTATTTGGTTAAAACCTAACCTTTTCATCTTAGTAAATATTTCCCAGATGAGAAATAGTGTTGTAGAGTGCCTTGAGGGACAGATAGACTTGAGGTAAGGGCCTACTACTTCTGACACATATTAGTTGTGTGAGTCACATAACATCTTAGCTCCTGAGGCAACTCTTTAAAGGGCTAAACTGCTTTTTTGTATTAATTTAGATACATCTATACAGGTAATTCTTTGCAAGAATAAAAGCCAAGAATATCTACCAAAGCTAACATTGTCCTGTATAGACTGTAAATAAAGGGTAATCCAGCACTTCCGACATGATACTTTAGACGATAAGGTTAAACAAAAACTATCAAGGCTAAGAAAAACATCTCCAGTTTTCGCAGTACACATTTAAAAAGAAAAGGAAACCTTCATGTTTATATTTGAATTTCCTTTTTTAGTGAGTTGTTATGCAGTAGTAAAGACATTTGAGACCTAGGGATAAACTAGTCAAGTAGATGACAAATACATTATTATTTGAAAAACTGTTTCAAATTCAACTGTTTTTTTTTTTTTTTAAGTTTCCTTCCCCCTTTTTCCCTAGTTAGAGTATCAGAGAATTTTTTTTTTTTTTAAACAACAAACTTTCAAATAAAATTTGAAGTGGCAACATTACATGTGCAAAGCAGTAGCCAGGGCATAGTTCACTTGCAGTTAAGTTTCCCTATACAACAATTCTCTGTACCCTTTCCAGAAATCTAAAATAATAAAAAATCTCAATTAGCTTACTAAAGCAAATGCCTCATCTCAAGTTTTGATTTTTCTTACTAGCCCTAAACTTACCTTATAATCTTTCTAATAAGAAAAATGTAAACTATCAACAACAAAATAACAAATTTTTATGAAAATCTTAAAATATTTTCTTAAAGTTTAAAAAGAAAAAGTCAAGAATTCTACTTCACTAGTTTAGGGATTAACAGAAGTATCCAAATACAGCATGGGGGAAAGAAGACTGTTTATAAATTCTGACAAGATTTAGAGAATTTTAGTTAACCATAAGCTAGTACAAGAAAACAGTACGATATAATTCTTAAGAAAGCTAATCTAAGTTCTGGCTGCTAAATTAACAGACATATAGAATTCAAATGCGATGAACTATTCTTTTTCTGTTGTTAGAGAGGCTACATAAAAAGCAATCAATTCACTTTAGGTGAGGACTCTGAAAATAAGAATTGAAGCAAAAAATAAAAGAAAGCTTAAGAGTCTACAAATCATACCCTTAGAAGAATCATACCACTAGAAGAATTTGGGAAAGTTCAATTTGAAGCAGGGACTAAGGGGAAGACAGAATTGTACATACTTTGAAACAACCTCATTTTGAAAAGAATAGATTTTTATGTTGCTTCAAAGGCCAGAACTAAGACTACTAGATGAATATATATTTTTTCTTTTTGGAGAGAGGAAAAAAATCACTAGAATTAAAAATGAAATAGTTCCTTCATGATAGTGATTTTCTTATTAGGAGTATTCAAGGAAGATGAGCCTATAGCAGTGATGACATAGAAGTGATTTCTACATTTATTAGAGCGTTTGAAGCAGCATAGGATAGTAGGAAGAGTGGAAGGGCTTGAATTAGAAGAGACATAGTTTTAGATCCCACCTCCAATACTAGCAGTGCTAGTATTGTACTATGAACAATTCATTTAATTTCTCTGGGCTTCAGTTTTGCAAAACAGGGACAATATTACCCAAAGTAACTATCTCAAAAAGTAAATGTGAAGATTGAATATGATAATATATGTAGAAAATACTTTGGAAAAAACATAATATATCTTATTGTCATTTTAATCCAAGGTCAGGAAGGAGAATAAAAATCAAATACAAGATGGCAATTACTGTTATTTATACTTCTGGTAAAACTAAAAAAAAAATTGGTGGAGGTTGAATCTACTGGCTAAAACGATATTTTCCATGGCCCTCCTGCCGTGAATCACCACAGAAAATTAAAACTATAAGGCAGGGCTTTTAAGAAAATACATAGCTAGCAGTCTGAGCCTAATGTTTATTTTTCAGGGCTTTTTCTCCCTTCTCTTTCATCAGCTTTTTTATAAATATATTTGCTGGAGAGCACCACAAGATTACATATCCCAGATATGACAAGATTTATTAAAATATATGTTCTGCATGTTTTTGTGATTTTCAGGGAAACAATTGAAATCATACATGCACAATCTTATACTTCTTTTCCTGCATGCCACTTCTACTTTCAAAAAAAAACAAAAAAAACACACTATACCATTATTTAAATATATTTCCCATCTCTTCTTTTTAGCATTAGATTTCAAGAAATATTTGAGTTTTAAAGAAATAGCACCTGCTTTAAAGTCTAGGAAATTCCATCCCGTTTAAAGCTCTAAGTACTCATTTCTATAATCATATGGAATGCTACTGATGAATAGCAGTATCTTATAAGGTCATGGGATTATGAACTGAAGGGAATCTGAGAGATCATCTAATCTTACTTCCATATTAAACAGATGAAAAACTGAAGCCTAGAGGGTAATGTATCTTACACAATGCAAATGAATTAATATAGTCCTATGAATTAAGAGACCTGATTTAACTCAAAATTAAAATGTATTCTGCATAACTTTGAATTAAATTCTTAATCTATGAATGTGATTTATAATTTATATCATTTGCCCAACAAAAATAAATTTGTTAGTAGTAATGCCATATAAACCATAATTATTAGTGTACTATGAGAATAAGTCTTTTTCAAGCCTTTTTCACTCCATTACACCAAAGAGAGGTTCTTGTTTAATCTAGCCTATACTATAATGATTTTTTAAAAGTTCACAGAATACAATAAATTAGAGAAGAACTGGAAATAATTTAGCAAAACAGTATCATTTCAAGAAGATAAATCATTTTGAAGAAAAATAGCAATAGTGACCAAAATGCATGTTAAAAGTTTAAATTTTTTTTTTTTTTTTTTTAAGTGGGTTGTGAAGAATTTAAATATCTGGCTTAGAAGCCACGCATGTCACAGAAGAGATAGGTACATCTGGCTTGATATGTCACTGCCAACTAAGCCAAAGAAAGCCCTTTACTAGTCGACTGTAAATAAAGGAATGGAAAATAAAGTAAAATAAAATGACAGCTAAAATTCAAGATACACATGTAGAGAATAAGTATTCCATCTTAGATTATCAGCTTTATAGAAGAATAATTCAGTATTTTGTCTGTTTTGAGTATATGACAAACATTTGCTTCATAATAAAAATGAGGAAGTATGCAGTAAACACTGTGTTCCCTAAACAGATGGAGTGGCAGATGGGTTTACAGATTGGATTCTCTTGATCCTCTGTGTAAAAAAACTTGTTCCTCAGTGAGATTGTGGCTCAAATCTCAAATAAATCTCATAAACCTTTCTGGCCCTTTTGCTTTGTAAAAGGTTTTTTGGTAAATGAATGACTCTAACATTTTATGTTTTAATAAAATAAATATATTTACCCAAATGCCTTATATAATAAGTCTCAATGAATTTAAAAAGAACTTTTTCAGTCTCTTTGGAGCTGATAGTTAAAGGATATAGTTGCCTAGTAAACTAAAATATAAAATGACTACTTCTCTAAAAACTTGAAAATAATTACCTTCCTTCATTGATGAGTTCAATAAATGCAAGTCCTGCATTCTTCTGAATCGAATTTTGCCATTCCTAAATGGAAAAACAAACAAACCAGAACATGTTTAAAGAAGTAGGGATAGTAGAATAGGATGAATATAATCAATTCTACTGGCTAAGAGGAACAATGGAACACTGTGATGGTTGAACAGTTGGATTTTTAAACTTCCATACATGATTTTATTTCAAAATTATTTCAAACTTAATTGAAATAAAAACACATATTTACATAAATGCATACATATATTTATAATGTCTGCTATTATACTACATATAAACTTTATTGCACAATTGAATTCTCAATTAAAAAAAAATCTCACTCCCATAAGTAATTGGGATTAAAACTAAATAATTCAACCCATAAATATTAGTCCAAATGATAAGTTTTCATGTTTTAACTTCTAATAATTTTAAAGTGAAAAAAATATATAGTAAATAGCTACTTATTTCAAATGGTTTGAAAATATTTTGATTAATGTAATATTCTGGTTGATTATAAATAACTGAATTCTTTGCTAACAGGGAAAATACACAATATTAAAACCAATTGCCACAAAACTTAACCTTTCTAGTGCTTAAAAGATTATGAGAACTTGGGAGTGCCTCTGGGTCACTGTAAAAATCATTTATCAGTGGGCAGCTAGTTGGCCCAGTAGATTATAGTGCCAGGCCTGAAATCAGGAAAAGTTGGAGATGTAGCAAGGGATAAAAGAATCTAGGCATATTGTGGTCCATGGAGCACAAAAAGTGGAAAAACATTCCTAATATTATTGTTAGGAATTGCTCAATTAATGAAGAATAAATGAAAAAGCACTTACTACATGTAAAACATTATGATAAGTGGTGGGGATAAAGCCAGAAAATAATGATAGTCTCTATTTTTCAGGAACTCATATTCAAACGCAGAAGTAGCTGGAGTTCATATAGAAAGATCTCAAGATCCTTAGGTAATGGCAGGAAAGCCGAGAGCAACCTTTTTTTTTTTAATTTATTTTCCTTTCTATTGATAAAATACTATGAGGTTCTGATGAATCACATGATAGTGCCAAACAGAGAAAGAATGGGGTGTTTGACACATGTAGGTGAGAAGTGAAAGGCTCAGAAAATGGTGTAATATTGATTATATCCCTCTAAAAGAACCATTTCTTTTAGGTTTGTTCTCACCAAATCAAGACCTCTAGTCACTCAATCACTCCTCTACTTTCCTAAACTGTAATCACCATTTTGGCATTTGGAGGCCCATCATTTTCCCTTACAGTCTTTACTATCTCTCTCTTCTTTATTTTAAACTGTTTTATATATATAGATAATTTGCTGCTGTCTAGAAAAATGTGTAGGACTCTCAAATCTTTAATAAACTCATTTCCTGACTTCCATTTGTGAACTTTTTACAAGGGTACTTCTGCATGTGTACTCCCCACTAAAATTGTCCTAAGAAGAGTAATTAATGATCCTTATCTGCTAAAATTTTGATAGTCTTTTCTCATCACTGATCCTTTTAGATACTTCTGCAGCTCCTGACACTATTGACTAAGTCCTAACCTCTTCTCTCCTTTCTCTGATCTCACATCACCTAGATACCTTTTACTATTACCTTGTCCTTCACCTCTGACAAGATGAGATTAGCCTTCAAATTAAGGCCAACTTCTCTATTAACACAATTAATTCCATCCCATTTTCTCTAGCAAAACTCTATGATCTTTACTTTCATTTACTTTGTCAATCTAGCTAATTCACTATTGTTTCCTGTTTTTATCTTGCTTATCCTTAAAAAACTTTTACTTGATTCTTCTATCTCTGATAACTCTCAACCCATATTTCTTTTGACATATAGTGGCTAAATTTAAGAATGCAGTCTCCATTGGGTTTCTCCAATTCTTTTCTTTTTCTTCCTTTATAGTCTGATTTCCAACTTAATCATTCAACCAAAACTGCTGTCTTTCAAATTATCAATGATCTCTTAATTTCCAAATCCAATAGCCTGTTCTTAATCCTCATCCTATCTGATTTCTTTGCAGCCTTGAGACACTTTCATCCTCTTCTCCCTAAGTTTTCAGGACTCACTCTCTCTTCTCTCTTGTTCTACGCCTACATATATGACTGCTTCATTTGATAGATCTTCATCCTGGTCAGGTCATTTAACAATGGATATTTCTGAGCGCTCTATCCTAGGCCTTCTCTTCTTCCTCTATATCAAAGCTTCTCAAAACCCTGTGAAGGGTTGCATAACTGGATGTGGAATTATGTCTTCTTATCAGCAAATGTCTGATTTGTAAATCTATTTCATATACCCAGTGTCATGTAAAAACTCTTCAGGTGAAAAGGGGTTGTGAGTGGGAAAAGCTGAAGCAGCTCTGCTATATATAACTTCACCTAGCTATTTTATCAGCTCTCATTCATTCAATTACCTTCTCTATGCTGATGAAATATAAAACCATTAATTTCTCTGCTGATTTTATTTTACAACTCCAACTGTTCATTAGAGATATTTCAAATTTGATGTCCTATAGACATCTTGAAATTGACATATCCAAAACAGAATTTACTAGTTTTTCCTCCAAATCCTCTCTCCTTCCAAATTGTCCTATTACTGTTGACAGTATCACCATCTTTCCAGGCCTCTAGGACTAAAAACTACATTTCATCCCTGACTCTTTACTTCCTCTCCTTCTCCATAATAATCTGTTACCAACATTTATTGATTGTGCATTTGTAACAACTCTCTCATGCCCTCTAGTCTCTTTAACACTACTACCTACTGTAGTATGTAGCCTTTTTTCTCACCTCAGGACTATTATAATAGTCAGCTGTATGTTATACCTGCCACAAGTTCCTCCCCATTATTTTCCACTTAAGTGTTAAAAGTCATTTTCCTAAAGTACAGGCACAGTCATGTCACCTTCCTATTCAAAATAGAACAGTGGCTTTAAAAATTTTAACTCTCAGGGCAGCTAGGTGGCGCAGTGGATAGAGCACCAGCCCTGAAGTCAGGAGGACCTGAGTTCAAATCTGATCTCAGACACTTAACACTTCCTAGCTGTGTGACCCTGGGCAAGTCACTTAACCCCAATTGTTTAAGTTCTTTAACAGTCTTCTTATTATCCATGCTCTTTCAGTGTCAGATGTTTCTTAGATCTTCTCCTTTATTTTGAGGTCTTTCTCTTTTTCTGTCTCTCTCTGATGGACAAGGCGAATATGACTCGTTGGCACCCATCTGATTCCTTCTCCTGCTGAAGAAATACAAGCAAACCCTCTCCCCCAGGCAGTTAACCTATCTGGTCCCTTCCATTCACCACTTTCTGGATCTCTCCTCAGCAAAAAAATAAAAATTAATTCTGTCACTCAAAAGCCTTCATAATCTGCTACTTTTCCAGTTTTATGATATCTTACAAGAACTTCTCATTCCAAAGTTCTCTGTGATCCAGTAACACTGGCTACCTGGCTGTTCCTCAAAAAGGCAATGCATCTCCTGAATAACCTGTCTCCCATGCCTGAAATGGTCCCCCCTGTTATCTCCATATTTTAGCTTCCCTAGCTTCCAGTCTCAGCCAAAATTCCAGCCTTTCCCAATCCTTCTTAATTTTATTTTAGAAATGAGGCCTTTATATACCCTTGGATAGAAAAACTTTCCCCCATTTTCTGCTTCTCTTCTAATCTTGTCTGCAATGGTTTTGTTTGTACAAAACCTTTTTAATTTAATATAACCAAAATTATCCATTTTGTATTTTATAATGTTCTCTAGTTCTTCTTTGTTCATAAATTCTTTCTTTCTCCAGAGATCTGAGAGGTATAGATTATTATTTGTTCTCCTTATTTGTATTTTTACCTTATCTTTAGTCACACTTTTTAAAAATATAAATTCTATTCCTGATCTTGGTTGTGGTGTTTCTGTATATCTCTTCTTTCCTATTCCTGCTAACTCTTCTGCTTTAATTCTGCTCCTTAACTTATAGGTTTTCAGAAGTACTAGCTCTCCCCCAACCCAATGTCTCCATGTCTCTTTCTTCCTCTGTACTTTATTTATTTAACTAATTATTATTTTTATCTTGTCCCTAGATAGTTTTGCTTTTTAGTAAGATCATACTCAACTCTGCCCCAATCTTTCTTTTGAGTTACCCAATTACTGATGTCAATCTTAAACATATGGTATACATTTCATGTAAAATAAAACCAATTTGTCCACTGAAAATTCCTTGAAATTAATCATGGAGATTAGAAAGGAAGCAATAAATTAGGAAAACATTTTTACATTTAAGTGTTCTGATAAAGACCTCATTTCTAAAATAGAGAACTGACTCAAATTTATAAGAATTCAAACCATTCTCCAATTGATAAATGGTGAAAGAATACGAACAATTTTCAAATGAAGAAATTAAAACCATTTCTAGTCATATGAAAAGGTGCTCTACTTTCTTTTGATTATTTCCTATTTATCTTGTATATAGTTTGTTTGTACATAGTTGTTCGCATATTATATGCCTCATTAGACTTGTGAGGTCCTCAAGGGTAGGGAACGTCACTTGCCTTTCTTTATATCCCTGGTTCCTGGAACATAGTACGCATTTAATTAACTAACTGGTTTGTGATCTTTTGATTTTCTTTCTCTCTCTAAATGTTCTTTCTCCATTTCCTTTAATGGGTAATTATCTATATCCTGATTCTTCACTCTGGGTATCTCCTAAAGTTCTTTTTAGATTCTTTTATCTTCATATCCTCACATCAGCTTACATGGATTAAATGTTCATCTACATCTAGATGACTTCCAAATCTATATTTTGAGCCTTAAACTGTCTATTAAATTGCTTTCCTACACCGCTAATTTCATATTGGACTTCTTTTCCTAGATATTTTCCCTTTAAACTGGGGATTTCAAAATCTGGCAATAATATTCCTATGTGTTTTCCACAAAGGATCACAATGAGATGGTGATCAGTGGACTTTTTTTTCCCCCTATTCCTACTTTCTTCTCATGTTCTATCACACCAGGACAATTTTCTTGGATTACTTCTTGCATTATTATGTCAATTTCAGGTAGTCCAATTATTATTATATTTTCTCTTCTTGATCTGTTCTCCATATCTACTATTTTTTTCTCATAAGATGTTCATATTTTGTATAATTTTTTCATTCTGTATATTGTGTTATTTTCTGATCTTTTATAGCTTCATTGGCTTCCCCTTGCCAAAACCCAATTTTCTATTTTTCAATTCTATTTTTGTTTTATAGACTCTAGCTTCTTTTCTAGTTGGAATAATTTTGTTTTTCTTGAACCGTTTTTATTTTATTTTATTCTTAGTTTTTTCTCAGTGTCTCTCATTTGGTTTTTAAATTCTTTTTTGAGTTCTTCTATAAATTTTCTCTGGACAGAGAGACTTTTAACATTATTCTTTGAAGAAACAGCTTTTTTTTTTCTTTTTCTTTTTTTTTTTTTTTAATACTTCAGTTCCCTCCTCTGAAGATGAACCACAATCCTTCCTATTCCCATAGTTAATTTCTATAATTAGATTCTTTTTTCTATGCTGGTTCATTTTTTTCTAATGAGATGTTAATAGTATAAGCATCTCTAATCATGGGAATGGAAGGGATGGTGCCTCTAGCTTCACTTTAGCTCTCTCCTCTGCCCTAGCACCCCAAATCAAGAGCTTCTGTCCTTCAAGTGCCTGCAGCCAGCAGTTTCCCTGCCTCGCTACCTCTGAACTCACTGGGTATGTTGGTTCCTCCTGGCCCAGAGCCATATCGCTGCATTACAGCTGGGTCTAGAATTCCTAATTAGCTGAAGTTCCCTCAGTCTTCCCAGACTTATATTCCTGACTCTGCATATAGTACAGGAGGTGAAAGTTTCTGTGGTCCCTGCTGAGGTTCCAGTCAAATCCAGCTAGCCTCAGGGTTCACCATTTGGTGCTTCTGTGGAGCTAACCAGGAAATGTTTTCATTTCACATGGGTTAATCATTGGCCCAGGGTCTTTAGATTTTCTTGGGTTGTGCCAGGAGGACCCCCATTCTGTCTCAAGTCTTTTTGTCCCCCACCAATCTATGTTCACCATGAGGGACAAATTTATTGTTTGTGGGAGAAATCTGAAGAGCTTGAAATTTACTGAACTACTTTATCATTTTCCCAGAATCCTCCCCTAATACCTTTCTCATAGGAATCTGATTTACCAAGGTCATAAAGTAAGGGACAGAGCAAGAATTCAATTTACAGAATCAAAGAACATTAGCGTTGGCAAGGACCTATGCTTCCATGCAGTCCAACCTATACCCAAATAGAATCTTCCCTGTAACATAAAAGACAAATGGTTTACCTTTTACTTGAAAATCTATAATGATTTCATATTGTTTTGTATTGTATCATGATTATAATGTTTTCCTCATTTCTAATTCCACAATCTAGTAGAGTACCTTGTATACAATATTTCATTCAAAAATGTTTAATGAAGAAAGACAAGCATAGTGGACAGTGTGGCAGATTTGCATTCAAAGGATTAGGATACAAATCTTGGCTTTACTGTTTATCTGACCTGTGTTACTTTGGAAAAGTCACTTAATCTCTCTTGGGAATTGTTAAGACTTAATAGCCTTCATGCATGAAAAGCATCTCTTAATATGATTTTTCTCCTTCCCCTATGTTATCTGGAAATAAATTTCTACTATGGGTCAATCAAAAGAATTTCTGCATGTGTTCAAAGATCAATTTAAATTTAAGAGGTTCATCACTAAAAAGATAACAAAAAATTTTTTTTAAATTGTATATATTAACTCAGGAAGAAGACTACTGACTAAGCTATGAAGGGATCTAGATTTGAATTCACGTTGAAAGCATCCACAATAATATAAATATAATAAAAGCATCAAAGGAAGCTTGCCTCTATACTAAACCTGAAAGAGATTTAAAAGATTTTTGGAAGACATAATAAAGGAAGTGTGAAAATCTAGGACTTTAAAGGTTGCTTTCTATTGTTAGGATTACTAAGTGAGAACTGAGGTTGTCTGGACAGTGACAAGGTGAGAATTCAGGTTTTCTGGACAATTACAAGGTGAGAACTCAGGTTGACTTGATAGAGGGGGCAAGCTCATTGGCTGGGGTGGTTCTTCCCAGAAGTCCTTGCATTATCCCACGCCCATTCTCTGGGAGAATAAAAGAGAGGACTCTCAGAGAAAGAAGAAGACTCTCTGCATTACATCAGGCCTGACGGGGCTCTCTGCAGGAAGGGAAGTCACTTCTAAGGACAAGAGTTAACAGCAACTGCCTGGAGACAACGGTTCACTACAGGAAGAAGAATCTGTCTGAAAGATTTGAGTAGACACAGCAGATCTCTTCCCAGAGAGCGATCTGGCAGCTTCTGGAGACGACAGCACGTTACAATTGGCGTCCACACGTGGGGCAAGGACATTTGCTTATCCTGACAAGAAGAGCTAGACCAGACCTTCGCAATTTGGCGCCCGAACAGGGACAGACACGGTCCTGATTCCAGTGGAAAAGCTTCTGATCTAGATCTCAGTCTCTCTGACCCAGAACCGTGAGTAACGAGGAAACTTTGTTAAAGATTAAGTGAGCGTGCTAATAGATAAATAAGGAACTTAACTTGTTAAGGGCTAAACCAGGAATCTCTTATAGCTGAAATGGGGCAGATGTTAGCTATATTCAATCCCTGGACCTCAGCCGACTCAACCCCAGCCCCAGAAGCAACCTCAGCTCCATTCAGGAGTGGTACTATAGAGAGTATAATCAACATAATTGAGGAGCAGAGTTTACTTGTAACCTGGGTACAGATTGCTAAACTCTTGGCTGCATTAAGACGCACATCCCCTTGGTTCTTAGAGGAAGAAAAGATAGATGTAGATAAATGGAAGCTAGTGGGATATGAAATGAAAGAATTTCAAGCAAAAAATGGGCCTCGTTCAATTTCTGCAGAAGTATTTTATATCTACAACATAGTTCAATTAGCCTTAAACTATCAAGCAAGTTGTAGGAGAAGGAAAAGTTCTAAAAATGAACAGAGGAGGAAGTGTGAGGAAAAAAGGAAAGATCAAGATCTTTCCCTAGAGCAAGAGGATTTAAATGAGGAATTATGGTATGATTCTCTTGAAGAAGCTTCAACCCTGCCTAGAGAACAGATTATTGACAGGCCCACATCAACCCCACCTTCAGAGATGGAGGAAGAAAGAGGGGAAGAGGCAGAAACACAAACAGAATTGCCTGTGAAGAAGCCTAAGCCTATGACAAGATTAGAAAAAGCATTGGTTAAAGCTAAGAGAGAAGGACAGGATATAAGTGATTTTATACATGCATATCCTGTGATTGAAGAGATTGACTCTGTAGGTAAAAAAAGGAGAAGATATGCACCTTTAGATTTGAATAAAATTAAGGATTTGAAAAAAGGTTGTACCCTTTATGGGGCTACATCAGCTTATGTCAAAATGTTACTAGATGGTTTGTCTTATGAAGTCCTAACCCCGAATGATTGGAAATCCATAGCAAGGACATGTCTGGAACCTGGAGAAAATTTATTATGGCTTTCGGAATTTCATGAATTATGTAAAATTCAAGTCAGATGCAATTTGGAAATAGGAGTTAACACACAATTCACTTTTGAGCACTTGGCTGGTGAAGGTCGGTATGGAGAGAATTCAGAACAGACTGATTATACCATGACAATATATGAACAAATTGCTAAGGCTGCAATAAAAGCTTGGGGTGTCCTTCCTGGACAGAAAGATCGTGGAGAGGCTTTCACTAAAATACAGCAAGGTCCCAATGAACCTTTTGCAGATTTTGTGGGACGTTTGCAAACTGCTGTCAAAAGAACTATTGGAGAAAATTCAGCTACAGAAATAATGACCAGACATCTGGCTAAGGAAAATGCCAACGAGATTTGCAAAAGAATTATATGGGGATTAGACAAAGATGCTCCTTTAGAGGAGATCATAAGACGCTGTGCTACAGTGGGAACAAATGCTTTTTACACCCGGACAATGATGAATGTGGAAAGACAGGGTCCCTCCTGGCAAGGGACTTCTAGAGAAACTCGGCGATGTTTTCAATGTGGAAAAATTGGACATCTAAGAGCTCAGTGTAGGTATGGAGATACAGTGAGAAGACAGGGTGAGAGAAGACCTAAAACCCCATGTCCAAAATGCAACAGAGGACTCCATTGGGCATCAGAGTGTAAACTAATTCAGGGAAATAGGATGAGGGGCCCAGATCCAGGGCCCCAGGCAAAAAAGACTTGGGGCATGATGGCAGCTGATGTTACACCCAAAGAGCCTTTAGAAGGCCAGGACTCTGATTTGATCAACCAGCAGAAAAGTAATCACATGGTAGAAAGGGATTACCTGATAAGTGAGCCAAAAGGCAATCAGATTGCAAAAATGGATTACACTTGGGGAGAATACAGGCCTTTTAAACCAACAGGGCTGTGTCCAGTGCAAACAATTCCAATGTAATTGCCAAATGATGAGAAGATATTTAGAAAGTGGTAAATAGAAGGTAATTAGATAGGTTAACTGCCTGGGAGAGAGGGTTTGCTTGTATTTCTTCAGCAGGAAAAGGAATCAGATGGGTGCCAACGAGTCATATTCGCCTTGTCCATCAGAGAGAGACAGAAAAAGAGAAAGACCTCAAAATAAAGGAGAAGATCTAAGAAACATCTGACACTGAAAGAGCATGGATAATAAGAAGACTGTTAAAGAACTTTAAAAACCAGCAGGAATCATTGGACTTCCTCACACAAGATGAGAATAATGGACAATGGACTTATGGACATTTATAAATTTTCAATTTATGATTATGATTATGTTATATACTTCTAGCATGTGTTATGTTACTATGTTACTATATGCTTATGTAATTTATGTAATTATCTGTAATACTTCCCATATTGATGGATTTATGTTTCAAGGTCATTTATGTAATTATCTGTAATACTTCCCATATTGATGGATTTATGTTTCAAGGTCATGACTGTCCTATGTTCTAAATCAAAAGAAAGGGGGAGATGTTAGGATTACTAAGTGAGAACTGAGGTTGTCTGGACAGTGACAAGGTGAGAATTCAGGTTTTCTGGACAATTACAAGGTGAGAACTCAGGTTGACTTGATAGAGGGGGCAAGCTCATTGGCTGGGGTGGTTCTTCCCAGAAGTCCTTGCATTATCCCACGCCCATTCTCTGGGAGAATAAAAGAGAGGACTCTCAGAGAAAGAAGAAGACTCTCTGCATTACATCAGGCCTGACGGGGCTCTCTGCAGGAAGGGAAGTCACTTCTAAGGACAAGAGTTAACAGCAACTGCCTGGAGACAACGGTTCACTACAGGAAGAAGAATCTGTCTGAAAGATTTGAGTAGACACAGCAGATCTCTTCCCAGAGAGCGATCTGGCAGCTTCTGGAGACGACAGCACGTTACATTCTATGAATTGTGATGATGTCCATTCTTGAATTATCTTTCTTATTATTCTGATAAATTTGTACACAGAGCATCACAAATGTATATGATGGTTCAAGTATTAAAGTGAAGTACCAAATTGCCATTTACTGAAATGTTCTTTTGGAAGAACCACAGACAAATACAATTTTTTTCAACTTCTAAAATTAACAAAAATTATGCCAAAATTTAATGTGGTTTTTCAGCTTTGGAATATAATATCTAATGACAAAAGAAAAAAAAAAGAAAGAAAAGTAAAACTATTCCATTTCATATCATATTCATAAATACCTTAAAATGAAGGTATGAAATGAAGAAATATATATGACATAAAAACACTGGGAAAATAAGTAAGGAGGCAGAACTACAAAGCTAGAAACAAACAGGGAAGAAAAAGTGTGCAGTAACTAAAGAATAAGATCTGGCACTACCTCCTTTTGTTTCCTTTGGCTAAAGCGGATTTTTAGGACCTCAAACAAGGGTAATACAAAAGCCATGGTTTTATGATGGCAAAAGATGTCTGCCAATCAAACAGAGAGAGAAAATATCTTTGAAACTGCAAATAGGGAGTAGAAATTCTCAATGATACTTTCAATTTTTATTCTAGCTTTACTTAAGAAGAATTAAATTTATGTTTTCTATTGTAATATCTGGGGTAGCTTTCTAGAGGTCCTCTGAATGGCCCTTGGTCTTAGTGGAAAAGTGAAGGAAACAGGACAGCCACCACAAGAGTCTTTGTCTTCCAGTCTGAGCTCCAGCCTCCAGTCCTCTGTCTTTTTTATCTATCTCCCAGTCTCTCTTCCCTCCCAGATTTCTTAGCTCTTATGTACTCTATTATAAGTACATCAGCATAGGAGTCAATTTTGTAGAATAGGTTTCAACTTGTACAAATATACTAAGTACTAAGAACATGTAAACTAGAGAATCATTATCTCAATTCCACTGAGTTAACACCTTATTGTAAGAATATATGTTTCAAGTACACTTGGCCTTCTACATTCTATTACATGGTAGTGGGAAGAAGAGGATGAATTCTTTCACATTATGATATTAATTTCATTTTTTCTTATAGCCTAACTAAATATACATATCAAAGTTCCCACCTATCAAAGAATAATGTAGTAGATTATGATACACATATTTTTCTTTAAGTAGGCTGTGTAACTTACATAAGGTTTGTCATATGCAAAAAATAATAAAACTAGCAGCTAAAATTACAAAACAATCATTATGTACATAATGCTTTAAGATTTGTAAAGTGCTTTGCATACATTTTTTCATTTGGTACTCATAACAACTCTTTAAGGAAGATTTTCTCTCCATTTTATAGATAAAGAAACTAAGGTTAAAAGAAAGTCACGGACTTCCTCAAAATCACACTGCTAGCAATTTAGGACTTGATAGATAAGGTAGATAACTTGTACAAATCTTAGGCTTAGAACTTTTCTTTAAAAACTGAAATAAATTAGCATGTGTGCATGTGCACACACATTCACTGACATATCCATATATGCAATCAATTAAAACAAAAAGCAAAAAAAGGGACAATCTTAAGCTAGTCATTTGAGATGAATACATATCTTACATCTTCTTATATTTAAGATCCTAAGAAATCCATTTTTGCTCAGACATCCTGAAAATATGAATATATGCATTTATTATTTTGAAATTAAGCAACATTTCTGAGAAGGAATAAATATTAGATGACAAAAACAACTTTTGAGATAACTTTCAACTTTGAGATTTTATGACGAGGATACTAAAGAAGACACAATGTTCTACGTCTCAGGATTTTATTTTACTCTTCTGTATCATGTGTTAAACATTTAGCTTATGCATGCTTCATGGACACAAATAATATGACTATAATTGTCTAAGGGATCTAATTAGTACCGTGAGGGGAAGAAATTAGAAAGGGGGGGGGTCACAAGGCCTGTGATTTCATTGTTGAAGAGAACTTCTATTAAAAAAAAAAAAAAACTCCTTAAATGATGCTCATCAGCAACTATTCTGACATATACTTTGAGAGTCACAGAAAGGTGTATTATTTGTCCAGGTATATGTGTCAGAGAATGGACTTGAAATAAAATTTTCCTGGCCCTATCCTCAGAACTTAATAAAAAAAAAAATTAAAAAATAAAACTAATAGTGGGAATAAATACTATGTAGGACATAAAACTTAAATTTTCTCAATTTATATGAAAATAAAAGTTCCATATATACCCAATGTATATAATAACTATCATTCTAACTATAAAGATTATATGTATATAATTGCCTTGTATAAAGAGTTAGTATGTGAAATCAATAATCATAGAATCATATCAAAATTTAAATTGACTTGAGAGGTTATTTAGTTCAACCAATCACTGAATCTCCTATAAAAGTAATATCCAATTCAAGCAGAAACAAGTCTATTAAATTTTACATATGGATCCCTATGGTATACATATTGCCTTAGTAAAACATAAGTTAACATGTTTTGTTATTATTAACTCTTTTGTTAAATATTTCATAATTATATTTTAGTCTTGTTCCCTTGTAGCAGCGGACCATGTCTGATACTTCTACCTTATAACACATTCTACAAGTAGTCATCCAGTCCATTCTTATGTAAGTACAGTGAAGGGGAATCTTAAGGCAGTCCAGTTTACTTGTACATAGCTCTCATAATTAGTTTTATATAAAACCCAAATTTGCCCCTTTATACATCCTATTCTTTGTGCTTAGTTTTGCCCTCAAAGTCAAGAAGTACAAGACAAATCCCTCTTTAATTTGATAATGTTTCAAAAATGTGGCTCATTCACATGTGACTGAATCAACTAAAAGCACTTATTATGTACCAGATACTGTATAAGGCAAAAATGGACATATAGATTGCAGGTCCAGCATTCTATTCATCTACCAGCTAGCTGCCTTATTCTCACTTAAGATTCCTGTAATATCTTCCTAAATGATCCTGTTTCTTTAAGTATATATATTTTAGCAGATCCTATTCAAGAGAATCCCTGGCTCCCAAGTTCCCTTTAGGAAAAATGTAAAAAACCCTCAAAAACTCTCAGGCATTTCTAAAGCACTTCACAATCTGGCTCCATCCTAGCCAGATTTTTTCCTAGATTTATTGAACATTATTCTTCTTAAGATATTCTACATTTCAGCCAAATATGTCTATTTTGATAGCCTTCTATATGTCATTCATAGGTTGTATCCCATGCTTGGAAAGCATATCTTCCACCACATCTATCCAGAATCCTTAGCCTCCTTCAAGAGTCAGTCAGTCAGTCAATGGACATTTATTAAGTGCCTTTTATTTACTGCGTATTATGGTAAGTACTGGGGATACAAAGACAAATAAAAGACATTTCCTATCCTTAAGGAACTCACAATTTACAAATAAAAAAGCATGTAAACCAGTAAGTACAAACAAGCTACACAGAGGTTAAAATGGAAACAATCAATAGAGAGAAGGCACTAGAATTAAGAGTAATGGGGAAGAAATTCAGGAGGCAGAGGTAAGGAGAGAAAGCATTCCAGGAACAGGGATGCAATAAGGGAAAAACCCTGGAGCCAAGAAGTAGAATAACTTGTGTTAGAAACAGCAAGATCAGATTTACTAGAGCAAAGAATGAGGGGTTAAGGGAGGAAGAGTGAAATAGTAGGTATGAAATTATTAGAAAGGGAGAAAGCCTAATTTATAGAGAGCTCTGAATGCTAAACAAAGTTTATTTATTTTTTTTAAATTTTTTTTATTCATTTTTCCAAATTATCCCCTCCCTCCCTCCACCCAAACAAAGTTTATTATATTTTATTCTGAAGGTGACAGGGAGCCATTAGAATTTTTTAAGTTGAGAGTGTGACATCGGAGAGAAGAGGGCACATAAGAGAGACATTATAAATGCAAAATGAAGAGGCCTTGGCAACAGATTGAAATAAAGTACCTGGGGTATGTGACACAAAGTGAGGAGCAAGATTGTATACCTTGTTAGTTGAAAAAATGTTAGCATCCTTGACAGTAACAGAGAAATGGGCAATGGAGAATGCTTTTGGGGAAAAGAAAATGAGCTGTGTATATTTTAAGTTATCTACAGGACATCCAGTTTGAGGCGTTTAACAAGCAATTATAGATAAAGAGATTGGAAGCCAACAGAGAGGGCTGGACAGATAGGAGAACCATTAGCATAGATGATAAGTGAATGTATGGGGGCTGTACAATAGTATAAAGGGCAAACAGAAGGTATTAGTGGACTTGACCTCCAAAGGAGATTGAGGAGCAATCATATAAAAGAGAAGACCATGAGGAGAGAAGACTATCCGAGGAAAAATTAAAGAGAATGCTTCACATTGTCAAAGATTGCAGAGAGGTCAAAAAGCATGAGGATTGGGAAAATGTCATTAGATTTGGCAATTCAGAGATTACTGATGACTGTGGAGAGAGCAGTTTCAATTTGATTAGATTGGAAGTCAGACTGTATAGAGTTAAGAAGAGACAGAGGTAAAGTGAAGGCCCCTATTTTAGATGACCTTCTCAAGGAATTTAACAAGAAAAAGCCACAGAGATAATGAAGAGCAGAGATGAATCAATCAAATGAGGGTTTTTTTGAGGATGGACATGGGTATCTTTGTAGGTAGCAATAAAATAACCTGTAAATGGAGAGACTGAAGATAAAAGTGAGTGTGGGGATGACAGAAGGGATAATTTACTGGAAAAGATAGGCTAAAATGAGTTCATTTATGCAAGTAGAAGGGTTGCCTTTTCATATGACACAAGGAATGAAGGGGGAGATAGTGAGAGAAAAATCTGGGTGATATGAAATAAAGGAGAAGACAAAGCTATCAGAGAATGGCTTCATTTTTTTTATTACTATGAGGTATGGTTCTCATCTAAGAGGGTGGGGTGAAGGATAGAGATGGGAAGTTTGAAGAAGCATAAAAAGGATCCTGGGATAGTTGCTATGGTGAGTGGGATAGTTAATCAGGGAAGCACAAACATTTTGCTTAGTAGCAATTAGGGCCTGTAAAGTTCTGGCTAGCTCCCTGATTCAGGCTCAGAATCAGCCAGAGTCAGGATAAGCAAAACTCCTTGCCCCACGTTGGGCGCCAAAATATAATGTTCTGTTGTCTCTAAATCATGATCGTTCTCTTGAGGGGCAGGTTTCTTGATGGAGCCTCTGGGGAGTCAGCCTTAGTTTTAGTTCCAGTACCAGTAATACTCAAAATGCTAGCCAGGAGTTAAAGTCCAGATCCTATATTGTGTCCTTTAAAGTCTTGAATTTTTTCCTGTCAGAATGTCTCCAGCCAGCTTCAGTGTCTAGCTCCCTCTGAATCCAAAGCCTCAATCCAGCATGAAGGTAGATGTGGGAATGAAATCTTGACTCTGAATTTCCCAGAGTGTGGGAATCAGACTCTGCCTCCAAGAGTGTGGGATTGTGGGTTTCCCAGAATTCAATCCTAGATGTGAATCTCCTAGAAGTCCATAAGCAGGCTTTTCCTTTAGACATGTGAATCTGCTAGACTTGCGAATCTTCTGAATCCTAGCTCTGAAGCTCCTCCAGCTTCCCTGAAGTTCTCCCCTTGACTCACATCAGACTCCTTCCAGAGTCAATGTTGGCTCCTTATATCCTCCCAGAGAATGGGCTTGTGGGAACTCCTTAAGGAACCAATGAGTGAACTTCTTTAAAGGTTTTAACTCCTTTAAAGGTGTGAACTCTGAGCTAGAGAATTGTTAAGTACCAACTTAGCACCTTGTAAGGATCCTAACAAGGACCCAGTTGGTATCACATAAATTTGTAGTGAACCTAATTAGAACAGTTGTGTAATTTTCTCTACCTTGGTTCTGCAGCACATGGTAGGAGCAAAGACAAGAGGATGATGTGAGTGATGCAAGAATAAGGTGAAAAATAGCAAGATCAGAAGCATGATAAAGGAAAAAGGGACTCAAAAGAACAATGCAGAGCTGAATTATCTAACAAGGGGTGAGGATCTGGAAAGGAAGAAAGTAGCTAGTGCATAGATGAAGGAATGGGAAAGAACTAAAAGGTCAAAGTATCGGGAATTATGATGTACATGTAGAGCAAGACTTGGGAATAGAAGGCAAAAGGGAGAGGTGGAAAGCAAATAAAATGATCCGATTAGGAGATTTTGTAATTCTTGAACATGCAGGTGGTACATTTATGGATGATGACAAAATCCAGGGCATGACCATCTTACAAAGATGTGCTTAAGCCATAGTGGAAAAAATATGTCAAAGGAAGAGAGTAAGTTGAAGAACATGAAGGTTATGTTTGAAGGAGTATCAATATCTATGTTTAAGACCTCTAGTCTGAGGGCAGGAGTTGGGGAAAAGCCAGGTATAGAAATTAATGAGGAAGAAAGAGAAGTATCCTAATGGTTGTCTATAAATAATAGATACCAGAATTTTGATTATGTGGATTCTGTGAAGCTCAAATAAAAGGTTACTGGGTGATAGTGGTACAAGGAGTACTTGAGGGAGCAATGGGGAACAAAAAGTATACTAGATTCCCCACCTTGATCAGTGAGTTGGAAGGAATGAGATCATATGCAGCCCTCTCACCTCAACTCAGTAGCAGAAAACTAGCATGATAAATTGGCACTTATGTTTCCAGGGGAAACTGAAGGTCTTCAAGCAGGAAATGCTCTCCTTTTACCACAGCATTAAGAGACTGTCAAGAGAAGGTGGAAATCAGGCAGGAAATGCTTAGGGAAGTCTTGATGGTGACGCATCCTCTTCTCCTCACTAATAATACTTTCATACTAGGCTCATGCAAATTCTGATTCTTTCTTCAAAATTACATAAAATTCTTATTTAAATATCTTGTCTTTGTATGGATATGTATTAATACATATTTATGTGTATAAACTGGCATGAAATTTTTTTTCCCAATAAAATGTCAGCTCTATGAGGGCAAGAATTCTTGGGATTTTGTCTTTCTATCTCAAGTTTCTAATACAGTATCTGGTATATAGATGCTTAATAAATGTTTATTTACTGAATCTTTAATTTTGTTGTACATGTGGTCTAAGATTGAGACTCATTATTATTATTAATAATATTATAAACTTCTGTACGTCTGTCCAGGTCTTATCCGTTATCCATATCCTCAATCTCTGAATCATCTTCTATTTCTTACTCTGCTCATTTTAAATATTGAATCAGTTGCCAAACTTTGATATCTTCTACTGCATCTGCTCCCTTCTGATTACTTATATAGCAACCTACTATATATAATCACGTACTAATTGGTTTCTCTGACATCTCTCCCCTCTTCAACCTTTCTTTCACATAGCTGCCAGACTGATTTGCCTTAAGTGAAGTCTGTCCATGTCATTCCTCTACTTGAAAATTTTAGTAGCTGACTAGGCTAAAGCAGGGATTTTAATTTTTTTTTCTTCTATTTATAACCCCTTTTTTACCCTAGATAGTTTTATGTGATCCTGAATATACAGATATATAAAATAGGTGTATAAAAAAATCAATCATAATTTCACAAACCCCAAATTTTTAGTTATATGACCTCATATGGAGTTGAGATCTGCAGTTTAAAAGTTTTAGGCTAAAGGAAAACTCCTCTATTTGACTTTGAAATCTTCACAATCTGGGCTGAACATGGTTCTTCCAATCTCATTACTCAACCCTCTGCAATATACAATACAATTAAACTGGCCTTCTTATTCTTCCTCACATCTATCTGGTTTCAGTTCTATGCTACTGTACACCTCTTATTTCCATATCTTTGCACTCTTTGGGCTTGAATGTGCTCTCCTTTCTTTGAATCTCTTACTTTCAGTCTCAGATCAAAAATCAGCTTCAAAATCAAGCCTTGCCTGATCTCCTTAACTTTTAATGCCTTAATAACAAGATTATAAGATGATGAATTCTGATGGATGTGGGTCTTTTCAACAATGAAAGGATTCAGACCAGTTCTAATGATCTTGGGATGAAGAGAGCCACCTACATCCAGAGAGAGGAGTGTGGGAAGTGAGTGTGGTTCGCAACATAGTATTTTCACTTTTACTGTTGTTTGCTTGCATTTTATTTTCTTTACCATTTTTTCCCTGTTTGTTTTTCTTTAGCAGCAACATAACTATATAAATATGTATTCAGATATTGGATTTAACATATATAGGACTACTTGCCATCTATGGGAGGAGGTAGGGGAAGAAAAGGAAATTTGAAATACAAGGTTTTTGCAAGGGTTAATGTTGAAAAATTATCCATGCATGTGCTTTAAAAACAAAAAGCTTAAAAAAAACTCTTAATGCCTTCCCTTTCTAAACTGCCTTTCATTTATTCTGTTTGTGAATGCATATGTGTACCTATTTTGTCTTCCTTGATTCCACAGGCTCCATGACAGAAAGAACTATTTTCTTTTTATCCTTGTATTCTGATGAAACTGTGTCATATTTTTGATTCAACTAGTTACCTCTCCTTTCTATTTTCTGTATATAGCTTTAAAAAAAATCATCTACATTGCTTAATGTTGGTCTGTGCATCCAAAGCAATCTCTTTGGAGACTATCATACTTTCTTACTTATCAGAGTTGTCTCTGTATTCAGCATTTATTTTTTGAGTTTCCCATCCTTTCTGTCTGCTGATTTCTCTAAGATTTTTGGTCTGGGGTTCTACTTAACCTTTCTTTGATCCTTTGAAGTCTGTTCTCCTAAAATAAATCAATTTCCATTTCACAGAGAAATTATAGCTATGTTTAGAAAACAGGGAAACCATAAGAAGATATAAAAATAAAACAAATTTGATTATTATATAATAGAACATTTTATGAAATTTGTATTTTAAAGGACCTTAAATTAAAGTATAACAAAAAAGTTCAACTCCTTCCATATCTGTAAATAGGAATATATGAATATCAATAGAAATAGATAAAATACAAAATGCTTTAAACATACTATTTTAAAAACTGAATTCCATACAAATATAGATTAGCTACATGCATAGGATGCTGCTAGTTGAAGAATTTTGAAGAAACATCTGCTAGAAATAACTAGAATAGAATATGAGAATTTGCAATGAGTAAATTATGGAAAATGCTTTAGGTTTTCAGACTTATTTTGTTAAAAAAAATACCAAAGCTTGATTTGATTTTTGTGGGCACATAACATTTGCTTTTAACTCAAAACAGTATTCTAAATGCTATTTAAGATGATAGTAAACAATTCCATGAGGTAGTTACAAAAGTTAGTTAGTCTAAGAAAAATGAGAACTTGAAGAAAGGTCCATTATTAAAATGTGGCTACAAAACACGTACAACAAATTTATCTTTACTAATTATTTAACAAGAAATTAATAAACACTAGTTTTTCTATGATTTTCATCATTAAATGATTTATATCCTAATTTATGAAAAATCTATTAATAATCTGAAGCTTTGCTGCAGTCCAGTAAATCACATATTGGAAGTATTCTTGTTCTCTGAGGCATCTCCTCTGATTGGATGCTTTCTTCCAGAAACTCCATTTGAAGAACTGCCAAAGTCAGCTAAGTTTCATTTCTTTTTACTTCATTTTAGCTTCCCTCTACCTGGCCCACTCCTCACTTCTGCTTCCTTTTATATGTTATCTTCCAGAATTAGAAGATAAGCTTCTTAGAGGCTAGGGCTGTCTTTATTTGTACCTCTATCTAAATTCCCAGGGCTTAGCATGGTAACTGGCATGTAGTAAATAAATGTACTAAATAAATCGACTGATAACTTATGTTTTCTCTTGGATTCTAAAACCATTGAATTGCTTACCTAATTACCTCTTAGATACTTCTCAACTTATTTCCTAACATACACTAGATACTTAATAAGTGCTTGTTGACTGATAGCAGAGGCCCAATAGAATACATAGCTTGTCCTGTCTTTCAGGCATTCGGTTATACTTGGAGATTCTCTTCACTAAAAGATTGGTCCACAGGCTTCCAGGTGATGGATTTTTTTTTTTTCCAGCTAGAGAAAAACCAAGAAGATTGTCCATTGAGGACTAAAAACATAATTATCTGTATTGGTAAAGAAAATGCATATAATAATGACACGACCAATCCCTGATATACAGAATTTTCCTGCTAACAAATAGTAAGGAATCAAAGTAATATACTCAATGAAATTTTTCTTTCACAAAAATAGATTAAAGGTGAAAAAGCTGTCGCAACTATCACAGCATCTTTCTATTCTCCAATGATGCCACGAACCTGATCATATTTCAGTTGCCTAAAATATTCAACAGAATGTTTTTTTTAGAATCACAATATGTTTCACCCAAAATATGGTATAGTTGCAACAATCTATGCTATACATTAGCTATATAATAAGTATAACACTAGGATCAAGACATCTATACCATTATAATAGCTCATAGGGTAAAGTCTTTAAACAAATTTAGTCAGTCACCATCTCCTACTTAGCTATGCTTGAGCAAACAATGATAGCTGGTAGATGATATTAGAATGTTTTGGACTCTTTACAGAATTCAATCAATTAATTAATAAACATTTACTAAGCTCCTAATAACCATAATGAGGCAGTGTGTTATGCTCTGGCATATAAAAAGAGTTTAAAGATAGCCTCTACCCTAAGAAAACCTTATAACCTAATGGAGTAGAAAACACACAAATAGGTAAATATAGATAAAAAATACTACCTGTAGTATAATTAGGAAAAAAAATTAGAAGGTAAGAATTGGAATAAAGAGGGATTAGGGAAAGCTTTTTGAAGAAGGGAGGACATAAATGAATTCCAACAACTTCATCCCTGTTACTGAAAATGAGGCATAGAAGAAAATTTTCTCTTATTTTCTCCATCTTCTGAAGAAAAAAAATAAATCAAGAAATTATTTTCTCCTTTACTTTTGCCAGAGGAAGAACTTCAGTCCTCCTCTATGTCAGGATTGTAATCTGTTTTGCAAATATCCATTCTTTCTGTTCAGGTGGTATAAGGACCAAAATACTTCCATTTTTCTCCTTCTTTTGACTTTTACACAAATATTCTCCATCATGATTTCCCACCCTATTTCCCTATTTTTTTTCATTTCCTCACATAAATAAACCTTTTGTAGTATACACACACACACACACACACACACACACACACACACACACACACACATGTATAATGCAGTACCTTATTTCCCCCACCCCATCTCTTTTATTTGCTCTATTTCATCTGGTTAAAGACTACTCAAAAAGAGCAATGGTCCAGTCATAGATTCCCTCCCAAGTCTCAAACCTGAGGTCAAATTTTCTCTTTTGTCCTAAGATCTTTAATTCCTGTTTTGTTGTTGTTGTTGCTGCTACTGCTGTTGCTTATGCCTTTGGGAAACAAACTATGAGGCCACAGGTTTTAATACTGGGTCTTTTTTCAGATTTTGTCTCCCATGTATTTCTGGGTTTAGATGCTATGCTTCCTTCTTTGTAACTACCAATTTTACACTTCCTTGTATTACCAGTGTTTAACACACTGCATGGCATATAGTAAATGCTTAATAACTATTAATAGATAAATTATATAGCATATTAACATGTATCTAACATATATGCTGCATATAATAAACATAAGTATATCAATATAAATAATAAAAATATAAAAATATTGACTGCCTTAGGGAATATAAATAAGCAGACTTCTCCCTTTCCCATCATTTTAAGTTCTCAATTTTTTTCATATATCTGGCAAAAAAAAAAATCCAATAAAACCCCTGCTAAATCTATTTTAATCAGCCTTTGTTAAGTATACTCCATCTCTGGCAAGCAATCTGTCAACCCTATAGTATAAACTTTAATCCAGAAATCCAAATCTCCTTATCAGTATCTATTTTTTTTTGGCTAGTTATCAATTTCTTAAATGTTGTTTTTACTTTTGTAACCTGAATCATTAGGCAATAAGCAACAAAGATAATTTGTGGCTCTAAGGTCTTCATTTCTTGTCCAAGATTTCAAATCATTCATACAGCTAGCAAGTTTCTGAGGACAGATTTTTGAACTTGGATCCTACTGACGTCAGGGCTGATGCTCTATCCACTGAGTCACTTAGTTGTCTCTTCGGTTCCTTTTAGAAATGGCATTTTCTGAATTACCATAAGGAGGTAGATGTCATGCAATTTGGTTTTTAAATTTTTTTTCTGTATTATTGTGAGCAATTACTATATAACAACTGAGAATCATAGAATTTTATAGCTGTATAGGATCAGAGAGATGATTTTGCTAATAAATGTTGACTGTTAAACCTTTCACCTATTAAATTTTGCATAGGCATTCTCAGTTATTCACATGATAATTTAATATTCACTAATAAATATCATTGAAAATTTAATACTGATGGAAATATTCTTTGCTTTTTATAAATATTATAACACTTTATTAAAAGTGCTATGAAATTTTTATTTTGACTCATAGTATTTTACAGCTTATTTTACAATGAATAATAGTTATAAATGTAGATTCTACATTTTCTTTGTAGATTCTAAAATTATTTTGCATAGCAAATTAATAGATCTATGAGATTTGTGAAGAAAGACTGTGGCATAATAGAATTCCTGAGTCAATTCTTTAATCTAAGTCATAATTCCAGTTACCACAAAGTGAAAATTTATAATTATGGTAATAATGGATTGAGCAAAATTATGAACATTAAATTTCTTTGAATATTTGGACATTATATATACAATTACATTCACACTATTTTCAAGTTTCTTTTTAGGCTGTTTATAGCATCACTCCATTCCAATTCTAATAATGAGTCACCTCAAAATAACAAAATTATGTGAGAAAATTATATGCAAACTTGTAATAAAATATTGATATTTCATATTTACACACTACTTTGTAGTTTCAATTCTATATACATTACATATATAATATATAATCTTTCTTTTTTCTGGGTATGGATAAGATTTTTCTTTTTTACATTTTTAAAATTAATTTTATAATTATAACTTTTTTTTGACAGTACATATGCATGGGTAATTTTTCACAACATTATCCCTTGCACTCACATTTATACCGAATTTTCCCTCCTTCCCTCCACCCCCTCCCCTAGATGGCAGACAGTCCTATACATGTTAACTGTGTTATAGTATATCCTAGATACAATGTATGTGTGCAGAACCGAATTTCTTGTTGCACAGGAAGAATTGGATTCAGAAGGTAAAAATAACCTGGGAAGAAAAACAAAAATGCAAACAGTTTACACTCATCTCCCAGTGTTCCTTCTCTGGGTGTAGCTGTTTCTGTCCATCAATTGGAACTGAATTAGATCCTCTCTTTGTTGAAGATATCCACTTCCATCAGAATATATCCTCATACAGTATCGTTGTTGAAGTGTATAATGATCTCCTGGTTCTACTCATTTCACTCAGTATCAGTTCATGTAAGTCTCTCCAATCTCTCTGTATTCATCCTGCTGGTCATTTCTTACAGAACAATAATATTCCATAACCTTCATATACCATAATTTACCCAACCATTCTCCAATTGATGGGCATCTATTCATTTTCCAGTTTCTAGCCACTATAAAAAGGGCTGCCACAAACATTTTGGCACATACAGGTCCCTTTCCCTTCTTTAGTATTTCCTTGGGATATAAGCCCAGTAGTAGCACTGCTGGATTAAAGGGTATGTACAGTTTGATAATTTTTTGGGCATAATTCCAGATTGCTCTCCAGAATGGTTGGATTCTTCCACAACTCTACCAACAATGTATCAGTGTCCCAGTTTTCCCACATCCCCTCCAACATTCATCATTATTTTTTCCTGTTATCTTAGCCAATATCTCATAGGTGTGAGGTGGTACCTCAGAGTTGTCTTAATTTGCATTTCTCTGATCAATAGTGATTTGGAACACTTTCATATGAGTAGAAATATTTTCAATTTCCTCGTCTGAAAATAGTCTGCTCATATCCTTTGACCATTTATCAATTGGAGAATGGCTTGATTTCTTACAAATTAGCGTAAATTCTCTATATATTTTGGAAATGAGGCCTTTATCAGAACCTTTAACTGTAAAAATGTTTTCCCAATTTGTTACTTCCCTTCTAATCTTGTTTGCTTTAGTTTTGTTTGTACAAAATCTTTTTAATTTGATGTAATCAAAATTTTCTATTTTGTGATCAATAATGATCTCTAGTTCTCCTTTAGTCACAAATTTCTTCCTCTTCCACAAGTCTGAGAGGTAAACTATCCTATGTTCCTCTAATTTATTTATGATCTCGTTCTTTATGCCTAAATCATGGACCCATTTTGATCTTATCTTGGTATGTGGTGTTAAGTGTGGGTACGTCCCTAGTTTCTGCCATACTAATTTCCAGTTTTCCCTGCAGTTTTTGTCAAATAATGAATTCTTATCACAAAAGCTGGGATCTTTGGGTTTGTCAAATATTAGATTGCTACAGTTGTTCATTATTTTGTCCTGTGAACCTAACCTATTCCACTGATCAAGTAGTTTATTTCTTAGCCAACACCAAATGGTTTTGGTGACTGTTGCTTTGTAATATAGTTTTGGATCAGATATAGCTAGGCCACCTTCATTTGATTTTTTTTTTTCCATTAATCCCTTTGAAATTCTCGAACTTTTGTTCTTCCATATGAATTCTGTTGTTATTTTTTCTAGGTCATTAAAATAATTTCTTGGGAGTCTGATTGGTATTGTACTAAATAAATAGATTAATTTAGGGAGTATTTTCATCTTTATTATGTTCACTTGGCCTATCTAAGAGCACTTAATGTCTTTCCAATTATTTAAATCTGACTTTATTTTTGTGGCAAGTGTTTGTGATTTTCCTCATATAATTCCTGACTTTCCTTTGATAGATTCCAAAATATTTTATACTATTGATAGTTATTTTGAATGGAATTTCTCTTTGTATCTCTTGCTGTTGGATTTTGTTGGTGATGTATAAAAATGCTGAGGATTTATGTGGATTTATTTTGTATCCTGCAACTTTGCTGAAGTTGTGGATTATTTCTAATAGCTTTTTATTAGAATTTCTAGGGTTCTCTAAGGATACCATCATATCATCTGCAAAGAGTGATAGTTTGGTTTCCTCATTACCTACTCTAATTCCTTTAATCTCTTTCTCGACTCTTATTGCTGAGGCTAGCGTTTCTAATACAATATTGAATAGTAATGGTGATAGTGGGCAACTTTGTTTCACTCCTGATCTTACTGGGAAAGGTTCCAGTTTATTGCAATTATATATGATGTTTACTGACGGTTTTAAATATATGCTCCTGACTATCTTATGGAATAATCCATTTATTCCTGTACTCTTTTTAAGTGTTTTTAGTAGGAATGGATATTTTATCAAATGTTTTTTCTGCATCTATTGAGATGATCATATAGTTCTTGTTAATTTGATTATTAATATGGTCAATTATACTAATAGTTTTCCTAATATTAAACCAGCCCTGCATTCCTGTTATAAATCCTACTTGATCATGGTGTATTACCCTGGGATGATTTTCTGTAGTCTTTTTACTAATATCTTATTTAAGATTTTAGCATCAATATTTATTAGGGAGATTGGTCTATAGTTTTCTTTCTCAGTTTTCAACCTACCTGGTTTAAGTATCAGTACCATGTCTGTGTCATAGAAGGAATTTGGTAGGACTCCTTCATTTCTTATTTTTTCAAATAGTTTATATAACATTGGGGCTAATTGTTCTTTAAATGTTTGGTTGAATTCACATGTAAATCCATCTGGCCCTGGGGATTTTTTCTTAGGGAGTTGATTAATAGCCTGTTCTATTTCTTTTTCTGAAATGGGACTATTTAAGCAATTTACTTCCTCCTCTGTTAATCTGAGAAGCCTATATTTTTGGAGGTAGTCATCCATTTCACTTAGGTTACCAAATTTATTGCCATAAAGTTGGGAAAAGTAACTCCTAATTATTGCTCTAATTTCCTCTTTATTGGTAGAAAGTTCCCCCTTTTCATTTTTAAGACTAACAATTTTATTTTCCTCTTTCCTTTTCCTGAGCAGATTTACCAAAGGTTTATGTATTTTATTGGTTTTTCATAGAACCAACTCTTAGTTTTATTTATTAATTCAATAGTTTTTTTTTTTTTACTTTCAATATTATTAATTTCTCCTTTTAATTTTAGAATTTCAAGTTTAGTATTTGATTGGGGGTTTTTAATTTGGTCTTTTTCTAGCTTTTTAAGTTGCAAGCCCAATTCATCAATCTTCTCTTTCTCTATTTTCTTCAAGGAAGCCTCTAATGAATTTCCCCTTATTACTGCTTTAGCTGCATCCCACAAATTTTGCTATGATGTCTCATCATTGTCATTATCTTGATTGAAATTATTGTGTCTATAATTTGCTGTTTCACCCAATCATTCTTTAAGATGAGATTATTTAGTTTCTAATTATTTTTTGGTCTATTTACCCCTAACTTTTTGTTGAATGTAGTTTTTATTGCACTGTGATCTGAAAAGAAAGCATTTACTATTTCTGCCTTCCTACATTTAATTTTGAGATCTTTATATCCTAATATATGGTCAATTTTTGTAAAGGTTCCATGAACTGCTGAGAAGAAAGTATACTCCTTTCTATCAACATTCAGTTTTCTCCAAAGATCTATCGTACCTAATTTTTCTAATATTCTATTTACCTCTTTAATTTTTTCTTATTTGTTTTGTGGTTTGATTTATCTCATTCTGAGCGTGCAAGGTTGAAATCTCCCACTATTATAGTTTTGCTGTCTATTTCTTCTTGCTTCTTCTCTTAACTTCTACTTGGTGCATATATGTTTAGTATTGATATTGCTTCATTGTCTATGCTACCCTTTAGCAGGATATAGTTTCCTTCCTTATCTCTTTTAATTAGATCAATTTTTGCTTTTGCTTGATCTGAAGCATAATAGATTCTGCTCCAGCCTTTTACCTTTACTCCGTATGTATCTCCCTGCTTTAAATGTGTTTCCTGTAAACAACATATTGTAGAGTTCTGACTTTTGATACAGTCTACTATCCCCAACAGAAATACAGGCGGATAGTAGAAGAGTTCATCCCATTCACATTTATAGTTAAAATTACTAATTCTGCATTTCCTGCCATCATAATATCCCCAGATTATGCTTTTTTTTTCCCCCGTGCTCCCCCAAACCCTTTCCCAAGTATTAAACTTATGGGCCCTGCTTGCGTGACGCAGCCCTCCCTCCTCCCTTTAGATTCTTTCCCCGTTTTTGTACCTTTCCCTTATTACTCTTTTCCTTTTCCCTTTTTTTCTCCCACTATTTAATGAGGTGACAGAGAATTCTCTGTAAAACAAATATGTCAATTATTTTCTCTTCAAGCCAACTCTGATGAGAATAAGATTCACACAATGTTCCTCCCCCTCTAATTTCCATCAGATATAATAGGTTTTCTTTGCCTCTTCATAGGATGTAGTTTCCCTCTTTTTATCTCCCCTTTCCCCTTTTTTTCTGATACTATCCCCTTTCCATTTCTATATCCCTTTTTTATGTTATATCAGTAAAATCAAATTATACATGTGGACTTTATGTATATCCCCAACAGAAATACAGTTCTCAAGAGTTACTTTTACCTTTTTGTGCTTCTCTTGGTTGGAGATCAAACTTTTTGTTTAGATCTGGTTTTTTCCTTAGAAATTCATCTATTTCATTAAATGTCCATCTTCTTTCATGGAAGAAAATGCTCAGCTTAGCTGGGTAGTTTATTCTTGGTTGCATTCCAAGTTCTTTTGCCTTTTAGAATATCAAATTCCAGGCCCTTTGATCCTTTAGTGTGGACGCAGCCAGATTTTGAGTGGCCCTTATTGTGACACCTTGATATTTAAATTGTTTTTTCCTGGCTGCTTGTAATATTTTTTCCTTAGTCTGATAGTTCTGAAATGTGGCCACAATATTCCGTGGAGTATTTTTTTACGGTCTTTTTCAGAAGGTGTTCGATGAATTCTTTCAATGCCTATTTTCCCTTCTGGTTCTGTTACCTCTGGGCAGTTCTCTTTGATAATTTACTGTAAAATATTATCTAGGATCTTTTTTTCATCATAATTTTCTGGAAGTCCAATAATCCTCAGATTATCTCTCCTAGATCTATTTTCCAGGTCTGTTGTTTTTCCAAGTAGATATGTAATATTTCTTTCTATTTTTTCATTTTTGGGGGGGTTTTGCTTGACTGATTCTTGATGTCTCAGGGAATCCTTTGTTTCTATTTCTTCAGTTCTGATTTTTAATGTTATTTTCTTCATTAGCTTTTTTTTTAACTTCTTTTTGTATTTGTTCAATTGAGTTTTTAAATGAGTTATTTTGCTCTACAGAATTTTTTTTCCATTTCACTAATTTTTTTTTTTAAGTGAGTTATTCTAATTCACAAATTCTACTTTCTGTTTCCCTGTACTTCCTGTGAGGTTTTTACCTTTTCCAGTTCAACTTTCAGGAAATTGTTGATCTCTTGCAAAGCTTCTCTTTCCTTTCCCCATTTTTCTTAGTTCTCTTTTAAGATTTTTATTAGTCTCTTCTAGGAGAGCCTTTTGTATTGGGGACCAACAATTGTCTGGAGACTCTCTGCTATTAGTCTCCTAGGGGTTGAAAACCTGCTCTCGTTCTGTATAGAAGCTATCAATTGTCCTTTTAATTTTTTTACTCATTTTTTAAAGCCTGTAGTGTCTGCCTTCAGGGCCAGGAGGTTACCAGCTTCCTCTGCAGAACAGGGATAGGTGTATGGATGGCCTGTCAATCTTCTACAAGGAGTAGCCGGTAAGGGAGTGCTCTGGGAAATAGTTCCCCAATGGAAGTGAGTCAGGTCTGCACAGCCTTGCTGTGGTGGTTGCCCTGCTAAGAACCCTGCTGTGCAGATTAACGACTTCCTTGAGGCAAGAGTGTGAGCAGTGAAAGTGTCACTACCCTAATCCAAAACTGCTATAAGACTGTGGCTATTGGCAGCTGATCAGGGAATAGAGCCCCCCACTGTGCAGATTAGAGGCTGCCCAGGGCTGCACCTCCCTGATGTGTAGATTTACAGTTGCCCTGGCCATGTTTCAGCGTGCAGCTGCACAGCTGCACTGATCTATGCTGAGTCACTTCCGGTTTTGGGGGAGGGGATACAGTTCTGGCATCTTTTAGAGTACCCTCTCCTCTGGCTCTAATCTCTGTGCTGGTCTGCTGCTTTTCAATCGAAGCAAAGCAGCCAGCCTATGGCAGGGTTCTTTCTACTGCTCTTCTAGCCACAGAGGCTACCGCAATCCCTGGTCTGCTCAGGACATCGGACTTTCCTATCTCCCTACTTGGCATTGGTCTTTTCCTATCCTTCAGGACAAACCTGCTCTGTCGGTCTTCCAGATTATCTTCAGCTGGTAAGTCATTGCACCTTTAATCTTTATGAATTTCACTAGTCAAGCACTATTTTTGAGGCTAAATTCAAAGATTGGTTTTGAGGGCAAGAGAGGAGCTCAAAGAGTGTGTGCCTTCTCTGCCATCTTGGCTCCGCCCCTCAGCTATAATCTTTCAAGAAGCCAGAATTGATCATAGTAGTCAAAACAGCAGCAGCAGCAGCAATGGCATAAGTTAATTTTATAGTGTTAAAAAATTTACAAAACAAGAGTGTCCATAATAAGTTTATGGGGTAGCAGTATTAATGCTATTTGCTAGTCAGTCAGTGTATAAGCACTTAGTAAGTACTACATGACAGGAAGGCACTATGCTAAGTACTAGAAATACAAAAAGAGGCAAAAAAAGTTCTTGCCCTCAAAGAGCTCCGTCTAAAGGGGGAGACAATGAGCAAACATGTACAAATAAACTATAGCATAATTAGGAAATAATTAAGAATAGGCAGCACCAGTAGCAAAAATATTAAAGCAGCTATTCTTATTCTTGTATTTCAATGCAATTGTTTATTAAATCAAACTAATATAAACATTAAAAATCTTGAGACTTGTTAGCCTAAGAGATGGAATTTTAAAATTTGATTAAGATACTATATGATTCAATGTTCACAGGGTATGGAAAATATTCTTCATTCTAATAATGCTGAAATCTGAAAAGATCTGAAGATTCATGAATCAACTGCTAGGAGAAATTGTTTTTGTTTACATAACACCAAATGCTCAACTACCATGTTATATGAAGCCCATTATGTGTAAAAGCAAAACACCAGCTGGCATTTCCAGAAGAAAAAGAAGACATATCCCCTTCCTGAAGAATTTTATAATTTAATATGAGAAAAATAAAAATAAAAACTCATACGGAATAATATCTCTATAAGAAGTTTAATAATAATAATAGCTTCCATTTAGTAGCTATCATTTATATTGTGCCTATTATGTGCCAGGCACTGTTTGAATTACAATCATTCTATAAGGTATGAAACTTGAGTATTCTATAATTTAAATTTGAGAAGACCAAATTGCAGGAAGGCATTATCATTTTCCCAGGCACAAATCTAGAGGGTAGAACAAAAATGACAAATCATCTGTATTTCCTAGAAGGTAGCAAGTATTAGAACAGGATAAAAATCTAGGTCTTGTGATTTTACAGCAAGCACTCATTCCACTTCACAACAATTGCTTCATGCATAAAATACATTGGAAAATTTCATATACATGGAGTAGTGAAGAATATTTTAAGATTCCAGATATTTTATTGAGAGTGACTTTTAAATGAAGAGGCATTCTACAAATTTAATACAATTTGTCTTTCATAGATTCCTGTTAGGTCTATGTATAGTGCTAGTCATTATGTATATAAAGGTAAGTATTTTTTGAACATTGCTATGAACATAATCCATTGAGGTCAATAATAAAAAAAGAAAGGTTACAAATATTAAAAAAATATGTTTGCAATTTGTAATAGCAAAGAACTAGAAACTAAGGATGTTAACTGATTAAGCAATGACTAAAATTGTGTCATACAGATATATACTTCAATACTTGATGAAAATTAGAGTACAGAGAAATATAGCAAGATGAATATGAACTTATATAAAGAGAAACAAGTAGAAACAGGAAAACAATTTATACAATTATAAAATGTAAATGGAAACAGTTTCACCAAATAGAAACTGAATCTTGTAAAATAATAATGACCAATTTGTAAAGCTATTTATTATCATTTATTTCCCTAGTTTTCAGTGCTATCTTTTTCAAATGATCTTTTATTCACTTTTAATCATATATCACCCAGTAGAGTATAAGCTGTGTTCAATTTCATTTTTTGCCTTTGTATTCTCAGAAACCAGCACAGTGTAGATACTCCATTTAAGGAAGGCCCCCAGGACAGTCTTCTCATAATTTCTCACCTGGTATATATATCTCTAGACTTCATCCATGACCAGCCACAATCTCATCATCCTACAAGATCACATTAAATTCTGAAATTCACAACTCATTACCCCCTACTTCTGAAAACCTTTGTTTCCTCTGACTGGAAAGAACAATAAAGAACTCCTCTGATTCTCCATTTAAAGAAAGTACCTGGAAGCTGTCTCATCATTTTTCACCTGGCTTTATTCCTCTAGACCTTCACAGCATTCCCTTCCCACTCCACTATTCTCCCCCTTCAGGCTTGTCAGCTTGTTTTATATGTTATCTCTTTCCATTAGATAGTGAGGTCTTTGAAAGCAGGAGTCTGCCATTTATCTTTGTATCTTTAGGTTTTATTTCAGTGCTTGGAACATAGGAAGAACTTAAAATAATTTTACTGACTAACAGATGGTTGCTGAATTAAATATACTTATGTTGTTCATCACATCTGTAACATACTCCACTATTGTCTTCTGCCTATCCTTCAAGGTTACTACTTATCCTTCAAGGCCTATGTAAAATTTGCCTCTTTCTATAACACCAGTTTAATCTCCCATCCCCCCTTGTCTATGGCCCGTCACACTTTTTGTAAATTTATTTTAAATTTAACATTTAATTATATATTATCTTATTGTATTTTATGTCTATATATTTTCTGTCTAAGACAAACTCTTGGAAGACAACTTCACTACAAATTTTCCCTTATTCCTAATTGTTCTAAGCAAGTAGTAGTTTCTCAACTAGCAACTGTTTAATGGAATCTGACATTTCTTCTCAAGATGATTTGTACAATTTAATACAATACGGGATAGTATATACTCTATTGCAAATCCTTTGCTGGATCATACAATTTAAAGAAAGACATGTTATTTATTTACTCTCAAGTCAAAGGACAGAAATCTGGTACTACCTTTGGGATTCAAAATATCATTGATACTAACATTGTTAATATTATATTACAGGTTCAAAAGGAAAATAATTAAAGAAATTATTATTAATTACTAATGATTTGGGAGAGATTGAGATTTCCCCTTTTTATTTTTATCTTTATTTCAAGACTGTGGTCTTTGAAGATTGAGCTATCTTATTTTCTATCATTGTGCTATTCAGGCTTAGGTGGGATAAATTCTTTGAATAGACTGTCTAAGGCTGAAGGTAACTTAGAAATAAATGACATAATAAAAATTCAAGGCCAGAACTTTATGGTAATATTCATTTTCTGATTAATTTTTAATCATTCAGAGGTGACTGCCACCTTTGGGAATACCCTCCTTCCAATGGGGCATATAAGTCATGAGTTTATGCTATAATGGTCTTTGGACTAAGAGAGAATCAGCCAAATGATGCTGGTATTAATAACAAAATTATTATATTATCCAAATATTAAGTCTCTTGAATCTTTTTAATCATTAAGAGTTCATGACCAGGAGTTCTTGCCACAAAAACTATCTACAAGCAATGTGTAATCTCCATGGATAGCCAACTTTTCCTCTGTCTACTGTTTTCTACATTCAAAAACAATTTTCACTTCTTCCTCTACTACAAGGTAAATAACATATGCATGGGAAAATAATCTAAAATTTTAAATGTTTAAGATTTGACTTATAGTTGGGATTCTTTCATAAATGCCTTTAAAAATCTAAGGTTATGGTTTGACCAAATTGAAGGGTGAATTAGGAAAATTCTTTTTATTTAAAGATACACGTGATTGTTGGAAAGATTACAGTAAAAGAAAATCACAAAGTAATTTCTTAGTAACTTATATGCATGGTTTTTAAAAAATTAAGGTACTGCCACATTATTTTGTTTCATTTAGCTTTGAATAAAGTTATATTTATACAATTAAATATTTATTTGTATATCTGATGCTTTCAAGTTGCTAAAAAACTTAAGTACTGACACATGTTACTTTTTACACAACATTTACCATATCATAAAACCTTTCTTGTTGACATACATGGCACAGAAAAAACTCAAGTGACATCTGCTAAGGCTTTACTTATGAAAACTTAAAGAATCCTATGGGATAGCATTACTCAATTTTTCTAAGAGTACCTCTAAAAAAGAACTTCCTTAAAAAAAATCTGGAAATAATTATAAACTATTATAGTACTTAAAAAAAAAAGTTTACATGAAACCCAAATCTGCCACATATCAAAGAAAGAAATGCACTAAGAAGGTAAGAAAATTTTAGACCAATCACCCAAATTACACTTTAAAAAAATTCCACTAAAGACAGTATTAATAATGTGAAACATTAAAGAACATGATATGAAACAAAGACTAACTGATCAAAGAATGACCTTGTCAACTACATAACCTAATTGTTCTACTTGAAAAGAAATTTCTTCTAAGATGAGAAGCAATCTAATTTTCCCTTCACTCAGTTAGTTATTGCAACTCTTACTTGGTAATGTTTACAGAAATGAAAGTACCACAGTATAAGGAGGGAAAAACAATTCACCACATAATACTCAATGAGAAGAAAAAAGGAACTAAAGAAAAAAAATTTATTTTTTGTGTATCTTCAATCTAGTGACTTAAGGCAAAGTATTTGTAAAATTAAGACTCAGAATCATGATAATGGTTACTTCAATAACACTTAAAGGGTTAAAAAGCAAGACAACTCATTTGATATCATCAATCCTTTCATGTACATACTAAAGTAATTATAATGCCCATTTACAAACAAAAGAAATCCTGACTCAGTAAGTAAATGACTTGTCTACACTTATACAGCTGCTAAGTCATTTTAACCTCTCTAAGCTTCAGTTTTCTTATCTGCAAAATGGAGATAATGCCAAAGGTTTCTCCATAAGACCAAAAATAATGTTTCAAAATTAGCCTTCTCCTCCCCTTCCCATCTCCCACTCCATCCAAATGAGATACTATGCCCACAGGAGTTTTTTTTTAAGCTTATTATATTTTTCACAGAGACCTAAAATTCCTTTGGGGAAACTGACTTGATTACATATCCTTCAGAGTATAAAAGGCTGTCCATATGAACTGAATTATCCATGACATGTACCTTCAGCCATTTGTAATGTGATATTGCATGTAAATTTAGACCATACTTTAGAAGAGCTGCTGGCAAAAGTAAGTTTATTCAGGAGCTCAGATAAGAAAAAAAAAATCTGACATCCTTACTAATCTGTAGTTGTTAACATGGAATTTCCAACATAAGAGGCATAACAGTATCTAATTTGCTATAGCAAATTAAAGGAAAACAAAAGATGCATTTCTCTTCCCTTTTTTAAAGTCTGTAGTTTCGACTTCAGTCTATAAAAATGAGATCTTACTTTTTAAAGGTCTCCATGGTATTATTTTTTTCTATTAAAAGAAACAAATTTCAAACTTAAGCTAGAAAATATAATTTATTTTGAAGACCTAATTTAGCTAAGGATTAAATTACATTATAGAAAATATATCACCACAGACTTGGTTCTTTTCAATAATGAAGTGATTCAAGATAATTCCAATAGATTTGTGATGGAAAGAAACATCCACATCTAGAGAGAGATCTATTGAGACTGAATGTAGATCACAACACAATATTTTCACCTTGGTTGTTGTTATTTATTTGCTTGTTTTTTTTCCCTCTCTTTTTTTCCCCTTTTGATCTGATTTTTCTTGTGCAGGAGGATAAATGTGAAAATCATGTTTAGAAGAATTGAAAAGTTTAACCTATTTTGCATTACTTGCTGTCTAGGAGAAGGGAAAGGGGAAAAGGGAGGGAGAAAAATATGGAACACAAGGTTCTGCAAGGGTAGATGTTGAAAATTATCTTATGTGTTTTGAAAACTAAGAAGCTATTATTATAAAAAAAAGAAAAGAAAATATATCACCAGTTATGAAATGATGTAATCTCTTCAAGATGGCTGATGAGGCTTTTTTTTTTTTTTTTAAATAATGACACTATCATAATGCATAGCTGATAGTGTCTTTTTAAAGAAGCAGACTATGGAAGTGAAATATTAATGCAACTCTAAAAAGTGCAGCTTTAAAGATACATTAGTAGTGGTGTGGCAAATATTCTGGCTTGGTAGAAAACATAAAAGGGGCTAGCCCTAGAGAGTACACTCTTACTATTATGCCAAAGGCCTATTTTGAGGGCACTATGGGCAAAAAGTGGTAGCTGGCTTTAGAATTAAACAACTGTGAAAACTAGCAACAACTAGCACATCATCTGAAAGGAATTTGAGTCAATACCTAAAATTATTGAGACTTTTAAATCTACCCTTAAATCAAATGTTTGAAATATCTTTACCTGATAATTTTTTTACCTGATAATTCTAAGAGAGTCTTCTAAAATTTGACATTTATTTAGCATTGAAATAAAGAATGTTTATTTCTATGGAAATCATTCTGTTATAGGAAAATAGTATTAAATCATAAGTTTGGAGGAAAAAAAAGCATTTGATATAATGGATTTTAGCCTTTCCAAACCAAAACAAATAATTATCTTCAGTGAAGATTTTCCTCCTTATATGAGTAACAATGAACTTAGAAATCATAGACATGTACACATCCATGCTAACACAGTAAACTATAATATTTGCCATAAATATAAAAATTAGCAGTTTCATTTGTTACTCTGCTTCACTGAAACCTCTGAAGAAAGTGCACTGCAAAGAAAGCTTAAATTTCTCACTCTTCCTTTCAATCAATATCTGAGGCAGAGTTTCATCTCTAGGGCCCTTAATGGCAGGAATTCATGGAGCCAGCAAATGAGTAATGTTAAACCTATGATTAGATGATGAGGCCATCAAAGACACTGGACCCTAATGCTACATTCTTCTATATTCTTCTGAACTGCAGGGAAACCCAAGGCTAAGGAAGAAGGCACTGCAAGTTATTCTCTTTCTTACAATCTTTAAAAGCTATTTAAAAGACATAGCACAACATGAAACTTTAAGGCCTATAAATGAGCTCCTGAAATTTTTCTTGAACCTTGGGCTTAATCATTAGGTAAAAAATTCTTCAAGTACCCTGCAGGAGATGGTTTGAAGTTTGAATCCTATTGAGGATTCATGCCAGGGATGCATTTTTCTTTAACTGTTCCTGAACTAAAATTCATTCTGGTTAAGAGGGGGGAAAACAAACAAACAAACAAAAAGCAAACACATACAGAAAAACTGGACCTAATCATTTCTTTATGGATACAGGCTGGAAGAAATGAAATCTAAGGAATGGAACCTACTAGGTAAGTTTAAAAAGATTAACCAATTTCATAGTTTTATTCATTTGGGGTAGTTGTACAATTAGTGAGGGGGATTTACCAGTAATAGATGTATATTGCTTTTCACAGCAAAAAATTTGGACAATTTAATGATTCTTAATAATCATGCAATCTATTTTGAACATACACATTTTCATTATTCTAATTATTATTTGAAATTTTAATGTCTACATGACATTACATCATTAAAGAATTTTTAACATAAACTAGCAATAAAGGCCTAACTTTAATTATAACTGAAACCTATAATCCCTCTTTACCACCCCCCCGCCCATCCTGATAATTATCATGTCAACTGTCATGTTGTGAATTGTAAAAAAGTGAGATGACAACCAATAATGATGATCTAGTAATTCCACTTCTATTTTAATTCTGGTTATTAGCAAATGAGAAATAGTGACAATGCTCTTAAAGAAGCAAAATTCTTATTTATTTGTTTTTAACTCAATCATACTAAAAGCTTGTAGTATAAACTATATAAACAGAAAAAAATAAGTTTTATTTATCAAACTATTTATTAATGGAAATTCTTACACCGTTTTTGGTTGTTATTTTTAAGTATTGGGGGAAAGCATTTATCATACTTTTCATATATCATATTTAAGACATTTATAGTAAAAATCAAAGTTTCCATCATCAATAAGCTCTCTAGGTAAATCTGAAATATGAAAAATCCTTCATAAAAATTCCGAGGAAATACATCTTTTTAAATTGCATATAAAAGTAGAAATATTTTTAAAAGTATTTGCATTTGAAAGACTATCACAAGTATAGATAAAATTACATACATGTGAATATATATACATCATTAACTATGAATAGGGAGGTATTTTTTCAGTGACAGAATAAAGGCAAAATATACATCTCACTCTTATTTCTCTCTATTTCCCTCTCTCTTCTTTCTCTGTATTCCTACACATATCCTTAAAGAAAGAAGTAAACTATTTTTTTTTTTTTTTTGCAATTAATGACAAAAAAAACAAATGAACAAACCAATCCCATGAACAGATGTGAAGGAATTTAATGGAAGTATAATGCAATTATTGAAGCAAAAAGGCTTACCTGGGAACAAAGCAACATAACAAGCTCAACCACAGATGTGCTTGACTTCATACACACAAGGCCTGCAACAAGAAAATATTAAAAGGAAATACCATTATTAGAGTGTCCAGAGTTATAATTTTTAGGTAAAGCTAAATTTTCCAGAAAGAAAACCTCGATTCATAGAAAACATAACATATTCAATTTATATCCTTATTTAAAAATAAAGAATTCAGTGCCTGGCTAAATGTTTCCAAGCCTTCAATGTTAAAAAAAAATTATAAGATAATGAGGAAAAAGAGAAGTCACTTGTAAATCTCAAGGTGAATTATTTTTCAAGATATTTCAAATAGCTAAAAATTTCTCATGAAGTTATTAAAGTTTATAAGCTTAAAAAAACCATTTATTATAGCCAAAATTCACCACAGGCTCATTTTCTAAACCAAGTATTTTTTATTACTTAGTTTCTAAATGAGTATCAAAATCTTCTGTCCAAAAACATAATTTTCACAGTATGACATTCTTAAGCCTAAAAAGATTATAAATTTCAGGAAAAAAATTTTTAAAATATTTAAGTAATATTTTATTCAGACCCTTATTCTTTTAATGCCTAATACAGGTTCTTATGGAAAAGGCAATATAATTTAATATTATATCAATAAGCAGTAGCTTTTTTATTCTTTTTTAAAAGAAGATTTGAACACAACACAATGAATTTATTTTCATATTCAAAGTTTTATATACACATTTTGAAATTTTATTGTAATTTACATTTTTGGAAATGCAATATTTTGGAAAATATTTATAAGAGCTTATTAAAATCAAAACTCACAGAAGGAGTTAACATTATTATTTGTTGGCTTCCATTTTAAAAATGATATTCCTTGGTTTTTATAAACTGGTCATTTAAAACAAAATAAATCCTACAATAGAAGGAAAAGCAAGTCATCAAAAAAAGCTGGTAGAAAAAATGTCATATGCTAAAGTTAGATACCAAAGATTTATGGCTAGTTTTCAACAAATAAAGATTAGAGTCAAATGCCTTTCATGGAAAAACATGTATATTTATTGCAGGCAGCAGTTAAATATACTTTAATGCCCACTGTGCTAACTAACATCCCTATTCTTATTAGGCTATAAAAAGCCTCTAGTATTTTGTTTTATCTTTCAGTAGACAGTTAATGACATAAGAAGAAGAAAGCTCATTTAAGGGAAACAATTACTATAACTGATCAACAACTCTCATCCTTTCTCATTAGATGATCCAAAAGATTAAAATGGCACTTTTATCAACTGCAGGTAACCTTAAAACAAAAACAAAACATAACATAGGAAGTCTAAATGAAAGATCAAATTATATAGCTATGTTAATATAGTTTACATGACCACTAGAGTATATTTGACTAGTGAAAGAATTACTATTCTGATAAAAACAAATACTTGCTTCCTCTTCCCCAAGCAATATCAATCAATGAACATTTATTAAGCACCTTCTATATTTAAGGAGTATGCGAAGTGCTAGAGATACAAAGAAAAGCTAAAGACAGCTCTCAAAGAGATTAGAATCCTATAGCAGGAGACTACATATTTAAAAAAAGCTGAAAAGGATGGGAATAAAGCAGGGAAAGAGAGGAGATTACATCAATGGTGGGGATGATGCCAGGTGGGAAATAGAGGAACTGAAAGGGCCTTTCTTAGATCTGGTCTCCTCCCTTTCCAATCAGTGGGAGAAGGGTCTATGGGGCATAAGGTTCTGAGCAAGTAGGAGTTTCAGAGTTGGTGTAATCTGATGGGACAATGAGTTTCTAGAGGCAATGATGAAGTACAAGTAAGGTGGAAAATAAATATACATTTACTCAAAAGGAATTTGTGCAATTTGTAATAATTTATAATCCATTTTTTGTGAGAACTTGCCACACACACACACACACACACACACACACACACACACACACCCCTCCCACCTTGACCTTTCTCAATCTCCAAATATCTTAACTCTACTTTGAAGAAAAAAGCAAGTGACTTTTCAAAGGGATGTTGTATTTTAAAAGGAAATGAAACAAAAATATAATAAATAATAGTAGCAAAAAAAAAAAAAAAAAAAAGTTTTCTTCCCAAAGAAACACCTACTTTGGGTTTATGGTGACAAGAAAGGAAGTGAAAACCTGAGACAGCCATTCATATATGGGGATCAACAAACAAACAAAATCAACCTTTCAACTCTAAGTCAGCCTTTAATACCTCTTTCTAATAATACCTACTATTTAATCAAAATTAGTTTTATTTTAATCTGAAAGAGCCATATAGTTGTGCAATTATTCACTTTATTTTGTCTCTATGGTAATTGTCTCTTATGAGGAAAGTGTTTTGAAAATTTTGAAGTACTATGCATTGTTGTTTAAAATTCCTTGGTTTAAAATTCTCTCATCACAAAGCTGCTATTTGATTTTACTCTTTTCTTCAATAGCTGAGTTGACAGAAAAATAGTTTAGCTAGAAATATATATCTTTAAAAAACATAGATTATTATAAGAATTTCTCAAGAAAAAGGTTAATCACATAAAGTTACCTAATTATATGTGAGCATGCTGAAAAAATAAACTTTGTTGGAATTTTGGCTTGAATTTGTTCTGATGCACAGCCATCGAAAGAATTCGCTTATTCATATTACTGGAGTGAGGTTACAGGGTCTTTGCAAAGGGAAGAGTTAGAGATAGTTAAGATCTGATCTAATAAAGAATAGAAACACACAGACTTTGAACACTCACCAAAGTGATAAAATTTCTTACAGTAGTTTTCAAGAAGATATGGAATAAAAACTATGTATAGAACATGTAGCTAAGAAGACAAACTTCACATCCCAGTGTTAGTGATAGCTTTATTAGAGCTACTTGTCTATCTGACAAAGAATAACTAACTTATAAAGTATATAAATTTAGAAGCTTAGAAAAATAAGTTAGAGGTTACCTACGTCATTCATCAGATGAAATATGTAAAAATGGTGTCAAGGGCAGGTTCTTCCTTAAGTAAGGTTCAGGTTCAACATGTCCAAAATAGAACTTGATTCCTTTTCCTTCAAATTCAACCCTCTTTCAATCTTGCCTTTTTCTGTTAAAAGCACTAAAATCCTTTAAGCCATCTAATTTTAGAACCTTATTGTAATTCTTAATGTCTTACTTAATCTACATATCCAATCAGTTGTCAGAAATTGTAGAGAAAGAAATTATAAAACAATTTTATAAAATATTACATATAATATTTGTATATTAATATAATATTATAAAATAAATTTATAAAATAATTTCTTTCTCTACAACATGTCTTCTCTATTCCCTTCTTTCCCTTCAGAAAGGGACTGCCATTGATTATACTCTCATCATCACTCACCTGAACTATGGCAAAAAAAATTTATTCATCATGAGCAGGTTGGATTTACAACTGGAAAGTAAGGGTGGAAGGATAGCTGAACATTGTAAAGAAATGAGAGATTATATAAATAATAAAATTACTTATCAGTAAATTCAGAAAAAGCAATAATTTATGATTAAAAATCTAAAACGTATTAAACAATTAAAGGGCCTTTCCTTAATATGATAAACAATGGTGATATTTGTGAAAATTAAAACAAAACACCAGATGTCTTTACAAAACGATGAAAAGCAAGGATGTACATTAAACCTCTAATATGTAATATAGTCCTAAAAATACTAGCTTTAATAATAAGACAATCAAAGGAAATTGAGGGAATCAGAATACCTGAAAAGGCAAAGTTATTATTGGTGGATATTAGAGTGTATTAAAAAGTTCTAGAGATACTGAAAAAATGAGCAAAAACAATAATTTTAGTAAAATAGCAGGATAAATCATCAGTCTTCCTTTACATCACTAAGACAACTCAGGATAAGAAGAAAGAAATTGGGACTTGGGAGGATTAGAGGGAGAAAGAGATCCCATTTAGGCAATTACAAAATGCATAAAATATATTTATAATTGCTCTAACAATAAAAACTCAAGACATATAAATACAAGTGAAAAGTACTTTTTACAGAAACAAAGACAAAATAATAAAGATTTTCACTGACCAAGGTTGATCAATGTTATCATAGTAAAAATGGTTATACTATGAAATTATATTTGTCACCATATCAAAATCTCCAAAGGCTAATTTTATAGAAATAGACCAAAAAATGACAAAATTCATCTGAAGGAACAAAAAAGTCAAGGAGAAATAATAAAAAAATATAGTGGGAATAAGCCTGCTCTAGCATTACTGTACCAAAACTTTATCTTAAAGCATTAGGCTATTTGGCATTAGGGAAAAAAAATTATCAATGGAACAAATTAGGCAAATAAGATGAGAGAGGTCAAACATAAGGAGTCTAATGTTTGATAAAGTGATCTTAAGGTGTTATGACACTGCAGTATAAATAAAAGTTAAAAGAGAATAGAAGGAAGTATCTTTCACAACTATGACTGTGGGGAGGATTATTTGTGCAAGGGATTAAACGTTATATAGAGGCAAAATGGCTAATTTAGATTTCACAAAATACACAATAAGAAAATCAATAGAATAAGAGTCAGAGAAACTATTGAAAGAGGAAAAAAAATCTCTAAGGTCTGCTATAAAAGCTGTATATTTAGTTATTATTATTTTTGTTGTTGTTGTTGTTGTTGAGGCAATTGGGGATAAGTGACTTGCCCAGGGTCACATAGCTAGGAAGTGTTAAGTGGCTGAGATTAGATTTGAACTCAGGTCCTCCTGACTTCAGGGCTGAACAAGTTATATATTTTTAAAAAATCAACATTAAAATATAACAGGGACCAATTCTCAAAACGTAAGTGACCAAAGGACATGAAAAGGTAGCCTACCCTTCTGGGATAAATACTAAGGAGAACAATGGTGATGATGGTGATAATGAAAATGATGATTCATTTTAACAACTACTTAAGATAATATAGGGAATAATCATGAGAATCTAGGTTCAAATTCCATTTTTGGCACTTACTGGCAGTGTGATCCTGGAAAAAACCACTCAGACTTTTGGAGTCCTGGGCTCATCTCCAAGATAATAAATAGCAGCATATTTGCCTATATGTTCTGGTAAAGGAAGTTTCTATAACAGCAGTTCCCTACAATAATGGAACCACAGGTTTGGTCACAAATATAAATCATACTTATCAGGAATGTGTGCCATGACAGGCTCTGAGACAAAAAAAAAAAAAAAAAAAAAAAATTTCTGCCCTTGGGGGATTAATAATGGGACATCATGTACACATCTCTCATGTACATCTTCTCACACTATCCTACTTCAGGCCTTTAATCTCTACTTTCCTAAATTATTACAATAGCCAATTATTACAATAATTAGATTCCCTGTTTCACCTTTCTCCCTCCTCCAACTGAGCTTCTTTCTCAAATGCCAAAGTGATTTTTCCTAAAGACGCAATTCTGACTACATCACTTCTCATCTCTGATTCAAACTCTTAACAGCTTCCCATTACCTTCAGGATAAAATATAAAATTCTCTATTTGGCCTTTAAAACTGGCCCTTTCTTATCTTTTTACTCCTCGTATACTTTATTCCTTTCTATGCATACTATGATTCAACTGTATTCCCCTACACTAAATGTTTTTTGACTTACTGTTACTGAATATTAAATCTGCTTTAGATGATGCAATAATGTTAATTAAATGTAGTGGGTTCACTTAAGAATCCATTAATGATTTATATTGTAAAAAGAAAATATATCAAGAATTTTAAAAATACAGTTTTAAATGGATTTTGATTTTTGGAAACAAGCAAAACCACTGACTTTTCTCTTTCTTTTTCACATTTTTCTTCTGTACAGTAATCATTATAGGCCATTTCACAAACTTGAAAAGGCAGAATACAGAAAATACCTTTTCTTTCATTGCTAACATACACAATCATTAAATAAATTAAAATGGTAATGAAAATATACATTGAGTCTATTTTTATTTATGAAAAGATCAGATAGCTTATTTTCTTTGAAAAGGTTTCACACAGCTTGTAATTACTTTGAAAAGCACTGCTACACTGTTTTTCACCATTTTAAAAACTTCATTTTCTTTAAAATATAATATATATTTTTTATTCTGTTAGTATTCTATTAATAGAATAAACTAATAACAGAATTCTGTCTTGGCAACTAATAAAGATTCAAATGAACTTTAATTTTTTAGTTACGCCTATGGCACATGCAGACCATTAAGTTCAAAATATAAAAAGCAAGTTGAACTATTCATTTAGAATGAATTTCTACTTCTGCCCAGGTAAGATATGTAAAAACACATTTAAAAAGTTCCTATGAAATAATCACTGTACAAACTCTTAATATTATTGCTGTTATCAACAAAAGAATATGCTTAGGAATTTTACTGTATGTTATTCCTATTTTAGCTGGACCTTAAAAAGATTTTGTTGCATTTTCTTTCAGTGATTTTACTTTGTTAACCTAAAATCTCAATGAAAATGCAATCAAGTATAGTATTAATGGAAAGGAATTGAAATAATACTGAATCTCCTTTATTTAAAAAATAAAACCATATCAAGAACAGCTAATGTTTTAAATGTTCACTTTACAAATTTCAAGTGATAAAGTATTCAAAATATTAGAGAAAGTGAAACTTTTCTCTTTACATTTTTCTTGGCTCATTCACCCAAATCCCTAAGGCCACAGCATGCATACAGTCTATGGTAAATGGTAATAACTAAAAAAGGTTCTACTGTGAGTAAAAATACTATGGGAAAGAAAAATCTTTTAAATATCAAAGTATGTTAAAAGTGACTAGGTTTAAAAATATTTAGAAATGAAAATAAATCTTTTTCAGTATTTGAAAAATGGCAAAGAATGTAATATTATTTTCCACTACAAAAGAAGACCATTTGATACTGTATTTTTTACTTCATTGGAGATTCTCTATGTCCCAGAAGAGGTAAACATCCCTTCATTTATGAGAAGAGTTAGCTTGGCATTCCCCTAAAGTTGTAAGATAGAAATGCTTAAGATTTTTGAAACAGGCTTGAATTTTATCAGAATTAACTGGAACTGGATCTACAGAAAAACAAAAGGCAGTTTTGATAAGGGTTTTTTTTCTTCCTTTGAATGGACCAAAATGGCTGCTTGGTATCACACTGACATGACACATTTTGAGAATTTTACCCTCTTAAAGAATAAAGATTCAAATTACTGAATAAAAAGGTTATTATCTTAACTGAAGAAGATGAAGTTTTGTTAAATCACATGTGCATTGGGAACTGATTACTAGGATAGTTCTTAAAATAACATTTTCCCATGTTTTTCTTACAAAGAGAACATTCAATCAAAATAAAGTATTACCTAGCTAAGGGGGGAAAAAAATCTCTCAGAGACCACTGACTAGAACCATAATGTGAATAATAAAAAAATCATATCATGAAAGCTTTCCCATGTTTTAGAACCTTGATATTCTTCAAGCAGACTAAAGTGTTAATTTTTAATCTCTGAGATTTTCTGCTATAGTCAAAAGTTAATGCTAATTAAAAATTTTATATCCTAAAAAAATTAATAAAAAGAAGTGAAGGCACTATAGCATAAGAAGTGGAAATAACAGCAAGCTAGGAAAAAAAGTTATAATTATTTTTGGCACAAAGGAGGAAAGCTAAAAGTAAATAATTCATAGCAAAGTCAGAAACAATTGTTAAAATATTATTTCCATTATCATTCATAAAAACTAAAAAAATTAGCTATCTAATCTATTTTGTACAGAAACACATAGTCTGTCTTTTAATCCTCCCTACCCCAACAAGCCTTATTAATCTGTACTCATGACAAACTTTTGTCAACAAATTAAGATAAGATTTAGAAAACAATTCCTTTAGAGGAATGGACTTCTCATCACATCAGAAATAGGTTCACTAATCGTTTCTGAGAGTCATAAAAGTCATAAGTATTCTTTACCTGACAGAAGTGGAAATTAATGTTAAAGATGAATATGGGAATGGTGATCAATCTTGTTGTTAAGCCCAAAGCCCAAAGTTGAGATACCACAAAACGTCCTATTTTCATAAGTATAGCTTTGTATTTTTTGATTTGAGATATCTTTATAATAGATTCGAAGTCCCTTAAGAATTCCATATATTTATTGTGCAATCAAAATCCAGCATTAATGGAATTCACTGAACTTCAAGTTCAAGTTGGCATTGACCTGTGTCTACTGTTCAAAATTTTATAAACATTATTTTTCTGAAAAAGCATTGATCATTTTTGTTACTATTTAAAGGGCACTGATATTTTGATGAGTTGAATTAATTTCCTGTGCATTTCTCTTATATTTTTCTTGTAAAATAATAATAAAAACAAAAAAATTTCCAGGTGTGAATGTTTTATACTTCAATACATCTTCATCTAAGTAGCTACTGCCTTCAATAGTACAGAATGAAATCCCTCCATGGTGTTTATACTGTGCAGCTTTTGTTTGTGCACATAATTTAACATAAGTTATATTTTATTTCCAACAATTATGATCAAAATATTGAAAAAGTGGAGGGAAAAGAGCTGGATTTGGAATCCAGAAGAAGATCCAAATTAAGCCTTGGTTATTCAAAAACTGGGAAATCTCCTGGTAACTCCCCTAACTGCCCAGAGCCTTAAGGCAATTCTAAATCTCTAAGTTAAATTAAATTTGTTTGAAACATTTTTTTGGCGTCATTCTCACTCACCACCCTCATATATCTAATTAATCACCAAATCCCACTGCTTTTATTTCCATGTGTCATGTGTCTCCTCATCATTAACCGGTTTTCTGCACCACTTACATATACTACTAAAATAGCTTAATTCTTAATCTCTGCTTAAATCTATCCCCATCCAATCCATCTAATAGTCCCATTTGCCATTTCTTATTTACACATGGCTCTCCTGCATTTATGCTCTATTCTGGCCACACTAGTATTCTTGCTAATCTTATTATGTCCAATCTACATGCTTTTGGTCAGTGTGCCCTCAGTCCTGGAATGTTCTATCTGCACATTCTTACATTTGTAATCCTGGACTTCATCCTTGATTCAAATCAAGTAAATCCCCCAAGCCTTCCTCAAGATTCCCCCTCCCAAGTTTACCTTGTAATTTACTTTGTGTATGTTTTGTATAGTACTATAATCAACCAAAGTAGGGACTTATTTCCGCTTTTGTCTTTGTAAACTTGCCTCTTACTAATTTGTATGGTATATATAGATTATTTCCCCCCTTAGAATGTAAGCTCTTTAAACTCAAGGGCTGATTTTAATTATTAATCTATATTCCAAAGGTTTAACATAATGTTGAGCATAGAAAAAGCACTTAATAAATGCTGGTTGATTATCTGAAGACTTAAATCCTAAGACCACAAGAGTACTACACTAGAAAATATTAGTCTAAATACTATTGTACATAAAAGAACCTGAACATTCCTTTTCTGTTTCTAAGGTTTCAACCTGTAATCATGGCATCAATCAACTATAACTCGATTTTCTTAATAAAACTAAAGACAAATGACATATAATAGTTTTCTCCTTTATGCAAAAATGTATATTTATTGTTATTGTTCAGTCATTTTTCAATTTTGTCTAACTCTTCATGATCCTATCTGAGGTTTTTGTGTTAGTGATAATACAGTGGTTTGCAATTTCCTTCTGCAGCTCATTCTATAGATGAAGAACAGAGGCAAATAGGGATAAAGAACTTGCCCAGAGTCACAGATCTAATAAGAATCTGAGGCCAGATTTGAATTTGGGAAGATGAATTTTCCTGACTCCAAGACCAGTGCTCTAGTTACTATACCACCTAATTGCCCAAGCATTTTATATACTTGTATATTTTATCTTTCCAAATAAATCATACCAATATAATTATTAAAAGAAAATGAGAGTAACATAGGAGTAAGGCCATGGTATTTGGAGTGAGAAGACGTGTTCGAATCCTTAACTCATCTATGTGGTGACCTGCCTCAGCTACCTTGCTTGCATACTGAGTTGCCTTTCAGCTTCAGAAATATGATTTATGTTTTTCATTTTACAAAAATCATATAGCCTTTTTGCACAGTTCATGTGCTTAAGAATAGAAAAGATTCTAGAACCTTGCAAATATTTAAATGAAATATTCTACTATGTTCCTGAGCGTTCTCTCAGACGTTCATTTATTGAATGAAAGTCCCACTGGCAACATACCAGTCCTCAACAGTTATTTATCTTTATAGATTACACCTATTTAAAAATTTTTATCTGAATATTCCTTTAAAACTCTTGATTGGATGCTAACTAATTCTTAAGATTTACTTCATTAAGATTCCATCTACACATTTGAAATTTATTGTAGTGCAGATTTCTGAGATTTTTTGGTTTTGGTAACCTTAGTTTAGCTTAACAATATGGTTAAGAAAACCCAGTGCATTTATCTTCTAATTTGACTATTTCTATTACGACTACATCAGTTTCGTGGTGGGAGTAAAACTCTCTTTCTATCTATATTCTTTCCCTTTGGATTATTGAGTTCACTTGTACTATGATCAAAATTATGTGTTGCTTTGCCCCAATCATGTCCTGTAACAATTCCTATTCACTATGTAGGGCCAAATGCAATAAACGGAATGGAGTATCAGCAGGCCACAGATTATAGAGGCAGTACTCTATTTAAAATTGGGAAATGTTTTCCCATTAAGAAGTCACTCGTTATTGATGAATTTAACTTTCAAAATATACACTTAATGAAATTCGCCAAATGACAGCATTTATAACTTGTAGGAAATGCCAAAATGCTATATTTACTTTTTTTCCCCTCTCAAATCAATAACTTAAAGGAGATGTGATTTACAAGTTATTTGCCCCTGTGATGTAGAACTAATCAGGATCCATTTTAAGATTTTTTAAAGTAATTTTACTTATAGCCTCAAACATGGAAATTCTAAGTCTTTTCTTTACTATATATTATTTTGTATAATACTTTCTATGCTCTGAATATTTCCTATGAAAATGCCATTTACTGGCAATGAATGAATATTATTTATTACAATGTAGTAATTTATTTCATTATTATTTAAGTAATTCCAATTTATTTATATTCCAAAATTTGTTGAACCATTTCCCCCAAATTAACTATATATTGTTTTGAGCTTTATTTTTAATACAAATAATGCTGCCATGAACATTTTTATTCATAGAGATCTTTTTAGGATAAAGTCTCAGGAATGAATTTCTAAAAGGCCATGAATAAGTAACATTGTCTTGCATAATTATAAATTACTTTTCTGAACAGTGTAACCAATTCATAGCTTTACCAGGAATAATATAGCTGTTTTTCCACCGTCCATCCAAAAAATAATTTTTATATTGTTTTAGCATTTTTGGCATAATGAGGTGATAATTCAGGGTTATTTTAATTTGCATTATTGCAGTTATTAATAATTTTGAAGATTTCTTTTTCTATTTTTTTTTCAGTCTTTTAAATTTGTTTGTGACTCTGAAATTATTGCAATAGCCTAATAAGTTTTCTTGAATTTATTTTCTCGCTATCAAAACATTTTCTGCATGCAAATAACACTTTTTTTATTCAGACATTTTCATAGCAGCCTATATTGTACGAAATTTCAAACTCTTTAGCAAGGTATTCAAGGATGTCTATATTTACTTCTGCTTCTATTCTTTTGTTCACACTCCCTTCAGCTTGATTTTCCTTCTCCCTCTCATCCTTCAAGGCTTAGCTCAAGTCTCATGAACTTTATGAAGTAATCTAACTTATTTAAATCAAATTGTCTAGTAAATTATTTTATTATATGTTGTCATTTTTGCTTAATATGTCATTTCAGGTGTGATAGTCTTCTCTTTAAACTATGCTACAAGTAACTTAAGGGGAAGAATAATATCCTAAACTTCTATATTCTCCAGAGAAGTTTAAAAGATATCCCTAACACAAATGAAAAAATAATAGGTAATCAGTAAATAACTAGGTTACTGAATGATTTGTATCTAAAGACTAGCTCTGAAGGTGTTGTATTATGGTTTTCCATAGATATGTCTCACTAAGTATCTCTACCCATAATTGAAGAGAAGAGAAATCTTGGTAGTTATTTAAAAAATAAAAGATGATAACATTTATTTATGTGGTAGGAAGGAACATCAACAGAACTTTATTACAGGATCAAAGAATGAGTGCTAGAGGAGACTTTAGTAGTCATCTAGTTTAATTCTGTCATTTTATAGATTAGGAGATTGAAGTCCTAGAAAGATAAAACCAATATGTTCAAGGCCAGAGTGAATTAATGGGATCACAAGCTTAAATATCAATGGGTGCCTAGGTGCCTAAGGAACCAGAAAAGCTGCTTAATGAAATATATGCTGCAGATGATTTTAACTGGTATCTACTGGTCACATAGGAAGGCAACAATGAGTAGAAATCTAGTCTCTTACAGACAGACTTGATACATATCATTACCATGAGCAAATAATTTAATTTTTTAGCCCCACAAGCAAATTTCCAAAACTATATATAAATTATAGAAGAATTACAGATTTGTATAACTAAAGAAATTTTTCCTCCCAGGAAATTTTCTACAGAATTGAAATCACAGATCTCAAATTAAAAAAAAAAAAAAAAAAAAAAAAAAAAAAAAGTCATCCCCAAATCTCAAAGATTTTTCAGAGATTTAACTAAATATAATGTGAATTTCCTATTTCTTTGCTCATCCATAATATTAACAGGCAAACTGAATCTTTTTCAAAACCCTCAAATTTTACCCAAAATAACTGAAAGACCATTTCCTCTCATGACAGTACTGTAAATAATGAAAATTTGGAATTTAGCCAGCAGTGAAATAGTGTTCAATAGCAGTACAACCTAAAATGTTTCATAGCAAGATGAAGAAGTAATCAAAAACAAGCAACTAAAAAGTACTTCAAATACTTCACTTCAAGCAAAATCTCAAATAGTACATTTAACGGCTCATGTATGGCTTGGAAAATTTTATGAATTACTAGCAGGAAATAAAGTTGCATTACTTGAGCAATAACTATGGTGAGAAGGGGAAACTAAAAGGGATCAAAGGATCAGAGATATAAAGCTAAATAAAAGAACTTAGATGAGTTTACCAGTAGGCCCTGAAATTTTGTAGTTAAGGAAACTGAGGTCTAGAGAGCTGAAATGGCTTTCTTAAAGTAACACAGGTAATATATATTACAGTCAATGCCAGTCTCATGACTCAAGAATACTAGAACTACTTATGGCAACTTGCTGCATCCAGTCTATATTCTTAAATATAATATAAATTAGGTAATTTATTAAAGTAACTATTTAATATTTGCCTCACAGCAGAAGTAATTAAAATATTTAAATACTACTTTAAAGTCTGCAAAGTACTTTACAAATATGATCTAATTTTAGCCTTTAAACAAGCCTCGGAAGTAGGTTTGTTTTTTTACCCATTTTACAAATAGGGACACTAAAGTTAGCAGAGGTTATATGACAATCAAGATTATATAGCTAGTAAATGTCTGATGTGGGATTGATTAAAACTCAGATCTTCCTTACTCCAAGTCATTATGATGTTTTCAGTCACAACAGCATATTCATATAATAAGTCATAGATATGATGATCACATATGATGATCACTATATTAAGTGATTAAATCACTAGAACTGGAGAATTTCAAAGCTAATGAATTCTTACATATCATATGGGTCAAACTTTTCCTTACATAGATAAATCAATTGAGATGGTGGTGGTGGTGATAATAGTAGTAACAATAAAAATGATTATCTATTTATGTATCTATCTATCTATCTATTATCTATTAAATACCCATTACATGCCAGGCATTATGCTAAGTGTTTTCCAACAATTATATTATTTGATCCTTACAACAATCCTGGAAGATAAGTGCTATTTATTAACCCCATTTTACAGTGAAGGAAACTGAGACAAATAATGGTTAAATAATTTGCCCAAAGTTTTAGTAAATGTTTGAGATGGGATTTGAACTTAGATCTTTCTGATTTTAAGATAAAGTTCTCTAATACTTGTCACCCCTAGTTTTCCAAAAGGTTAAATGTCTTTTCTAAGAGCACCTTGGTAGTAGTGGAAGAGCTAAGGCAAGAAGAACTTAACTCATGATCTACATAAGAAAAAAGAAAGGAAATTTGGTAAAAGTATTCAAAAATAGTTTAAAACTCTTTACAAGAGACAAATACAAGAAATACAAAAGCAGATATCAATAATTCCATTCCATAAATATTTATTAAGGTATTTACTATGTGCCAGACACTGTGCTATGTATATGCTGGGCATACAAATAAGAAAAATAAAGTCTTTGTCTTTAAAGTACTTATAATCAATATAGGAAGACATTATACCAAAGGAAACTGAGAAAAGAGGAGAAGAGGACAGAAAAGGCACTCAGCACAGGAGCATCATGATGGTAGAGTCCAAGGCAAGAAGTATAGCATATACAAAATGGTTGGGTCATGAATCTTTCAAACCTCTTTAATAAGGATTTTGTATTCTCCATAATACTGACTTTTCTGATGATGACTTGTCCTAGAAGGAGGATGGTAAAGTTGAATCCAAGGATTGAAGCTTGTGGGAAATGATTATCAGGACTGGATCTGTTTATTTCGCTCAAGTTTGTAGATAGTGATAAAGAAAATGAACTAAATTTTTTCCCATCAAGACCATAATGAGATTATATGAAACACTGATTTTAGTATACATTTCTTTAATTAATCTTATGTAATGAAAGTAAGAATTTGTTTTTAACTTGATTATAAGTAACTTTATTCAATCTGCACGTAATGAAAATAAATTAACTGCCTTATTTGTTTTTTTAAATAAAAAATAGTTGCAATGCATAACCACAAAAACATTTCCATTTGATTAAGTAGAACACAAAATATGGATTATATATGAAAACATAAATCTCCATGCCACACTACTTGTCTTAAAAAAACCCAAAAAAACAGAACTTATACAATAAGATTTGTAACTTTTAACCTGTAGCTTTTATGTAATTTCTTCAGAATTTTTTTGTGATTTTCTGTGTACTTTAAAAAATGTTTCAATAAATTTCTTTATTTTACTTATTTGTAGCAGGACTATAAATATCTCCCTTCTCTTCCACCTCAAATAAAAAATGGGGCAGGGGAAGAGAAGTACTTATCAAATAAAATGAATCTACATCATGGGCAGAAATCTGTCTCTTCCAGCACACTGAACCTCTCACTTCTCTTTCAAGAGGTGGGTCATATCATCTTTAGAAATATAATTCATCCTTCCTTCATTTTAAGTGTTGACAATGTTCTTTTCCTGGTTTGATCACTTTTATCTGTCCAAGTTTCTACTTCTCAGAAATCTCTAAAATATTCTTTTGTCATTTTGCATGGTATAATGATATTTCACTACATTGTTATACCATAATATGTTGAACCATTCCCTAATTGAAGAGACTTCTTTCATTTCCAGGTGTTTTCTTTACTTTCTGCCTCCTTTTAATTTGTTTTGGGATTAAGAAGGTTATTAACTTGTAGAACACTCCCTCTTTTTAACTTCCCCTTTTTCTCTGCTTCTTTCCCTCTTGAGATTTCTACATTTGCTCTACTAAACATGCAATTTTTCGAAATTGCTTTGTCAGGTTCAGATAAGAATGAGGTTCACCTACTGCCAGATACCACTACTTCTTTTTACATAATTGCATTCTCATTTCAAGAATACAAATGACAAGAAATTGTAAATCCCAAGTTTTTCTCTACTCTAGTGTACTACTTTAATATTCTTATTTTCTTTCCCTTCTTAGAACCTTCAGGGAAAAATCAATCTATCCCCAGAGTAATTTCTTAATAGTTTATGAAATACTCTTTGAAGATATTCAAGATTCCTAGAAGTACTAGTTTCTTCTCCCCTATTGGAAAATTAGCCTTTTATTGATTGACAAGTTTCTTCCTACTGTTCATGTAAATTTTAACTTTTTTGACTTTTACATTTGCATTTAATGTTGGAAAGTCCCATATTTGATTAAATATCTATTTTTTTTTGCCATTTAGTTGAATTCAGCGTTTTAGAATAAGTTATTCTTGGTTGTAAGTATTTTTAGCAATATTGTAATCCAAGGTTTGACTGATTCTACAAGCTACTAGATCTAGACAATTCTGATTTATGACACCTTACTATATTTTAATACCTTCTTTCTGGTTGTTTCAAGCATTTTTTTCTTTGACTTGGAAACTCTAGATTTTAACTATGGCATTCCTCACATTTTTCCTTTTTGAATTTCCTTCAGAAAGTAAGGAGTGGATTACCTCTATTTTCACTTCTAACTAATTTTAATTTTCTTCAAAGAAAGGCCATAAGATTTTTTTTTTGTCCCCATAATTTTCAGGAATTCAATGACTGATTCTTAAATTCTTCAATTATTTCTTCTTGTTAAGTTTTCTAGTCCAGTTGTTCTTGTAATAAGTCAGCTTACGTTTTCTTCCATTTTAAAAACAATCCTTTTCATTTTGTTTTAATATTATTTGCTGTCTCATGGAGTCATTGCTTTCTGTTTACTTCAGATTTTTCATGGAGTTCATACTTTGTAGTTATTCTCCTTCAATTCTTTCCTTGCTGAACTTTTTCTTTTATTTTATTAATCTCCTACTTTATCTCTTCTAGGTAGTCATGTAGTACTTCAGTAAAATTAATTTTTTCTGTTGAGTTTCTTACAATATTACTCTTTCCTAAATTGAATTTTTGGGTTTCTTGTGCTACAATGATTCTTTATAATATTCTGTATTTTACTGTGCTTATCTTTTCAGCATTAAATATTCCTAAATTTGATTATCTGAGCCAGTCAGGCTCTATACACTGCCACACCTATGGGTAAGGTTAACCCTATTTATTTTCACCTGAGTCAATTGTATTCCTGCACTTGGCTTCTACTTAAGTCCTCCTGGATATGTGAATTACAGAGTGCTGATTTTTTGGATAGTTTATGTATAGAAGAAATCAAGTACTACAATTTCTCATTGAGTTCACTGATAATTACTAAATTTGTTGTGATTTTAAAAGATTCATTCATTCATTTATTTAGCTGTGGTGGGTGTACAGGAACTGGGTTACTTGTCCTCTTTTAGGTATCCATCTAAGCAAGAAATCTAACTTCCTTGGTTCTCATTGTTTTTATTTTATTTTTTGCAGAGGCAATTGGAGTTAAGTGACTTGCCCAAGGTCACACAGTTAGGAAGTGTTAAGTATCCTTAACAGATCCTCCTGACTTCAGGGCTAGTGCTCTATCCATTCTGCCAACTAGCTATCCCATTTCTCCTGGTTTTTAAAGATCAAATAGCTTCACAATACATGTAGCTGGTCCATTACACTTTCAAGAGGTGGGAAGCACATTTTCCTTCTTTTAAAAACATTATTTCCATATTGGTATTTAATACAGGAAGACACATAGTATTTTTTTTTTCAACCTAAACAATCAAATGATTCATTAGCAGTTGTTACTTTCTAATTTTCTAATGTTACTTTCTAACTTTTTAAAAGCTTTCAGAAGCTTCAGAAATATTGAAACAAGAGTGAAAATTAACAATGCTAGGGGCCTGGGTCATCGAAAATTAACCAATGGGTTAGAACAAGAATGGTGGAATAGAAGTGGCAACACTGCTAAAGTCAATTAACATTCCTGTCCAAACAACTTTAAAGTAACACCTCAAATCAAATTTTGGAGGGGCAGAGGTAACAAAAAGTCATGGTGAGATAGCTCAGAGAAGAAAAAGAGGTTTGGGAAAATGATCAGAAAGAGATTACAGGGAATCTTTATCTGGAGCTGGGTGCTGTTGGTGCTGATTAGCAACTCCATAGGAAGTTCTGCATCACAGTCCATAGCAGAGAGAAACTCCTGGGGTTTGTCACAAGGGAACTGGGACCCTGTTCCAAGGCAGAGAGGAGAGCTCTAATACTTGCTGCTTCAGGAGAGCAGAGGACCTGGTTACAGCAAAAGAATCAAGAAGAACACTAGAGTTGGTGACTACTGAAAAGCAGGAAGCTTTCCTGGGTAAAAATCAGAGTGCAAACAAGAGAACAATCATCTCTCTATAAGGATAACTTGAAAGTAATGAAAATTTACATACCCCTAGGACTAGCTCTGAAAACAACAGCATAAAAAAAGCCAGAATTTTGAGACAGTGCCTCTTCATCCCTAAGTAGAGCCCAACTTTAACATAAAATTCAAAGTCAACAATAGTCTGAAAAAATAAGCAAACAACAACAACAAAAGAATTTGCTCATAAAAACTACTATAGCAATAGGAAAGACAATGAACAAAACTCAAAGGAAGAAAATATAAAAATGGCTACTAAGAAAGTCTTAAAGAAAAAAAGACAATCTGGACTTTCAAAGCCCAATAAGACTTCCTAAAGAGTAGTGTAGGAATACTTAGGAAAAGAGTGATGCAAGAAAATTATGAAAAGAGAGTCAATGGCTTAGTAAAAGAGACATAAAAAAGGGTTGAAGAAAATACTTTAAAAGTTTGAATTGGCCTCATGGTAAATGAGGCACAAAAACTTATTTAAGAAAAGAATTCCTTAAAAAGCTGAATAGGCCAATTAGAAAAGGAGGTACAAAAATTCACCAAATAAAACAATTGCTTAAAAAAAATGGAAAAAGAGCTACAAAAGATCACTGAAGAAAATAATTCCTTAAAAATTAAAATCGGGGAAGGAGAAACTAATGACTCAACGAGACAGAAAGAAACAGTAAATTAAAAAAAAAAAAAAGTGAAAAAAATAGAAATAAAAATTTCATTAGAAAAACAAGTGACCCAGAAAATAAATGTGCATTCAGTGGTTTTCAGTTGTGAGTGAAAATACAGGAATGGTTTGACATTTCCTTCTCTAGCTCATTTTACAGGTGATGAAACTGAGGCAAACAGGGTTAAGTGACTTACACAGGGTCACATAATAAGTATGAGAGACCATATTTGTATGTAGGAAGATGAGTCTCTTCCTGAATTTTGGTCTGGGGCACTATCTACTGCACCACCTTGTTGTCCCAGAAAAATAAATAATGAAATAATTTAAGAATTATTATGCTACATGAAAGCTAGTAAGCTTATAATAGATATCACATTTCTAGAAATTATAAAGAAAAACTGCCTTGATATTATAGATTCAGAAGATAAAACAAAAATTGATAGCCTCTATTGATCACCTTCTAAAAAATAAAATAAAATGAAAACCCTGGGAATATTAAAGACAATTCCAGAACTCTAAGAATATGGGGGAAAAAAAATGCTGCAACCAGTCAAAAAGTAATTGTTCAACTATCACAGAAACACAATCAGAATCACTCATGATTTAGCAATTTCTGTGTTTAAAGAAATGAAAGGCTTAGAATGAAATTTTGGAAGACAAAGGAATTCTGGCTACCAACAATAACCACCTACCCTGAAAAAAATGAGTACAATACTTCAGAGGGAAAAAACTGAAATTTCATGAAGTAGAGAACTTTGAAGCACTCCTGGTAAAAAGAACAACACTGACATTCGAACTGAAGACTCAAGAGAAACATAAATAGGTAAATATGAAAGAGATATATGAAACTCAATAAAGTTAAACTATTTACACTCCTATAAGGGAAGCTGTTACATGTAATGCCTAAGAATATTATCATTATTAGAGCAGTTCAAAGGAATTTACATAGATATGAGTGATTAAATTATATGAGGATAATGTCAAAATACAGGTAGGGATGAGAAAGGGAAATGCACTGGGAGAGGAGTGAAGGAGAGGTAGAAAAATGAAACATAAATTAAAATAGCTTTGAATTATCACCTCACACCCATCAGAAATGACAAATGCTAGAGGGAATACTAGGATAAGTATACTAATGAACTACTTGTCTGGTTATGAACTGATCCAACCATTCTGCAGAACACTTTGGAACTATGCCCAAAAGGGTACAAAACCACCACCCAACAATACCATTTAGATCTATATCCCAAAGGCATGAAAGCAAATGGAAAAGGATCAGTAGGGACCAAATATTTGCAACAGCTGTTTTTGTGATGGCAAAGAATGAAGAGATGCCCTTCAATTAGGGAACAGATGAATAAGTTGAAAAAGTGGTATCTGATTATGATGGAATACTATTGTGCTGCAAGAAGTGATAAATGGGAAATTCATGTCAAGAGCTATATGAACTGAGATAAAAAGAAGTAAGCAGAACCAAGAGAGTATTATGCACAGTAAAAGCAATATTGTAATGATAAGCAATTATAAAAAATCCCCCAGATCTTTCCTGAGCTTTCATGTGTCCAAGGTATGGAAGGAAATACAAAGATCATATTGATTGCATCTCCTCTTATCTTCTCCAGGAGCTGCCTCTAATTATCACCTTTCATCCTCCCAAATAAAAACCATCCTTAAAGTCCATTTATTTGCTAATTCTGATGCCTACTGAATCTTCAAATAATCTTTATTTGACTATTGTCCTATTTCCAAAGTCAAATTCTTATAAGAAATTATTTATACTTTCCATTTAAGCCCCTACAATCATTACTATCTGACTTTTGACCCAATCACTCAATAGAAACTCATTTGTATATTCTTGGAAGACCACAAGTCCTTACTTCTGATTCAAGATTCAAGGTTGATACAAGAATTAGATGCCAGTTTCTAGAGTGTCCACTGTCATCAGTGGTTCTCAATTTTTGATAATCAAATCTGGTCTCAGATATTTAACAGATGTCTGACTCTGTGAAAATTACTTGATCTCAGTTTAACATCTCCTCAATTGTAAAACAGGGATAATAATAGTACTTACTTCCCATGGTTGTTATAAGGATCAAATGAGAAAATATTTAAGAAAAGTAATTAACACATTGCCTGCAGATAGCAGGTTTTTTTTTTTTTAAATCAATGTTTACACCACAAGCAAAATGTATGGGATTACCTGTCATGGGGGGGGGGGGGGGGGAAAGGAGTGGAGGGAGGGGGGAGGGATAATTTGGAAAAATGAATACAAGGGATAATATTATAAAAAAAAAAAAAGATAATTGTATAAATATGTTTACATATTTTGAATATTGTATAGCATATATTGGATTGCTTACTATCTAAGAGAGAGGGTGGGGGGAGGAGGGGAAAATTTGGAACACAAGGCTATGCAACTGTCAATGTTAAAAAATAATGCATGCATATTTTTTTGAAAATAAAAAGTTTAAAAAAAAAAAATATATATATATATATATATATATATATATATATATATATATATATATATATAAATCAATGTTTACTCCTTCCCCTACCCAAAAAAATTATTCAATTGGACTTCAGGAAAATATTGTTTTCTAAAGTATTTAAATATGGCCAAGAAATAAGAATCACAAGGCAAATTATAAATAATGCCCATTGTTTATAAATGACTTTAAATGGTTTACACTTTATTCTGTAGAATCATACATGGTAAATTGATAAAAATGGATTATAGTTTATTTAGATGATCCTAATATAAAAAATAAAATTTTATTAAAATTTCAGTTTCTATTATAAATACAAAAAGAAAAGGCTGCCAGATAAAAATGAACTACTGCTTGAAAGGAAACTTTTATATTTCTAAGGAATAATATAAATACTACCTGAAATATTTAATTAATAAAAGAAAAGGTTGCTATAATTTCCCTAAGACAATAATAATAATATCCCTTTCTCCCCTGCCTTGGACTCTGAAAGATAAGCTTCTTGCCCTGTTTTGCCAAAAGAACTAACCCTCCATTTCTATTTACTGCAATTTTCCAATTTTTGCTCAAAGTAGGAATATCTTCTTTCATTCCTTTCTAGCAACCATTTTTGAGTTATCTTCACCCATTTGAATATAAACTCCTTGAGAGCAGCTACTGTCTTCTTTATTTATGCCTGTACCATCATAAACTCCTAAAACAGTGCCTGACAAATATAAAAATCTTAAATGTTCTCCCTTCTCATCAGGGCATTGTTATACCTTCACTGACCTAATTTTGTTTTATTAAAGAAAGAACAAGGACTGATTAAACACCTTAATGTGATAAATATTGCAGTTATTAGTCAGTAAAGACTTATTAAGCACCTACTATGCATGCTTAGTAATATGTGCTAAGCACTGGGGAAGTACAGATAAATTAAAAACAGTTCTTGCTCTCAAGAAGCTCATAGTCTAATGGGAGAGACAACATATGTGTTGTTAAGACAAATATCCTAGAGGCAAGAAGTTCCTATTGTAAATGGACAGTTTGGTGTATTTTAAAGATATTTTTGATCAATATTCACATTCAGGCTTCCTCATGCCTTTTAAATAAATTTATCTAGAACAAGGAGGTGAAGTGATAAAGACAGTAGTAACCATGCTGAAGAAAAAAGGTATGTATGTAGCTAAGTAGTAAGATAAAGTGAAGAGCTAGCTGTCATAGTGTCTCAGGTACATACTTTTTACTTAAAAAATGATGGTTGATTTGACCTGAGTAGAAGGCTATTTATACAGTGACAGAAAGATCACATGTAAATTATATTAAAGAAATTAGGATATACTCCCACAGATCATAATAGTTTTGTTTATTTTACTTTGTTCTAAGTTTATATTCACCAAGAATTCACCATGTTATGATCAATCATAGAATTAATGAGGACTGATAGAAGAAACATACGTTTTTCCCAATTCTTATGCATAGATACAGATGATTTGATCTGTTTTCCCAGTTCCTTCCCACCTGACCTCCAAAAATGTGGTTTTTACTCATTTTCTTTATATACTCATTAAATTATGCTCCCCACGCATATGAAATAATTTAGCTAACTCACTAACATTAAATTCAGGAAACATTTATTAGATACTATACAGTATCATGTAGGTTGAGTAGTGGTTGCTTTTTAATGAAGTCTCTTACCATCCTTTCAGGGCATTTCCCTTGATTCATAGAATGTATTTCTGAAATGTATGTGCACCTGTGTGCATGCATGCGTATGTGTGTGTATATGTGTGACTGAGGTTCTTGAACAAAGCAGATATTGACTTTGCTTTTTTAAATTTGTGCAAGTTGTTTATACCATTACTAAATATCACATTTCTTTAGTAATTATTTCTTTTAAAAAAATAAGCTCTCAAAGCACACAGATTAATATATGAAAAATACTTAGCATAGACAGAGTAGGAAAAAAAGGATACTGTACCTTCAATCAACAATTCTTGTCCATGACTACCAAGTAGAGTACGAGAGAGGAATGGAGCAAAATCTACAAATATTTCACGAAGAAGCGGGGCAACTTTTTCTAAAGCTCTTTCAAGTTTTGCAGTTATGCTGTTGAAAATAAGATATGAAAAATAATTAACAACAATAAATAGAAACAATAATGATGTTTGTGTTATATTTTAGAATTTGCAAGTTGTTTTACATTTTTTATTATTCAAACCTCACAACAGCCTTGTGATGTAAATATTATTATTTCTATTTTCAAAATGAAGAAAATAAAGATCACAGAGATAAAAGTAATGTGCCCAAAGTCCTATAAACAGAAAATATCATTTGAACCCAAATGTTTCCACTGCTAAACCCAACATTACACCTACTATACCACATTCCCAAGCTTAGCTTTTAATTTTTTTTTCTAAAAAGATTATTAAAATATGATTTTTCACCTAATGGACTGGAGTTAAATCTCATGAAAATTGAAGATGAGAAAATACAGTTTTTCAGAGATAGAAGAATGCTTAAAATGTGTGCATCAAACTCAGGTGGAGTTCTGTATATGCCAAAACTCTATGCAGTAAGAATGATTTTAAGAGTGGACATTAAAATCTAACCTGGGAAGCCTATAACGCAATCATAAAGGAAAGTTCTATATGAAATGGATTTCCATTTCTTAATGAAGAATTAGAGACAAATGATTAATAAAACCACAATACCTATACTTTTGAATGACATGATAAAACACACAACAAGATCATGTTCCAAAAGGTTCTTTATCCCTTTCTAGGGAGCCCACTGTGAGAACATAATAGGCACATACCCTCAGAGAATTATTTCCCTCTACTTGAGTAAGTATATAATACAAACTTTGATTATCTTAATTCAGTGTGAATAACTGAAAACAATGGGTAAACTAAAAATCTCATTTATTTAACACAATTCATGTGAGAGAAAACTCTAGGATTATAGTATATATAATTATACTATGTATGGCAACTTTAAAATAATGCCTCAAATCAAATCTGAAGAGGCAAAACCAAAATAGTCAGGTGAAAAAGTTTTCCAGCCTAAAACAATTTAGAAGATTAGCAAGAAAGGTATGTCTCATTGTAGTGGGAGTTGGGTCAGGAAAACAGTGCAGGTTGTGTTGCAGTACAAGAAGCAACAGTTGTAGCAGCACCCTATGGTGCTCTTAGCCAGCTGGCAGTAAAGAGGTGAGATAATTGATCAAAAAGAAATTACAGAGGGATTCTTTGCTGGTATTGAGTAGAGGATCCTTTTACACTGCCCATATTCAGATCCAGGTTACAGACCCAGAATGAAAGGAGAACTAGCATTTGCAATCAAAGAAAAGCATATGTCTTGCTCACAATTCCAAGACTGAAAGGAACAGTAGTGATTGAGGCTGCAGGACAGGAAGATACTTAGTCACATATCCAGGATCAAAAGGAATCCTGTGGCTCCAAGAAAACAAGGTCCTTTCCTGGGTAAAGACCAGAGCACAGGCCAAAAGAAGTGAAAATACCACCTTGGAAAAACTGAAAAGACAGAGATAACCTAGAAGTAACTCTGAAAACAGAAGCAAAAATATAGCCTGTAGTTTGGATGGTGTCCCCTGCAAGTCAGAAGGATAGCCTAACCTTAATATAAAGTTAAAATCAAGAAACAAACAGGAAAAATCAGCAAAACAAAAATAAAACAAAACTGACAATAATTACAGGTAAGATCAAACTTAGAAACTTAGAAAAAAATTATCAAAATTGCTGCATTGAAAGCCTCAAAGAAAATAATGAATTGAACACAAACCCAACAAGAATTCTAAAAGACAGCAGAAAGGAAATTAAAAATCAAATTAAGAGAAGGAGAGAAAAAAAATAGAGAAAAGAAATGACAGTGATGTAATAAAAAAAAAAAAGTCAATAGCTTGGTAAAAGAAGCACAAAAATACTAAAGAAAAAACACCTTTAAAAATCAGAATTACACCAAATGGTAAAAGAGGCACAAAAAACACTGAAGAGTGTTATACTTATCCTTAAAAAAGGATAACTGGAATAAAAATGTGAAAACTCACTACAAAAAAGAACTCCTGAAAAAGTGGAATTGGTAAAATGGAAAAGGAGGTACAAAAATTAAATGAAGAAAATAATTATATGAAAATGAAAATTGAGCAAGTGTAAGCTAATCCATGAGACATCAAAATAACAATAAAACAAAATAAAAAAAACTAGAAGAAAAATGTGAGTATCTCACTGGAAAAACAAGAGGCATAAAAAATAGATCAAGGACACACAATTTAAGAATTATTGGGTTACCTAAAACCATAATCAAATAAATGAGATTAAATTCACCTTTCAAGAAATTACCAAGGAAGACTGAACAGATTATCCTTGAACCAGAGAGTAAAATAGAAACTGAAAGAATAACCCAACAACTTCCTGAAAGAGGTCCCCAAATGGAAATCCCCAGCAATATTACAGCTAAATTCCAGAGCCCCCAAGTCAAGGAGAAAATATTGTAATTAGCTAAAAATTCAAATATCATAAACACACAGTGAAGATCACACAAAATTTAGTAGTTCACAGTAAAGGATCAAAGAGTTTGGAGAAGGATATCACGAAGGCAAAGGAGATAGGATTAGATGCAAGAATCACCTATTCAGCAAAAATGACCATATCTTCAGGTGCAGGGGATAGGAGAGGAGAGAGAATGGACATTTAACAACAGAAGAGTTTCAAGTATTCCTGATGAAAAGACCAAACTTGAATAGAAAAATCTGACTTTCACATAACAAGATTCAACAGAATAAAAAAAAAAAAATCATAAAAACAAAAAAGAGAAATCATAAGAGAAGAAAGTTAAATTGCATATTACTATCTAGAAAAATAATAATTACAATTTTAAATTATATTTTTCCTAATAAATTTATTAAGTTTTAATATACATTACTTTATAAATCATGTTTGAAGAGAAAAATTAGAGCAAAAGAAACCCCCAAAAAACCATGGGAGTGACTAAAAATCAACAACAAAAAAAGAAATGAACATAGTATTCATAAATTTACATTCAGTATCCTTAGTTCTTTTTTCTGGATGCATATGGCATTTTCTTTCCAAATTCTATTGGTATTGTTTTGGATCATTGAACCACTAAGAAAAACTATTTATAGTTGATTATCATATATTCTTGCTGTTATTATATACAATGTATTCCTAGTTCTGCTTGTTATGCTCAGTATCATATTCTAATAATTCATATAAAATTTTCCAGGCCTTTCTAAAATCAGTTTGTTCATTTTTAAGAGAATGACAATATACCACTATCTTCATATAACACAACTTGTTTGTTGTGGCATCTGCTCATTTTCAAATTCTTTACTACCACAAAAAGAGCTGCTACAAACATTTTTGTACAAGTGGGTTATTTTCCTTTCTTTAAGAATTTCTTGGGATATAGACTAAATAATGGAACTAAATAAAGGATAAGCAGAGTTTTATGGCCCTTTGGGCATAGTTCCAGATTGCTCTCTAGAATCGTTGAATCATTTCACAACACTACTAACAATAAATTAGTATCCAGTTTTCCCACATCCTCTCCAGCATTTATCATTACCTTTTCCTGTCATCTTAGACAATCTGAGAAGTGTGAAATGGTACCTCAGAGTTGTTTTAATGTGCATATAGTTCTTGGATTTGTCTTAGCAGGTAGAATCCTAAATATTTTATTTTGTCTACAGTAATTTTAAATGGAATTACTCTTTCTATCTCTTGCTGATGAGTTTTATCAATACTATAATATAGAATGCTGATGATTTGTGTGGGTTTATTTTATAATCCTGAAACTTTGATAACACTGTCCCCTTATTGCAAAAGCCAACATTTTTAGTACAATGTTGAATAAGAGTAGTAATAATGGGAATTCTTGTTTCATCCCCTAATTTTTTCTTCTTTACAAATAATGCTTACTGTTGGTTTTAGATGAAAATTGTTTATTATTTTAAAGAAAGCTCCCTTTATCCTTCTCCTCTTTAGTGTTTTTAATAGGAATGGGTGCTGTATTTTGTTAAAAGCTTTTTCTGCATCCATTGAGATTATCATATGATTTCTGTTGATTTTGTTATTGATATGATTAATTATGGTAACAGTATTCCTGATATTGGGAATTAGCCCTGAATTCCTGGTATAAATCCCACTTGATCATTGTGCATTAGCTTGTGGATAAGTTGTAATCCCTTTGCTAATATTTTATTAAAATTTTTTTGCATCAATATTCATTAGGAATATTGGTCTGTAATTTTCTTTCTCTCTTTTGGCTCTTTCTGGTTTAGGTATCAGCGCTCTATTTGTGCCATAGAAGAAATTCGCAATACTCCTTCTTTAGTTATTTTTCCAAGTAGTTCACATAGTACTGGAATTAATTGTTCTTGAAATATTTGGCAGAATTTACTTGTGAATCCATCTGACCCTGGAGGTTTTTACTTAGGAAGTTCATTAATGGCTTCTTCATTTTTTTTCCCCCTAAAATGGGACTATTTAAGTAATTTATTTCCCCTTCTGTTAATCTAGGCAATTTATATATGTTTAAATATTCATCCATTTCAGTTAAGATTGTCAGACTTGCTGCCATACAGTTGAGCAAAATGGCTCCTAATCATAGCTTTAATTTCTTTGTTATTGGTGGTAAGTTTACCTTTTTCATTTTTGATGATTTGGTTTTTTTCTTTCCTTTTTTTCTAATCAAATTAACCAAAGATTTATCTATTTTTGGTTGTTTCATAAAACCAACTCTTAGTTTTATTAATTCAACAGTTTTCTTAGTTTCAGTTTAATCTCTTTTAAGTTTCAGAATTTTAAATTTGGTATTTCATGGGGGGGGTTTAATTTGTTCTTTTTCTAGCTTTGTTAGTTGAATGCCCAGTTCATTGATCTCCTCCTCCTCTATTTTATTCATATAGCTATTTAGGGAAATTTTATATTCCTGAAGAATTGCTTTGGCTGCAACCCACAGGTTTGGAAAGCTGCCTCATTACTGTCATTCTCTTGGATAAAATTATGAACTGATTCTGTGATTTGTTCTTTGACTTTCTCCTTTAGTAGAATGAGATTATTTAATTTCCAATTGGTTTTTAGTATATCTTTCCCTGCTCCAGAATTGAATATTTTGATGATATATTGATTATTTTGTGGTTAGATTTGTCTGTTTCTGAAAGGGGAAGATTGAAGTAGTCCACCAATAGTCTTGCTTTCTATTTCTTTCTGTAACTAACTTAGAATATTCTCTAAGCATTTTCCTGCTCTACCACTTGATGCATACACATTTAGTGTCATTAATACTTCATTATTTATGGTATCCTTTATCAAGATGTACTTTTGCTCCTTATCTCTTAATTAGATCTATTTTTGCTTTTGCTTTATCTGAGATCATAATTGCTACCCCTGTTTTTTTTTTTTAACTTCAGCTGAAGCATAAAAAATTCTATTCCAGCCTTACACCTTTATTCTGTATGTCTCTCTCTGTCAAATATCTTGTAAATTGTAGGTCACTATTTTTTATTCCACTTGACTATTTGCTTCCATTTTATTAGAGAGTTCATCTGATTCACAGGTATGATTACCGGCTCTGTATTTTCCTCTATCATATTTTTGTTCTCTTTTTCTACCCAGGCCTTAGTAGTGTTTTTACCTTATCTTTTATCATATCACCCCTCCCCTTCTCTTACTTATTCCCCTAGAGTTTCTGCTCTCCCTTCTATTCTGTTCCTCCCTTTTCTTTCTTCTTTCTCCTACTTCTTTATAGGGTTAGATAAATTTCTATTCCCAACTGAAAGATATTCACCCTTAGAGCCAAAACTGATGAAATCAAGCTTCAGACAATGCTCATTCCCTCTCCCTTCTTTCCTTAGATTGTAACAGATCTTTTCAGCCTCTTCACATAAACTCATTGTCCCATTATATCTTCTCTTTCCTCTTTTTCCAGTACAGATCTTTTCCCACCATTTATGTCTTTTTGTTAATGTCATCACATCAGAGTCCATTCACAACCACACCCTCAGTCCATGTGATGGCTGCCCCCTATCTGCCCCATTGACAGATACAATTCTCAAGAGTTACAGATATAATTTTCCTATCTAGGGATGTAAACAGTTTGTGTGTGTGTGTGTGTGTGTGTGTGTGTGTGTGTGTGTGTGTGTGTGTGTGTATATATATATATATATATATATGTTTATTTCCCCCTTGTTTTTCTCTTGAGTCCTGTGTTTGTAGATTAAATTTTCTCTTTAGTTCTATTTTTTTCAATAGAAATAATTGAAAGTCTCTGACTTCATTGAAACTCCATCTCCTCCCTTGAAAAATGATGCTGAATCTGGCTGGGTACTTATTTCTTGCAGAATATGATCTCCCAGGCCCTTTATTTGTAGAAGCTACCAGAACCTGGGTAATCCTGACTATTGCTTCTTGATACTGGAATTGTTTTTGTCTTGCAGATTGTAATATTTTTCCTAGATGAGGAGTTTTACAACAATGTTACTTTGAATTTTCCTTATGGGATCTCTTCCTGGAATTGATTGATGGATTCTTTCAATGACTATTTTGACCTCTGGTTCTAGTGTATCAGGGCTATTTTAATAATTAGTAATCTCTTAAAGAATGATATCCAGATTCTTTTTTTTTTTTTTTTTTTTTTTTTGGTTATGGCTTTCAGGTAAAATTGTCTCCCTTGGATCTATTTTCCAGGTCAGTAGTTTTTCCAATGAAGTATTTCACATTCCTTTCATTCTTTTTTAGTTTGCTGGACTGATTTTTGCTGTCTCACAGAGTCATTTGCTTTCATTTGTCCTATTCTAGTTTTTAATGTGTGATTTTTTTTTCAGTTAGCTTTTGTATCTCTTTTCTCATTTGGTTAATTCTACTTTTTAAGAAACTGTTTTCTTCAGACAATTTTTTCCTTCCTTTTCCAAACTGTTGCCTCTCTCATGCATACTTTTCATTTCCTTTCTCATTTTTCCTTCTACTTCTCTCATTTGCCTTTTAAAGTCTTTTATGAACACTTTCTAGAAGCCTTTTTGGGCTTAAGACCAATTTATATTACTCTTTGAGATTTCTTCTGAGCACATTTGTCCTTGGCTGAGCTTATGTTTTGGTGTTACAGTAGCTTTTGTGGTCAAAGTTCTTTTGTATTTCTTACTCATTTTCTTTCCTTTTCTTTTGTTATTTCCTTTTTTTTTTTTTTTTTTAATACTTTTTTGGTTGGGCTCTGCTCTTGGGGTAAAAGGGGCACAGTCCCAAACTTCTTTGTGCAGCTCTGAGTTTTGGCTTTCAGCACAGGGGCCCATTGTGTTTGCAAGGAGCTTGTCTGCTCTTTCCAGGAAATGCCTGGTTTCCCAGTTTGCCTTATGACCTGGAACTGGAAACTGTCCCCCTTAATTTGCTACTCTGTGCTAGGACTGAGGGTCTAGTTGTTGATTTGCTGTGATTAAGACCCACTCACCAACTTTTCTAGAGTCTACCTGAGTTGGGCTACCTAGTGAGACTGATGTTTTTTGAAGTCCTCCCAATCTATCTTGAGTTGTAGAGTGGTTTCATCCTATCAGACTCTGATCAGAGGTTTGGTTTCATATGGGTTTTCTAGGAAAACAGAGAGCTTGAGCATCTTCTTGGCTTTACCCCATCATTTTGGCTCTGTCCCAGAAGTTTCCAACAAGTTTCCAAGAAAGAAACCCAAGCTATCAATATGACAAAATGCACCAAATCTCTCAGAAGGAGAGAAGTGCACACCAAAACAATTCTCTTCTTTCAGCTATTAAGTAATAGAAATATGAAGGTTCAGAGACAATTCCCCACTTTTTTTCTCACTCACAGCTGCTTAGGCACTAGCAGGACTCTTGGGATTGTTCAATCTGGAAGATTTGGATAATAGAGAGGAGGAGTCTCAAGGGGAAAGGGAAGGGAACTGAGCGAGGAGCACAAATACCTTCAACTGTTCTTGTTCCTACACATCCTCCAATAATTACAATTTATCATTATTATTAAATAATTGTAATTTATCATTATTATTATTATTATTATAGTTTATCATTATGAGGGCAGTTAGAAGTCATATACATAGAAAGATTGTACAGAAATGAGTTGGTTATAATGAAATTATTCAAAGAGGGGAATGAGAATGAGATGCACTAGGAAAAGGGGGAAGGGAGTAGAAGAATAAGAAAAATGAACTCTAACTCACATAAAAGACATGCAAAATAAATGGTGTCTACAACGAATGAAAATATAACACTTGGGGAGGTGGACAACATTTAAACCTTGCTCTCATTGTAACTGGTTCAAAGAAGGAATAACATTATCACTCATTTGAATGTAGAATTCTATCTTACCCACGAGAGAAACAGAAGGGAAAGAGAACAGGAGAAGGTGAAGGGACTGATAGAAGGGAGGAGGAATTAGAAATAGTGGGTAGAATTAATATAGCCTTTTGAAGAAGGGCAAGGCTAAAAGAGAGAAAAAGAAAAATAGGAAAAAAATTAGGATAGAGGGAAGTACACAGTAATGATGAGTGTGAATGGAATGGAATGACCTCCTCTGTAAAATGGAAGCAGATAGAAATTGGATTAAAACTCAAAATCCAATACTATTTTGCTTACAAGGAACAAACTTAAAACAGAGATTCATACAAAGTGAAGAACTAGAACTTCAACTGAGATCTCTCCCCTATCCCCCAAAGGGAGGGGTAGTAATCATGATCACAGAGAAAACAAAACCAAAAAAATACCAAATTAAGAGATATTTGCAAGGAAACTGCATTATGCTAAAAGGTACCTTGTACAATGAAGAAAAATATCAATATTAAACACATATGCACCAAATAGTATAATATTCAAATTCTTAAAGGAAAAACTAAACAAACTCCAGAAGCAAATAGCAAGTAAAACTGGACTAGTAGAAGACCTATAATTTCTTCTTATCTAGATGAATTTAACCATAAACATGAAAGAAGTTAAGATCAATAGAATTTTTTTAAAGTCAGAAATGATAAAACTTCTGGAGAAAATGGAATGAGGACAGAAAGGAATATTCCATTTTTAAGCTATAACTGACTTGTAAAAATTGACTATGTAGTAAGGCAAAAAACTTCAAAAACAAATGCAGAAAGATATTGACTGCATTCTTTTGCAGGCCATAATGCAATAAAAATTATATTGAACAAAGGGCTATGATAACAGAAATTAAAAATTAATTGTAAACCAAATAGTCTAATCCTAAAAAGTAAGTGGGTCAAAAAAAAAAAAAACAACCAACCCAACCCTGAATTATAGAAATAATATGCAATTTCATAACAGATAAACAAGAAAATACCAAATATTTGGGATAAAGTCAAAGTAATACTTAGCGGGAAAATATGTATCTCTTTCTAAGTGCTTATATCAATAAAACAGTGAAATAATAGATCAATGATTTGGGCATGTAAAAATAAAAAACCTACAAAAAGAAATTAATTAATTAAATTTATTTAATTATTTAATGTTGTTATTTAATTAATTTAATTAAATTAAAATGAAATTAAAAATCTGTTATTAAATACTAAATTGGAAATCCTGAAAATCAAAAAAGAAGTGAATAAAATTGAAAATAGGATAACCATTAACTAAAAAAATAAAGCTATGAGAAAAGAAGTTTTCTTTGGTAATTTCTTGAAAGACAATGTGTAGGCTCGTTCTTTGATTATGGCCTTCAGATAGTGCAATAATTCTTTAATTATTTCTCCATGTAAGTTCCACATCACATTTTCCAAAGAGATATTTCACATGTTTTTTTTTTTGTTTGTTTTGTTTTCCTTCCAATTTTTGGACTTTATCTCATTATTTTTGATGTCTCATTAAGTCAACAGCTTCCACTTGCCTGATTCTTAAGAAATTATTTTTTTCAGGGAACTTTTATACTTCCTTTTCCATTTGATCAATTTTTCTTTTTAAGGAGTTCTTTGATGAATTTTTGCATATAAATTTTTTTTTCTCTCTTGGCTAATTATGCTTTTTAAAACTATTCTTTTTAACAATAGATTTTTGTGCCTCTTTTACCATTAGGCCATTTTGTTTTTTAAAAGATGATCTTGATCTTCTCCTTCTCCTCCTCCTCCTTTTTTTTTTTTTTTTTTGATGCCTCCTTTACCAAACTGTTGACTCTTTATTATTTTCTTGCATTACTGTCATTTCTTTTCCCAATTTTTCCTCTTTCTCTGTAATTTTGTTCTAAAAATTCTTTTTGATTTATTTCAGGTATTCTTTTCGGACCTGAGGCTAATTCAAATTTATCTTTGGGGCTTTAACTGTAGCATTTTTTACTGTGGGTTCTACTGTGTTTTGGGTTTTTCCTTATCATTATAATAATTTCTATGCTCAGGAACTTTTGTGTTTGGTCATTTTTCCAGCTTATACCTTTATTTTTAACTTTACATTAAAATTGAACTCTGCTTCAAAGTTGGTAGGAGTACTGCCCCAACCTTCAGATTTTTATATCACGGCTTTCAGAGCTCATTCTGGGAGGTCTGTATGCTTTCAGTTTTTCAAATGTAATAAGATGTAGAAGTGTGTTTATTACTACTCTACTGGCCAATGCTCTAGTCTGAGTGACCACAAGCATTCTTTTCTTCCTTGGAATTGTGACCAGAGTCCTCTCATTTCTATAGCTCCAATCTCTGTTATACAATTGTGTCTCCTGGCTCTGAAAATGTGAGCCGGGACCAGGGCCTTAGATCCAAAATGAACCGTGAGACAGTTCTGAGCAACTGCCAGCAAAGGAACAGCTTCTTACAGGTTGTCCAATCCCCTTATTGTCTCTGGGCAAAGAGTTCCAGAAGCAGCCACTGATAATATTAATTCTAGCCTAAGATCTGTTCCTAAAGTTATCAGGTCTGTACTATAATGGAGTACCTGTTGACTTTCTAAGTTGTTTTACCCTACCCTACTGTGTATTCTGTCACACCAAAATCTATTTTGAAGCATTACAGCTGCTTGAAGGATATTTCTGAGAACTCATGTAAGTCACTGCCTTTTTTCTACCATCTATGTTCTGCCCCAAATTGCCCAGGTTTACTGAAGAAGTAATAGAATACTTAAATAACCCTATCTTAGAAAAAGAAATTTGTTGTAACACATGTAAAATGTATGGGATTGCCTGTCATTGGGGGGAGGGAGTGGAGGGAAGGGGGGGGGCATAATTTGGAAAAATGAATACAAAGGATAATATTATAAAAAAAATTACTCATGCATATATACTGTGGGAAAAAAATTCTAAATAAAAAAAAAATAAAAATAAAAAAAAATTTATACAAGCCATAAATGAACTAAGAAAAAAATCTACAAGATCAACTGTATTCACAAGTGAATTCTACCAAACATTTAAAAGGCAATTAATTCCAGTAATAAAGCATACAGAAAAATAAACAAATGAGGAGTCCTATCAAATTCTATTTATGGCATAAATATGGTACTGATACCTAAGTCTGGAAGAACAAAAACAGAAAAAGAAAACTAGAGTCTAACTTTCCTAATGAATACTGATGAAAAAAAAATTTAAATAAAATACTATGCAAGTAGATACATTATAACCAGATGGGTTTTATATCAGGAATTAAAGGCTGGTACAATACCAGGAAAACAATCAACATAACTGACTACATAAATAACAACAAAAATCATATGATTATCTCAAAATATATAGAAAAGTTTTTTTTAACAAAATATAATACCTATTTTTATTAGAAAAAACACACACACATGAAAGCTAATCAATAAATGGAGTTTTTCCCTAAAATTATATGTAGCATGTATCTAAAGTCATCAACAAGTATTATTTGTATCAGGAATAAACCTGAAGTCTTCCCCATAAGATCAGGAGTGGAACAAGGATGTCCATTATCACCACTATTATTCAATATTGTACTAAAATGATAGCTATAGCAATAAGACAAGAAAATAATTTTAAGCAATTACAAAAAGTAATGAGGAAACAAAGCTATCATTCTTTGCAAATGACATGATGGTACACTTAGAGAATCCTAAAAGGAAAAAAAAAAAAAAAAAAACCTAGGAAAAATAAGGAACAATTTCAGCAAAGATGTAAGACTTGTATAAACCCCATATAAATCATCAATATTTCTATAATAAAACCCAGCAGGAAGAGAGAAGAGAAATTTCTATTTAAAATTAATGCAGTGTACAATGTAAAATATTTGCAAGTCTAGCTGACAAGACAAATTGAGTTACTATATAAATACAATTACAAAATATTTTCATAGAAATAGATATAAACAACTGGAGAAATATTAATTTTTCATAAATAGACCTATCTAATATAATAAAAGTGACAATTATACTTCATATATTTATGTATAAAACCAAAACCTGTTTTATATAGCTATCTAGAAAAAAATAACAAAATTCATGTGGAAGAACAAAAGGTCAAAAATCTCCAGGGAATAAATGAATAAAAATATGAAAGAAGGTAACTTAGCTGTAGTACAACTCAAAAAGTATTATAAAACAGTAATCATCAAAACAATCTGATATTGTTAAAGAATAGCTTGGCAGATTAGTGTAACAGATTAGCTACCCAATACAGAATGGTAAATAACCACAGTAAAATAGTATTTCACAAACCCAAATATCCAAGCACTTCCTTTAAGAACTCATTATCTGACAAAAATTGTTAGGAAAATGAGAAAGCAGTTTGGCAGAAACCAGATATAGGGTAATAACATCTCAAACTGATGTTTGAGACACTATACTGAGATAATTTCAAAATGGGTTCATGATTTAGATAGAGGATGATATCATAAGGAAATTAGAGGAGCATGGAAAATTTTATCTGTCAGATCTAAGAATAAGGTAAGAGTTTATGACCAAATGAGATAGACAACATTAAAGGAAATAAAATGGATGTTTTTGACTACAATGAATTAGAAGGTTTTTGCACAAACAAAACTAATGCAGCCTAGATTAGAAGGAAATCAGGAAATGGGAAAATTTTATAGAAAGTTTTTCTGATAAATGCCTTATTTCTCAAATATATAGAGGAGTGAGCCAAATTTAAAAGAATAGGAATCATTTCCCAACTAATAAAGGTTCAAGGACCAGACGAAGAAATCAAAACGATTAGAAAAAATGTTCTAAATCTATTGATTAAAGAAATGCAGAGTAAAACAACTCTGGGATATCATCCCATACCTACAAGATTAGCTAATAAAATAAAAAGCAAAAATGACAAATGCTGGAGATGTGGGGAAAAATACAGTTACTAATATATTCTTGGTTGTAAACTGATCCAAACATTCTGGAGGCCCATTTGAAACTACACCTAAAGGGCTATCAAAATGTGCAAATCTGTCGATCTTGCAATACCCCTAAAGAGATTAAATAAAAAGGAATTATATGTACAAAAATATCTATATTCTTTCTGTGATGATAAAGAATTTGAAATTGAGTGAATGCCCATAAACTGGGAAATGGCTGAACAATTTGTGGTATATGACTATAATGAAATATTAACTACTGTTCTATAAGAAATGATGAGCATGATGCTTTCAGAAGAAATCTGGTAAAATTTACATGAATTGAAGCCAAGAGAAGTGAGCAGAACCATGAGAACCCTGTGCACAGTAATAGCAGTATTGTATGATGAAAACTGTTTCTACCTCCAGTGAATAACCTGATGGCACCTGAATGTAGATTGAAGCATTCATTTAAAAAGTTTTCAATTTTTCTGGGTTGTTTTATCTGCGGGGACAGAGCAAGGTTGGGGAGAGTCTATAATTTCTTTCACAACATCACTAATATGGAAATGTGTTATATGACTGTAGATGCATAATCTATAAAAAATTACTCTGCCTTCCCAAGGGAAATGAGGAGTGAGAATCTAGAACTCAATATTTTAATAAAATAAATGGTAAAATTTTTGCATATAATTGAAAAGGTAATTTTTTTTAAATCTTTGAAATAAAAACATAAAATAGGCAATCCACACAAAGATAATTAAGAGTTGATTGCACATTCATCATGACAAAAATTAATTAATTATGCAGAAGAAAAATTTAGAAACCAAAACATAAAAAACTGGAAGAAACTGGAAGAAATCTAGAGGGTCACTTTTACAGATTAGGAGAGACTGTGGTCCTGAAAATTTATATGACTTCCTTAAGGGCATATGAGCAGTAAACCATAGAGCCAGGACTCAAGCCAAGAAACAGATGCCATAAAACGAAGGGGAAATTTAGTGCCTTTTTTGCAAAGTTTTGCTCATTACTTTCACATAAACAAGGTTTTATTATTCCCATTTTATAGATGTGGTCACTGAGTCCCAAAGAATTTAAATAATTTCCCCAAGGAGGATAAATAGAGACTACTGAAAAACCCAAATTGCCAGTCTATGTGGGGAAAATGTGCTAAATGTTAAGGACTCATTGAAGGGACATGTTGAAATACAAAACAGTTCCATTCTTCAAGGAGTTTATATTCTATTGAGACTCGATATGTATAATGAGACACAAAATAAATTAAAGGTAATTTTTTTGGTGGGCTGGACTTTTTCATTTAGGGAAATTAGGAAAAACCTCAAGTAGGTCTTTAAACCTGAAACCAAGTTTTGAAAGAGGTATGTGAGAAAGTAGTGTATTTGAGCTAAGAGGAACAGCCTATGCAAAGGCAAATAAGATGGAGATTCTTTGTTGTACATGATAGGAAGTAAATAGGTCAATTTGATTAGCTAGATGGACGCAGAGAAAAATAATATATAAGTTGGGAAACATAATGAACAATTTTTGAAGGGCTTTAAATTGCAGAAGAGTTTGTATTTGCTTTTAGAGGAAAAAAGTGAACCACTTGATCTTCCCTGAAAGGAAAAGTGACAGGGTTAAGACCTGTGTTTTAGAAACATTATTTCTGTAAAGCTAGGGATTTTATAGAATATTGACTGAAAAGGAAGAGACTGAAAGAAGGGAACTAAGCAATTAACAATACTCTAGAAAAGAAATAATAAAGAACTGAATTAAAGTAGTGACCATGGTAGTCGGAAAAGGAAACTTTATGAAGGAAGAATTGACCAAACATACAGGCTAACTGGATATAACAGTGAATTAAAGTGAAGACTCAAGAAGATTTCCAAGGTGGCAAGACTGGATGAATAGAATGGATTGTGGGGAAGAGAGGTGAGTTTAGAAGACAAAAATAATTTCTGTTTTGCATATGTGCAATTTAGGAAGCCTTTGGATCATCCATTTGGAAGTACTCAATAAGTAGTTGTTAATGCTGATGAATAAAAAAGTATTAAAGGGGTTGATGGCAATGTGGAGGGGGAAGCCTAGAACCAAGGCTGAACATGCATCCACATTTAGGGCAGGAACAGTTAAAAATTAAGCAAAGGAAACTTAATTATTTCTCAATTATATCATACAGTTGTTTACCTCTAGCTATCTCTAATTAAGACTGCTTTAGAGTAGGAAATAAAATTAAAGCTTTAATACTCACCTGAAGCATGAATTCCCCCTTTCCTTACCATAGCAAGGGGAAACTCAAAGCAATATACCCTAAGACTAATAAAGTACTTTGAGAAGGTACAGATTTATTATTAGTAATAAAGGATTTGGACTTTAACTCCTGGCTGAATTTGAGGTGATTATTGAAACTGAACTGAAAGGAAGGCTGCCACCAGAAGCCCCCCAAGAAACCTGCTCCCAGAGAACATTATATTTTAGAGAAGAGAACATTACACATGACTTAGAAAACAATTATTTTGGCTATTATGTTGAGGATTGCCAAAGGTAAAGACAAAAAGAAAAATCAATTATGATAATTTACATAATTATAAAATTCACTAATTATATATAATTTCATTATAAGATAACTCTCATGGTGGGACTACGTGAGCAGGGAGAAAGGAATAAATGGGAAATATGGAAGTAGAATCAATAAAATCTGTCAACTAATTGGAAAGGAAGAGAGGAAAAAAGAACACTGAAACATGATGTTTAAAAATTCCTTATTTTTAACATTTATTCTTTTAAAAATTATTTTTAAAAAATGTTAAGTTCCAAGTTTTCTTCCTCCCTTTAGCCTCTCTCCCATCAACTGAAAGTAAACAATATGGGATACCCACATACAATGAAGTCATGCAAAACATATTTCTCAATTACGTGTGTTGACAGAAAGGGGGGGAGGGAGGGAGGGAGGGAGGGAGGGAGGGAGGGAGGGAGGGAGGGAGGGAGGGAGGGAGGGAGGGAGGGAGGAAGGAAGGAAGGAAGGAAGGAAGGAAGGAAGGAAGGAAGGAAGGAAGGAAGGAAGGAAGGAAGGAAGGAAGGAAGGAAGGAAGGAAGGAAGGAAGGAAGGAAGGAAGGAAGGAAGGAAGGAAGGAAGGAAGGAAGGAAGGAAGGAAGGAAGGAAGGAAGGAAGGAAGGAAGGAAAAAGAAAAAAAAAAGAAAGGAAAGAAGAAAAAAAATTTTAAGTATGATTCAATAAGCAGTGGGATTGCATCAGTTTTTTCACTGAAAGTAAATAGAATTTTTCATGTTAAGTCCTTTGGAACTGTTTTGGGTCATTGTATTGCTAAGAATAGGTATCATCAAATAGTTCAAAGTACAATATTGCTGTTACTATGTGCAATAGTCTCCAGATCCTACTTACATCATTTTGCATCAATTCAACTAAATCTTCCCAGGTTTTTCTGAAACCATCCCAACTATCAATTTTTACAGCACAATATAAGATTCCATTATAATTATATACCACAACTTGTTCAGTCTTTCCCAAAATTGAATGTCATTCCCTCAATTTAGAATTCATTGCTACCACAAAAAGAGCTGCTATAATTAGTTTTATTTCTGTTTTCTTTGATCTCTTTGAAATACAGACCTCACAGTAGCATTTCTTGGTCAAAGAGTATGCACAGCTTCATAGCTTTATGGCCTAGTTCTACATTTGTCTCCACAATAGCGGGATCAGTTCACAACTCCACCAACAGTGCATTATTGTTTCTATTTATCTATATCCCCTCCAACATTTTCCATTTTTCTTTCCTGTTATGTTAGCCAATTTGTTGATAAATGGTAGTGCTCTTAATAGAAACAAATTGTTAATATAAATAATTTTTGAAGGGAGGTAAATTATCTAATTTGAGATATAATAAATTTGCGATTTCAATGGTACATCCAAATAGAAGTATAAAGCAGACAATTACTGATTTGCCTGGAACTGAGGGCAATGATTATGACTGGTTAAGTAAACTTGAGAATCATCTGCAAAGAGATAATGAGACTTAGAGAACTGCTAAAATTATTACATCAAAGGATGAAGAGAAAGGGACCCCAGAACAGAGCTGTCACAGATACTTAACAGTTGGCAATATATAATAAATCAACAAAGCAGAGGAAGAAGGGCCAGTCACAGATAGGCTATATAGAAGAGAGCAGAATCATAAAGGCAAAGGAGAAAAGAGAATACATCAGGATAATAGATGATTAACAGTGTTAATAGTTAAAAGAGAAATCAAGAACAAGGCTACTGAAGATTACTGATAACTTTTGTGTGGGAGTGTACTTGACCCCCTTTCCCAAATTAACTAATCAGAGACATCTTCAGGTACAAAGAGAAAACATTTATTTAGTCCTTGCAGGGAGAGGCCCAGCACACCCAGGAGGCATCCCAGCTCCAGCCATGTGCTCGACCTGACCAGCAGAAGTAGAACACCTGATTAAAAAGGAAAAGACCCAAGCCTTTTCATTGGGATAGTGTCCACTTCCCGTGGTTCTGGTCACTTCCTGTAATTTACTAACTTCATGTAACTTCTTATATCCCAGGGTTCAAGGACTGATCTTCTGGCTCTGGGAAATAGGGATCATGTGACTTATGACCAATCTCACAGACTGAAAAAACTTCAATCAGTCCCATTCACTTTTTTTTTTTGCTAAGGAAACTGGGGTTAAGTGACTTGCCCAGGGTCATACAGCCAGAAAGTGTTAAGTGTCTGAGTTCAGATTTGAACTAGGGTCCTCCTGATTTCAGGGTTGGTGCTCCACCCACTCCACCACCTAACTGCTCCAATCCCATTCACTTTTGAGAGAGCAGGTTCAATAGAACAGTGGGAGTGAAATCAATCATAAAAGCATGGTAGATTAAGGAGTATTTGGAAGATAAGAGTTAGGAAGCAACAGTCTATGAGTCTTTCTAGGAAGTTAATTATGAAAGGAAAAAGATACAGAAAAACTTCAGAGGATGGTAAGATTAAAGGGATTTTTTTTTTTTAAATTATAGAGAAGACATGGCAATATTTATAGTTAACAGAGAATGAATTAGTAGATGGGGAGAAACTGAAGAGGAAACAGAGAATGGTAAATAATATGAGCTATCAAAGTAGGTGGGAAAAGTGGAGAGATCAAGGACACAGATATAAGAGTATTGGATTTGTTAGTTTAATTGTGATATGGTAGAACACTTATGGCTACAGGGTCTAAACAATGTTTTACTGAAACTGCATTCCAATATCCTCAGACAGATGTAATTCTTAAAGTGCTCCAATTTCCCAACATACAGCAAATTCCAGGAGAGCCCAAGATTTTTAAATTCTTAACCTAACTACTTAATTAACAGAAGGGTTGGATATTTATTTTCTTTTGGCCTAAGAGCAATGTGAAAAAAAAAACTGCTAAGACGATAAGGGTGTTATGAACTAACAAAATTTGAGAAACTCTGGGCTAGAAAATCCACTAGGGAAAAAGATTTAAAAGGCAATTCTCACAAAGGTTCCTTGAAACCTCAAGAACTCCCCACAAAAGTCTCAAGAACTACTTTTACATTATTTTTGCCTACAGGACACACAATTAAGTCCCAGAAGGTTACACTTAGAAGCAAAGATAACCCAAACTGCCCGATATATGTATCACAACTTTTTTGCTTGAAACTATATTGTATGAGTATGAGAAGTTAAATAGTACATTCCCAGTTCCTTCCTCATACAAGGCATATCAAGAAGAAATGCTAAATTTTCCCTGTGGCTAGAATGAAGGATCCAGTGAGGACAATGATGATGAAATGTATAAAGCTATTAAATGATTTACAAAATGCTTTCTGATATATTACTTTACATGAGCACCATCATAATCTTGTGAAGTGTGTCCTAAAATTATCCCCATTTTGTAGGTGAGGAATTATAACTAACTAACTCAAGTGCCTTGGCCTGAGTTACCCAGTTACTTAGTATCTGATGTGAGATGTAACACAATCTTTTCATGTCCAAGTTTAATATTCTATTAATTATTTGATATTATTTATCCACAATAAAAATCAATAACTATAGTGCTTCAAAGTTTACAAAATACTTTATGTTCGTTATCTCATTTGATTCTCAAAACAATTGGGAGAGAAAGTGGAAACAGTATAGAGAAATGGAAACAATATAGTAGCTCTGGAATTCTGTCACAGATACTGACAGCAATATCATTACCATGTGTAAATCATTCAACTAACCTTCTTGGACATCCATTTTCTTATTTGCAAAATGAAAGATGTGGACTTAAGTCCTGTAGTCCTTTCTAACTCTAAATTCAAAATGCTACGCCTAAGGGTAAGTGTTCATGCATTTGTAAAGTACAAAATAGGGAAGACAGAGAAGCTTACAATGACCTCAAGGCTCTCAGTAGAATAAGGCAGAATATCATCAGCTAAGAGAAAACAGGTTAAGTAGAGTATAGGAGAAACAAGGAAGTTTGGATCAGTACCTATAGGAAATATAATTGAGAATCTACGATGAAAGAAAAAAAGTATTACCTTGCATCAGCGAGAGCTCAATTGTATTCAAAGTATGTGAACTGACATTGGCCAGAGATGGCATGATTGTATGATATTTTCCACCTGCACTAAGCATCACAGGAAGAGCAGTAAAGAAGGCAGATTGGGGAGGGTTGGGGAAGAGAGGGAAGATGACTCAGAGATGAAAACTGACAGGGCATGAAAATCAGAACAAGACAAGAGGTAAAGGGTAGTGCATAGCAAAGTGCTTCTGGAAAGGGCATTTCAGTAAATTATTCTGTGGATTATATCAACATTCTTGTGACTAGACCAAAAATACTTTGCATGGTCACTACTTTCCTATATGTATTGCTTTTCTCATTAGAAAAAAAATTTACTTTAGAGCAAAAAAATGCCATACTTTTGCATTATTAAACCTGATTTTTAGCATAGTACCTGAAATATAATAAGGATTTAGGAAATTATTTCCTGTTCCATTCATTTCATTCATTCAACTTACTCATTCTAGAATCATCAGTGAAAGAAGGACAACAGAGACAAAAAACGGATGATGCATTAGGGAGAGAAAGAAATTCCCAAGGAGGAAAAACGTTAGGTTAAAGAAAAAGTAAAAAGAGAGAGAAAGCTTCCATAAGCATTTATTAAATATATCTCATATATATATATATATATATATATATATATATATATATATATATATATATATATAGGGGATAGGATAACAAACCCATTCATACCTAGACGGGTTTTTATAAGGCATTTATTCCAATACTCTCATTTTACAAATGAGGAAATGAGACGAAGAGGTTAAGTTTCTTTCCTAAAGTCACACTGCTACTCTGTAAAACATTATTTTTATCCAGAACTTTCTGACTCCAACTACAGCACTTGATCTACTAAACCACATTGCAATTAACAAAAATACAAAAATAAAAATTAGGGAGGAACGAAATTAGTACCAGAGGAAAGGGGGATTTTGTAAAGTAAGGCAGAGCTGTTATCTTGAGAAAACAGAAAGAGTTAAGTGTAAGGGTGATGATAAAAAGAGTGTATTTCAAGAAGGATCAGTGCAAAGATACAGAAACAGAAGATGGAATATTACAAATACTACAAAGTAGGAACAGAGGGCCTAGGATTTAAGATTGAAGAAAAAAGAAATGCACAATGAAGCTGGAAGATTGGCTGGGGACAGTTTATGAAGGGCCTTAAAAATGAGTAGGGTTTATGTCAAGGACCATGCCTAAGTGAAGGGGCAGGTCAATTCTCCAAGAGCCTCCACAGCTGTAAATCATAACATCTGACAAAGCAGCATTACTCTCACAGGCTTGTGGACTGGGAATGAAATAAATTGGAGGGAAGAGGAGAGATGCAATGGCCTCCCAGTATCCTTGTATCATTATCACCCTCTCACATGAAGAGATCCACCCTACAGGTCTGAATTAGAACTTCAGCAGCCACTGGCAGGTGGCTCCTGTATCACAACAGGTTTATGTTTTAACCTAGAGGCATTAGAGAGACGTTAGAATTTCCTAAAAGAAGTGACATGATCAGATCTGTACTTAACATAATTGATTTCTGTAGCTTTTTAGAAAATGGAGTAGGGTAGGGTGGGAAGAAATTTGAAGCAGCTAGATCTGTTATAAAAATCAATTAAATTTAAGTTTAGGGATTAGTATGATAGCTCCCAAGATCTACTTCGCTTTGAACTTCTGAAGGTTCTTACCCAAATGACATTCTCCATTCCCACAATTCAATTTTTATATTGCATCCCCTCAGCCTTTGTAGCTCCAAATTACCACTTCTACTGTGCCCTCTGGAATACTGCTCCCTAAGCAACGAACTCTCCTTCATCCTAAATCTTTTCTTCTTATGCTCCTTCCATCAACTCATTATTAGTGAAATTTGCTTCCCCTGATATCACAGCCTCCTTGAATACCCTTTCCAGTACTAACTGCACCTTCATTCATTCTTCACTGTTCAAAGTAAGGAAAAATGGACACTCTTTGCCCCATATTGGTACTTACAGATTCTCCCCCTACCTCCATCATTCAATAATCTCTCCTTCTTTGAGGAATGTGTTATTGATAACTATCGCTCAATAAAAATCTTGGTCATTGATACTTATTGACTTTCAGGTCACTTCCATCCCTTTTCTCAATTAATTTGGTTCCCAACTTGAAATCTTTCCCCCTTTCCTTAACTCCTATGTTCTTACTAGGGGATTGCAATATATATATATATATATATGTTGATTCTTCTTTAAATACCCTGATTAATTTCTCAATCTATTCATTTTCTTCTGATCTACTTACACACTTTATTTCAACCATATACAGATTATACATGATCTCACCACCACCCAAAAAAATACCATTTCTATGTTTAAGAATTCTGAAATCCCCTATTCAAATATAATCTATTTGTTTTTCACCTTTTCCTCTGCCTTTCCTTATCAAAATTCTACCATTTATCCACATCATAACTTCTGATTCCTAGACCCCTCAATTCTTTCATTGGCTATTTCCCTTGCTCTAGCCATTCTCTCCCGTTTTCTCCATCTTACCTCTGAATAATCCAATACATATCAACATCATCTTTTTCTCTTGAATTCCTAGATCCCTTATCATTTCTCTGATTGTACCCTGCCAAGCCACGGCCTTGGATCACTCCCACTCCCATTCTCTACCTCATACATGTGCTTCTGAGTGAAGATGAAGAAAATCACACATGTTCTAAGGCCACTACAAATTTGTTACACAACCTCAACTGGGCCATCATTGCTGACAGGCAATATAATACTACTATAATTCTTATCAACTTATTATCCCATTCTCCATAAAAGCTCTTCAAAACTTTTTCATTCTTCCTCAATATAACCTTTGATTCCATTTCCTCTCATTGTCCTCTCAGCTTAGAATCTTGTCTCAAATATTATAGAAAAATGCAACACAATCACCATAAACTCCTCTCTTCCTTATCCTATGTACATATATACACACATATATGTAAAAGATATACATATGTAACTTTGTTTATGTGTGTATGTACATATATATACATACATGTATCAGCATATTTGTAGATGTGTATATATGTACATACACGCACATATATAGTCACACACACATATATATCTTTTTTACACATATGTGTGTATATAACAGTTAATTATAACAGTTAATTACAACAACAATAGGATAAACTAAGGCAGCTTTAGGAAGATTAACACTTAATTACTAAAAAGGAAGAAGGGAATAGTTAAACATCATATTAAGTATAAAAGGAATGTCAGCCAGAAAGTGTTATGTCCTAGAGTCATGCCTAACTGAATCCTGTCGGAAACAAAACAAAGATGATAATGTAAAACATTTTGAAAGCTTTAAAAATGATACCATTTACAGCCTCATATCAATCCACTAAGATATTCCACTGAGATATTTTTTGTATTATTAACCCCATTTTACAGATGAGGAAACTGAATAGAGACTACAGAATGTATACAGTGTTAATAAATTTTGGGTTTTTAATTTAGAACTTATTTTAAGAAATAAAGTTAATTCTGTTTCTATTTAGAATACTGTAAAAACCGTGTGCTTCAGTTCTAATCCATTTCCTTGTGGTTATATCTATTCATAAAATCAAGGTTAATTTTTTTTTTTTTTTTTTTTTTTTTTTTGGTCTGTTAAAAGTTGAACCTGGGGCAATTTACAAAGTGCTTAGTAAAATACTTCTTTGGTTGAAGCCACAACAAAACCATGATGCAGTGTTTTAAATCTAATCTGGTACCTTGGTGGTTTGAGAAAATGCTTCTATTGGATGCAGCTGCCTTGTGTTGCTCCAAATGTTTTAACTACAACTGTTGCAATTTTATATAGGAATAAATGTAACTGACTTATAACAGAAAATAGAGCACTACAGTGAAGAAATATTGTTAGAGAATAAATAATAAAATCATCTTTACTTGGAACAAAAGAACTGTACAATTCAGAATCACAGGATCTCATAAGTAGAAATAACCTGAGAGGTCACTTTGTCCAAGACATACCAAATATCCTTTCTGGCAGATTTCATGCCACACAATAATGGTTATAAAGATTATGGACAGAGCAAATGAGAACAACAATACCCACATCTTAGGGCTGACAGGAGATTTAACTGTTTTCTGCTCCGATCTCATTTTACAGAGAAAATTGATGCCCAGAGAAGTTGCATGACTTAAAATTTATACAGAAAATAAAGAGAAAAATGTGGATTCAAATCCAGATTTTTCTGATTCCAAATCAAGTATTCTGTTTTTTTGGTTATGAAAAAGATTAGTACAATTAATGAAATTCAGTGAAAGTAGAAAAAGCAATTTTCTGCCCTTATATAACATGGTCAAAGGAGCTTTTTGGAAAATGTTATTACTATTAAGTAATTATGTAATATTTGTTTATGAAATGTTATAATATTTTAATAATTGTATTTTATAACCACTAAGAAATCTAATTTAATCTAGAGAAAGATTAAGTGAAATGCTCAAATAAACAAAGAGAAAAAAGATGAAATTGCTGAGTATAAAAAGCCAATATATTAAAATAATATATTGAAAGTAAAAATTACCAGAAATTATCAAGTAGGTTTGTCAATAAAATGTTAATCACCTGGCATAATCCCATTCTCCTTCCATTGAAAGAACTACCTATACAGATGAATTTAATTGCCTAAATAAATGCCTGGTATTGCATTAATACAATTTCAGTATTTGTGACACAGTATTTTCAAGATAATACAATTTTTTTTGTAGTAATTACTAAGTAACAAAAATGCTAATAAAATATATTTATTTTATTCACTTCAATATTTAAAATCAAAATCTGACTTTTATTTTTCCTTCATGCCTTTTGAATGGATTTACGAAACAATATAAAAACTTTAAATGTCATGTATGCTCTAAGAAATCAGATAAGATTACAAGGAAATTAAAAAATAAAAGCTAAATACTATCTGTCTTTGTTCAAGAAGTTTACTGCCTTTATATGGTATGCTGAATTCCAAATAAACATGTTCAAGGTTTTATTGAATTTAATGCATCTCTGGGGATGCCCCCAGATAACTGTAAAAGCTTCCTGGAGTGCATGTTTGGGAATTAGTAATTGCTTGTTTTGCAGAAATGGAAGGAAACTAAAATGTAAATGGATCTAAGGAAGAGAAGAAGACTGAGGAGGAAAAACTCAATTTCCAATTAACATATCAAATGAAACTTCACAAAAATTACTAGGCTGGAGTTTAGGTAGGGCTTCCAAAGTGCTGTGCAGTAAAATGACACATAATGAAATAAATACATAAACCATAAAGCTGATGTAGAAATTTAAATAGCAAATGGAAAAAATGATATAAAATTTCTAACAACCATTAATGTTAAATAGATGTAACATCAAAAAGGCTTCATTTATTTTTGTTTTGGAAGGGAATAATCACAGAAATGTCAGTTAATATTTCAGGTTTTTTTTTTTTAAAGATTTCAACTGGTAAGTAACCTAGAAAATTTATAATTCTCTAATTTCAATCTGAGAAAACATCAGACTTAAATACATTGCCTATCAGCTTTAATAGGTTTAAGAATTACTGGGGGTGTTTTGTCTTTTACTTTTACTAAATGCATGTATGTGTATATTATATCTTTGTGTGTACATGCATATTCAAATATGTATCATCAAAGAAATGAATGATGCAAAAAAAAAAAAAAAAAAAAAAAAAAAAAAAAAAGATGGATGAGTTACATGTTAAGAGATGTAAAGGATAGCCAGAGAGTTCCACAGGTAAACTTGCAATGTCAGCAGAAATTGAAGCAAAGTACCCAGCACAGTGGGTAGAACCCCTGCAGATAATATAGGACCTATCCAGTCACATAGGATATGGCAGGCTTAGTTGTTTAAAAGGAATTCCAAATAGAGGAGATAAAGATACATTCTATTGAGTATGTCTGAAAGAAAAACTTTCCATATACAGGATTCAAAACCAAGTTTACCTCACTCCAAGTTTTACAAGTATGAATTTATATACACATGGAAAATTCCTAATTATCAATTATCTGCAGTTTCCACCAGTGAATTCCAAGGTGAGTATGGCTTTTTGAGACAATTAGTTTTCCTACAGTTGGGAAATATATGCTCAATAGTTACAAGCTTTTCTTGATACAAACTTTCACAAAATTTGATTAAGGCAAATATATTTTTAAAAACCAAATTACAACAAATACAAAGTGAGTTTTGGTCATATATTTTGAATTACTATTATTCTTCATTCTAGATGAATGTGCTATATAAATTACCATGCACTATAAGTTGACTTGAAAATAAAAGTTTTAAAAAACTGAGAAAAAGTAAGAAACTTTTTCAATAATTGGCTCATTAAACAATAAGCAATTAAGAGTTCTCAAGCAGAGAAAATATTCAATGGACCAATAAGGTATAAAACAAAACATAATCATAAAATCAGGGAGTTGTAATGTACCTCAGACTATCTAATCCAACTTGTACCTAATCAAGAATTCCCTAAATATTATTGACAGGGAGTTATTCCCATCTATGAACACATTTTCCTCTCTGTCAAGAATGAGATTCCATTGTACTTGGAGGCTATGAATAGTCTAAAACTAATTTTTTAATATATTTGATGTTTCCGAAACACTGTTTTCATGTACCAATAACAGTGTTTTCTCTACTCTCTACTCTGAACACTTCCTTGCAAAACAAATCAAAGTTAAGCTAAACAATTAAACATAATGGTAATGTCTGACAAAGTATGCTTCATTTCAAACCTGAAGATTAACACTTTTCTGGTGAGACTTTCCTGCCAAGCTTCTGGAGAAAAGATTCGTCATTGAATGAAATTTTCTTTTGTTTGCTGAGGCAATTTGGGTTAAGTGACTTGTCCAGGGTCACACAGCCAGGAAGTGTTAGTGTCTGAGACCATATTTGAACTCAGGTCCTCCTGACCTCAGGGCTGGTGTTCTATCCACTACACCAACTAGCTACACCTCATATTATTTGTTTCTTAACAAGACAATAACATATTATGTTTACATATTCCAGTTTGTTCACTCACTATCAAATCAATGCACAGACACTTTTATTTCCAGTTTTTTGCTATTATGGAAAGTATTGTATATTTTCCATGTATCAAATCTTCCTCTTCTGAAGAACTCTACCAATAGGAAGATATTCCTTACATCAAGCCCAAATTTGCTTCTGCAACTTAAGATTCATATTTAGACCTACAAGGAAATACAGAAATAATGGAGTCCAAAAGCTACTTTTTATACAAGAGGAAATTTAAAGCCCAGAGAAATTTAATGAGTTACCCGAAGTTCCACAAGAAAGTAGCACGAAGGATTTAACCAAGGTACTCTAATTCTAGATAAAGTTGCTTCTAGTTCTTCCCCTGAGGTTAAATAAAACAAATTTAATCTCTTCCCTATGTAGCAGCTCTTTAAATGCTATCTTCTTTTTGCTAGGTTAAATACCCCAATCCTTTCAAATAACCTGAATATAACATATTACCCAGTCCTCTCACCATCCAGATCCCTGTTTTTTGGACATATTCTAGCTTATTTTGTAAAATATGCTGCAAAAAACTCAACAGAGTCCTGATATTGCCTTTCCAAGCCAAATTATAACTATACAACATCCTACTTTTCTTTCAAACCCCCTCATGAGTATAGATGCTATGCTCCTTTTACTGAAGCCTAAGTCAGAATTTGCTTTAAGGGGGCTTTGGTCACACTGTTCACTAAAAGCTCCCTTTCCCCCAATTTTTACACGAATAATTGTTTAGTAACAGCTCCTATAATTTACACTAATGAAATCAAGTTTTAAGATAATTTATATAAGTTTAACATTCATCCTTATTTAATGTTATCTTATTAGCGATAAATATTCCAGTCTAAGATCTTTTCAGATTCTAACTCTTGTCTATTAACTATTCATTTCAGATATAAATCACTGGTAAATAGCACTAACAATATACCATTTATACCAAGTTACTGATAAAAGTGTTTGGCAACAAGATCAGTAAAAGATTCCCTAGCATACTCCATCATACATTCCCTCTAAGCTGACATGTAATCACTACTTTGGGGGGAGGGGGGGAGACAGTCATTCAACCATTTCCATATCTTCCTAACCATATAGTGACATATCTATCTATTTCTAAAAAATAGCACGAAACTATGCAAAATACTTTGTTGCAATATGGCACAAACTTAATTTACCAATCTAGTCGAAGAGAATGCTGATTTGGAGTCACTATGACTATGCCTGTCTCAGGTACTTAGTAGCTATGTGAATTGGACAAGTCACTTAACTTCTTTTCTATCTCAGTTTCCACACCTATAAAATAGAAATAATAATAGTACCTTCTTCCCAAGGGTTGTTCTGAATATAAAATGAGATAATATTTACAAGATACTTTGCAAATCTTAAAATACTATATAAATATTAGATCTTATTATTAAATCAAATTTTATTTCTTTTTAAATTAACTTATCTATAAACCTATAAAATGAGATTAAGTTATGCAACTTTTGGATTATTACTTTCTTTTCTATATATTTGATAACAATTCAATTAGTAATGTATGTAACTTAATATGTGATCTAAAATCTTGCCAAGAACTGAAATCAATTCAGACTACAAAATCCTAATTTTAATGAACATCAGGACACTTTTCCATCTCTAATCTCAGAGCACCTATCCATGACCTTTCAAATATCATTGAGAGCAGTTCAAAAATTCTTCACTGCTCTGGAGTTAATTTGCTTATAACCTCCTTATTTATGCTAAGGTTCAAATCTACTACATATTTTTAAAAGTTGTTTTCAGTCCAAAAATTATTCTTCTCGATAAAAAAAAAAAAAAGGAAACAAAATTAAAAATAGTTCTAGCCAAGTCAAAAATTTTGTTTTTAGATCAGAACAAAGATATGGTTTTTTTTAGAGCTCTTAAAATTTCCTTAGTGTAGATAGTTTATTCAGTTCAAATTTCTGTTGTGGATTATGGTAATTATGTGTCTATATTTGCTGTATCATTAGAAAAAATTCAATATTATCAGGGAGTCACTACATGAAATTATTTTTAAAAAAATTTTTGGAGCAATCAGCCCTTCACATTTTAGCAGTAACTGATATCATCACATAATATGATTTTGAAAACATTATTTGTTTGCCGCTCTATAAGAGAATTCTAACACCCAAGTAAATTCAGAGTAGCGGTTAGAGTGGGACAGGCAGAGTTTAGAATATAACCCAAAGCCAATGTGTTTTGCCAGAATCATTGATGTCCTGCATGGTATGAGTCCCCTAATCAGGTGGAATGAACTTCATCCACTCTGAAAGATATAATTGAACTATGGCAGAATGAACAGGCAGGCTAATGGAAAGGTATATGATGATGGAGAGATACTTGGGAGTGTTAGGAACAAAGCGAGGTATGCTTTCTCTGACCAAGGTGCCTACCTATTAACATGGGGCTATGTATAACATCTGGCACCACATGTAGAGGATGGAAGTGTTATATGGTAGTACCCTGTGGCAAAGCTTCACTGTTCCAAGATAGTTATTATATATCAATTTTACTATCCTATTGGAAATATTTAATAAGTTAAAAATAAATTGTCCTTGGTATTAAGTAGTCTGATAAAATAACTATTAAATTTGTACAGTAATATGGGAGCTCAATCAATATTCTGGGATTGCTGTCTTTCCTTTGGGCAGATAACTTCCTTCTATATTTGTCTCATTTGTGCTAATAGATAAGCAAAATAAAATAGCTCTAGCTAACAATGAAATTTATAAGATAGTAAGATCTTAGTTTTTAAGAAGTACACAGTTAAGAAATTAGTTACACATAAAGTTTGTTTTTTAATTTATATCAACAACAGAATAAATATTTTAACATTCACCTTTTTTTGTAATGAACAATGCTAATCAATGGGCAAGGTACAAAATTTAGATAAGACATGATTCCCTTCTCTAGAGAAATTTAATAGTTATCTAAGATATAGAATTAGCTATGATATATGTGACAAAAACATGAAAAGTTACAAAAAAAAAAAAAGTTTTAGATGGCATATATTTAAGGGACAAGATTGTCCATCTAATCGGAGTGGCAAATAGAGACTCTAGAAAGAATTAATGGGAAATAAGGGTGAGAAAGTAGAATAGTGACAGATTATAAGTGTCTTGAATACCAGAAAAGGCACTTGTGTTTTACTTTGGAGGCAATATGGAAACAATGAATTCTTTTTTTTTTTTTTTTTTTTTTTTTTTTTAATTAAGGCAAATGGGGTTAAATGACTTACTTAGAGTCACACAGCTAGGAAATGTTAAGTGTCTGAGGCCAGATTTTAATTTAGGTCCTCCTTAATCTAGGGCTTTATCTACTATGCCATCTAGCTACCCCAGACCCACGAATTCTTAAGGTGGAAAAGCAATATGACTATATCTATGGATAAACAAGATTATAAATAAGAAGTATCTAGGACAGTTTGAAGGGCAAAAAGTAGCCGCAGGACTATCTGTGAAGATGTTATTAGAATGGTTCAGACTTGAAATGTGTATCTGTATTTAAGTGATAGCAGTGGAAAAGAAAAGAGACAAAAAAATCCAGAAATCTTTTGGATATGGTTATCAACCCAATAATTTATTAGACAGGAGAGATAAAGGTAAAGATAGACAGGAGAGATAAAGGTAAAGAGGATCATATAACTAGAAATGTATAGTAAATTCAGAAGCCATCTAATCCAATTCCCTTATTCTTTAGATGAGGACTCCCAAACTTATCCAAGTGATAAAGAGAAGAAAGTATTTAAAAAATAGTTCCATCTTTGCAAACATGGGAGACCAAATGGATTAAATATTGAAGTAAGATTAACTAAAGTTAAAAAAAAAAAAAGTGACACTTGTGCCTTTCATACCTCATATTTTCAGCGGAATCCTCAGGCATTGGAGCTACAGTTTGTACAGCTGGAAGGTTTTTGCTGGTAGCACCATTCACAAAACTAGACGAGGAGGAGGATGAAGATGACCCTGAATCCACTGCACCTGTTTCCAAAACAATTCTACTTTAAGTTTTAAAAATTAAGTTGTAGATTTAACAGAACAACTCTTAGATAAATTATGGCTCTTTTCTGGTTTTGCAAAAACTTTCTCAATTTTTAAACAAAACAGTATAGTACTGTTTAAAAACAACTAGCCATTAGTTACACTTTAGAATTTTCTGTAGACTTAAGCAGCTTTTGCTGTACGAAAATTAAATTGTTTTACACATCTGTCTAGCATTAACAAATGTTACAAAATGGGATATGCTTTAACATAAAATGAAAGACAACAAATGAAAATAAACTTCAGCATAAAATGAAACTGATAAAAAAAAAAAAAAAACCCTCCAAAACAATGCATATTCTTGAGTAGGAAATTTCCCTTATTTTGTTACTAGGTTATGAAATATGTTTTATGTTTTTAAATCTCTGAATTGAATTTCTAGATCTAAATTTTAGAAATGCAGCCACAAAGAATCATATTAAGAATGAATTTGCTGAAGCTATAGTGTATTTGATTAAGTCTTTCTAAGATTTTAAAATACTGTTGCTACATGTTTTCTTCCATGACAGAGTATTATTTCAGAACAGCTGTAAATGAAATACTATAAAGACATAGTAAATAGAAGTGGAGTTGAGGGACATCTAGTGTCCCTTCTTATTATCAAATCATAAAGCATTTTCCAAAACAAAACACTGCTTTTCAGTGCATCTTTAAAGACAATAGCTGGCAATTAAACCAGGAAAGAGTAGAAATAGTCAATTTATTTTTAAATATATATAATTGACTATAGTAAATATTCCATATAAACTGTAACTAAAGAGATGACACAAAATTGCTGGATTGAGAGTCATAAAATCCCTGGGATTAAACTAACTCTGCCACTCTGTTATTTAAACTTTGTGGGCCTCAATTTCCTCATCAGTAAAATAAGGATCTTGGACAGGATAATCTCTATTGTCTAATCCACCTTCAAATCTTTATTCCAATGTAATCTCTATGCCTCTTTTCATTGCTCATAGTAAAAATTGGTTAACCAAATCAATAATATGGAGTATAAACATAATCTAAAAAAATATTTTTCTATATTTTAAAGAACCCTTAATAGGTAAATGTTTTTTGTTCATGACATTAAAATGTGCTCTTTTTTATAGTGAGAAGAGTAAGGGAAAAGATAGGGAATCAAAGCTGGGGAAAAGAAGGCTTTCAAACAAATCTTTAGAAAAGTAAAATGTTTGAAACAAACAAATTTTTTACAAAAATCCTAAATGGAAAATCACCCTTTTATACCAGGTCAAACATAAGTCTCAATATTGTTATGGATATATTTAAGCTTGATAAAACTAGGTGCACTTTCTCCTCTTAGTCTCATAAATGTGTTGTGGATGGTTTGTCAGACTCAAAGGTAGGATGATAAACAAGATACAGAAAGCACAAAATTAATCAAAATGGGAAGAGTCTAAGTAATGATGACAGATGGAAAAGTTTAGGCTATACAGTTTGGAGAAGAGAAGGCTACTATAGTCAGGGAAGGAAAGGCAGGGATCATCTTGCGTTGTATAAATACCTAAAAGGGAATCACAAAGATTTGGGTAAGGATTTATTTGAACTAAGCATCAACAGGAACAATTCTGTAAATTAAAAAAAAAAAAAAAAGTTAAGTTCAGTAGGGCTTTTAAAAATTCACATTGTGGAATTTTCTGTGATAAAGAATCTTTTGGAAAAGTCAGTCAATGACCTGGACAGCAACATCATCTCAGATTATAAATTAATTTGAGGCCAAATAAGGACTATTCTCTTAACACGCACTTTTCATTAAATTTTAACCTAAGTTGGAATGTATCCTCTGAGTATACTGCCAGGGATCTTAAGAGAATATTGGCATTCCTTATGGGACTTAGCAGAGCTCATCCATTCAGACTGAATCTAAATGCCTACAGATATATAATCTTAGTCATTTTCTACTAGTGAAAGGGGGTAGGGTGCTGATTAATGGTGGATTATATTATAACTTTCTGATGTAATTAGCTATTTACATAATGCTATCTTAAAGATTCAAAATCACCCCATATATCTTTCAATATGTAGATTTCCCTTTGAAAGTAAATGGAAGCTACTGTTCTAAGAGATAAATGGGGAGTGAAGAAAAAAAATGCAATCATGGACACTTTAAAATAGTAAGCAAAGAATTCTAAAACTTCAGGCAAATTCCCCCTAATAATATTAATTCTAATTCCCAGAAAAGTCAAAAGAGTATTGCTATTCAAGATGTTTATTTTTTACATATCAAAAAAGAAAAAAAGAAAGAAAAGAAAAAGCAAAAGATGAGGGGGTCACAAAAATATTTAAGTACAATACCTGTTGTATTAATCATACTTTTTGGTGTAGCTCCAGTAGCAGCAAATATATTAGGTGTACTGCCTGCAGGCAACCCACTTCCAGAAGTAGCAGCCCCTACAGTGGTGACAGCCAGACTACCAGGAGGAGCCTTCTTCACAGGCACCACAACACTCCTACAAAGAAAGAAAACAATGATGGAATTTATATTTTATTTCTACATGAGGACATGACAAATCAAAAAAAGCAGTTTTTAAACTTCTGAACCTACTTGTATGATAAATAGAATACTAAAGGTTTTTGTTTCAAGGAAAAGATTTTTAATAATCCAAAAGAGAGATTGAAATCTAAGACCAAAATAAGTAATTTCTACTTACTTTACACTTATCTGCTTTCTTCAAGAGTTACTAACAACAAGAGGTAATAACTAGCAAATTTAATTACCTTTTATCAATGCTCATTCTACTACTTGACCCTCTTCTTGAAAATTCCTTCTTTCTAAGTTTGCAGGACACTACTCTCTCCTGGCTCTACTCATATTTATTTGACTATTTCTTTTCAGTCTCTTTTGCTTGATCTTTATCCAGTTCATAACCACTAAACCATGGATGTCACAAAACCTGGACTTTTTTTCTCTATATATATTATTTTATTTGGTTATTTCATAGGATCTTATGGTTTGAATTATAATCATTTCACCAATGATTCTCAAATCTACATATTCAGCCTTATCCTCTCTCCTCACTTTCATTCTTCAGTCTCTAAATACCTTTCAGAAAAATCAAAATGAATACCCTGCATATGTCTTAAACTCAACATGCCCAAAACTGAACTTGACTTTTCCCCCAAATCTTCTCCTTTCCAAACGCTGTTAATTAATGAATGAACTGACTTATCCAGGGTCACCTAGTTACTATCTGAAGTCTAATTTGAATTTGGGTCCTCTGGACTCTAGTCCTAGTTATCTACCCAATGCTGCATCATTTGGTACTACCTACTTTGAAACTCCAAGTAACAGGTACTTTCAAAAAAGGGTTAAATTAACTAGGTAACATTAATCAGATAAGATATTTTTATGTTCAAGAAGTCCTAATACCTCTGTAACTTTCTTTAAGTAACCTACCCATAAATGTAGGTGTGGAGTTTTCTCTGCAAAGTTTTATCTTTACTAATTTTGGTATAAAACTTAAATTAATGACCAATTATTAGACATATATAAAATATTTTTTATTTTAACAAGTCTTTTTGCTACTTAAAGATTTGTATACTTTTGTATAATTTTCCTTGTGCTTTTTCTCTCTCTTTTCTCTCCCTCTAAATCCTATCTACCTTTTGAAGGATCTGCTCAAATTATACCTCTATGAAATCTTTTTATTCTTTTTTTTTTTTTTTGTGCACTGATCAACTTTATTTTTTTTTTAATTTTTATTTTATTTTATAATTATAACATTTTTTTGACAATACATATGCATGGGTAATTTTTTACAACATTATCCCTTGCACTTACTTCTATTCAGATTTTTTCCCTTCCTCCCCCAACCCCCTCCCCCAGATGGCAAGCAGTCTTATATATGTTAAATATATTAGAGTATATTCTAAATACAATATATGTGTGTAGAACCGAATTTTTTGTTGCACAGGAAGAATTGGATTCAGAAGGTAAAAATAACAGTTTACATTCATTTCCGAGTGTTCCTTTTCTGGATGTAGCTGGTTCTGTCCATCATTAATCAATTGGAATTGGATTAGCTCTTCTCTATGTTGAAGAAATCCACTTCCATCAGCATACATCCTCGTACAGTATCATTGTTGAAGTGTATAATGATCTTCTGGTTTATTCTTTTGTTTTTTGGAGTTTTTTAAAAATTTTATTTTTAAAATGAATCAAGAATTTTCATGACATGGCAGAATAATAAAAGGATGATTATACATGAAACTGCAAATCTATTATGTACAACTTGCTATTCCTTGTGCAGTTTTTCCTATTTCAAGCAGAAGCGATCTGATTTAAACTTTATAAATTTCTTTTATCTGTACTCATTATTTAATATATTGGTATTTTTTAGCCTAGGTAGTTTCCAATTATTATTGTTCACCCACTCAGTCATATGTTCTATGATCAGATCTATGATCTGTGACCCCATGAGCCATACTATTTATGGGATTTACTTAAGAAAAATATTGGAGTGGTTTGCCATTTTCTTCTCCAACTCATTTTTACAGATGAAAGCAAAGAGGATTAGATTAAGTAACCTCTCTAATATCATATAGCTAGTAAGTGTCTAACACTGAATTTTAACTCAGATCCTCTTGAATCCAAGGCTAGCACCCAGTTTTCAGTTAAGGAGTTGCAAATTATTTCCCATAATTTCTTCTACTGAATATTTTGCTTAAGTTTTAAAGATTGGAATGAATTTAAGTATACCTACTTGTTATTACATTAACATTGGTCTAAGTTCTAGTTGATTCCAAAAATTCATTCTAAATCAGATATTTCCACTAGTATCAATTACTTTCTGGGAAGGACTAACTCTAAGCAAAATAACTGAGTTGATGCACAGTTAGTTGTCTAGGCCTCCACAAGTCTACTTGTCCTTTTCCTTTCTTGCTTTTTTCTTCCCCATTTTGGCTTTTTTAACTTTTTTTTTTTTAAAGTTTTATTCTGAACTCAGGACAAATAACACTAAACAGAATAATCTTTCACATAAATGTGTGTTAGCTACAATTATTAAAAATATGTAAGAGGGTTAGCAATTATATCATGCTTAGTGTATGACATACATTGCTCTGAGCTCTTTATACTGAGCTTCATAAAAACTCTGTGAGAGAAACAGAGACTAAATGACTTGCTGAGGATTATACAGCTAGTTATATTTGAACTCAATTCCTTATGACTCCAGACTGAATGCTCTATTTACTGACCTACTAAGCTGCCAACAGCATTTCAGCTATTCTTCGAAAGCTATAATTCAATAATAAATTCAAAAATTTAATTGAATTAATAACTCAAAAATAATTAAATAATATGAGCATGTCCATTAGATATTTCACTGGAAATCCCCATTCCTTAGCCTTGCTCTGAAGTATATTAATGGTATGCACAATGTCTGTTTTTGATACTGTGGTTCTTTTCTGCTATTAATGGACATTTTAGATTTTATAATAAATATTGTTTCATTCTAATTTATCAGTCTTCTTGGCCTATAATTGGAAGAAACATTTCTGATGGTTTTATTTACTCTTACTTTGTTAAAAAAATTCTTTTATAATTTTTTTATTTTTAAAAATTCAGCTTCCTCAAATAAGTAAAATGAGACAATATTATAATAATAAAATGAGACAAGTGCCTCATACTTGGCTGGCCCTATATAAATGCTTATTCCTTTCCTTATTCTTTTCCTTGCCTTTCTCTTCCTTTTCTTTTTAAATAAAATTCAATATTACTATTTTTTCATTAGTTTTGGCTAAAGCATATTGTTTTGTTTATTCATTCAATGATTTTTTAAAAAATTTCAATTTAATTAATGCCTTTTGAATCCCAGAATTTCTAAGTTTAAGTTGGAGTTTTAATTTGTTGCCTTTTGAAGTTGTCATTTTTTAAAATTACATACTAAATTCTGAATTTCTTTTAGTTTTGTTGATGAAAACATGTAAATATGAATTTTCCCCTTAGAACAGGTATTCCAAAATTTTTATTATATTGTCTCATTATTATCATTTTATTTGAAAATTTTTTTTACTGTTTTGATAATTTTTTTTTGATCCAATTCTTTAGGAATAAGTTATCGTCTCCAATTAGTTTAAAGTTTTTCCTCAAAGACTCTTTATTGAATAGAACTTTTATTTCAATATGACTAATCAAGGCTATGTTTAGTACTTTTTTGCATTTCTGTAAGGTTTTTATAAGCCAATAAATGGTCGGGTATTTTTGTAAAGGAGGAGAGGGGGAAGGGAATGAACATTTATAGAACACCTACTAGGTGCCAGATACTGCACTAAATGCTTTTTATAAGTGCTTCATTTGAGACTTATAACAGCCATTTAAGGAAGGTGTTAAACTCATTTTACAGTTCAGAAAACTGAGGAAAATAGACATTAAGTACCCTGACCAACTTCATACAACTGTGAAGTGTCTGGAAGTTGGATTTGAACTTAGGTTTGACACTAGGCCCAGCCTTCCATCTACTATGACTCAACTGTCTCTAAAAATGTCATACTCAACTAAAACATATTTAGACTACTTTCTATTTCCATTTAGTAATTTCCAGGGGTGTACAAATTCTAATTTTAATTTAATCCCTAATTTTCTGCTTTCCTTCTCTTAAGATTATCAAAACATAATAAATCATCTCCAAGTCCTCTTCCTAACTTGTTAACTTTCTTGATGATCTTTGAGAATCCTAAGTATCTGAAAGGACAATTCATCTTCACATGCTCCATTTCAACTGAATGAATGTGCGTACCTTTCTGTGTTTTTCTCAACTCCTGCATTTATACAGTTTTGGCCTTTTATCCAAGAATGCTCAGAAATCTTATATTTCATGAAAGATCAATTTCTCTCTCCTTCTCTCCCAACTCCTGTAGAAACATATTGAGTTTTGCTTGAAAGAATACTTTTGGTTTTAAGCTTCATTGATTCTTGTTTTTTAAAAGAAGCAGAGGTGGATCAGTGGATAGAATGCTGGGCCTACAGTCAGGAAGACTCATATTCTTGGGTTTAAATCTGGACTCAGGTACCTGTTAACTGTGAAATCCTGGGCAAATCATTTAAGTCTGTTTACCTCAGTTCCTCATTTGTAAAATGAGTAAAAGCAATATCTAATCCCTCCAATATCTTTGACAAGATAATGGTTCCAGATGGGGTAAAAAAAAAAAAATCAAATATAACTGAAAAGGAACACTTTTATCTTTTGGACCTTTCTATATGAATCCCCTCTCTTTGTAACAACAATAAAGTTCTGTGGTGATACTGACTAGCTCTCTGGATTGGGGAGAAAAAAAAAAACTTTTTTTTTTTTTTCCTATGACTTGGAAGTTTTTCATTTTGATTCTGACATTCGTAGGAATTTTCACAAGAGGATTTCTTTCAGGATGTGAGTGGTAGATTCTATTTTCATTCTGATCTCAGATTCTAAAACATCTAGGAAATTTTCATTAATAAATTCTAGAAATGTCTTCTAATACAGGTGCGGGGAGGAAATGTTACTCAGCCAACTTAGATTACTTCTCCTTGCCCTATATTTCATGTCATTTAGTAATACTTTATGCTTTGTATTTTCTTCTCTTTTTTCAGTCTTTTAATTTTGTTTTAAAATTTTCTTATGGAGTTATATTCTGTTTTCACCATTCCAATTTTCAGGTAGTTCAATTCTTTTGTAAGGTTTAACACTCTTTGATCCAAGGTATTAATAATTCCCTTTGCCATTATTTTTTAAATCTCTAGCTAGCTCACACTTTTTATCTTGTTTCATTCTTCTAGATTCTCTTCTAGTCTTTATAATGAGTCTTCTCTTAGACTTTGATTTATGTGGGATTTACTCTTTTCTTCTATATTTATTCCTTCGGATCCTCTCAGTTCAAAAGATTTTTGATTGTGTTCTATGATTTTGTTTTTGTTTTGTTCTTTCTATTTATTAATAGAAAGCTTCAGTTTCTGGATTAGACGCTTTTATTTCAGACAAACTTTTACTTCCACATTTCTAAATAATGTGAATAGATTTTGCTTGATCCTGAGTTTACTCTGTAAGACCAGGCTCTTCCTTCTTCAAGAATGGTCCAATCTTGCCTTCTGTTATCATTTAGGACCAAGCTGTTATCTATCTGCCAGGTCAACCTGGAATTCTTCATGGAGATTAAGAATTAACCTGTTATTAGGAGTATCTATTTCCTCATATGAAAGGAGAAATAATAAAAGCCTTATAAAAAGATTAATGAACAGCCAATAAATCCAGATAACCACGAGAGATTTGTCCACAAAGGTAATAAACACTGGGGTCATAGAACAAATGTTAGCACTTTTGAAAATATCAAGAGGAAAAAATGATAGAAGTGGCAATGGAGAGTGACAGAATTCTATTTGTGATTACAGAAGAGGGCTTAGGGAAAACATGGTAAACCAAGAGATCCTTTTCAAGAGTTCCAACTACAGCTGAGGAAGATGAGAATGACACTGAAGCCATGAAAAGCATGGTTGTTTATATTTGGCCATCATCTAACAATTCTTACTCTGAAATAAATAACTTAAAACATTTCTTATAAAACATTATTTGCAATTGCTGTCATCAAAGAGGTTATTTCTACTAATTTTTGTTTAACTTTCTTTGATGGGGCTGTCATAAGTGGTAAACAAGTTATAATTAACCAAAGACGACTTATGATAAATTAATGTATAAGTTCCTAATATAAAAATAAAAGTACTTTGTTTAGGAGAAAATTCTCTCAAGCAAAAAAGATAATTTTTTTTCCCCCACAAAGTGCTTCTTATGTCTTATCAACAAGCAAGGCCCTCAAGTGATAGTTGCACCAACTTCAGGAGGAAGCAAAGATATGTAGCATACTAGTAGAGAAAGCAAAAAGTGACATTGACTATGAGGAAACAACTCTAGTGGTGGTCAGACTGCTATTCTGTTTTTCCTGCAATTATCTGCACCTTTCTGATAAATTTAAGTCTTCAGGTCCGAATTTAGGCTTTATCAAGAAAGCTTCTCTTAGAAATGTCCAAAAGTAGAATGGATTACTTTGAAAGGTGTCCTCCGAGGACTTCTTCAACCAAAAACTTAATAACCACCTATATATATTAGGGAAGCAATTTTTTCCATGTATGGGTTAAAATAGTTGACTACCAAGTTACCCTCAAATTCTATAATTCTGTTTCGGCAAATATAGACAGGATAAGAGAGGTACATATCATAGAATTGTGAGAATTCTTAGTTTTCAGGTTAACTAACTGAATACATTCAATTCTATAGCATTAAATTATAAATCATTAAATTAAAGATATCTGTAATGACATTTAATAAAACTTTGCTTCTTGAAGCAAACGAGAATGTTAGAAAGACCAGTAGGCAGAGAGTCAAAAAGACCTGGATTCCAATTCTGGTTGAGCCATTGTTTTACCTTGGACAAATCACATGAATTCTGGCTCTCCTGCATAAAATGAAAATATTCTGGAGTAGAACGCTAAGTTGAATTTCCAGTAAATTGCCGGAAAAATGGACAGAATTATTTTGTAACTTAAATGACAGAGGCATCTCCCACTTTGCACTACCTCCAATACTTTAACATTCAATATTATTTGTTTTATTCTAGTTTTAGCTACTCAAGAATGGTGTCAACCACTGTGCCAACATAAAAAGGCAAACACTTCAAGTGAAATCATTATCTATCAAATATGCAGTTAGGATTTTGTATCACAAGAAATGACTAAAAGATAATATCTAGTAAAGTAGTATACCTAAAGACAGAAACTGCTTTAGTAATAGATACTACACAATACAACATATTAGAAGAAAGAATTATCTAATCCATGTATATGCTAACCTAAAATTAATATAAAATGGTTTAAAATAGAAAATATTAGTTTTAGAACTAATTTTTTGTCTTTTTTAGAGGGGTTCTTTAGTCTTCAACTAATATTAGAGATTCTAGGCAATGATCCCACAGTTAAAAGTTTTCAAAGTGAAAGAATTATAAAATGTCTCAACTTATTCTTGTGTTAATTTTTTTTAGGCACAATATAAAGCAAAATTGACACATTGCTTAAAAATGAGTACACAATTTTTTACGTGCAGCTTAATTATAGAAGAGATTGTCAGTTGATTATTATTAAAATGTAAATGTAAAACAGTGGACATAATTAGTTTACCTGTGAATAATAACCTCAGAAGTTATTAACAAAAATACACTTATTACTTCTTCACTTATTAATAATGACAAAATGATGCTTTAAACCCAGATAGTATTTTTAAAATAAAAGAGGCTTAAATACTTCATTAATCAAAGGAACTTCAACTTCCTTTCTACTCCAATGTTCTATGTTTCTACTATAAAGACAGATGGAAAAAAAGTTATAATCTTTCAATGACAGGGCACTTATTTCTTACTCATCTTAGCAATGAAATAACAAATAAATTTTTTCATTTTCTGGCCCAAAGCTGAAGGGAACCCTAGAAGAGCCAAGGGAAAAAAAAAAAGCCTATGTGTATATTCTCAGAAGATGAAAATTATCTAAATAACAGCTTTATTATGATCAGGAAAAAGCATTCAATTTCAACTGAAATTTTAATTTAAAGGAAGGATGTATACCTAAAATATTAATGTAGGAAAAACACATCTTTCATCTCATGTTTCATATGTTGATATGTGAGTGATAATAAAAGCTAAAAAATAATTACTCAATTATATTTTCTTATACTTAAACCAATATTGAAATTAAATAAACTTAAGTCAATGATGAAATTTTTCTTCACTTTAAGACAATTCTGTAATTTGACAGAATAAAGCTTTAGTGTAAACTTTACATGAATTGACATTTTGTTAAAATTTGATAATTTCTAAATTGCATTTACTTTATACATACAAATAAAATTTATAGCAGGTGACAATACTTTCGGTGCCATTCATGTTATACCAGTTAATGAACATACTCAAAAGTATATAAATCTGAATGGCTTATTGTGAGAAAGAAATAAAAATATACAAGAATCATTTATAACAATCCCCAAACATATAACTTGTAAGTAAATAAAATCTGAGAATGAAATCATTTGGAAAAGCATCACATAAAAACAATTACTTCTGCAAACTTTAAAACAGTGAAAAAAGCAAACACTCAATTTTGAAAACACTCTGTCTGGAAAGAACACAAATAATGTGTGTGTGTGTGTGTGTGTGTGTGTGTGTGTGTGTGTGTGTGTGTGTGTGTTTGGTTTTTTTTTTTAATCCTAGTGAAGATAAGACTTACAGTTATCTTCTGATAGTTTAAGAGCTATCATATGGAGGTGAAATTATAATTGTTTTGCCTCAGAAAACAAGATTGGTAACAATATATGGAAGCTGGAATAAACTTTTCAGCAGAGCTGAAAAATACTACTTAAAAAAGAAAAGTAACATCCTGAGTGCTTTCCATGGGGATTTTCAAATAATATTATGAAATATGATTCATGCACTTGGAATAGACAAGTTATCTCATATATTTCAAATGAAGATAAGAATGAAAACTGGATTATTAGCAGGGTTAGCTCTATTATAATTCTCTGTATCAAACTAGTACAATTCAGAACTTTGGTTCTAAAATCCTTCACCTCTTAAATCCTATTTTCAAGGAATTCAATCTGATGTCAAAAGACATGTCATAACTTAGATTTCAGACTCTAGTGTCTCAAATCTGTTTATATAGCTCATAATGTAATTACATCTACCTTAAGACAGATGAGGCAAAAGGCAGCAATATACTGAAATCTAATTGAAAAATGCAGTTGTCCAGAAGCACTTGTGGGGAAGAGGTCTCTGAAAAGCTGCCGAGAGCTTCAGAGTTTGAAGTGAAATTTTTGATGTTGTCACTCTCAATCTATTGAATGGCTGACAGACAATCAAACCCGTCTGGCTGGCTGGCAGCTCATTTTGCTGGCAGGTGGCAAACAATTAGACACACCAATTTGTGCCTCCTGATGACATTAAAGCATGAAACTAAGTTGTATGCAGGGCCTAGTGATTTGTGTGAAAGCATTTCAAAAATAATACTCTTTGCCGTGGCAACTCATTTCAGACTGCCACCTCCCATTATGGCTTTGAGCAGTGAAGACGACAGACTTGAGTTACGTGCAGAGCAAGGCCGCTTCTGTTCAATCCTTCATCAGCGCCCCCCGAGACCTCAATCCCCTCCTTTCATCAATATCACCTCATCATTTACATTTGATAGTACTTCAGCTCCTGCATATATTAACTATACAGTCCCTCTTCCTAATATGACTTAGAAAATGCTTTGTGCTTTGCTACATCACTCCTACATGCACATTTTAGAAAACAAATGCACTCCTTTACCTATTTCTAGGTGTTACTGGGAACAATATAAAAGTTTTGTGATATTTTAAAAGCTTGATGTTATAAACTTATATTTGCTACTGGGAACTGTTTAGTGAAATCTTAATCTTTAGTCAGGATGAAATTAGGAGATAAAATTATTCTAATTTAAATCCATATTAAAATACATAACAAATTAGAAATGTATTCCTGCTTATTCTATATTTGATTTGGCTTCTCTTAAAAGAATTTCAATAACCCTTGACATGGCATCCTTTTGTCAAAATTTTAGCCCATGATGATGATTTTAAAAACAAACCATTATATAAAAGTTTAAAAATAACGGTTTTTTATTTTCACAGAAATATATATACTACATTTTGAAGACATGTCATCATTTTACCATTATTCCTGGTTTAAAGTTTAAAAAAAAACCTGTATACTAGAATACTGGGATACTAAAATAGTTATCACCAATCCAAACTCAAATTTGTAACTTTTAAGATACTTTCTCCTTAAAAAAATATAAGTTCTTTTCAATATTCAAGGTGTTACCCAACAAAATCACTTTTAACTAGCATGAATCCTCTTAAAATTCTTAATTTTTACAAGTCCAATTATTCTTTGTACATTTTGCTAAAAGTGGTTACCATTGTTTTTAAAATTAACATAAAAACAAAACATCAACATACCAAGAAAAGTTAACAAGATAGAATTTCCTTGTTTCCTAAATCATTTCTAAAATATATGAAATAAAAATTTGAAATCACAAAGGACATGTAATCTATCTTCACAAAATATTTGCCAAAATCATTATTTACATAAACATTACATATGTTTGTGTGATATTTTATAAAAAAATTACAACAAACAATTTTTCTCAAATCATTATAAGTCAGTTGACAAGCAGAAAAGTAGTTTTCTCAATAAGCAGGCTAAAATAGAAATTTACTATGAAATTTAGAAGAGAATTAGCTTTCTTAAAATGTTTCTAAACCTATCTGAAATAAGATTTATTGGTCTATAATTATGGTTTTCTATTCTTTCTACGTTTTCAATGTCATTTTACTAATTCTTGGATCACTTTTTTTTTCCCTCACCAAAACAAATAAATCCACCCCCATTTAAACTAGTCACTTTCAAACATTTTATTTCTTTGGATAAAAAAGTACTTTCAAACTTCAATGATAACGATTTGATTCAGATGCCAATCTGATACTTTTTAAAAATTCTTGTAAATGTACATCATTCATGCTAGAATTTAGTGTAAAGTATTTTATAGTATAACTTTAAAAAAAAAAATTTCCTCTACACATTCATTACTGAAGTGGAAAGTTATGTTAGGTCAAAATTCTTATTTCATTTTCATGAATTAATTATTTCCTTTTATTTTCCATGGCTTTAGAAAAAGATATTTTCCTTCTGAATAAAATAAAAATAATTATAAATACTTTTGAATCATTTCAACACATTGTCAACTTTTAAGAATTTTCTAATCTAGTTAATTGAGATTTTTTCATTCTTCTTAGGTGTTTTAGAAATCTGGCAAAAAAATAATCTTATACTTTACAATGAAATTTATATTTCAATGAAGCATTTCTACATGAGAAACGTGATCAAACAAGCTTCTGTTTCCTCTTTACTTGTGTAAATTCACATTTGAGCATTTAAACTTGAAATATAATCTCTAAATATCTGGGTGATTGTCTACTATAATATTTTCATAAAACCTATGAATCTTAGCAACTAGATTGCATATCATTTTGTTCATTTTACAGGTGAAGAAGCGGGCCCAGGGCTATTGTCTGAATAAAAGCATAAATCAGAGAAACCTAATATAAAATCTAAGTTTCCTGCTCAGTTCAATCATACTGCCTTGTATTCTTTAAGCATAGTATAAATAAAAATTTATTAAATTATAAAATTGTTTTCAAAGAAATTCTAAAGTTAATCAAGTTTATTCTCCCAATTTGATGGCCTCAATTCAATTATAATGCTCTGAATTATGTAATTACAAAACACTATTAGACTTAATTTCTAATTAATTATCACTTAAATATCACATTCCAAATATTTTTGATGGTTTAATGATCTAATACACATGTATACTTATAATAATATGAATAATAAGCTCAGTACATACCTGTCAAAGGAATGAAACTGCATAGGAAGAATAGCATGGGTTTCCCTCTTCAATGCAGGATCTGGGTAAGGGATAGGGTCAGGACCACATTCTGGAATTTCGACAGGGGCAGCTACAAGGCTTTTTAGTATTTCCTTGACATTAATGCCTTTGGTTTGGCTGATACTAGATATGGATGGTGCAGGCTTGAGCATTTCATTAGGGCTCTCAGTTAAGCTTTCTTGTGATTTTTTCACCTCAGAAGACAAAGTAGACAATAATTCACTCATAGCATCAGGACCTGCACTAGTCTCTAGTTCTGCTCCATTCAAGATGCTAGGTATCTGTTCCTCTCCAATTCCTGAATCTGTATGAGGAATTGAACTTTCCAGCTGAATCTCTTCACCAGGGGTTGGTGTGTCTTTTTCTTTCATGTTATCCTGAAATGTAGCTGGAGTTTCTGTATTCAAAGAAGTGGGTATAAAATGTTTAAGAAATTAAATAAATTATACCAGTGATTTATATAAATTTGAATATTTTAATACTTTGCATATTGTAATGAAGTAGGAGACAACTCAAAACAACTCCTGAAAAGCTGACCATTACATTTTCAATGTATAAATTTATATCTTGGGAATTTGCAAATATTGCAAGAGAAAGCACGATTGCTTCCATTGTTTAAACTTAACAAAATGATGGAGAAAATGTAAATAATATAGATTATATGTAAAAATGTGCTGTGGGCATTTTTCTTCATCAGAGTCAGTTTTTAAACATTTTCTATAACATTGCTGATATTACATAACAATGAATCAAAAAATGTACTAAGTGGCAAATAATAATATATGGTTATAAAATTAGTTTTTAAAATATAGAAATATTCATGTGATAAATATCCAATTAAATAGGAAATACTCATTTAGCACATCAGCTGGAAAAGAAAATTAATACTTTAAAAAAACATTAGAAAATGTCATTTATGGTACTTTTTAATAACAGCTTATTAGAACTTATCATATTAATATTTTCTTTATTAGTTACTTTACTATCACAATTACATGAGAATTCCTGATATTTTGCTAAAGCTATTTAAAAGCCTATCAAGTTATAATTTCTTTAAAAATCAAACCATGTGAGAGATATGAAAAAAACATTCAAATGTCACAAAGGTGCCTGTTCAAGATATTAAAACCTATATAAAATAAACTTACATTTATAAGTTTAAAAAATGTTTATATTGGATTAGAACAAAGTAAATGGAATAAGAAATATGAATCCATGAATTAGCTAATGTTTGTCTTTTCTTCTGTAAGCAAACCAACAACATCAGGAGGAGGATGAGATGACTTGCACGTGAATTGGATTTAAATGAGACAGAGTTGTACAGTCATCTCTCCTCCAGATCAGTCTAGAATCAGTGGCAAGATACACATCAGGACAAATGGAAATATCCCTAGTACAGTGGAAGCCCTAGGCCTTTATAAGCTAAGGTTTCTCAGGTCTTGGTTTCTCTGAGGCAAAATCCATTCAGTAATTAAAATAAATAATTAAATGAGGCAAAGAATAGCCTCTTTCTACCTAGTCAAGAACAATAAAAAAAAATCAACAGGAGAGGGGAAGACACTCTAGGTTTCCAGCCAAATCAGAAACAATTGTTATACTCTCACTCAGCATTCAGGAGCTAAAAATGATCAATGAGGCACTTGGTCTGGGACCTATTGTTAGCCAATTAATGAAAGGCAGAGTGATCTTAGTTTAAAGCATGGTCCTTAGAAAGAAAATCTAGTCAAGTTAATTTGCAAGATTTCAGTTATCAAAATTTATATACTTTTGGGAAGACCACTCGCAGGTAAAGATATGGAAATATATGTAACAAAAACTTTTTCATGAATTTAGAGTTGGAAGGAACCTTGAAGATGTTCTAATCCAACCCTATAATTTAAAAGATGAAATAACTGAGAAATGGAGATGTTAAATGGCTTATCCACATCACACAGATAATAAATGCTAGTACCAGGACTCCAGGATCTCTGATACTGGATCTAAGGCTCTTTAGTCTGTTAGGGATTAACTTCTTAAATTTACATTTATCCAAGAAGACTTACTTCTTTCTTACTTACTTACTTACTACTTACTCATAGATAAGTAAGACTACTTACATATATACTTTTACAGAAGGTTCTCTAATACATTCTCTGTAATGGTTATTTCTCCTTTTAAAAGAATGTCAGAGGGGCAGCTAGTAGGTGTAGTAGATAGAGCACCACCCCTGAAGTCATGAGGATCTGTGTTCAAATCTGGCCTCAGACATGTAACACTTCCTGGCTGTGTGGTCCTGGACAAGTCACTTAACCCCAATTGCCTCAGCAAAACAAACAAATGAATGAATGAAAAAATAAATTAAAAAAAAAAAATAAAAAGAATGTTAGAGTCAATAAATATTTAATAAGCACCTATTAAATGCCAGGCAGTGTTCTAAGCTCTAAGGATTTAAAAAAAAAAAAAAAAGGCATAAAATAGTTTATGTCCTAAAGAAGTTCATAATCCAACGGGAGCGGGAGGAAAGGAGTGGAAAAGGAGAGAGAAAACACAATAAAATGAAGCTGAAAAGGAGGGACAGGAGATCTTAAGAAGCCTAGTGTTCTCCTAGCAGAATCTTGCTTGCTTCCCATTTCACTTAAAAGAGAGAAAATTCAATTTGATCTCCTTCTTCACTGCCAACTATGTATGTGTATATATATCAAAAATTCTTAAAATAACCTCTTACTTGGTTTTCCTTTGGTCCCTTCTCTAATAAAGAGGTACAGTTCTTTCTACCAAATCTTAAATTGTGTCATTACTATTATCTCCAAAAAAAAATGTGAGAACTTGTCCCTTTTATTTTCTTTCTTATCTCCCGTTTTTGTGTATCAACTATGTCCTTTCCCATGGACCAAAAACATGATCATGTATCCCTTGTTTTCTAAAATAAATCTTAATTTTTTTGTTTAATCTTCTCATATTCTCAAGCTATCATCCAACTATTGCTTCTCATTTTCAATCTACCTCTCTAGATTTTTTACACATTATCCCCCTTTTGCAATTCAACATTCTAATCAAATTGGCCATAAATTAGATAATAAATTAAAATTGTTAGACAGTCAAAGTCAAAGAAAAATTGTCAATGATTGAAGTTTATTTTATCATGGAATGCCCACCAGAGTACCTTATAAACCTGTGCTTAACTTGGTACTACTATTTTTCTCAACAACCTAGAAAAAGATAATAGAAAATATTTTCAAATTTATAAAGCCTAAGTCTCTGTTCTTGGACTCTTCTTTTCACTCTATTTTATTGTCTTGATAATATCAGCTACCATGGTTCCAATTTTTATCACTATGCATATAAATGATAGAGCTATATCAGCTTCCATAATTTCTTGACTGAACTATAGTTATATATTTCCAAATTTTTCTTGAATATTGAGTATTTCAAACTCAATATATTTAAAAGAGAACTCACCTTTTCCCCAAAACACTCTCCTTTTGAAATTCACTATCACTCTTTAAATTACCATCATCTTCTAGGTCACTCAGAGCTACAATCTTGGTATCATTCTCTACTCCTTGGTCATTACACATAGCCATTCCATTGACAAATTGCCATTTCTGTCTTCATAACATCTAATATTCTCTCTACTCATACAGCTATATCATACCTTCAGAACTTCATCACCATTTACCAGAACTACTGCAAAAAACTTCTGTTTTCCTTATCAATCTAATTTATCCTCCACTAAACTTCCAAGATGTTTTTTCTAAAATATAAGTCTAACCATATCATCACTTTGTTTGGTCAAAGAATTCAAATACCTTTTTTTTTTCCCTCTAAGGCCAAATAAAAACTTTTGTTTGGCATTAAAACTCTTCATAAACTAGGCCTTGTATCACACATTTACAGCCTTCTTAAACTTTACCTTCTTCTACATATTTACAACTATCTATACCATCAATGTTTCCTTCAATATGAGCATCTCTGTGCATTTGCCTTCACTGTCCTCTCTGCCTGTAATTCTTTGACCTCTTATCCCTATAGATCTGTAAGTATCCTTGTCTTTTATCAAAAGTAAGGTTAAAATCAACCTTTTTCTAGAGACCATCCCTGTTCATTCTATTTCTCCACCCCCTCCAATGTTAATGTTTCCCCTTTTCAGATTATCTTCATTTGTTTTAAAATTTATAGCATAGTGGCTAGCATATAGATGTCCTTAATAAGTATTTATCATTCCGTAATTCATAAATGATCCAAGGTTATGAATAGGCAATTTTCTTTTTTTTTTTTTTTTTTTTTTTTTTTTTTTTTAATTTTTTATTTTATTTTATAATTATAACATTTTTTTGACAGTACATATGCATGGGTAATTTTTTACAACATTATCCCTTGCACTTACTTCTATTCAGATTTTTTCCCTTCCTCCCCCAACCCCCTCCCCCTGATGGCAAGCAGTCTTATATATGTTAAATATATTACAGTATAATTTAGATACAATATATGTGTGTAGAACCGAATTTTTTGTTGCACAGGAAGAATTGGATTCAGAAGGTAAAAATAACAGTTTACATTCATTTCCCAGTCCTTATGAATAGGCAATTTTCATATGAAGAAATCAAAGTTATCTATAGTCACATGAAAAATGCTCTAAATAATTATTGATTAGAGATATGATTATTAAAATCAAACTGACCCTGCCAGAATGACTAATATGACAAAGAAGGAAAATGATATATGTTGAAGGGAATATAGGAAAACTGGGACAACTAATGCAACTCAGTGGAGTTGTGAACTAATCCAACCATTCTGGAAAGCAATTCAGAACTATGACCAAAGGGCTATACAATTGTGCATAACTTTTGATCCAACAATACTACTGCTAGCTCTGTATCTCAAAGAGATATTTTTTTTTTAAAGGGAAAAGGACATATTTGCACAAAAACATTTATAGTAGCTCTTTTTCTGATGGTTAAGAAATGGAAATCAAGGAGATATCCACAGCTGAATGAGCTGTGGTACATGATTATGATAGAATATTACTGTGCTAAAAGAAATGGCAAGTAGAATAATTTCAGAAAAGCCTATTAAGACTTGCAAATAAAGTGAGCAGAATGAGAATACTGTGTATAGTAGAAAGCAATATTGTATAATGAAGAACTGTGAATCACTTATCTATTCTCAGCCATAATGATTCAAGACAATCCTAAAGACCTCATGATGAAGCAGGCTATCTATCTCAAGAGAAATAACTGATATTGAATCAATACAGAGTGAAGCACACTAATTCATACTTCCTTTCTTTCCTTCTTTTTGTTCTTGAACAACATAACTAACATGGATATGTTTTACATGATTGCACATGTATAAAATTGGATTGTTTTTGGACTTCAAAACTTAAAAAAAAAAAAGTTTAAAATTTGTTTAAAATGTAATTGGGGAAAATGAAATATGAAAAAATTTAAAACATAAATCAACTTATTATCTTACAACTACACTTCATAATTAAGATAAAAAAAATATAAAATTTGGCCAAAATTTGCTAAGAACAATTTTTTTTTGTAATTTTGTAATTTGTAATTTGTAATTTTTTGTAATGTAATTGTCCCATAAATAGCTGATTTCTTTAATAGCTATGGCTCACCTAGATATAGTAATTATTAAATAAAAAAAGAGTAATTTGACACAGCTTTTAGCATCCATGAAATGATTGACAGCATAAAATCAATAGATATTGACAGTTATTAATAACTTAATTAATTACTTAATTAATAACTGGTGACAGTTATTAAACTACTCCTACCTCAATTCCATCACCAAAACTAAAAAAAATATAAAATCACCAGTAAATGTATTTGATAGAAGCCTAGTTTTCTAAATTACAGAGTCTGGGGCTAATGGTAGTAAGGTAGGTGATCAAACTAGGTATGAGAATATGGTACCAGTAAGCCTAAAAAAAGAGAAAGAAAGAGAGGTAAGGAGGTTGAAATAAAGAAGCAACAGTGACAACACCAGAGTTCTGAAAAGGAAAAAAAAGAGTGGCAACAGCAACAATTCATCTATTTTTTTTCTCTTGTAAAGAAACATAGAGAAATAAGTTTAAGTAATTAGAATGCAGTGAAAATCAGAGTAAGAATGATTAATAGAACAACAATGTTGATGCAGGGTATATTTGCGGTTACTGATGCCAAAATTTCTGCTTTGCACCCCTCTTCATTGATGCAGAAAACAATGATTCCAGAGTTGCAGGGCATTTTAAGGAATGAATTAGTTTAACACTGTAGAAAATTATAATTAAGTCATTGAGGGAGAGAGAAGGGGCATAGTTTCACTTCAATGCTTATGCTCAATCATGATAATCATATTTATGAACAAACAAAAACAAAATTTCTAATTAAAAATGAAGGAAAAGGAAAGACAGAATTAAATTTATTTAACTTGTTTATTTTAATTAGAAAATCTACTTGATTTTACTTACAGTCTCTAGTTATATAAGAATATTATAATTTTATATCAAATCAATTCATATATTATCATTTATTCATTTATGCATGCAAAATAATTTTATTTTGGAATTCTTTGCATTTTTCTGAAAAGGCTTCTATGCTTCACTAGACTAAGAAGAAAAACATCATACTTTAAAATAAAGGTTAAAAACTCCTTATGAAAGGAAATACGGGATTGAAAAGTCTCTAATGATGATGAGAAGAGGATAAACAAATTCTATCTTCATCCTTAACTTTTACCTTTTCCCATAGATTCTAGGTTTGTGTCTTATTACAATATTACGATAATTGAATAAGAAAACACTCTATTATTAAAATCAAGAAAAAGCAGCTTATAAGCTTCTTTGCTGATATCCAACTAAAAGGAATATACATTTATTTACTATTTCTCATTTCTTTATAAGTACTCTTCCTAAGCAACATCCCAAACCACCTACCTCCTGATATTACAGCATCAAATACTGTAACTTAAAAATCTTATATTAAAGAACTAAAATATTAAAAAATAACTTCTAAATAGCTAATACTTCCTTTACTAGAACAAAAAAAAAAAAAAATCACTATCCCTTGGCATAAGAAATAAAATTTTAAAAAGACCTAAAAATATTTCTTTCTATCATGTCTTTCAATTGAGACAACTTATCTCACCCCATCCAGTTCACAATGGACGTAGTGAACAATAGCATCTGTATTCAATGACTAAATCTTAGATATGGAAAAATAGAAATTTTCATTCTCATTTCTGTGATTTCTATAAATAAAAATACTAACAAGTCCTCACAACTGAACAAATCTTCTCTTTATAAAATACTCCACTTGACAATTGGAGAAATTAAGGTTCAAAAATATACCTGAGGAAGCAGGAAGAGAGGTGGTATAGTAAGTGTCAAACCAAGTCTCAAATAAGAATCCTATATCTCTTCAAACAAGCTACCTTCCCACAAGACCATGCCACTTTACCACTCAAATGGATAGGATGTTTGGGAACATCATATGAAGTTAGAAATCTTGATTCATGATTTTTCTCTCAGCTCTGGAACAATACATAAATTTTCTCTGACTGATTCCCTTACTCCATTCATAAAGAAGATGTGAGGAGGTAAAAAGGTGCTACAATTGTCAGTTCTTAAAAGAAACCAGTTATCAAAGGATATGAACAGAGACAATTTTCAGACAAAGAAATTAAAGCCATTTCTAGTCGCATGAAAAAATGCCCTAAATCATTACTAATTACAGAAATGCAAAGTAAGACAACTCTGAGGTACCATATCAGACTTCTCAGATTGATTAAGAAAACAAGAAAAGATAGTGATGAATGTTGGAGGAGATATGGGAAAACTGGAACACTAATGCATTGTTGGTGGAGTTGTGTAATGATCCAAGCATTCTGCAGAGCAATTTAGAACTAAATTGTGCACATCCTTTGATCCAGCAGTGTCTCTACCAGGTCTGTTTCCCAAAGAGATCATATAAGGGAGAAAAGGATCACATGTACAAAAATGTTGTAGCAGTCCTTTTTGTAGTGGGAAGAACCTAGAAACTGAGTGGATGCCCATCAGATGGGGAATGACTAAATAAGTTATAATATATGAGTGTAATGGAATATTATTGTTTTAGAAAAAATAAATGATCAGCAGGATGATTTTAGAAAGGCCTGAAGAGACTTACATGAACTGATAAGTGAATGAGTAGAACTGAAAGAACATTATATAAAGCAACAAGATTATGTGATGATCAACTGTGATGGACTTGGCTCTTTTCAATAATGAGGTGATTCAAGGCAACTCCAATAGACTTGTAACAGAAAGTGCCATCCACATCCAGAGAGAAAACTATGGAAATTGAATGTGGATCAAAACATAGCGTTTACCTTTGTTGTTTTTTAATGGGCCAGAACTCTGAACTTGAAACAAAGGATTCTTACAAGGTACTAAGGCAGTGGAATTGATTGAGACAATAGTTATCTAATTTAGCATGGTTCAGTATGATTGATCTGACCCTACAAGGAGCTGTTTATGGGCCAGAACTTGAAACAAGGTACTAAGTGGAATTGAGGAGACAATGGTTAAATCTAGTTTAGTATTGATTTAATCCTACAACAAATAATGGTTTCCTAGTGATAGAATGATTGGTGTATACTTAATGTGGGGCATATTAACAAGAGGCTCTTAGGGTCAAACACACAAGTGCACTAGAAGCTCTCAGAGCCAGGATTCAGTTGAGAAGATTCAGAAGCCAGAGAAGGCAGGCGGGAGCTTAAACTTTCAGAACCAATAAGAGAGATAGGCCTCTAAGAAAGCTAACCAGGCCGCAAGAAAGGAGACAAGACTTGGAAAGAGACAATAAAGGATATGAACTTTAACCCCTGGCTGTAGTGTGGTGATTACTGAACTGAAACTAAAGCTGCCTCCAGAGACCCCAAGAAAATCCCAACAAGAGAAAATTACATTTTAGAGAGAATATTACAGTGTTTTTTTTTAACCCTTTTTAAAATCCTTTTTTATCTTGAGAAATATGGAAATATTTGTAAAAGAATTGCATACATTTAGACTATATCAGATTACTTGCTGTTTTGGGAAGGAAGGAGAGATGGAAAAATTTGGGAAACAAGATTTTGTGAATATCAATATTGAAAACTATCTTTACATGTATGTGAAAAAATAAAATACCATTAAAAAAAAGAAAAAGAAAAAGAAAAGAAAAAGAAACCAGTCATTACTATTAGGTCATGGTGTAATGTTTAGACCTAACTGCTAGAAATATCAATCAACTAAAATTATTTCATTAAAATTTGTAAATAAACATACTCTAAATGTTCCAAGAATAAGTTAAGAGTTTCTTGTATCATAACATACAACATAAAAGTATATCATCTTTAAAAAAAAAAAAAAAGTATTGCCTAGTAAGATAAACAAGACAATGAAATTAAAACTAACTACATAAAATAATAAATAAATAAAATTGAATTAAAATTAAAATTTATCAAGTCTGGAAATCAACTTTTTTGAAACCTTGAAATAAAATACTGTTAGATGATGATTTCATGAAAAAAACAAACACAAAACCACTTCTATTTATATTTGTCTCTTTTCTTTATTTTCCTTAGCATTTTTATTTCATATTTACATAAAGTACATTATTGTAACTATTACAAGTCTACAAAATAAGTTAGGCAAAATTAAGTATTAATGTACACATATATTTCCCTTTAATTACTAGAGAACATATGATCTACACTAGACTTTACTCTGAATTTGGCTGATTTATAGACTTAATTTTAAAAACTTACTTTATTTTAGCAGGGTATCTAAGAATTTACAACTATTTATAGTATGTTTTCAAAGTAATAGCAAAAATAAGAAAAACATGAGAATAGAATTTTAAGTTATATCAAAAAATGAAAGGAATTGGTTAGTAATAAAGATACCTCAAAATATTTGATTTAATGTTTCTTTAACTCTTGGGAAAAGATCTTATAATGGACAAAGATGATCTTCTCTACCTTAAAAATATGGTGGGTTCTAAATGAAAGTGTTAATTCTAATATTTATTCTGTACCCATATATTCCAATTTCTCAATTCTAAGGTTTTCCCTCTGCTAATTATTTCCTAATTTCCCTTTATATAGCTCGTATATTTGTTAATTGTCTTCCCCATTACACTGTGAGCTTCTTAAGGGCAGGGACTGTTTTTTGGCCTCTTTTTGTATTCCCCAATGCTTAGTACAGTAGTTGAGACAGAGTAGGTATTTAATAAATAATTACTGGCTGACTGACTGATACAAATATATATATATGTGTGTGTGTGTGTGTGTGTGTGTGTGTGTGTGTGTGTGTGTGTGTACACACACACATATATATTTATAAATTCAATTCTTTGTATATAAAATGCATAATCCAAAAATATCAGTTACAGTAAACAGAAAATAAATTCTAAGTAAGAACTATCTCACTTTTTAAAATCTATTTTTAAATATATGCTTATATAAACTTAAAAATATTAATCATATATTACCTTAATTTAACAAATAATATCAAGTCAGGAAAATAATGAGAATTAATAGTATTTCAATGAAAATAAATACATATTAAACTAAAACATTTACAGACAGATTTTCATCAGAAGTAATATTTTAGAATGTAAAGAACTACCAAAAATTTTTATTAATTTTCTTACCTATCTTAATGCATTTATTTTTATTAGAGTTTTTATAGAATTTGAAATTATTGTAAAGGATGTGCTTCCAATTTTGCTGCCAATTAAAAAAGACTTTCTTTAGCCTTTCTGTATTTCATACTGCTCATTTATAATATTAAAGAACCTTGAGTGTTTAACCCAATTCATTTGAATGGGAAGTTAAGCATCAACAGCAGCAAAAGTATAACTGATTACATCTGTGCATGTTATAACAATGACAGTAGGCTTGTAAATTTTCAACAGTTCTCATCAGTTTCTGTTGCAATAGGCCATGTCAGTATAGAAAACAGGAACATTATTAGTCTGAGTGATCTTAACCTTGTCAGAAACAGGCAGTTGGTTGCCAGATGCTTCGTTTTCTTACTGCTTTTCATTGCATCTAATAAGTATGTCTATTACTTTTAGGGGAAAATATGAGCTTAAATTCAGTAAATGACATGGTGTCTACATAGTGACCTAATCTGTCACATTTCTTCCTAAAAATATTTTGTTTTACTGTGATTTATTTAGTGTTTTTCACTATTTATTACCTATTAAGTTACTCAACTAGGTGTTTTCCAAAATGCCTTCACAAGGAATAATAAGAAATAAAAATCAGGCAACTTTGAAAATTATTCTTGCTGTTCTTTAAGATATATATATATATTTTTAAAGATTTAACTCAATTTAATTTTTAAAATAAATTCACAAAGGTAAAAAAAAAATACCTAAGAAAGACAAAATAAAAGAAGGAATTATCACTGAAGTATTAGCTCCATTTCTATACTTGGGATTTCAAATCAACTTTTCTAGGAAGTCCAAACTTTGAAAATGTGAGTAAAAATGCCCCCCCCCCAAAAAAAATTCCTCTGGATATTTTTGTACCTACATGGAAAATACACACACACAAAAATAATGATTAATAATTTAAAGTAGTAGTTACATACTGTAAAAAACAGTAAAATGAAAATTCAAGAACATATAAAGGAAAAAAAAGAAATTCTAGTTTAATCTTAGACTTTTTCACTCAATACTAAAGAATTTCTCAGAGATTGAATTGCACTAATTTTTCCTCCATTATAATGTAAGCTTCTTGAAGGAACTACATTTTTGCCTCTGTTGTACCCCCTATTACAACCCAAACCTATTAAGTTTAGCAAATGCTTGTTGGCTGACTTCTCTTTTGCCTCAAACTAGCAAATGTGGTAAAGGGCAAATGCGACTTTATACCAAAATTTTAGACTTCATTTTCTCACCTAGCTGGAAATCATAAAAAAAAACAAAAAACAAAAAAAAACAAAACAAAAAACAAAACATAGCTACTGACACAAAGAGAAAAACAATCAGGCAACATTAATGCCTCATGCCAAACAAAAATTCTTTAAACACAGCAAATCTTTTATGTAACCAAAGCCTCCACAAATTTAAATTTTGAGTGTTATGTACATCTTGTATTTATATCTAAGGGAAAAGACATTATAAAGACAATTATCATTTTAAAGCAATTTCACTTAGTTCCTAGGATAAATTGAGGTTCTCACTACAAATGCATGCACACATGCACACAAGCCTTCTAGTCACTAATTTTCAATATTCAAAACAAAAGGAGAGGAAGATTTCAAATAGTGACTTGCTCAATGCATCTCAGCTGAAGGAGAATTATCATACCTACATAGTGGGCATTATTTGCAACTTTAAACAATTATTCTAATACCCTGGAATAAATTTTTAATGGTAATATAACTTTTTTTTTTTAATGGAATCCTGATTACTTTTGGGGTTTAACAATTCTTTCCAGCCCCAACTCACCTTGCATTCTTATTACAGGCTATTAATCACAGAAAAGAAACACGAGTCAATATGTTCACACACACTGACCAATATAAAAGTTAGTTTCTATTTTCAAGGAGCTTCAAATCTAAGCTTTAAACAAAACTCTAGAGAATAATAAAGAATTTGAGAAGTTCTTGGAGGCAAAGAAATTAATATCAGTGCAGGGATTGTTCCTGGTCTGAGAAGTTTGGAAAAAATTGTTTCTTTGAAAGAGAGAGAAACTGAAGAATATTTTGAAAGATTTCCAGCATTTTGATAAGTGGAAATTCAACTCAATTAGATAAGTATTTTATTAAAGATTTGTTATGTGAAATATCAGTGTATTAGAAATTGAGAAAGTTTTAAAAATAATTTAGTTTTTAAAGCCACATAGCTGAAACTTAATAAGAAGTAAAAGAAACTAATAGCTATGATATTAATTAGGTGATGGGTTATTATGACATAGATAATTCATAGCAACATAAGAAAATCAAGAAGGGAAAGGTTATTTCAAGATGGGTAGAATCAAGGAATACTCTACCAAAGATATTTCTAAGTGGGAACTCATAGGAAGACTTATTAATTAATTAATTTATTTATTTATTCATTCATTCATTCATTCATTCATTTATTTATTTTCCCCCCTACTGTGCAAAGGAAAGAGATGGAAAATCATTCTGATATATTCGCAACAACATAAAAAGTGCATGGAGGCAAAATTACATCACGAAAAAGTTATTTTGACTGAAGCATATGGAGAAAAATATCAATGTAAATTTGGAAAAGCAGATGATTCAGATAATAGTAAGCAATGGCTATTATGAAAAGCAACAGGCTAAGTAGACAACAGGAAGTCTCTTACATTATCAGGCTTTGGAGGGGGGGGGGTTCTTAAATTTTTGCAGAGTAGAACTGAGATTACCCTTAAATTTAGTAAGATACTTCCCTCCCCCTTCCCCCCCAGGTTGGGATTAAGTGACTTGCCCAGGGTCACACAGCTAGGAAGTGTTAAGTGTCTGAGACCAGATTTGAACTCGGGTCCTCCTGAATTCAGGGCTGGTGCTCTATCCACTGCGCCACCTAGCTGCCCCTAGCAAGATACTTTTAAGAGTAAAAATGATGGAATGGAAAAGAGTAGGAATAAGGAGACCAATTAGAAAGCAGTTATTTAGGTAAGATAGAGGCAAGGAAAAATGAAAAGGAAGGGACAGATGTGAGAATATTGTCAAAGACAACTGAATGAGATCAGACAACTAATTGCTTAAGGAATAAGGAAGAGGAAATTGATAGAGATGACTCTAAAGACCAAAGGCATGTTGACTAAAATGGTATTGGCATGAATAGAAATAGGGAAGTTAGAAGAGTGGACAAAATGTAGATAATTGTTCAAGTTTAAAGTTTGAACAGCACATTCAGTTTGAGACATCCAGCAGACCAATGAAGATGTGAGACTAGCTTCCAAGGAAAGGCTGAATGCAGGGATGATTTGAAAATCACCTACATGCAGGTGATAATTAAAATTACAGTAGTGGAAAAAGGTTACCAAAAGGGAGGGAATATTGTGGGAGAAAAGATAGAATATTAGAACACTTCCCCATTAAAAAAAAAAACAACAAAACAAAAAAACAATAAGACTAAACAGGACTGAATGAGTGATAGTGAAAAAGACAGAAAGAAATTGAAGAAAGAAATAAAGTAGAAGAATCCAAGAGTGGAGAATTATGAAGGAGTTGGTAATTAACAGTGTATAACAAGGCATAAAAACAGAGAATTAAGGCTAAGAATTAGTCATTAGATTTGGGATTTAGGACATGATTTAGTTACCTTATCAGATACTAGTTTCATTCAAATATATTCCAAAAAGAAAATCCAGACTACAAAAGATTGAAAAATCAACAAAGAAGTAAAGGCAATGAGCATATTACCACTTTTTTTTCCCCCTGAGGCAACTGGGGTTAAGTGACTTGCTCAGGTTCACATAGCTAGGAAGTATTAAGTGTCTGTGGCTAGATTTGAACTCAAGTCCTCCTGACTTCAGGACTTTATTCACTGTGCTATCTGGCTGCCCTAGCATATAGTATTCTTTTAAAAGGTAAGAAAGAGAGTTTGAGAAAGCAATGAGATTAGAAGAAAGTAATGAGTTTATTTATCTATTCATTCATTCATTCACTCATTTATTTATTTTAGGGGGAAAAAAGGTCTGATCAGGTTTGTAAACAAGAAGGGACCAGGAAAGAAAGTTATTAGAAAGAGAACTATGGGGCAATAGCCCATAGGAAACAGAAGGTGATAATAAAAACCCATGATATTTATGTAGAGTTGTTAGAAGGAAAAGAGAAGGAAAGGAAAGGGAGTGCAAATGAAGAGTATGGTAAGAATGATACTCATTTAACAAATAATAAAACAAGTTCAAAGAGATTAAAAGATTTGCTTAAGACCATAGCTTTTATAAATCAGAGAATATGGACTAGAACCCAAGATTTTTGATTCCAAATCCTGTAATTTTTCCACTCCATCTTGCTAACGGGAGAGATTTGACAAGAAAGTATGGCATCTCATCCTTTGGACTGAAGGGAAAGAGAAATGAATGGAAGAAGAAAAGCAAAGGTTTAGTACTTTACAAAAGGAAAATTAAGGTAAATATAACCTGATGACCTCATTCTTTTCAATAAATCTTGTGGCTAAGCACTCTAAGGTAGTATTAAAGGATCTAAGAAACAGTTATTGTAGAGTGAGGAAGGTAAGCAGTAGATAGAGATTATCATGATGATGATTATGGTACTTGAAGCTTGAATAGAAGTTTATATAGTTTTTAATCCTCAAAACAATCTTATGAGGTAGATGCTAATATCATGCATCCATTTTATGCAGAAGAAAATGGAAGCTGAGAAAGACTAAGTGGTCTGTCCAAAGTTAATTAAATGTCTGATTCAGTAAAATTCAGGCAGCTAGTATATAGATTGCCACCTAGCTAATAGGAAGAGATAGGAAACACCAGTAAAAGCCCAATGATGTAAGACTATTTTAAGTTTGGATGTTTTTCATGAATTCCTGTAGTGAAATGAGAGCAGGCAGATAATGGGATCTGATCTAAGGTCAAAGTTTAGGTTAAGATCAAGGGTGAGAGTAGCTCCAGATAAAGGTGATGAAGGTTTAGAGGAAATTAGGTGGTACAGTGGATAGCATGCTAAATCTGGAGTCAGGAAACCCCACAATTCAAATTCAACTTCAAATACTTCCCAAATGTGTCACACTAAATAAGTCATTTAACCTATCTGCCTTATAATTCCTCATCTATAAAGTAAGGAAAAGAAGGAAAAAGGAAAAGGGAGGAGGAGGAAAAAAAGAAGACAAAAAAAAAAAAATTTCTAACAATGTATTGATGAATTGATGTAATCTCTGTGTTCCTTCAGGTTTCTATATTCACTTCCTTGTAGGTTAAGTTCTCTAAAGTTTATGTTAAGTTCTCTATAGTTTGTTATATAGCCCATTCAGAATAAGCTAATATCAATGGTTGTGTTTAATATTCCCATAGAGAAGGAAGTGATCATGGAAGTACTGTCTTGTGAAAGCAGGCAGGCAAGGCAGTATAAATGCTGACAACAATCATCCAGTGACAAAATCAGTGTCTCCAACATCAGTTGCATGCCATAAATTACATGCCTGAAGCCTTTAACAAGTTCTTCTTTCCCTAAGGAAGTACACATCTCAAAGGCTTTAGCCACTAACAATAATCAAATTATCCTATGGCCTTGCTTGCTTCATTTAAATTTAGAATTTTCAGAAAGCATGTGCTTGCTCATCATTTCTTTTATATACAATACTATTCCATTGTAATTATATTCTACGATTATTCAGCCATTCCCCAAATGATGGGCATCAAATATGTCTTTAAAATAAAATCCAATTTGTTGACATTCTACAGTTTTGATTACTGTATTTTTTTTCAAATTGTGCAAAAAGTCCTGAAGGAGGCCATAAAATTTTTTTATTTTAAATGCTTTATTTAAGTTTATTATTTAAATAAATATTTATTGAAAGATATTCATGGTTTTAAGTTCATATACAATATTTTTATAAATCTTTGCTAATTTTATATTATGAAAAATGAGCCAAGCTATGTCTGGCCAGGAGAACCAGATCTTGTAAGCTAATCAGACAATGTGATCTGAGAAGAAAGTGAACTATCTATTTTAGCAATACTCAGAAGTTGTCTTTACCTTTAGGGAATATATGATGCATGTGGTAGACTGCTGTTTTATGTTTCTGTATTTGTAAATACAAACATGCTTATGAGTCTTTTGTGTTTTTGTTTTTTTCAGTGTTAGAAAAACAAACCTGATATAAAAGAAAAATGAGCACTTTTTATATAAAGCACCACAATACATCTTTTAAAAGGTGACCACAAATACAAATCAAACCTAAAATGTTTTTGAGATTTCTTATAAGTTATTCCATAGTTGAACGAGTGAACTAGAGAAGCAGTTAAAAGACTGACCCACCTCTTACCTTCTTCTTCAGCATGGGCCCTGAGTCCTTGTCAGTTCAGAACCAGAGTACTTTGTGGGAGGTATGTGCTCTGGGTAAAAAGTTTTATGAATGTATGGATATCATCTGATGGGTTAAAATCATCTGATCTCTCAAATGACTTTAAACTTTCTCAGGACAATGAATATTCTTGTTTCTTTCTATCTTCCACAACATGTAATTTGGTTTACATATAATAGGCGATCAATAATTAAATAGCTGTTGATAATATGGTTTGATTTAGTGACAATATCATGAAAGGCCACTAGATGGTGATGTTAATATATGAATGAAGTCTGCCGAAAAGGGAGTTTCTATGAAATTACATGAGGAGAAAACTGTGATATGTGACTATGATGGAATACAATTCCTTTAGTAAATGATGAGCAGGATGCTCTCAGAAAAACTTGGAAATTCTCCATGAATTCAAACAAAGTGAAATGTACTGTATACAAAGTAATAGCAATGTTGTAGGATAACAGCTATGTTCGACTTTGCTATTCTCAACACTACAATGATCCAAGAATACTGTGAAGGACTTATAAAAACTATCCATATCTAGAGAAAGAATTGAAAACAGATTGAAGCACACTTTTTAAAAAACTTTATTTTTCTTGACCGTTTTTAGTGGAGGGAAAGAGATATATTATTTTCTTTCACAACATGACTATGGAAATGTTTTGCATAACTTCATGTGTGCTTTCTGAATGAGTGGGGGGAATGGAAAGATAGGAAGAAAATCTGGAAATCAAAGTTTGAAAAACAAACATAAAAATTATTTTACAGGTAATTGGGGACAATAAAAATGTTAAATAAAGAAAAAAGGGAGGATGAAAGAGGGAAAAAAAAATAAAGTATAAGTGTGCAACAGAAAACAAACAAACAAAAAAAAATAACCTACCAAGGAAGCAAAGAAAAGATGGACACTCATGAATATAATTTCTTCTATAACTATATATAGTTTCTTAAAATAGAAATTTATTGTTATATATTTTGAATCCTTCCACGTGTTCTGCTGCAAAATGAAAATGTTTTTTATTTTCCTTTTCTTTTTTCTATTCTGAAATTTTTCTTATCTTTCAATAAATAAATACATACATAAAAGGGGGGAAAAACTAAAGAAAAAAACTTCTCTCTTAATTTCATTCTTTGGAAAGGAACTATTTTCATTATCTTTTGCCCATATTATCACAAGAAACTCATAAGTAGATGCCTCCTTCAAATCTCTTCCCTTTTCAATCTATCACCCACATTACAGGTAAAATATTCTTCTGATAGAACAAGGGTATGACTTTGATAGTCCAGAATCTTCAGTAACTCCCTACTCTGTTAATTCCCAATTCAATAAACTTTAGTGACCACCTATCACCTCTAAAACGAAATATAAATTATCTGGTTCAGTTTTTGTCCCTTCTTATCTTCTGGGTTTCCTGGCTTTTGTCAATACTCAGCACAAATTGTATCTTTTTAAAGGAGCCTTTCCTGATCCATCCTCTTGCACCTTTATTGTTAGTGATATACTTCTGAAATTACTTGTATCCTGTATGCACATAGTAGTTTGCATGTTATCCAAAAGAACTTGAGTTCCTGGATCTGTGATCCTGTATGACTCACTGTCTTCCTATATATCTGCCTACTTTATTTTGAATCACTTCGTAAAAGGTTTACTATACTTCCCTGTAGTCATCATATTCATTGTTTTTTTTATAATGCAATAATATACTACATTCATGTACTTCTACTTGTGTTAGTCATCCCTAATCAAATGACATCTACTTTGTTCCCAATACTTTGCTACTACAAAAAAGGGTTATGAGGCTTATTTCATTTTTTTCCTAATTCATGTAAAAATAATTTTAAACATGTTTTGACAATTTTGAGTTCAAACTTCTTCCTTCTTTCCACTAGTCCATTATTGATTAGACAAACAATATTTTATAGTTTATATATGTGCATTCATGCAAACATATTTCCATATTGTTGCAAAAGAAAACTCACAAGGCAAAAAAAAGAAAAAAGAAAAAGGCTAAGAAAAAAACTGCTTCTATCTGCAATAGACCTCCATTAGTTCTTTGGTGATGGACAGAATTTTTTATCATTAAGTCTTTTGAAATAGTTTTAGATCATTATATTAGCTGAAAATAGCTAAGTCATTCACAGTTGGTAGTTCTATAATACTGATTTTGCTATGTAAAACATTCTGGCTTGACTCATTTCACTTTGAATCAGTTCATGTAAATCTTTCTGAGTTTTTTGGAGAATATCCTGCTCATCATTTTTTATGCTATAATAATAGTATTCTATCACTATCATACAACACAACTTGTTCAGTCATTCCCCAATTAATGGACATGGAACAGCTAGATGGTTCAGTGAATAGAGCACCAGCCCTGGTATCAGGATGACCAAATTAATCCTCTAAATTTTCAGTTCTTTATTAGCATAAATTGAAGCTGCTATAATATTTTTGTACATATAGGTCCTCTTCATTTTTTTTATCTTTTAAATGTCTTCAAGTACAGACCTAGTGGTATTACTGGGTCAAAGGGTATATACTTTTATGGCCCTTTGGGTATAGTTCCAAATTGCTCTCCATTTTGATCCTAAACTCACTCCATCAACAACACACTACTATTCCAATTTTTCCACATTAATTCTCATGTTTGTCCTTTTCCTGTTCTGTCATATTAGCCAATCTTCTAGGTGGAAATAGTACCTAAGAGTTGTTTTAATTTGCATTTTGCTAAAGTACTTTTATCACTTCATCTGAAAACTGCCAATTTATATCTTTTGACCATTTATCATTTGAAGAATGACTCTGATTGTTAAAACTTTGACTAGATTCTCTACATATTTGAGAAATAACTGCTTTAGTGGACAAACTTGTTATAAACATTTTTTATGCCTATAGTTACTGTGTAGTTCCCTACATATTATTCTCTCTATATATCTCCTTCTTTCCTTCACTCCTCTGTTCAGACTGTCTATCCTTAGATGTGTTTTCCTTTTGATTATTGCCTCCCCCAAACTGTAGTCCCATCCATTAGCCTCCTCCTTTTATTTACTAACTCTTCTACTTTCCTATATGGTAAGATATATTTTTATATCCACTTGAATATGTATGCTATTCCTTTTGAAGCCAACTCCAATTTGGAGCTAAGGTTCAGGCACTTCCTCACCTACTGCTTCTATCTTCCCCTCCATTGTAAAAACACTTTTGTGCCTCTTTGTAATAATTTACCCAACTCTACCTCTGCTTTTTCCCTTTCCCTAAGGGCATCCTTCTTTTCTCCGAATTAATATTTTTAAAAAATATTATCCAATCATAATTAACTTATACCTGTACCCTCTATGTATGTTCCTAAATGTCTTGATATTGAGAAAGTTCTTAGGAGTTACAAATATCATTGTATCATATTGAAATATAAAAAGTTTAACCTTATTGTATAATTTCTCTTTTCTGATTACTTTTATGTGCTTCTCTTGAATCTAGTATTTGAAAATTTTTTTCATCAAGAATGTTTGAAAGTGCTCCATTTCATTATTCATACAATTTTTCACTGTAAAAATTATACTCAATTTTGCTGGGTAGGTGGTGATTCTTAATTGCAATGCTAAGTCCTATGTTTACCAGAATAGGTAGGATTTCCAAGAAATCCAATCCTTTTCCCTTGTACTATCCTAACTGTGGCTGAATGATATTTGAATTGTTTCTTTCTATTTGCAATATCTCCTCCTTGCCTAGGAGCTCTGGAATTTGGCAACAATATTTCCAGGAATACTCATATTGAGATATGTTTCAAAAGGTGACTGGGAGGCAGCTAGGTGGTGCAGTGGATAGAGCACCAGCCCTAAATTCAGGAGGACCCGAGTTCAAATCTGGTCTCAGACACTTAACACTTCCTAGCTGTGTGGCCCTGGGCAAGTCATTTAATCCCAATTGCCTCAGCCCAAAAAAAAAAAAAAGAAAAAGAGAAAGGTGACTGGAAGATTCTTTCAATTTTCCTTGATAATATCTTTAAGTATAATATCTAATCTTTTTTTTAACCACGCTTCTCACATTTCTCTAATAACTATCTCTCCTACAGCTTTTCCTGTCACTTGTTTTTCCAATTAGATAGTTCACATTTTCTTTTTTTTTTTTTCCATTCTTTTTATTTTGTTTTTTTTACCATTTCTTAATGTCTTATGGAATCATTAGCTTCTATTTGCCCAATTCTAACTTTTAATAAATTATTATTTTCAGTGGGCTTTTTGTACCTCCTTTTCCACTTGGCCAAACTTTCTTTTCTTTTCTTTCTTTTTTTTTTTTTTTTTGCTGAGGCAATTGGGGTTAAGTAAATTGCTCAGGGTCACACAGCTAGGAAGTGTTAAGTGTCTGAGGCCACATTTGAACTCAAGTCCGCCTGACTTCAAGGCTGATACTCTATACACTACACCATCTAGTGTAGTACCATCTAGGTGCCCCTCAATCTTACTTTCTAAAGAGTTCTCCCCAGTGAATTTTTGTACCTCTTTTTCTATGTGTCCAGTTCTCTTCAGTGGACTTTTGTGACATTTTTGCCACTTGTCCTAGTCTAGATTTTAAGGTGTATTGTCTTCTCTCTCTCTCTTTTTTTTTGTGCCTCCTTTACTAAGTTGTTCATTTTTTCATGATTCCCTTCCATCACTTTCATCTTCTCTATTCTTCCTGCAAAGATCAGAAAAAGCTCCTCCTGTGAAAACAAAGGGCCCCATGCTCAAAGTCAATATTCAGAGATGCACAAAGGAAGCTTGGGACTATGCCCCTTTTATCCCAAGAACAGAACCCAACCATAAAAGTACAAAAAAAGAGAGGAAATACCAAAAGAAAAGAAAAGGAAATGAGCAAGAAACAGCAAAGAACCTAGACCATAGAAAGCTACTATGGTAACAGGGAAAACCAAAATACCAACTCAGATGAAGACAAACTATCCACAGAAGAAATCTCAAGGAGTGATATGAATTGGTCTTAAGCCTAAAGAGGCTTCTTAGAAGTGCTCATAAAAGACTTTAAAAGGAAAATAAAAACAATAAAAGAAAAAAAAAATGAGAACACAAATGAGAAGTATGCAAGAGAGAATCAAGAGCTTAGAAAAGGAAGGTAATTTCCTAAAAAATACAATTGGCCAAATGCAGAAAAAAATGAAGTAAAGAAAACAACTTCAAAAGTAGGATTAACTAAATGAGAAAAGAGATACAAAAGCTAACTGAAGAAAAGTACGAATTAAAAACTAGAACAGGGAATGGAACCAGCCATTCTGGAGAGCAATATGGAACTATGTTCAAAAAGCCTTTGATTCAGCACTGTTTCTATTGGGCCTATATCCCAAAGAAATCTTAAAAGGAAGAAAAGAGACCCATAAGTGCAAAACTGCTTGTGGCAGCCCTTTTTATAGTAGCAAGAAACTGTAAACTGAGTGGATGACCATCAGTTGGAGAATGGCTGATTAAGTTATGGTATGTGAAAGTTATGGGATATTATTGTTTTATAAGAAACGATCATGAGGATGATTTTAGAGAGACCTGGAGAGACTTACATGAACTGAAGCTAAGTGAAATAAACAGAACCAGGAGACCACTGCACACAGCAACATCAATATTATACAACAATCAATTTTGATGAATATGAATTTTTTTCCCAACAATGAGATGACTTATGCCAGTTCCAATGATCTTGTGACAAAGAGAGCTATCTACACCCAGAGAGAGGACTGTAGAAATTGGATCACAACACGACATTCTTACTTTTTTGGTGCTGTTCGCTTACATATTATTTTCTTATTCATTTACTTTCTTTTTTGATCTAATTTTTCTTGTGCAGCAAGAGAATTGTATAAATATGTTTACACATATTGAATTTAACATATATTTTAACGTGTATAACATATATTGCATTGCTTGCCAAATAGGAGAGGAGTTGGGGTGAAGAAAGGGAAAATCTGAAACAAGGCTATGCAAGGGTCAATGTTGAAAAATTACCTGCACATTTGTGTTGAAAATATAAAGCTTTAAAAATTAAAAAAGAAAAAAAACCTAGACTAGGGCAAATGGAAGCTAATGACTCTAGGAGACATGAAGAATCAGTCAAATTAAAAAGAATGTAAAAATGCAAGAAAATGTGAAACATCTCATTAGAAAAACAGCCAACCTGGAAAATAAATCCAGAAGAGACAATTTAAACATTATTGTTATTGCTCTCCATGAGACCAAAGATAACATTCTTCAAGAGAACATCAAGGAAAATTGTCTGATATTCTAGAAATAGAGGGAAATACTCATTGAAAAAATTCCATCGATGACCTTTGGACAGAAATCCCACAAGGAGAGAACCCCAAGGAACATTGTTGTGAAACTCCAGAACAACAATCTCAAAGAAAAAAAAAAAAATACTGCAATCTGTCAGACAAAAATAATTCAAATATCAAGGAGCATAATTCAAGATTATCCAGGAACTGATTGGATGGCCTGGAACACCATACTCCAGAAAGCAAACAATCTAGGGTGACAACCAAGAATTAACTATCCAGTGAGACTCAGCATCATCTTTTAGGGGAGGTGATGGATCTTCAATGGAGTAGGAGATATCTACTGAAAAAAATCAGAACTAAACAGAAATTTAATCTACAAACACAAGACTCAAGAGAAGCACAGAAAAATAAAGAGAGAAAATATATATTATTTAAAGGTTAAACTGCTTATATCCCTAAATGGGAAAACAATATCTGTAACTCTTAAGAATTGTATCTGTTATTGGGGCAGACATCACATGGACTGAGGGTATAGTTGTAAATGGATTCTGACGTGATGACATCAAAGAAAAAAGACATCTAGGGTGGAAAAGGAGGAAAGGGAAGGTATAATGGAACAATTAATTCATATGAAGAGATATAAAAGACCTATTACAATGGAGAAAAAGAAAGGAAAGGGATGAGCATTGCCTGAAGTTTAATCTCATCAGTTTTGGTTCTAAGAGGGAATAACTTTACCACTTAATTAGCATAGAAATTTATCTAACCCTATAAAGAAGTAGGAGGAGAAAGAGGAAAGGAAAGGGAGAGGTAGGATAGAAGGGAAGGTAGAAACTCAAGGGAAAAGGTAAGAAATGGGGGAAAGGATTGACATACAATAAAGTAATGTGGGATAGACAAAAAAAAAATACTACAAAGAGAAGGGGAAAAGGTGTTAAAAAATAAAGTTATGGGTGGGTGGGTTAAAAAAAAACACTAAGAACAAGGTAAAAAGGGAGAAAAATGGACATACAAGGGAGAAAATAGGAGAGAAATACAGAACTGGTAATCATAACTGTGAATGTGAACAGGATGAACTCTCCCATAAAATGGAAGGGAATAACAGAGTGGATTGAAAAACAGAATCCTACAATATGCTGTTTACAAGAAACACATTTGACAGGAGAGACACATAAAGAGTAAAGATAAAAGACTGAAACAGAATTTATTATGCTTAAGCTGAAGTAAAAAACAAACAGGGGTAGCAATTCTGACCTCAGATGAAACAAAGGTAACAATAGATCTAATTAAAAGTGATATGGAAGAAAAGGGTACCATAAACAACAAAGTAGACCAATATTAATTGTATATGCACCAGTAGTAAAGCATACAAAGTCCTAGAGAAGAATCTAAGTCAGTTATAGGAAGAAATACACAACAAAACTATTATTAGTGGGGACCTCAACCTTCTCCTCTCAAAATCACACAAATCTAATCACAAAAAACCAAAAACAAAAAACAAACTCAAAAGGTTAATAGGATCCTAGAATAATACCTATTAAAAAATGGACCATTTTCAGCATAAAAACTTCACAATAACATGCAGAACAGCAGAAATAGCAAATTCTTCCTTTTCAGATCGCAGGGCAATTAAAAATATATTCAATAAAGAGCCAAGGAAAGATAGACTAAAAATGAATTAGAAATTAAATAATCTAATTCTAAAAAAAATGAATGGGTCAAACAACAACTTCTACTCTAAACTAACTAAATCATACAAATCATTTGACTCATAAACCAAGATCAGTTATATCCCCTGCAAAGAATCAAAAAAAGGAAGGGATGCATGACAAAAAATGCACCCCCCCCCAAAAAAAGTACAACATTCTTATGACAGTAATGATATTACAGTAGCAACTGTAATACAAATCAAGAGAGCATTAATAAAACATTAAAAAATTTCAGAAGGTTACACTAACAAATAGGATAATTTTGTTACTAATCAGGTTAAACTTTATTCTGTACTTAAAAAAAAATATGGTTTCACAAATAAGGTTTTTTGGTGTTTCTTTTTATGTTGAATTGTTTTTACTCAATGATTTTAAGCTCATAATAAATAGAAAGTTTTAAAATAAATTTATGGGAGATATAAGATTAAGAAACAAAAATTGTATAAGTAGGAGAAGGGGAAGTATGGCTAGAAAATAGGTAAAGTGTGAATTAACAGGTTAATATAATTATGGCCTATGTTGATATCAACCTATTATCCAGAAAAAAAATTAAATCCTGCTGTACTCTGTCATGCTAGGATTATATTTTTCAAGCAGTACTTGATACCACATTATATGAATAGTAATAAAAGAGAAGGAACACTGAGATGTGCATTAGGATGATGAAAGGTATGAACTAGATTTCACAGAAGAAAAGTTTATTTGACAAGGAGAAAGATAAAGGATTGATTAGTGTTTTTATGAATATATTTAACTTGTCATCAGAGGGAAAACTGTAAAGAAAGCATATTTCAGCTCTATTCAAGCAGAGACGAAGAAATCAAGTTATCCAAAAGTAGAGTGGATTTCGAGCAGAAACTAGATAATGACAAATGGGAATGTGATAGATTTTTATTTGGGTCAGGTTGTCATAAATGTGATCTCATGATCCTTCAAAATATGAAAGAGTATATTTTTCCTTATTTTTAATAATTATTTTGCTCATTTTCACTCATAAACCCTAAATTAAGAAATGAGATTGGAATTGATGTTTTTCTATGCCTTGAGACTACTACTCCATATTGCTTTTTAGGTAGCTATTTTTGTTGCTTGTTGTTTCAGCCATTTTATAGTCATGTTTGACTTCAAACTCTATTTGGGTTTTCTGGGCAAAGATGCTAGAGAAGTTTACCTTTTCCTTTTCCAGTTCATTTTATAGAAAACAGGGTTATGTGACTTTTCCAAAGTCACACAGCTAGAAAATATATGAACCCTGTTTAAACTCTCGAAGATGATACAATGAGTTTTCTTGACATTATTAGACTTGGCACTCTACCCACTGTGCCCTTTAGTTGCTCTTTCAAGTAGCTACTGCTAATTTTAAATTTAAATTTTAAAGTGAATTTTATTGAACATAAATATAAAACCTTTAGAATCTCATAGGAATCTTTTAACTTCAAAAGTTACTTTTTTTCCTTTTATTTAGTTGAAAAATTATCTCCTTCCAAATACAGAAAAAATTAAAATCATATCGATAGCTTGAGTAACTACAATGTTTTAAGTTCAATAATTACAATCTATGAATTTCCCTTTTGTTTCTTCTATTCACCTTTTGTGAGTGTTTTTCTCAGTATCTTTTTCTGACTTCTTGGATTTACAAATACAACAAAAAAAATTCAATTAAAAATTTAAGGGTTTGGGATTTGATACTGTTTTAATAAAAGATTACATATTTTAATTATGTCACAATTAAAACTCATTTAAAAATCCTAAAATGAAACCTTTAAACTACATACATGCATTTAGAAAGAAAAAAAAAAAATCATGTAAAATTTTAAGCCAAAATCTGCTTTAAAAAATTACACTTTTTCAACTGAATATATGATCTATACAAAATATGACAGCAGAATAATATTTTATGTTTATATTAAATAGACAAAATGTGTTCTCATCACTAAAATAACAAGCCAGTCTTGACAATTACACTTTTTGTGCTGATGGAAAACTAAGACTACTTTTGAATTTCCAAAAGAAACTGGTAAGTCTAACTTGACGTGATTGAGTAAAGCATTCATAGACAAATAACAGTCCTTGCTGCATCCTAGTAGTAGCTAGCAATTTATCTTTTCTAAGGAGCCACATGTTGCACTAACTAATGCACTGAACCAGTAAAATGACCTTATATATGTAAATGTGTAACTCTGGCGGATTGTTTTGTGAATATTCCAAGAATGTATGCAAATGTTTAGGAAAGCAAAATTATTTGTTAACAAATGAAAATAAATATTTTAGGTTATTACATACAAAAGTCAATACTATAATTATTTAAACATTCACATGCCAGCATTTTTCTTTCATTGAAAATGAAAACTGTGATTATTTTTGTTTGTGAAATTTCTTCAAAATATCTTCAACTAAAAATTATTAGCAAAAATTAAAAATACTGAAGGAACTAAGATAAAACAAATCATCTTACATGTGAAATTAGTTGGTTGTTACAGTTTTACATAAATACAAAAATTATTAGCAATAATGTATTCATTATGTAATATGTATTTTAATTTACTTTACACATAAATATAGAAACATAATTCTTAATGCTATTGAAAAGACCATAATGAACATAAATAGAAGCCATAATCTCTTGAGACACAGATATTATATGTCAAGAGACTAACAGATCTTCATGGAACCTCAGGCATATTTTTAAAAAAAAATATTACTCATGATCATTTTTGAACTATAATTTGTTAAATAAGAATACTGAAATGGGTCAGGAGATATCAATATTACCTTTGTAAAATGAGTGGGCAAAGCTCTGCTCAGGAATTAACTTGGCAAGGAATCCATGGTTCAAACTTGGATGAGGGATAGATGGTATGACCACAACTGTGAAGAAAATCATGAATCAAATGTGAGCCAGCTTGTAACAGCCTGTGGCCTGGTCTCTTATGGATCCATGACGAAAATCCTATCTCATTATAACATGCAAATATGACACTATCAACAAAGAATGCCTCTCTGAAGGAAAAAAAAAACAGGTTATGTACTAAGAGATAGGAAACAACATCAAAAAGTATACTTTTATAAACACAGAATAGAAAAGACAAATATACAAGCATATTAGAATAGAGCAGATTCATTATAATGAGACTTTCCCATTCCAGCATCATGAATACATTGAACATGAAATGAAATGGCTATTTAAAAAAAAAAAGAAAAACAAACTAACATTCTTTAATTGAAAGACATCAGGATTTTATGCCATGTTGATGATGATAAAAATTAAAGATGAAATATCAACATGCCATTATAGATAAAGCAGTAATGTTAATAATTCAGAAAAACAAAAACAAAAATCCAACACCACTCCAAAAGAAATGATAGTTCATGAAGAACACCATGCAGAGATTTGACCACTGATTTCTACTCACTTTTAAAAGTCCATTTATTTGTTATATAGCTTTTTTTTTTTTTTTAAAGAAAACATAAATCACAAACCAATCCAAGAAGGAATGGCCACTGAATTAGGAAACTAACACTAGAAATTGTATTAATCTAAAACTCCCGAGGAACAATGCAGCTGAAAGACAGCACCACTGAGGGCTGGGATACCAACTGTCAGAAAACATTACAACAACTTTGAAAGTTTCTATCATTTGTTTATAGCAACCAAAGAGAAGAAAATAAGGCCAATAAAGGCAACACATAATTTAATATTTTATTTTAATGGATCTTTCTATTATGCAAATAGAAAACTAGAAAAAATGTAAAAAGACTCAGGAAAAGGAACAATGTTTTCAGTATTAGTTTTTTAAAAATTTTTTCATTGTTGGCCAAATCAACTTAAGAACATGTGTTTCTATAATAATGAATTCAGATTGAATATTTGGATATTGATACAGCAAGCAAATAATGTCCCCTTATCCCCCCAAAAATGTAGTTGTTCTGATAAGATTTACATCTTGGCTTATTCTAGATTCTGCCTTAACTCAACAAGAGATTCTCCTTCTTATATGTAAATTTTTTATAAAAACACTTAAAATGTAGGAAAATAATATATAGATTGACAAATAGTAATAAAAAAATTTTATTAATATATAACAAATACAATATTTATATAAAAGCAATGATGAGAAAAGAGTAAATTTCATGTAATTAGTCGCCATGTTCTTTCTTCAGCTTTATGCATATCTATCCAAAAAAAATTCAAAGCAGCTAGAAACATCAATTTTATACATTTTTAATATCTAAAAGGTTAAATGAAATATAATAAAAAAATCAAGTAAGAAGAAAAAGTACCTGTGCTTGTTGGCGAATTTATTTCTTGCCTCATGTTTCTACCTGCCTGGCTTCCAGATCGTGCAGTCTCCCGTTGGGGTTCTAGTATGTCACGATATTTGGAGACCATCAGAACAGAAATGAAGTAAACAACAGCCAAAGCTAAAAATTGAGCCTGTTTGCTATCATCCTATGTGAAAGGAAAAGAGAGATATCAATAAAAGTTTACATATTCCTAGGATGTTTCCAGATAAGGAAAATTTATGAAAAAAGCAAATAACAATACACAATATGCTTTGGTGTGATTTATCACTTTAGCATGAAAATATAAAGAGCTTTTTTACCTAAATATGTTCTCTTCAAATAAATATAGCAAGGAATTAAATGTTCTTTCTCCTGTGCCATCTTCTCATTCATGTTTTTTCATACTATATCCACTACTCTCAACTATATTACTTTAGACTTAACTATCCTTCTTTAAGGATTTCCTTTCATGCTTTTCATGATATTTGTGTGGATTAGAGATCATTTGGTCCAATTGTCTCACTTTACAGACGAAAAAACAGAAGAGCTGAAAGTTTAATTAACTTGTCCAAGGTTGGACAATTAATAAGTTGCAACGTGCTGTTGTCTCTAGAAGCTACTGATCACTCTCTGGGAGGAGATCTGCTGTGTCAACTCAAATCTCTTGGACAGATTCTTCTTCCTGTAGAGAGCCGACTTCCCTTCCTGCAGAGAGCAGCCTCAAGTCTTGTCCAGACAAAACTCTCTTTCCCTTCAGAGCTGCCCTCTTTTATCCTCCCAGAGAATGGGTGTGAGAAATGCAAGGGCTTCTGGGAAGAATTACTTCAACCAATGAACTTGCTCCTCCTAAGCATGCAAGCTCCTCCCCAGGAATTCACAAGCAAAACTCTCAGTAAAGGGGGAACTAGAGAATTGTTAAGTACTGACTTAGCACTTAGTAAGAACCTAACAGTAAGTGACTCAGAAGAAAACTAAATCTAAGAGGTCATTTGACTACAATGCTGAAAGGCTCACTCTGTTGAATAAAATTACCTTTAAAAAAAAAAATCTAAGTTCCTAGATAGTATTAGATTCAGTTGCTTTCTACAATCAGAGTACTCCATCATCATTTATTTATGTAATATATCCATTATTATCATCATCACCAAAATCATTATCATCAATATGACTTCCCCTCATGTTTATTCAATTACAAGAAGGAATAATTTTATTCATTTGTGCAACATTCCAGAGAACATTAGGTATAAAAGAGTAAATTGATATTCTACCAATTTGTCCTTGATTATTTTTAAGAGAATCAAAAAGATCAGAAAAACTAACAACAAAAATAATAAATGTTGCTACCTGAGCCCCAGTGAAAATAAAGCAAAACATAAAATAATAAACAATAATTATAGTAACTGATATTTATCTGGCCTTTAAACTTTGCAAAGCACATTTAAATATATTATCTCCTTTAAGCCTCAGTAACTATGGAAAAATATTATTTCAACATTACTAATAAGGAAATTAAGGTTCAGAAGTTAAATAACTTTGGAGGTGGATGCTCATTCTTGGCTCTGAATCTAGTGAGTAATGTTTCTTTATGTCTAATATAGCTCTTAAAATATATGAACCTAAATTCACTGTTACTTTTAGTTATGGCAGTATTAGAAATCCTTATGTTAGGAATCTGGAAAGTTCTCTTCTTGAGCCACAGAATTCTAGTCTTGCTCTTTTCCCATTAAACATTTTCATCAATAAGTTAATAATCAATACAGTAGGAGGAGCAAGAGAAGGTAAAGAGAAGGAGGAAAAGAAGATAACATCTGTTTTAAGGTTTACAAAGCACTTCACAATATTATCTCATTCAAATTCACAACATCCCTGACTATTTAAAGTTAAGGGAAAATAGATCATATATTCTTTAGAAAATCAAGATTTTAAAAGGCTGACTGGAAATATATGAAACTACTAATAAATCATCAAGGTAACGTCTATACTTGAATTAAAAAAAAAAAAAAAAAACCTAAACAAATGCCGGATTGTATTTCAGCTTTAAAAATGCTCTTATGAAAACCTACATTGTGAATTTCAACCAATTTTGAATTCCAAATACTAGTGTGAAATAATAGCCCCAAAGCAAATATGTACCACTCTCTCCCCTCTTATCAATAAACTCTTCAGCATTGAGATAGAATGTAATAGAGTTGTGTTCAACCTAAAGTGACACCCATAGTTTAACAGAACAAATTGGGGGGAATCCAGAGAATATAAAGAACCAAGGACAACATCTGAGCTGATGTTTTTACCTAAAAAAGTCCTTCGGTGAAGGGAAGGAGGAAACAGGGCAAAAGTCACAGTCATGTTCATTTTTTAAAAAATGTTAATGGTTGATAATACTAATAGATAGCTTATCTTTATATAGTACTTTGCAAAGAATTTTGTTAAAACTATCTCAAGGGAATTGATGTGCCATGAAAGAGGAACTAAACTTGTTCTCTGTAGCTTCAGAGGTCCAACTTATAAATCTTTGAGGTAGATTTTACTGCAAATTATATTTGTTTTAAAAAATCTAATATTAAGAACTATTCCAAATGAGACACACAATGTAAATTACAAAAGTCTTCTGGCACAGTTAAGTGATCAAACTGATCCATCAAGAACTGATTTTGATTCTGGGTAGAAAAGGGGGCAAGGTGACTTCAAATATCTCGAGTTAAGATTTATATGATTTTTAAAAATTAGTTATAAATTAGGGAAAAATAAAACAAGAATCAAATATTATTTTTATTTCTTTGAGTTGGAGAAAAATTAGAATGTGTAATAATAAAATTGATTTTTTTATAAAGCTCTACTTTATTTTGAAACTATTAAAAATTTCAACATCCATACATATATAACTATTCAGTTAATCCTCAAATCACGCTCAAAGAATTATGATTTCCAGGAAGTGAAGCAAAGATGGTAGTGTAAAGGCAGGGATTAGCTTGGGTTCTCCCAAATTCCTCTCCAACCAGCTTAAAAAAGAAAAAAGAAAAAAAAAAGCCTCAAAACAAATTCTAGAACAGCAGAGCCAATAAAAGAATAAGGTGAAACAAATTTTCCTGCTCAAGAAAACTTAGTAGGTAGGGGAAAAAGGTTTCTTACTGGGATAAGAGTAGAGGGCAGTGCACTGTAAGCTCTGGGGATAAAGAATTAAGTAAGGACAATAGATACTGGACTTCTCAGGTTACAGGTAGGAATTAAACTCTTTCTTTGTTGGTACTGGGTGCACGACTCTTGTTACATTACTGTTACATGGTTTTGAGTCACAGTTCCAGGGGAAAGAGAGGAGCAAGGACTCTGAGCCACAGTTCTACATAGAGAAGATTGCTTATGACCTCTCACAGAACAGCGCACAAGCCCGAAGAGCAATGATCACAACTCTCCTTAGATCTTACCACTGTGAAAATACTAAAACTTCAAGAACTCCCCAAAACTATTTCTGAAAAATAGCAATACCAAAAAACTTGAAGCTTGAACTAGTACTTTTACTCTAGGAACAGAACTCAAAATTAATATAAAGTTAAGTCAAGAAATAGGCTAGGAAATGAGCAAAAAAAAAAAATCTTAATCTGAACACAGAAGTTAATATGGTGACAAGGAAAACCAAAACAAATTCAGAAAACAACAAAATCAAAACAGACATCAAAAACTTCAAAGAAAAATAGCTCTCAATCCAATGATTCCAATATGACATAGCTTCAAATAGAGTGAAGAACTAATAAGTAAAAGATAGATAAATCCATTCTAAAATGTAATTATATTATGTATTGAGATTTTTGTACTTTAATAAAAAAATCTAAATGAAAATTTAAGGAACTTTATACAAATGGTACATATAAAGCAACTGTATAATGGGTATCATACTGCTTGTTTTCTCAATGGATGGGGGAGAAGCTGGAGAAATGGAGACAATTTGAAACTTAAAACAAAAAATTAATGTTTAAAAAAGAAAAAATGACTACTATAACAGGAAAGTCAAGAGCAAGTTTGACATGAGCAAAATATATAAATGACCTCTTGTGTGGTACAGGTTTTTTTCATTTATATCCACAGAAAATTTCCTTACTCAGTAATCTTTGAAAAGGCCAATAAAATGTAGAGATCCTAATTTTTTTTTTAACAAACTTGCCAATTTGAAAAAAATCTTAAGCTTCATATAGAGTTGGTATCTCCACAGTCCTATACCTTCACAAAGACATGGAATTCAAGTTTTGACTTTGAGCTTTAATATAGCCACTTATTACCATAAATGTAATATATTCCTGTAAGTATCACTTTTTTCATCTCTCAAGTGAGACAGGATTAAGTCTTAAAGAGCCTTTGTAGGATTTAATCTGTGATTGTGATTCTATAATAAATTAATATAATAATTACTGTTTCAATTCTTTAAAACAGCTGCTCTCTTCCCCCTGGAACTGTGACTCAGAACCAAGTAACAGTAATGTAACAAGAGTCCTGCCTCCAGTGCCAACAAAGAAAGCTACAAAATCATCACATCTAAGCAAGATTTGGAAGAAATTTCAAAAAACATTACTCTAACTCATGGATGAACTATAATGACCTTTATAATTTACTTGGCAAGTGGTCATTCACTTTTTGAGGAACTCCAGTGAGGGTTGGGAGATAGAGGGTGGTAGAACTCATTACCTAGTAAGAAAGCCTATTTCTCCAATTTTTGAAAGAATTTTCTAAGTAAACTAGTTAATCTTCCTATAACTTTCTACTCATGGTTTTTAGTTCTGCTTTCTGTGTTGAAGCATAATTCTAGTATCTTGCCCATATGATAATGTTTTACATAAATATTTAATTGTCATACAAATATTTAAATATCACATACATTTTCTCCTTCATCATCTTTACTTTAAATGATCTTTCAAAAGGCATTATTTCAAGATATTTTACCTTCTTGGTTGCCCAGATCCAGATCCCTGGGCCACTTCACTAGATAGTTCTTTGACATAAGACCATTAATCATTAAATTATGAGTTTAGCTGGTCAAATGGTTCTGAATTTATATAACTGTTTTATCATCAAGCCTATGACTTATATGCAATAATAGAATGAGAAATTATCAGTTGCTGTTAAATACTAGAAGAATCTCTTATGTATAGCTTTTCTAAAGCATGGGGAACAACCGATACAATGGCATGGACAGATGGAATGTCATTATGAGGAACAATAAGTATGTCAGCATTGCCAGACTACAGAGCATGTGAGAATAAATCATAAGAATACTTGAAAGTAAGGTAAAGGCCATGTTTTAAAGAGAATTAAATGACAAAATGGTAATAAAAAGCCAGTAGAGTTTGCTAAGTAGGAGATTATATGGTTAGACCTTATTTTAGGAAAATCATTCATAGCTGACTGTAGAAAGAATTATAGTGGGAAGAAACAGGAGGCAATGAGATAACATGGAAGACTACTGCAATAATCCAAGTGAGAGGTTATAAGGATTTCATTTGAGTTGTTGTTATATGAGTAGAAAGAAGGGAACATGTGAAAGAATTATTGTGAAGGTAAAAAAATAACAAAATTTGGCCCCAAAGCAGGTCAGTGGGCGAAACTAAGAAATTGAGGATAACTCAGATTTTCAGCCTCTATAAATAGATAGTTGTGTCAGTGATAGAGATGCCTGGAAGAATGGACAATTTGAAGGAACAGATAATAAATCCTAGATATGCCAAGTTTGAGACAACAATGGAATATCCATTTTCCCTAATCTTGAAGAGTGGAGGAAGCACCCACATAGATTAAATCATAAATTTCTAAAGCATCAAAGTGGAAAACTTTTTTTTTCCAATAAAAGAAAAAAAATAAGACTCACCACATCACGAAATACAACGGCACGCAGACGATTAATATCCACATCCTGAAGAAGTCTATCAGGATCTTTGATGGGAGAAAGATTACCAGGAACACTTTCAAGTGGAGTCTAAAACAATAAAAAGAATTCCAATAGGATCATTTACTTGAGGAAATAAGATTCTAAACATTGAGTTGAATTATTTATAGATCTGCATTATAAAATCTTATAAAGGTATATTTTTAAATACCTTATACAGCATGTTAATATGGCATAGTTAAAGAGTGTATTGGACCTGGATTGAGGAAGATGAGGAAAACGGAGAAAAAGACGGGAGCAGTAAGTTGTAGAAGGACCTTAAAAGTTAGGCAGAAGACTATGAAGTTTACTTGTTTAATTAGCTATGCAGTAATTATAATAATGAAAAATGTTTTAATACATCTAGGCAAATCCGATGATAACCATACCTTGCCAACAAAAATATCACTGAAGAAAGAAGGAACCTTAGACTTTTATAGATGAGAAAACCTTAACCAAGGAAAGTTAAGTGAAATAACAAAAAACAGAGCTGGGAGCAAAACGCTTGACTCCAAATTTAGTTCTTTCCTTTGTTATTGTTGTTCATTGATTTCAGTCATGCCTGATTCTTTGTCACCCTATTTGGGATTTTCTTGGCAAAGATACTAAAGTGATATGTCAATTCACTTTCTACATCATTTTTACAGATGAGGAACTGAGGTAAGCAGGGTTAAGTGACTTATCCCGAGCCTCACAGGTAGTGTCTGAAAGCCAGATATGAACTCAGGAAGATGATTCTTCTTCCTTCCAAAGCAAATGCTTTATCCACTGTGCCACTTAGTTGTCCTTGAGGCAATTCCTTAGTAATAATTTATAAGTTTCAAGTAAGTCAAATCTGACTTAGACTCAAAAATTTTCAATGGGATTTGGTAATTACATATTAGCAATGTTAATATTCATATATTTGAATATTGTTATGGCCTAGTCATTTCGGTCATGTTCAATTCTGTGACTCATTTACATTTTTTTGGCAAGGATAATGGAATGGTATGTCATTTCTTTCTCCAGATCATTTTACTGAAAAGAAAACTTGGACAAAAAGGGTTAAATAACCTGCCAAGCAGTACACAGGTACTAAGTATATTAAGATCAGATTTGAATTCAATGAGGCAAGTCTTCCTGATTCTAGGCCTGCCACTCTATTCATTGTAAGCCTCTAGGATTTGTGATTTCATCAATGTGTATGTACTTTCCACTATTATAGATCACAAACACTCCATGTCGTCTCCCCAAATACTGCAAAATTCTCATCATTATCTTTCTTCTATAGATGTTCTTTTGATAAAATAGAAAACTTTCCTGTCGTTCTTTTTTGAAAGTTTTCTGACTGATAGCTTTTGGTTTTGCCTCACTAAATTTGTCCCTGGATTTTTCTTCTTCCAAGAGCCAGTTCTTATAAAAAAAAAAAAAAATTAAGAAAAAAGAAAAAATCTTCAAAACTAATCAACATAATTATAAAAGCTCATATAATGTGCAAAACTTTTATTTTTATATTTCACAATATTTAGTGTCAATTTTTAAAAATAATTATTATTCCTTCTGTTTGCACTATAATAGTCATTGTGAATATTGTTTTCTGACTCCACTTACTTCACTTTGTATTAGTTTATTAAGTCTTTCCAAGTTTTTTTGTATTCATCACCCTTGTCATTTCTTCTAACATAATATTCCAAAACATTTATGTCTGACAATTTGTTTAGGTATTTCCTAATTGCTGGACATCCATTTCATTTCCAGTTTTTTGTTACCACAAAAAGTGCTGCTTTTAAATATTTTGGTATATAATGGACCATCCTATAGTTCTTTTATCTTGAGGATGGAGCATTCAAGGTATTCAACTACTGACTCATATTCTTACCCTGTTAACAAAGAGCATTAACTTTTAACTTTTAAAAGAGCATTAACTTTTAAAAATATTTTCATAGAATTTAGACCAAAATAATACAGACATGAAGAAAGTGATTGCCCCAGTGTAGTACTATGTACTAGACAGTCTACAATAAAATTTTTGTAGAATGATTACAAATTGTATGGTATACAAATTAGGACAAGTGAGATAGTGAGAGGACTGGAGATATGAATATCTGCTGGAGAACATGGATTGCGTAATTTGAAAGGGAAAAAAAAAAGCTGAATAAGCAAATGCTAACTTTCTAGCATTTTTTGGCATCTAGCTATCATATTAAAGAAGGATTAGTTTTATTCTCTTTGGCAGTATAGTAGCAGAGACAGAAGTTAAGGGGAAAGAAATCAGAGTTCCGGGAAAATGGATTTCAGCTCAGTAAAAGAAATATCTTAACAAATAAGACTGACAAAGATTGGAATGAGAAGCTTCACATCTAACAGCCACCTCAAAACTGAAGGTCATTCACTGGAGGTTTGTCCAAAATGTTACAAAAGAGATTCTTCTTCAGGCAGAAACAGGGATGGATAACCTATGAAATGTTTTTAAATTTTATTACTCAGAGGGAGGAGAAAAAATGTAAGAAAAAGAAGTGCAAAATTATCGGTAATTATTGTTTCAACAATGTTTCAGATTTTCTCTGCTCATTTCATTGGTTCACTTTTCAGAAAGATCACAAATACAACCTATTTATGAAAATACAATTTTAATTACCTTTGAAGTTGCAGCTATGGTCACATTTTGGGGAACTTCTTGAGGTTTACTGCTGATAAGAGAAGATTTGTTGACCCTTTCTCTTTGCCTTTGTCGACATTCTAAGCAGTTTCTCACAGCAACACAGCAAACTAAAATGAATATTATTAAATCAATGGAAATACATTGTAGTCTTTTAACATTAAGAATAACAGTTGCTTAATTGGTATCAATGATTAGACTTAAAAACAGTAATATTAAATGGAATCAGACAACCTCAATAATATATGTTAATCTTAATTACAAAACTACCAATTTCTTTTAAAAAAAATCTGTTCCCAGTATCAGATAAATTTAACATTTAATATTAAAATGACACTGAGCCTAATATTTTATATTCAAGTAAAATTGAGCAAGTAGGACTTACAGAGTTCCACAAATCCCTACATCATTCCTCAAGGTAATATTGCCTTATTCCCACCTCACACAATACAATCAGGGACAGTTGCCTATCTATTCTTCCTTAAAGTCCTAAGAATGAAAGCTAGAGAGAATCAAGTTCTCAGAAACATTTCAAGTTGGTGGACGGTATTGGGCTTGGGAGTCAGAAAAGTCAGAATTCCAATTTGGTCTCAGATATTTACTAACCTCGTATGATTCTGTATGAATCACTTAAAGTTTCTGCCTCAATTTCCTTATCTGTAAATAAGTATAGTAACACATCCCTTTTAGGACGATTGTCAGAATCAAATGAGATAATATTTGTAAAGTGCTTAGCATGATGCCTTACTGAAATTAAGTATGATAATAAATCCCTATTCTTTTTCTTATTAATTTACAATTACATAGAACCTTAACGTAAAAGCTGGAAGAGATAGCCTTATTTTTCTAAAAAACAAAGAGAGAAAAGCAGGATTTTTTTTTTTTTAAAGAATATTCAGCTTGGTAAATTCTCAAATACTCTTTATTCTGCAAAATATCCCTCTTCTATCTGGTCCTATTCATCTGGCCCCTTTCAGGTTCTTTCTAAAATATTCTCCAAGGAGGGCTTTACCAATAAAATTCTATATATTTATTTATATAACTTCACTCATTTCTGTAAAGTGAGACAGGACAAAGACTTCCAATCTACTCAAAAGGTCATTGAAGAGAATGTACATGAGGATTTCCTTTGTGCCCCATTGCTGTTTAATCAATGCTCTGAGATCAAAATATTAAATTAATTTGGTGTGAATATTGTTACTATGCCCTTTGTCTCAGACTCCTGGTTCCATGTGGAAATAAAGTACTGATGTTTTCATCCTTTAGAAATTAACAATTCCTTCTAAATATGATCCCAGCTGTTATCGCTTTGTTTGTATAAGATTTCTTAGTCATAAACTCTCTGCTTTCTAAAAATCTACGAAGTATATTCTAGGTTTATAAAGGATAGTGAATCTGATACAATCCATTTTTGCTTTTGGAGATTATGAGCCTAAAGACCATTCTTATACTTTTTTAACCCAGAAAAATTAAACAGCCTTCAGAAATGAGTACCTATAAACAATTTTTAGTGGAAAATGGCCAAATGCTTAGGAGTTTGAAAATTTTAAATATTTCACATTAATTTAAACAGCCAAAATACTGCCAAATCTGAGTAATTTTTTTTATTTTATTTTAGAATTTTGATAAATTTGAAGCATCATAAGGATATTAGTCACATGTACAAAAATCCAATTTGTATTATAACTGCACCACATATAATGAATATTAGAATACTGATCAGTGGGTAGGTCATTAATTAATAAGTACTAGACTTACCAAGCCTCAGACACTGTCGCATTAAACCTCCAGAAGACATGTTTTTTTCAGCTTCAATCTCACTGAAATTTAGAGAGCTGGCAAACACCAGAACATCAACCATAGCCATCAGTCGGCTGAGGAAAGTCACTGCTGTCTCAGCTGACATGCCTTGTGTCACTTCAATATTTTCCAATTCCGTCTTTAAAAGAAGTAGTAATTAAATATAAACTTTGTGTGCGAAACATTATTAAAACTCAGCAATTCACTGAAGAATTTAGCATATTACATTTTCCAAAAAAAAAAAATCTATAAAACAGATGATAGTACGATCAATTATTTTTCTAATAATTACAACTTGAGCTTTTAAAAAAACTTAAATCAGTTGGTTTAAAATTCATACTGTTATTAGAATCTATATTTTTAAAAGTAGACTGGAACTTCAAAATTGTGAAAATGAGAGAAAATGGAAATTATGGCTATTTGTTACATAATTAAGAATAAAAACTATTTGCTCTTAGGTTCCCAATCTCTTTAACAAAAAGTTTTCTGGCTATTTAAAAAACAAAACAAAACAAAACAAAACAAAACAAAACCTCTAAGTTAAACAATGTGAAAATGGAAAAAATGTTCTGACAAAAGAATTATAAGTAGCAGTGAAGTAAAAATATAATGCTTATGTCACAAAGTATATTAATTTCATGTATAATTTGTTTAAGGATGATACTACTAAAAATTTGCAAAAATAATCATCTGTATTTGTACAACTAAACTGTAAGATCAGTTATATATATGGTGTTTACTCCCATAATGAAACAGGCACAATAAATAAAGAACTGGTGAAATTCTGAACTCAGTGAAGTAGTTTTATTAAAGTACTATGATGATATATTTTTTTTATAAATACCAAAAGATTTTCTGTACTGTGACGTTGCTAAAATGATCACTTCATGGTTTTATAAATAAGTTTCAATGCAAAAAGAAAATAATTCCATATGCTGCTCTTTTGTTTTTAATTTTTTTTCATGCTATAAAATCTATTATGAGTCACTATTTTCTCTGTGCTTTGCTTAAAAGGGAAATGTTTCATAAACCAAAAATTCTACCATTTGAATTTTCAACAAATGTATCATAACAAACAGAATGATTAAATTCACTTTGTTGCAAACCTCTCTACTAGGTAGATACGTAACTACTCTATTCCATCTTCTTTACATCTCATATTAGGAATTGCCTACCTGCTGAGTAACAGAGATGTCAGATAGGTAACTGAAATTCTTTCACCTGCATACTTGATAAAACAGTAAAATTAGTATTGAACTAATAGCTAAAGACTTATTTTATTTTAATTAAACTATTTTTCATAAAACTAGAATGAAATTCTGCTCTTGGAAATGAACTCATGTTAGGACAGCTTTGATTTTGCAGCTACCAACAGTAATCTAATGTAATCAGTATATAATGAAGGAGAGGTTTTAAATATTATACTAAATGTTTATTAGGCATGTGAAGTATATCCTTATCCCAAATTAGAATAGTATGCATATCAATGAGATAAAAACTTATACACGCTAAAAATCTGAATACTAGTTTCCATAAATCATTCATTTAAATTATTTTCCTACTATCTACATATTTAGTAATTATTTTATAATTAAATTATTTTAAGGAGCCACTACTATATACTTTATATATTAACCAACATTTATTATTATGATATAAAAAATTAAATGGAAAAGCAAAGATTTTATATTTTACAAGAGGTACAAGATGTGTTGTGATAAATAATATTAAACTTGAAATTGAGTTATCTATGCTTGAATCATGCTTTAAATAAATATTAAATGCAAGATAATGGGCAAAGTTCCTTACTCCCTTAGAATTACACTATAGTTTCTTTCCTAATAAAGAGCCAAAAATACTTGAACTATCTACTCCAAGAGACATCTAGGTTGCAGTGGATAAAGTACTGGGTTTAGAACCAGGAAACTTTATCTTCCTGAGTTGAAATCTGGCCTCAGACATTTAGCAGCTGTGTGACTCTGGACAAGTCACTTAACCCAGTTTGCCTCAGTTTCCTCATCTGTAAAATGAGATGAAAAAGGAAATGGCAAACTACTCTGGTATCTTTGCCAAGAAAATTCCAAATGAGATCACAAAGACTTGGACATGACTAAAACAACTGAACCTGCTTCAAAGATTTGTTGGTTAAAAAAAAAAAAGATTCTACGAACTTTAAAGAGCTATGCAAATAGAACTGAGGAAGAGAAGGAGGATACCCTAAGATCATAGATCAAGAACTATTAACACCTCAGAAATAATATAGTGTAACCCACTCAATTTAAAGATGAAGAAAACGAGGCATCAGGACATTTAAATGATTTGCTGCAGGTCACAAAGATAATGCATTTCTATTTGAACTCAGATCTTTTGATTCTATAGTGAGTATTATTTCCAGTGTGTTCTTTTTTCCCAGAATCCAGTTTTTTTTTTTTAAATCAGATTCCTAAAAGAACAGCAATACATAACTATCGTTTTATTTTCAAATAGCATTAACTACTTTGCAAACTAATACAAAAAACATATCTTACATATTTTTATTAATTCATACTTACATTATAAATTGCATTTTTCTATAAAGATACCGAGTACTGGATATAACAGATTCTAAGTGTGAAATATTTCATCTGGGGTTGAATAATTACCAATTCCTAATTATGAAGACCTGTAACAAATACCTTAATATATGTATTCCCACAAAATAAGCACATGAGTTTTAGCATATCTTTAAATTGCCTTTTCAAAAGTCACAATGAAACTTTATATAAATAAAAGTCAGTAAACTCATTTACTTCTTAATATGTTTATTTCTAAAAAAACCTAAAGTACTGCATTTTTCAGCCAACTTCCTTTACTTACAACCTATTAACACCTGATTTATTACTTGGCTGAACAATTTTTGGGGATATATATATATATATATAGCAATTTGTGAAAATTAATAAACTTAAATAATGAACATGTAAAGTTATATCTTCATGAAACTGTTAAATATAGCAAAAATATTCCTTCATGTAGTATATATGATATGGCAATTTGAAAACAGAACCATGTCAAAAATAATAAATATTTAAAACTAAAAAACTAAAACTTACAGCAGTAATACTAACCTTAGAACCCTGGACATGCATTAGACAAAACAGACAACAGATCAAAACAATACAAGAAAAAGAAAAATATTAAAATCAAATAAAAATACAATGTAAAATTGAAATAAATATTCTGAAATCATATAGTATTTTTATTAAAAGCAAAAATGTTCATCTGTATGAAACAAAAACTTCCAGTGAAAAGAATATACTTTCAAAATACCACTATTATTTGTTTCTATTACAAAGACTCTTTCCAAATGACAATATATATATGAATATCTAGGGGAAGGAGAAGGGAGAAGAGACTGGATCTGCAATTTCATTGGAGCAGGAAGTTCCTTGTAAAGACTTGCTTATACCAGTAGAGATCAGAAACTTCTCTGTTCCTATAGTCATAAGGAGTATATACTCTGGGATACTAAAAGAATACACTATTTGATTAAAGTCATCCAGCCAATATGTGGAAGAACTGGGAACTGAACTCAGGTCTTTCTTCCTGGCTCTAAAACCAGTTGTCTATCTACTACAGCACACCACACTACCTTTCATATATATGCACATACATATATATGTATGTATATTTACATACATATATATGTATATGTATATATGCCTTTCATATATGTATATACACACAGAAAAACTTCACAAATAGTTTACTTTCCTACTAGAGTACTGGTGAAATATATAGTAACTAAATGATATTTTCTAATATTAACATAGTCTCTACAAAAGTTACTTAACTTAACAATAATTTGGGAAGACTAGTAGCTTTCCTCACTTTTCTCTGTCTGCATATGTCATGGTTTCAAGATTATTATTTTCTCAATATCTTGAATTTATCCTATCAAATTAGATTATGTAATAGAATAGAAATCGATTTGTAGGATTCTGAATTTATATTGTACCAGGGATCATTTTCCCACAATAGGAAGCTTTTTGTATACGAGATGAAACTTGGAATTTCTCTTCTATTGTCACAAACTCATCATTTTCTAATTCCTGACATAAACTTCACAAAAATTAAATTAATTATACCCACAATTTTAAATATGATTAAGTCCTTTTCCTAATCATGATAGTCAATACCTTATGTAAGAATTTAAGAAAACATTTTCTTTTTGGGACATCTTATGGTGTATAAATTAGTTAAAATAATCACACCAAAATAATGTGACTTGTTCAATGCCACAGAAAGCAGGTATTATTTCTAACATATCTAATCCACTAACTAAAGCTAGCATTGCCCACTACAAGACAGAAATAAACAGAACAAAAAATCATTTCATCTTCACAACACCCCTAGATGAATAGATATACATTTATTTATGGGATATTTATTTTTGTAGAGAGCTGGAATTCTGAAGATGTATACTTGAAAACAAGGTGTTAGTTGAGTGGAATTGATGAGAAGATGGTTCTCTAGTTCATATATATACTTAGTACTTAGTATGGTGATACAATGGTTCTCTAGTTCACACATATTCAGTATGCTGTCATGATGTAATTGTGCTAAGATATAGAAGGGCAGAGAAAGACTGAAAATGAGACATTCTATTTTTGACCATCCTCCTGGTGGCTCTCCTGCCTCCTGCATTCCTCCACTAAGATCAAGGCTGGTCCTGAGATCCTCCAGAAAACTAGCCCGAACATTGCATATTTTAATATGATGCTCTAAGATTACTTAATATGTTTATGCTTGATTTTGACTCAGTGGAACAATGGATTAGAAACCAATTTTTAATATTTATTAGCTTTTTGACCAATGTTAAGCAAGTCCCTTAAACTTACTTAAAAGTAAATCACTTAAAGACATTTGTCATGCTTATCAAATAGGCTTAAAGAAAAGATGAAATTACGTAATTCTATGTTGAATATTTTGTAAACTTTGAAGTTATTGAATTATGATTGCCAACACTGACCATTATGCTCCACATATGGACAACATAATTATTAATGCAACCTTTAAATTTTAATCATTAATATATTTCATCTTATATTATCACATACATACTCTTAGTGTACCTTCCTTCTTGAAATTACTATGCAATATTATAAATTTGTATTTAGTTAAATTTGTGTATGTTTTATTCTTTTATAGAATGTAAGTTCCTCAGGGTGGGTAGTACTTCATCTTTCTCTCTGAATATTCTCAACAACTAGTACAGTACCATGTGCATATTAGGCACTTAATAAACATGAAATTAAAACTTAAGTATATCTACCATGTCAAACAGACAGTGCTTTAGTTGCTATAATCATAAAATACTTTTAATCTTTAATTGGCTGACAGGTGCATTTTAATCTGACTCCATGAACTATTTTCCCCCAAAAATTTTTCCTGTATTTTCAGTACTCTTTTCTGCTTTTTATTATTACAGAGTAAAGTTAAAGAATATATTTAAGAAAAGAAAAAAGTGAAGCTAAAACATATTTTTTATTAAAAAATATGATTCAGAAGGAAATGATGGGGCAACCTTTTGATTAGTTTTAACTGTTTATTGTGTCTTTTTTTTTCCAAAACACATCTTAGTGATTTTAAAAGACAGATATATAGTGTGAATATATGAGGTTTTAAACTGAATTCAACAGCTTATAAATTCATAAAGACTTTTGAGACAACACACACACATACACACACGGGAGGGAAAGAGAAATATCAGCATGTATTTAAATATAGGTATTTAAAATTTTTTCACTGTGATTTTTTAAAAAGACATTCTATAAATACTGGTAAGATATTATATCTGCTGTATTGGAATAAGAAGTTTAAGGGCCTTCTTTGCCTCTATAATGACAGGTTGTGGCTTAAGTTCTTTTTCTCCCCGGCCACATGTTTTCCTAAGTGGGTGTTAAATGGTAGTGTTAGAGCTCCCGAACAAGTACATCAAGGGCTAAAAGGAAGAATGAAAGAAACATAAATTGTCTGCCACCAATACTGGTATATATATAAAAAAACAAAGTCTCCCTAACACCTAAAATAAATTATAATTTTATGACCACAATTATGGGGGCAAGACAGTTGAATATAAATATAAGAAGGCAGTGATGGCTACCAAAAGTTCTAAAAAGGGGACTGGTCTCTGTGCCTCTGAGACGGTTTTTCATGACACTTCATCAAAGCATAAAGAAACAGAAGCTCTAGACTGGCATATCTTAAGTGAGCACCCGCCAAGTGATATCCATGATGGCTTTATCTATGTTCCAAGTTATATGGGAAACCTAGGGAAACTTGCATTATGGAGTCATGCTGGGAGGTACATAAGAAAAACAAAATACAACGAAAGAGGTCAGGCAATTATTACTGCTTTGTTATAAGACCACAGACAGTTGTATCCATGAAAACATCTTCTAACCACTTCTCTACTTTAGACACTGCACTAGCCTTTATAATTTTTCTTTGAAATACTTTAAAGGCCAACTCTGAGTGGAGTACGCACATTCTCAAAGACAATGTCTAAGGAATATGAACTTGGAGAATCTCATCACATTGAAATGGTTTTTAGTTCTGTGCTTGTTGCCCTAGAACCCAATAATCAAAGTTCAAAGAAGTTCATCATTAAAAACTTGACTTTTAAATGATATATTTTTTAAAGGATGATCAGAATAGGAATGGAGACTTTATTACTGAAGCTCATGAAAACATTTGACAAGATGAAAAAATATTGCAAATCAAAGCAGTATTTATAGAAAACAAGGTGCTGCATTAAAGAGTTAAGAGTATCTACATTTAAATCTCAACTCAGACACACACTACTTGGGAAACTCAGGAAAAAAAAACATTCAATTTTTCTTTTTTCTTCTGAAAAATCTGGATAACAATACCTACAGCAAGTACTTCACATTGTTATGAGGATCATATGAAATAATCTATTTTGTATCAAAATGTGAACTCTTGTATTCAATACGTTCTAGAACACAAACTACTAAAGAAAGATTCTCTACTAGACAATTAGGAAAACTGGAAAGCACACTGGCAGAAATAAACTGTAGATCACCATCAGATACCATATAGCACAAAAAGCTCATAATGGTTATGAAACCAGAATATAAAAAAAGTAATCTTTTTTCTTAATAGAAAGTTTGTAAGAGGACGGAAGGCTGTCTTTCAATATAATAACTAAAGAGGAAATTCATAAGCAAACAAAGAACAAAGTCCATGTAAGATAAGATGGACAATTTTGGACATATTAAAGTAAAAAGATTTTTTTTTCACTGACAAAATATATGTAGCTAAAATAAGAGAAATAATCTATTGGGGAAACATTTGCAACAAACATATCTGAGAACCAAATTCCAATTTCTAAGATACATAGGGAACTGATTAAAAAAAAAAAAAAGATTAAAAGTTATCCCCCAATAAATGGTCAAAAGAGATGAAAAAATAGAAAAATTGCAAACCATGAATAATCACATAAAATTTTAAAATTTATTTGTAAAAGAATAAACATAATTAAGACATCTCTGAGATTTAATCTCATTCCCCTCAAATTGGGAAAGACAACCAAAATCAATGTTGATTGGGCTGGAAGAAGATAATCATACGTAATACATAGCTAGTGAATTATGAACAGTACAGCCATTCTAAACAACAACTTTGGAATACGCAAAAAAAAAGTTACATAAGTACTACTATCCTCTGATCTAGCAATATCCCTACTGAGCATTTATCCCAGTGAAACCAAAGCTCTCCATATACCAAAAATAGCTAGTTTTTGTTGTTATTAAAAAAATTTGGATAAACTGGGTGCTTGTCAACTAGAAAATGTATATATGAATACAATGAAATATTACTGTGATATAAGTAACTACTGTGAGAAATTCAGAAAGTAAGCATTGAGATTTCTGTCAATTGTTGAAAACTGAAGTAAAAATGACTAAAAATCCTCAATCTATACAATGCGTATAGTAATGCAAATAAATTCAATAAAAGACGACCAAAATTTGGTTAGTTGTAGTGATCAAATTTGGTCACAGATGACTCAGTCAGTCAACTAACACTTATTAAGCCCATGTCCCAAGGGCTCTTCTAGGCACTGGGGATACAAATAAAAGGAAAAAACAAACCTTGCCCTCAAAAATTGTCTTAATGATGGAGACAACTTACAATTATCTACAAATAGGATATATACAGAAGACAATCTCAGAAGGCAGGTCCCAGAAGATGGGATTTTAGTAGGGATTTGAAGGAAGCCCAGAGAAGCTAAGAAGCAGAGAATCAGTGAAAATATCCAGATTCCAGAGAATGCAATGATTATGGAGTGGGATAAGAATTTAATAGACTGAAAATGTAAGAAGGACTTTAATATGCAGGGCTTTAAGAACCAAAGTGAGAATATTCTATTTCATTGTGAAGGTAACCAGAGACCAGCAAAATTCTTTTGATAAGGAGACAAACATAATTAGACTTTTGTTTTAAGTAGCTATGTTTTAGATTAGAATAGGAACATTTGAGACAGAAGGAACAGTCAGCAGGCTACTGGCAAGTTATGAAGGCCTGAGGTGATACTGGTTTGCACTGGCAACAACATCAGAGGAGAGGGGGCGGGGGGAGGTATATAAGAAAGATGATGTAAAGTTAAAAATGGAAGAACTTGATGATTGATTATGCAGAAAAAGTAAAAGTTATGACACTTGGGTTGTAAGCCTGAAAGACTGGAAAGATGATGGTACCATCGACAGTATCATGAAAGTTAGGAAGAGAGGAGGGATTGAAAAGAAAGATAATGAGTTCAGTTTAAGATGTCCAGTCAAAGATATCTAATAGTCAGTTCGAGATGTAAGATTGAAAAGTTAAAAACAGAATGAAAAAAAAAAAAAAGTGGAGGTACTTATTTCATCACTAAAATGAAGATGATAGCAAGTGGGAAATAGATGGATCTAGTGAAGATTTTCCAAATTATCTGATGATGCAATATAACTCTCTTCTCTAAATAAATATAGAGAGAGGTGAAAATAGAAATGCAGAACTTAGAATATGTTGTAAGATCCAGCCACTGTGTCAACTGGTTACTTAAATGATTTCCTTACTTATAAAGGGAAAAGATAAGAGAGGAAACAAACCATTATTTAGTACCTAATATGTGCTAGGCATGACATTAATCAATTTACAAATAGGATCACAGTTGATCTTCACAACAATCTTGTGAGGTAGGTGCTATTATTAGTTTTATCTCTAAAAGAAATAAAAGATAAGTGACTTGTTCAGAGTCTAGTATATGTCTAAGGCAGAATTTGAACTCTTGTCTTCCTAACTCTAGGCCCCCAAGGAACTGAAAGTGATGAGGACAGATCATGGCAAATGTCTGCAAGGTAAAAACAATGCAACAATAAAATTGTCCTAAAGACACATTAATGCTACATAGATATCACGTGTCCTAGCTCTAGCCAGAATTAGTATGACATTACAAAGAAATTGATTCTACCAGTGAAAATTGGCATCTGTCCTGAAATTTCTAGTTTTAGAACAACTTGGGAGGCTGAGAGCTTAAGTAACTTAACTTGCCCAGAATCCCAAACAGTACATATTCAAAGTCTTCTATAGTCTAAGACCAGTTTTCTATCTATTGTGTCATTCTATATGTATTATCAAGATATGATATCATGAATAATTATGATAGTAAAAATCATATAACATGGGGCACCTAATTGGTGCAGTAGATACAGCACCAACCCTGAAGTCAGGAGGAGCTGAGTTCAAATCTGACCTCAGACACTTAATACTTTCTAACTGTGTGACTATAGGTAACCCCAATTGCCTCACGAAAAACAAAAAACAAAAAACAAACAAACAAACAAAAAACATATAACATAGGGAAGAGTCATGAACTGATTTCCTATAAGAACAGGAGAAATGTGGGAACAATACTACTACCACTAGCATCACAAAGGTTTTTTGGATGTGTCCAAAGGGTTTGTCATAGACCAAAAAAGAACATATAAATAGAACCATTCCTAGTTTTCCTTATCTAGATTGGTAGACTATTCAATTTAATTTTGAATTAAATAGGGATATGTTAAACATAAAATAAAGAAGAGTAATTAAATACTGGAGTCAAGAGAGTACTGGTCATGGAGTCAGGAGTATCTGAGTTTAAATCCAGCATCAGACACTTAACGCTAGCTAAGTGGCCCTAAGCAACTCAATATGCTTAGCCAAAAAAACAAAACAACAACAAAAAGTAGTTGATATACTTTTTATATGCACAAAATTACAAATTGTTTATGCTTTTTAAATCCACATTTTGCTAGTAGCACATAATTATATACAGTGTAGAGAAAAGAATAAGTGTTCATATTACTAAAATTTATGTTTAAAAATGTAAATAAAATTCCATGAATTTTGGTATTAGAATTCAATTAGGATTTTTCTAGTATGTGCAGCTCTTCTAATCAATGAAATAACTTTACAATATTTTAAATAATAAATCTGGGAGATACCTGGAAATTTGGAAAATATGTAAGAGTATTAGAGAATTCATTTACCATGAAACTGAACCAAAAGATAGCTTTACCCCTAGTTCTTTCATATGAAATATTTCTATTAGTGAAATGATTTACTTGTATCTCTGAAAATGTGTAATATTAACATTATAGAAAAAAAAATGAGAAGTCTCTAAGCATAGTTCTTCATTGTTACATTTATGAATGTCATTTCAAGCAATTAGAATTCAGCTAGAATTTTTCAAATGTGTCAACCTCTTCCAATCAATAAGATTATGTACATTATTTTAAATATCAAACTTTGGGGATGCTTGGAAATTCAGAAAATATGAGTATTGGAGAATTTACCATGAAACTGGACTAAAAGATTCTTTACCAATAGTTGTTTCATGTGAAAATAACTTGAATCTATTTGTAAAATAATTTACTACTATCTTTGAATGTGTGTAGTGTTACAGAAAAAATATGAAAAGTTTCTAAGCATAATTCTGCTCTGTTATGTTTATGAATGTCATTTCAAGCAGTTCTACATTAGAACTTGCATTTCAAACAAATTATGACTTTTCAAAAATTTCTATTTTCTATAGTGTACAGAACATAATAAAATAAAGTGCTTGGATTTTAAACAACAGAATCAAAAGAATAAAGTATTTATTAATTAAGCTAACAAAATTCATAAGGGAAAAGCATACATAAAAACCTTATTTGTAGGGGAGACCACTACAGAAATGCTCCTAGTGATATCATTATAATATACGGCCACTAGATGGAAGTATTGTACTTACAGTTGGAGATGTAGCAGCAGAGAGCAAAGGTAAAATTCCTCCACAAGCAATGATGATGTTGTCTACCATCTGAGAAATGAGGTGAATTGTGTTGTGTACAAAAATAATATTTTCATTGCTATTGACAAAATCCATTACAGACTTTGTAGAATGGCTACCAAAAAAAAAAAAAAAAAAAAAAAAAAAAGGAAAAAACCCTCATGAATGAACACAAATTTAATTTAGGGGAAAACATATTTAATACTTTTATATCACTTTATCACTAAAATTATGGCTTGATTAGAAATTCACACTGGATCTAAAATTAAATAACAACATTAAGTTCAAAATGAATATGAATTACGAGCATCAAAAGAAATCTAAATTAAAATTAGCATCTGTTTCTATATTATTAAAAAGGAACTGAAAAAAATGTATAATCTATAGCTTAAGTTTAAAAGTACACAATTGCAACACTATAGGTTTTCTTTCTTTGGACTAGGCATCAGAAAAGCAGACAATTTAATCAATTTTTAAGTCAAAATAATTGGGGTTATATATACAAAACTGTGTGTAATAACAGAATTTCTTCCTTTCAGTCAGTTATAATTATACAATATAGATAGCTACCACAGATAATTGATAATATGCAGCTACATTAATAGAACCATTAAATAGATCTCATAAAATATAAACAACTTTTGGCCGTTAAAGCCTTTACAACCTAAGTACATTGTTACTTGTCTTCTAGAGATCAATCAAACTACACTTGATATTTCTTATATAAAACCTTCAAACTCTTTTTTTTTTAATATGCTTCTACTGGCTGTCCTTTACCCCTAGTAGCAACTCTTTCCACACCTTTGATTCTTTAAATCATTTGTTTTCTTGTAGAATAAGAACAAGTATACCTTTTACATAAAGCATATGCTCCTAGTAGTGCCCTTCCTTGCAAAGTCACTTTTATCAATTTCACATATATCCTATATAAACTTATTTTTGTCTTCCCCAATGGAATATGAGCTCTTTGAGAGCATAGAATTTTTCATTGTTGTTTTTATATCTCACATGCTTGAAACAAAAAAGCACATAAATATAATTGATGACTGATTAATGGTTGAAAAAAATTAGAAGACAGAACATGGTTTGAATTCAACTGAATAAAATTTGATTACTGATAATTTTAAAAGATGAGTTTATTTTAAGCAAAAAAAAAAAACTGGTATAATTTTATTTTCAAAAATATGTACAATAATAAAAATATGTACAGACATAAAAATAAGTGCAAAAGCCAATTCAAAATTGTTATGTCAACATATTTATCATGAAAAAATGATAGTAGAAAATTAAAGTTGTGTTAATTTCAAGTTATTTTCTTGTGAAGAAATATCTAAATTGTCAAGTACTATTTTATAAGACAAGCTCTAAAATGTTAGCTATAAGTTTATTTTTGATTCAGCCAAACATTTTTACATGATTTAATTATAACAGAAATTTAACTTAGCATTAAATTCTCCTGAGCTGTTCAAAATTTGTATTTCTTTATTCATTCTCCTTTATATATCAAAAAAGTGAAACTAAGACTTGTTTGAAGGTCCCAGATTTTGATCTAATCCCTACATCTATAACTAGGGAATGAACAGCTGTGTTCATGATAGATACATCATTTTAACAACACTTAATAAGTTTTGAATATGTGGTTCAATCACTCCTACTCACAAAATATCAATTTTTACTTTTAACTAAATGACTTTTTAAAAAATGAATACTATTTTTATTAATTCCAAAGAAATATTTCTACCTCCTCCAAACATGTACATCTGTTTCTAAAGCAAATAGCAAATCCGTGAGAAGCCTCTGGTGCATTGGAGACCATTTAAACTCAGGAATCCGAAACATAGTTGTGCGTGGACCTGGACTAAACTGACGTCGCTGTTCTTCAGTCATTGGCATTGCTCGAAATCCTAAGTCAACTCTGAGATCTCTGTCTTGTTGAGTAATAGACCGTCCTTGAACCGCCTAAACAAAAGATTCTTTTTAAGTTCATATAGTATCTGACTTCAAAAATGTTAAGAACAAATTATCCCAAATTTCAAATACAGATATATAACACAGGGTGAGTAGAATGCATGATTTCTGTGGGAATCACTTGTATAAGCATCTTTGAGAGTTAAGTAGAGAGCCTCACTTTATTTTACAGATTTAAAAAAGTGAGAAAATTTAATGATTATGGATATTTTCAAAATCTAACTGGAACCAAGTGTTCCTAAATCTTATTCACAAGCAATCAGCATATTATATAATGTGGCTTGCCTATAAAATATGCTGTATATAAATAAAATGTCTCCCATACCCACTCCCTTTTACTCCTCTCCCAGCTGTCCTCCCAGATCTTAATTAAATGTTTCAGTAGACAATTTACATGAGCTCTTATGACCCAAAAGAAAATATACATCTATCTCTCTTCCTTCCTTCCGCCCCCTTTGTCCCCTCTCCCTTCCTCTCTTTCTCTCTCTGTAAATTTGCCTAATGTCACATTATGTTAAGTTAGACCTCTGAATATAGATGATTGTAAGAATACTGTTATCTAAACCTTTCAGTCTCAACAGAAATTAGCCAAAAAGCTTATCTTCTGGTAGTATAACCTTCCAAATCCCAGAACTATCCTCATATTTCAACTCAGAAGTTAAATAATTTAGTCAAGGAAACAATATGTCATTAATGAATTACCATTCATATCATGGGCTAAAATAAAAATTGTTAGTCAGAAAAAAACAATAAATTGCGTCATTTCTTTCAGTGTAAGAAAAGTAAATAATGAAAGAGATCTAAGCTACATCAAAACACATTTTAGTTTCTATCTTGAATGTATTTCTCATAAGTGCAATACAAAAACATTTTTATAAGTACACTAACATAATTATGATCAATAATAAATATATTTTGCCTCATTTAAATATTTTTTAAATTAAAGAATATCTCCCAAGTAAAACTATGAATGTTACACAAATGTTTTAACAGTTTCTAATAGGAATACACATGCCTTTTGCATAAAAAGAGAATCTCTCTTTATGGTCAAAGTAAAAAAATTTGACAATGTCAAGGAGAGACCAATAAAGAGGTAAATAAAGCAAGGCTTGTTTCATAGAATCTCAGGATCACAGAATTCAGGGTCAGAAAAAATTTAGAAGTCATCTAGTCCAACCAATAACTCAAAATATCCCCTACTTATCACATATGTCATCCGACTTCTGCTTGAAGACCTTAAATGAAGGAAAACCCCCATATCACCTCCAAAGGCATTCTATTTCACTTTTGGAAAAATATATTAATAAAGTGGATATATCTAATTGTTGGCAGCTAGATAGTGCAATTTTAAGAATGCAGGGCTTTTAGTAAGAATGATTCATCTTCTTGAATTTTGAATCTAGCCTCTGGTAATATACTAACAAGCTGTGTGACCTTAGGCAAATTATATAACCCTGTTTGCCTCAATTTATTCATCTGTAAAATGAGTTGGGGAAATAAATGGCAGAACACTCCAATATTTGTCAAGAAGACACCAAATGAGGTCACAAAGTTAGATACAAGTGAAAATTTGTTATTTTAACATTAAACTTCAATTGGTATTTTCAGTTTCTACCTATTTATTGTTTCTAGCTCTGCCCTTAGGATACAAATACAACAATTCTAAACACTCTCACATATGATGCCTCTTTAAATACATTTAAATAGATAACAATCTGATTGGTAAACACTTGGTATAGAAACTCCTCCAAGTCTCAGTGCAGATTCTATACATATTTGCCCTAAAGATGAACTTAAGCCTTAAGATGTGAGAGACTTTAGATGAAGGCTAATGTATAACCTTGAGGCACCTGGCCAGATTCTGAAGGTCAAAACATCTTGAATAATTATCTTCAGGAACCTAGCCAGTTCAGTGAAAATAAACAACTTCCTCCAAAGGAGGAGCCTCCCTCCAAAGCAGATGCCTGGGAAAGTTTAGCTGAGAGCGTCTTGGCTGGCACTGAGCCTTCTTTGTCTAAAGTGATACATAAGTCCTTTAGGGCAGGGTGTCTTTGGAATCTCACTCAGGTAGAGGATGCTCTTCCTGGGACCTTCCCAATAGGGACCCTGAGAGCTGTGATCTAGGACTCCCCAGCTACTTGACTCAGGAGTTGGTGCTTCCCCGAATTGTTGATGTCTTTCAATATTATTACTTTTCTTTTTTCTCTTTGTTGTTATGCTTATCTTTATAACATTACTATTGTGGTGGTGGTAGTGTAATTTTACTGTTCCCTTTTATTGTAATCATTAACTATATTATTAAACTAAAAGTAGTGACATTACAGGAGCTGATCCAAACCTCATAATCCCTTAATCAGACACTATCTTGACTTCCCTCTCTAGTCTTTGCCTCTCTGTTCTAGGTATTGTCAGGTTCTCCAATTTATCTTCATGTGATATGAACTTAAGACTCTTTTATGATCTCAGTTGCACTCTGCACTCAGTTAGCCTGCTTACCATTGATCTTAAACTGCAATACCCAGAATTGAATACTATATTCCAGATGTAGTTAACCCATGGGAATATAAAGAGTGACAATTACGTCCTTAACGTCCTCTAAATACAGGTCAAGATTAGACTGGCTTTTTGACTACCATGTCATATTGCTAACTCAAAATGAGTGTTCAATACACTAAAACAAACAGATCTTTTTTAGAACAACTAATATCTAACCATAATTTCCCTAATTTTTACTTTTTTGTAGAGGTGATTTCTTTGAACTCAAGTATGAAAATTTAAATTATAATACCTCAATTTCATTCTCAAAGGCAATCAAACATAGTGAAAAGCTAAGATAAAAAACAAAGAAATCACTTAAGACTTAACACATAGCTGTCATTCCTATAATTTATGTACATAAGACCCGCTGAACTTAATAAAGAGAGGTCTAAGGAAGAAATGTCTTGAGGTATATATAGAAATGTTTTATTAAGTATTAAAAAGAAATGCTATAAGGACAGGGATGGTATCCTATCTAAATTGTGCTCTTTGTGATCTGTTTTGTGCTGGATTTGGAGTCAAATAAAAATCGTTCAAATTTTCATTCTGCTGTTTACCACCTCTACATCTGTAAAGTAAATCACTTTCTTGGTCTTGGTTGTCTTATCTGTAGAATGAATGGGTTGGAGTAGATGGCTCTAAATCTATCATTCTATGATCTGACTACACAAATCCTTCTGAAATACTGAATGAATGAAATGAATGACTCAAAAATTAATAATTGCAATCTCTGAATCAACTACTTGGTTATTGTGGTCTAGCATATATATATGAAAATTTCCTAAAGTTCTTTTCCTTTGTTTTTTTTAGCTTAATAATTGGGCAATTTAGCAGTGATGTTTCTGCACATAACTTTCTTCCCTGTGGTGGAAAAGTAAGCAAACATTGCTTACTATCCTTACTAAGTCAAAATTACTATGGTATTAATAATGGAACTTTGACCAAAGCTCCAGTATAAAGCAACACTTTATTCTATACAAGTATGAGCACTAAATCATAAGGAAAGATTAAAATGATAATAATAATGTGATATAATTATGTAGAAATTACAAAAAAAAAATTCAGGTACATTTTTCATTTATTTCTTAGAACTCATGTACTATAACTTACTTGAGTTGTAGTAGTAGTCTGGATCTTCCTGATTTCCTTTCCTACTTCTTTACCATCGTCAGATCTTTCAGTATCTGAAATTATGCTTCCTCCATCAATATTAGACGCAATTTTACTACCAGAAGACTCTGTTTCAAGTGTTGTGGCTGTCATCTCAGCATATTCTAAACCTTTAGAGGATGAAGTTAATTCCCTTTCAGACATGCTACTCATTCTATCTGAAGTTGTATGAATTTTGAATTCTTTTTCTTCTATTATGTTTGATGTACAAGTTAAGTCAACACTATTAGTCATATGAGCAAGCAGTCCAAGATCATCACTAACACTAAGATGTACTTGTGTTTCCTGCACATTTGGAATAATATGATTACTAGAGAGTTCAGGAAGAAGTTTCTCTTCTTGGCTCGGAATTTTGTCAAAAATAAATGAGGTACTATTACTGGTGGGTTCATCTTTCTCATCAGCCAACGTTATCAAGGGCCCATTATCCTTTTCTTCACTCTTTTTAATGATGCCAACACTTCCGTGGACATTGTTTTGAAGTTTCTCAACAGCAGCACTATATACATTATCCAACAAAGATTCAACTTCGACAAGTGTACCATTTTCTCCAGTAACTAAAGTCTCAGGTGACAAATCCATATCATCAAGCTTTACTTCTGTTGCTTCCACTTTCTCTGCTTTTATATCTACTAAAAGATCATGTACCTCCACATGCACACCACCTCCTGATCTATCTGAATTTCCCAGAACATCGTCTGATACTTTTGTTGCCATAAGCAAGTCCCTGGTATCTGTGCTAACGGGGTAATCAGTTTCACTTTCTGGGCTTTGACTTTGTGAAAGATCTTCTATTTCTCTGATTTCCATTCCACCTTTTGCCCCAGTTGCCTGAGATGAAAGACCTGATATAGTGCTCACATTCCCTTTCTTTCCCTTTTTAATGTTTTCCTCCTCTTGTCTTTGATACTCTTCATACATTTTGGCTAAATATTCCTTGTGAGCTTCATAGGTGACCTTAAAAACAAGATAAATAAGTGATATTTTAAAAAAAAAAACAAGACTTTTATGTACAAAATAGAAGAAAAATGATCGATAAATCTAGATATTCTCTTAATGAAATAATTTTACAGTTTTAAAATTCAGCACATTTTTAATCTGCAATGTAAAAGCATGGCACTGTGGATATAAAGTGGCTTTCAAATCAGAAAGCTTGGTTTCAAATTTTCTTTCTGACACATACTAGATATGTGATCACTGAAAAAGTCACTTAACCTCTTGGCACTCTCAAGTAATGTTCTAAGACAGGAGTGGAGAACCTTTGTTTGCCAAGGGACATTTGGATATTTATTACATCATTCCAGGCCATACAGAATTATCAACTTAACAGAGCTCAAGCAGTGAGAGGCTGTTGTACCTAGCTTTCAGCTCTTCATTGCCTAAGCCTGCCTTAGTAAATTATTTGACAAGCTTTAAACAGCCAGTGGGCCAGACACTCTCCACTCCTGCTCTAAGAAGTCTCTAAGATTTCTGTGAAGGGGCAATTACGTGACTGTAAACAGTAAATAAAGTGCCAGAACTGGATTCGGAGAGACATCTTCCTGATTTCAAATTTGACTTCAGATAAAAGCTGCTTGACCTTGGACAAGTCATATAACTGTTTGCCTCAGGTTTCTTATCTATAAAATGAACAGGAAAAGGAAGACAATCCAGTATCTTTGCTAAGAAAATCCTAAATAGGATAATGAAGTCAGACACGACTTAAAATGAATAACAAAAACAAGAACTATATTTCAAGAACATTATAGAAAAGCCATTCCTCCAATAGTAAAGGAATTTTTCACGTGAAGAATTTTATACTGATAAATATCTAGGTTATTTCTCAAATGCTCAACAAAAAGGATAAATAAATTTAAACTAAGCAATGTATAGTAAAGACAAGGAAAGGGAGGGAAGAAGGACCTTAGTAAGCAAATGATTTAGGGTTTTAGAATCAATCATAGGACTGAAAAAGGGAAATGGCCTTATGAAACATCTAGCAGAACTCATTCAAGAGATAAACTCATCAAGAGATAAAAGTGGCTTAGGCAAAGTCACATTGATAGTAAGTGGTAAGAGACAGGATTCAAACTCAAGTCCTCTGAGTTAAATTTTTATGTTCTCTTGCATTTCCTATTCACTTAAAGCCTGCTATAGTCCATTCTCCTCAGCATCTCACATTCAATCCTCCCCCTACTCTAAGATACTAGGAAATTACAAATGGACATATGCATATACATACATGTAATATGTAAATTACTATATGATTAAGTTTTATTAATTACACCTGAAATGTGTAATTGAGGAAAAGGCATATATATTTCTTTGAAAATCACTGCATTTATAAATTATTTGAAAGAACAAATCTGTCTATTTTGGGTTCATTATGAAGCTGAGAGAATATGCTTATAATTGGTATGCTCAAGACAAAGTCATGTGATGGGATAACATAACTTCCTTTTTTGTCCCCTTCACCATATGCTAGCATGTCTAATAATAAAATGAAGTCATGAATATAGAGAACATTCAAGTATCTTTCTAATAATAGTATCAAACCGCTAACTGCATAGTATTAAAAATAACTAAAGGTTACATCCATTTAATGGTAAATAAAAATTAAGAAAAAAGGATTGGAGAATTTTAATGTTCAAAGCAATTTTGTAGAGAGCAACTAAAACAGCAATCATTTTAAAGATAAAGTTTTATTTGCTCAAATTTGTGGATATTTGTAGCATACAATTTGTGGTAGAGCCAAGGCTAGCTATAATAGATGTCCTAACTCACAATTTAATATTATATCCACTAACCAACAAAATGAGTGACCTTAATTTTAAATTTTTAGAGAATAATAAGTATAAAATCACCAATTTAAAAGCTAGTTACAAAAATTATTCAAATTTGCACATGAAGGGCTCTAGAGAATCTTAGAAATAATACATTCATATTTGGAAGCAATACAAAACTAAAGATTAAAAGATACAATACCCTTTATCTTAGAGATCTCTTAATATGACTATGCTGTAAGACTTTTATTAAAAGAAGGAAAAAAGACCAATTTGTATAAAATATTAATAAAAGCTTTATCCATAATAGCAAAAAAGTTAAAATTACCAATCGACAAATTTGGAACTGATAATCAAATTTCAATCTACGAAATGGAATTACTGAGCTACAAAAAAAATTTAAAAATTATGTTAATTGATACAAAATTAAGAAAGCTGAAACAGACCAATAAATAATAATTGTGATTATGTAAAAATCAACAAATATAAAAACTCCCAAAAAAGAAAAGAAGAGATGCTGAAAACAGGAATCAAATGACAAAATGCTTATAGAAACATTTTGCAAAATTTAAAAGATTATCTAAAATGTAAAATAATACTATTTTTACAAATTATAACTTGGAGCCTGTAGTTCTAGCTACGTTTTCTTTTTTAAATAAAAGAAAATATGGTACAGGAGAAAAAAATGCTAGATTTATAATCAGGAGACCTGAGCTTGAATTCTGTCTCAGACAATTACAAGCTCTGTGACCATGAGCAAGTCACACCTTTCAGAGTCTGTTTCCTCATCTGTAAAAAGAGAAAAAGAAATGGGCATAATAATGCTTTCATTCTGTATGTCTCACAGGGCTTTTCTGAGAAAAGCACTCTACAAATCTGAAAGCAATATATAAAGGTGACTCATTTTCATAAGTCAATAGCCATAATCTTTTAGCAATTATTTATTTAAAAAAGAAAGATAGGAGGGTGTAATGGAAAGAGAACTGAACTCTTGAATTAGAAAAAACTTATCTTACTCTAACCTTCAATGCTTCCTAACTATTTAAGCATTTCACCTAAGATGGTTTCCTCAGTAAAATTTTAAAAACAATACTTCTAGTATAAACCTCATGGAGTTACTAATGTGATGATTAAATGAATATAAATAAAATAATTTTACAAACATTACAATACAAAAAATATCAGCTACTCTTAATAAAATGCAAAAACTTATGATGTCATATGTGATAATTTTAATGTAATTTAATTTTTTTCATGTCAATTAAACAAAAATTAAAGGGAAGTTTGGAATAATTTTTCACTGCCAACTTTATCTTAAAAATTAACACTTTCAGAAACATTTTAAATGCATATTTTACATCTAGATACAAAGTGTCTCCTATAATTAAAAAGAAAACATAGTGCAACAAAAACAAACACATTTAAAATACACTTAATTATGATCACTTTATTGCACAAGAAACAACTATATCTCAAATTTTATTTCATTAATGAATATCAGAAAAAACTCACAAATTTATGATACAATGGGACAAGCTATGTATTTGGTGTCAGAAAACCTGATTTAAATTTTGATGCAATAATTTATGTAAACTTGGAAAAGTTACTTATTTGCTCTAAGGTTCAGTTTCCTCATCTATAAAATGTGGGGATTTAGATTAATGATATTGAAGATTCCTTTAGCTTTAAATTTGATTTTATAATATTGTGTTCATATACATAATAATGGTAAGACTACATTTCTTGGGCCCCAATCTAGCTTTAAAATAAAAGGATTCTATTTTAATAAAACAACACACATCCATATTTTCTTTTAACTAAATCTACCATTATTTGTGCTATCCACAAGATGGCACTAAACTATTTTTTTAAGTGGCTTGAGATGCAATAATGATTCAACAAGAAGTTTTCAAATTAGTTGGTACCTTTGAATGGGCTATTGAAAGTGTATCCACCCATACTCTCCAGCCGCCCCATTCATATTTTATTGCATGATACAAAAGAATCCGAAAAATATTGTACACCATTTCTGTAATCTTTTGTTCTTCAGAATTTTTGGGATTAATATAGCCAAGAGAAAACATCCAGTCCTGCCATACTGAACACTGAAGTAAACATCTGGGGAAAGGAAAAGAAATTATTTATAAAATAATCAAATCTTATATAATCAATATTTCTCTGTTCCAAGTTTATAAACTGAATCTTATTAATAATTTAATTAATGCACACACTCTATCATTACAGAAACTGGGAAGAAGAATGCAAACCCATTACCAAACTAGAAAAATAAAGTGTCACTGATTGACTATTAATATAATTTCCACATGTATAAACGAGATATATATGCTTATACATGCATAAATTGAACTAAAATTTTCTAATTATAAAAAGATGTAAATTTGGTAAACTGATATCAAACTAATATTCCAATGATTTCAAATATACTATTGACTTAAAATAGTAGAAGAAGATTCAAAGTTGGAAGAGAAAAAAAAAAAATCGCAAAATATTCAAAGAATATACCTCCTGTTTTCACGGCTATTGCTGAAAAGTTTTATCATGTCAGATAAAAATAATCGGCGGACTTCCATTAGTTCTGCACTTGGTGTTGAGTTTTTTAACAAGGTTGCCACAACTTTAAGAATCACTGTAAATGAAATGTTATAATAAAATTAAAATCATATAAAGTCTAATTCTGCAATTCAAAAATTATTAGCCATTACCTCTGTGTGAATAGCCTAGAACTGTGTGAATAGCCATAATGATGCAATTTCCAAAAAAAATTAAGACTTTGTTCATTGAAGGGAAAAAAAAAAAAATCAAACCACAAACCACTTTTGGTCCAAATAATCCAAATTAATTGGTTACAAAAAGATATTGAGGCTTACTTGGATTCTGAATTTTCACCGTAGAATCTGGCTCTGGATGTGGCTTATGTACAACTTGAGTACACACTTGCTCAGTCAAAATCTAAAATATGAAGAATGTAATTCATTAATATAAAAATTTTAAAAACTGAATTATATTAAAAGATATAGGAAATCTCTCCCTCAATATATTCAATTCATTAATGAAAGAATAGGCATGAATGAATAAAATGGACTTTTTCTTAAATATGATACATAATAACTTATCTATAACTAAAAATTAACAGTACTCCTAACAGCAATATAAGATGACACTTTGATAAGTGAAGGAAGAGGTCAAAAAGTCAGCATATACATTATCAGTTATTATTTGGTACAATTTTATAAAGCCTTACTATAGCAAAAAGGAAGGAAGAGAAAGCATAAAAGAGAAAAAGGAGAGAAGGGAAAAGGAAAGAGACATATATATATATATATATATATATATATATATATATATATGTAAAATTCATAACTTTAATAAAGTAGCAGTTTATAAAATACCAACAAAAAACCACCAGCCTTTCTGTGCATTGCTGACAAAATAATATCTGCTGGAAGCAAAAAAGTAAAGCCTATTCAAAATTGCTAAAAAAAAAAAAAAAAAAAAAAAAAAAGCTTTAAAATATCTTAAAGGTAGCCTAATAAGACATAATCAGAATGATTCCAAAACATTCCTGTCATAAAAATTAAAATAACAAAAACGCACTCATGGATACATTATTGGGTCATAATAATCTAATAAAGATGATATAGTCTCAAATAATTTATACATTTTGTGCCATTAACCAAATACATAGTACTGAATTACCAGAGATAGAGATAATTAAATTAATCTGACCAAAGAAAGTTGAAAAATAAGGAAAAGAATAGGAAAAAGGGGAACCTAGTATTATGGAGTTGGAAAAGCAAAGAGTAAACCACTCTAGTACCTTTGCCAAGAAAATCCCAAAGGAATCAACTGAAATCAACAAAATAGGAAAATTATATAAATACATAAGTGATAATAAGCTGTCAAAAAACATAACTAAACTAAAAACTAAAACTAAAGAAGAACTAAAACTTTAAGCAACCATGAGAGAATGCTCTAAATTACAGTAAGAGAAAAGGCAAATTTGAAAGAGCTAACAGACTGAAGTTTCACCTCTTACTCACTGAATTAGTAAAAATAATAAAAGATATCCAAGTGTCTGCAGAAAGTGAACACTAAATATACCATTGGTAGAATTGTGAATTTTCTGAACTTTCTAAAAAATTATTTGAAATTATACTTAAAGAGTCATTACTCTATATACACCTAATGACCAAGTAAAACTACTACTAGTAATAAAGTGTACTAAAAATCTCACTCCACTTTTAAACTAGTAGTGCTTGAAAACATAGTAGGACTTTTGGGGCATTTTATATACCTTAAGGAGGTCAAAGATCAGTTACAACAGCACTTTTTTGTAGTAACAAGGAAACAGAAACAAACTAGGTAGTAATAAATTGGGCAATGACTAAGCAAAGAATACAAAGATCAGAATAATTTGGAGAATTTTTTATGAACTGACAGGATAAAGTAAGAAACAATTTAACCACTCCAAGACAACTCAATGAACCAATTCCATGACCAGATGTGATTTCAAGGAACTAGAAGTAAAGAATGCTTCCCTTTTCTAGTCAGAGAAGCAAGAGGTGATATGCTTAGATTAAGTCATTTATTGTCTGACAAGGCCAAGATGTTGATTTTTTTTTTTTTTTACTTAACTGTACTAAAAAAAAAAAAAAAAAAAAAAAAGGCAGAATTCTGTTGGGGGGGATGGGAAGTGTAAGATAAGTTTAAAAAAAAAAATAGTAAACCTAAGCAAAAGGAAGGGAGAAAATGTGTTTTCTCATGAGTGTGCATTTTGAGGGAAGGGGTAAAATAAGAATCTGGGGAAAGATATAAGTCATGTATAGAAGCAGGAAAACAGAAAACAAGATGCCAGTTCCTTCTACTCCCGTGATGATCCCAAAACTGAATGAATTAATTTATGGACCTTGTTCTGAAACACTACCATCCCTGGTAGGGAAAAGTGAAAGATGGGTAAAATAAAATGCCTGTGCTGCCTAAGTCCTGGAGTTCTAATCTTTTAAGTAAATACTTTCTTTTGGACTGATTTTCCTTATTTGGTATTTGCACCAAAATTTATTTACTTCCCCCCCCCCCTTCCACAGTTAGGCATCTCCAACTACCTACAAATATCTTTAATTGAATATCTTGTATACCTATTAAACACAACATAAGAAGGAAAAACCAAAGTATTAAAAAAAAAAAAAGGAAGATATGAGCAAAAGCTTTGCTGAATATATGAGATTCATATATCCAATTAAAGGACTCCTTAAAGAAGTAAAGAATACCTTAAATAGCTAGAAAAATAATTAGTGGTGATGGCTGGACCATGCCAATTCAATAAAAATAGTAAAACTGCAAAATCTACTCTTTTAATGCTATATACTTTTTAAATTTTTATTCTTTTATTATTTACTTTTATTCTATTTTTACTCCTTTAATGCTATGTATCAATAACATTATCAAAGGGATGCTTTACAGAGCTTGGAAAAATAAAACAAAACCCAAATAATAATGACTAGAATTAAAGTGAAAAAAAAATAAACAAAAAACCCCAAAATTATAAAGAACAAGCATATCCCAAAAGAAAAGATATAAGAAGACACTCCTAAACCTAAAAAATTAGTTTATTAATTGTGCTCCAGAGGAAAGACACTAGTGGCATTCTATCTACTTCCCTTTCTCTATTTCTAGAGATTATAAAATATTTTAAAGATTAATCACTTTTGAAGAGGCAGCTAGGTGGTTTAGTGGACAGAGTTAGGCCTGGAGTGAAATTTGATTTTAGACACTTTCTAGTTGTATAACCCTGGGTAAGTCACTTAACCTGTACCTTAATCTACTACAGAAAGAAATGACAAACATTCTAGTGTTCTTGTCAAGACCCAAAAAGGGTCATGAGGAACCAGACAACTGAATGACATTGGTTCTTACCACACTCAATTAACAAACTTGCTCAGTTTTTCTTCATCATTAAACAAAAACCTTCCCTTGAAATTGCTATTCATTAAAATTATATGCCTTTCTCTCTTTTTCTTTATTGCCAAATGTCTATTAATAGATTCACTGTGGCCCTTCCTTACTAATCATTCACTTCTTAATCACTTGAAACCAAACTTCCATCTCTAGCATTCTATGAAAAACACTCTCTCCATAGTCACTAATGTTCTACTTATTCTTAAAACAAATTACTTTCTTTATTCTTTACAGCATCTGACACTATTATCCATTCCCTTCACTGTCTTTCCCCTTGATTTCATTGACAACTCTCTTGGTTTTCATCCCTCCCACCCCCCTGTCTATTCTTTCTTTGTTCCTTTGCTATCTCTTCAAATTGTTCCTATTCCTTTAAAACAGGCATTAGGCAAAGTGCAATAGTAGGCTTTATTTATTTTTTCAATCCATTCCCTTCTCTGATGAACAAAGGCAAACTCAAAAGGCCAAAAATACAATTGACACCCAAATCTCCATTTTCACACCCTATTTTTCTCTCATTTGAAATCCCTATTTTCAATTGCCTTATCATATTTCTACCTGAATATTTTTCATACTTGGCATGCTCTAAACTAAACTTATCATCTTCCTCTGAAGTAGCATCCTATCTGCTGACACATTGCTAATGATAACATTACCATTCTATTAGTTACCCAGTTTCATAACCTTTTCATAATCTTACTATTTACACAACTAATCAATTGACAGATGCTAATGATTCTATATCTATTGATTTCATCTCTTTCTCTCAATTTCCATTGCAACTAAGTTATTTAAGCTACTGTCACTTAAACAAAATTATTTATCTAATCATTTACAACATTGCTTATGAACACACACAACCACTTTAAGCAAGCCACTTCTCTGTTAAAAAATCTTTAGTACCTACTTATCATCAAACTGAATCAACTTATTTTAACATTCAAGCCCTCCCCAAATTTGTTCTTAAGTTCATTTTTATATTAGTCTCATATTAAGTCAAATGCCTGATATGAAGACAACTGGGACTATTTCTGTCTTGCCCTTTCTCACCTATGTGGCCTGGAAAAAGTTAATAAAAATGGATCCTCCATGTCTTCATCTGTTTGTTCCTGTTTTATTCAAGGACAGTTCAAACATCGTCTTTTCCATTGAATCTTTCTAAATTTCCCCTGAAAAAAGATTTTCTATTTATTCTTCAAACTTCTCACAGCACTTTGGCTTCACTTTTCTTTTGAATATAGCTGTCTTATCCTATTAGACTTTAAATTTCCTTAAATTTAAGAAAATTAGAATCTATGATATATTTCCCAAAACATACATAGTACAATGAACTGCATGTAGCCAATGCTTAATAAGTGGTTGGTGAATTACATAACATGAAATTATACAAAACAAAAAAAAAATCAAAGGCATTCATAAATTTGTTTAGATAAAATAAAAATTGTTCATGTGCTTTCATCTATTATTTTTCTTTTACCTCATAAAGTGTGTTGTATGTAGTAACAGTCACAGTATTTGTATGCAGCATCAACCTCTCTCCAAGAAGAGTAAAAAGACTGTGGGTGTGCATAATTTCAACTTTTCTCCTACAGAAGAAACAAAACCACAACATAATTGATTCTCTGGTCATAAAACAATGGAAGAAGGCATCTACAAACAAATGTGTAACTATCTGAAACATTCTTATAAAAAGTCAAGTACACAAATTAAAATTTCAATGGAGAATTGTCATCAAAAGTTCAAACTACAATTTAAGTATCTGAATGTTAATTAATGGCTATATTCCATAATGAATTTTTAAAATAAATTTTACTGCTGTATCTGTTTCCATATCACCAACATTTTCAACTCTTTCAGGAGAGCCAATCACATATAATCAAATATTTAAAAAGAGCTATAAAGAAATAATAAGTTCCATAAAAATAACTAGCACAAAGTCTGACATATGAACTATTCCACATTTATGGTAACCCTATTCTATTGTAAGCCCACTCTATGGCAACTCACTCAATGTGAGGTGGTATCAGTTATAGACTTTTCCAATGCTCTTTATTGTCCTCCCTTCCCTCTCCCTCCCCACCTTTTTGGGCTGAGACTAATCAGAAAAGATTGCTTTCACTTGGGAAAGAATCCAATATACCTTCACCATCCTTCCCCAGAGCTACCAAAACTTCACTCTGAAACTGCCACATTCTGATAAAAGCCCAGAAGAGGTTTTCCTTCTTCAGGGCATTAAGGTATATTACCATACCAATGACACAATGTTTCCAGGCAAGGTTGGAATTAACTTAGATACTAAATCAGAAATCAGAAGACATCCCACACAAAGAATATAGTGGAAAATTATCACCAAAAAAATACAATCAAGCCCACATAGCCAAATTTTGAGGAAAACAGTGGGTAATAACATAATTTGGAACGGATTACTGATACTGGCTCTCCCATAATCTAAAAAGGAAGCAGAGATTTACTGGACATTACTGGTTTTGGGGAATATATATATATATATCCCATATATTACCACATTTAGTGGCCCCCATTCCACAAGTCACCTACAGGTCTAACTCTTTCAAAGAAGATCAAACAAGACACAGCACTGAAAGACCTAAATCAGTGATCTGATTTTTCTTGAACAGCATAACAAATATGGAAATATGTTTAGAAGAATTGCATATGTTTAATCTATATAGGATTGTTTGCTGTGAGAGAGAGGGAGAAAAATTTGGAACACAAGGTTTTTCAAAGGTAAATGTTGAAAACCATCTTTGCCTGTATTGGGAAAAATAAAATACTACTTTAAAAAAAAGACCCAAATCAGGCCATCCAGTGTTTTTTTCTCTTTCTAGGCCTTTAGGATCTTGTGGGGTCCATAGTATTAGAAGTCTCCAGCCATAAAAATCAAACAAAATGAAGTTTTTGGTAGGCACCTAGGTGTGGCCAAACCAAATAACCATCAGGTTTATGAAGCTGCAAGCTTTTTTAATTAACAAAACACTTTTGAAATGAAGATACTCTCTTACTACTTTGGCTCTAATTGCTACTTACTGAATGACAGAAGATAATATCATCACCTATTGCCCAGAGTTGCCCATTAAGCATCTAAAGAGCAAGAGCTTCAAATTCAAAACTCAATAATGTAACTCCCCAATGAGGTCAATAGGTGCCTATATATGAGGCTGAGAAACACTGTTTTGCCTGGTTTAGCAATGGCTGTGCCTACTGCCATTAGCATATGTTTTGCTTTAGCAGCCATTAATCTGCTAACCAAATATTCTGAGTGATAAGAGTCCTGGCAAGTTATCCAAGTGAACTGAATAGAATGATGAAACTGAGAGGCAAGAGGGCCTCAAAAAAATGTGATAGAGAAAAACTTAAATCTACACTGATTCCTAGACAATGGCTATGTGTCTGACCAAATTTTAGAACCTGGAAAGAAGAAGACTAGATAATCATAAGCAATATCCTTAGGGGTGAAGCTCAATGAAGAAATGACGGATATTTCCAACCCATACAGTTGTTTATGGGACATATTGTTGCACCCCAAAGACATACTATTCCCTCCTCTGAACAGAATAAACAGGATAATATTTTTAGGAGAATAGCCAAGTTCAAGTAATTGGTTTAATTATTGATTTGGATAAAGGGGCTTAGTCATATGATCCCCCTAACAAAAGATGAAGTAGCTATTTCTGCCCAATCCTATTCCTTATGCCAATCAAAATATCTACCTCTAAAAGACCAGAATAGCATATATCTTGCATAGCTGCCAACTTATATCCAATTGGCAAATTGCTAATGTTGCCCTTCTTGCCATTATACCTCAAGGCAAATGGTTTGCCCTTATCCCAGTGACCATCTATTTAGGTTATGGCACTACAATCCCAGTCAAGTCTACCACTGTGACAGCAACTAGCAGATCTTCCACAGAACAAAACCTCCATTTCCTTATGAATCACTTATATCACTGATGCTTCTAATCAGAGGACCCATTTCACTGAGATCAGTGATTAACCCACTGGATAATTTTTCCATCTCTTGTACCCTCTCAGGAAAGTTGCATAGTTGAAAAATGGAATGAGCTCTGAAATAATAATTTTACTACCATATTCCAGTGGATTCATTCCTAATTCACATGGGATGGTGAAAGATGGGAAGGTGGAGAAGATGGAATCTCTCAAAAACCATGTCCTCAACATACTATTGTTAATCCAGGAAGGGAAAAAGTCTTTCCAGTTAATCTAATTTTTGGTTCTCAGTTCCAGGAAGATTTATCTTATAATGATGAACTGCTTATACATATAGTTCCAATGGACTCTCTCAGGTCCGTCCTTTCTCAGGTTCCACTCTGTGAAAGGAGTCACTTGGGGCTTCAAGGTTCACTCAGTGGGTCACTCAGTGGGCTCTATACACACTGGGAAAACAACTCAAGTTCCCCCCTTCAGTTGGTAGATCTCTTTTCCTCCAAAATAATTCAGAAAACTCTTTCCCATTGAAAGTTAGGGGGAGCATGGGGCAGAACAACTGGAAGGTGCCCCTCTTTCTAATGATATGGCAGAGGCAAAATTTTTTGCATAGTTATAGTGACATTAAATTTACATGAAAGAAAGGAAATACCTTAGCCAATTTAAAGGTAATCCTGAGTGGCTACATAAAAGTCCAAAGTAACAGCAAAGGTTAATCAAACTCTTTCTTAACCAGTTACAAAATCTGATTCTACAGAAAGAATTTTTCCAATCTCCCTATTAAGAAATAAAAGTAATGCACTGAATATAAATGAAGGATCTAATGATAAAAACAAATCCATCTCTTACTCTTAGTTTTGAGATCTTTGTACAAACTTTATTTTTTATACCTGAGGTGGGGAAGAGGGTAATGCGGCTGGATGGCAAGCATTCTAAAGAGTTCAAGTATAGCACAAGTAGACTTGTCTTTTGACTGAGTCTTTAATATAAGCAAAAAAGCACTATAAGAGATACAAAGAAACAAGACTCATATTTTCCCAACTGTGATATAATTAAAATACAACATTTTTCTAAATTACTTTAATACATAGTATTACATAGATAGAAAACAGAGAAAACAATCATTTAATTGCTGTTATGCTGTTATTAAAAAAAAAAAAAAAAAAAACTCATACCAAAACTTTTTTATAAAATGAATTAGCCTTTTCAGAAATTGTAATTAATCTTAACCTCAATTAATTTGATAAGAGGCATGCCAAAATAGGACACAATTCTAGTGTGGGCCCTGAATAGAGAATCTTGTTGACACAAGTTATGAAAGTAACATGGATTTAGTGGGTTTGAGATTGTGACTTTCTACTTAATATTGGTATGTTGACATACCAATACTGATTTAACCCAAATAGCTTTTACTGCCCACATTGTTATTTAGCTACATTACTCAAAATTGTCCATACTTTGTAAGGGCCCTTTAAATGGGCGGACACAGTGCATCGGGAGATTGAGGCCCAGAAGTAATTTCTGTGGATATTAGGACTGCCTTGTAGGTGGGATCCTGTCCATTTTGAGATAGCTTCGTAATGGGTGACTCTCTCGCTGATTGGCTGTGTGTGTGTGACCTCACAGGCCCTTTATAAGCCCACTGCAGGCAGCAGTTGCTCTCTTTAACCTGGCGCTCTTCACCCTGGCTCCCTAGCCTGGGTGACCAAGCCAAGATGGGTAGCCAAAAGAGGTAAGGAGTTTGGGAGTGAACACGTGGGTCTTCTGACCAGGTGTTCACTCAGGAACCAACAAGTCAGGGCATCAGTCAGGGCATTATGTGAGGAGGTATAATAAAGGCTTTTAAGATTACACGTGGCTGTTCTTGAGCATGCTATCGGTTATTAAACCATAGATTCAAGAGATAATGGCCAGAGACCTTTGAAGGCCTCAGAGGAGGCGAGCCGGGTAGAGTTGACACTGCAAAGGACAGTGGTCAAAGGTACTGTGTTGGGCCTAGGGCAGACTAGTAATTGTAACTGCCAGGAGAGCACGCTATAATACTTTTCCATATTATGGGCATAGGCTACTCTATAAGGAAATTGATTGGAGTATCTTAGAATAAAGTTCTGATATTGTCCAGCAATGGTTTTCAGATTCTTAAGACTGATGCCACGGAAATTTACAAGTAGCTTCTTGCTCTATCAAAACATGAGCTTTTTAATAGGACACATTTTTTTTTTTCTTTTCCTATCCCCAGCATTCAGTACAATGCCTAACACACAGTAAGCATATAAAATGATTATTGGCCTATGCTAGGTAGGGACTAAGATGAGTTCACAAGATGCCACCCCAACAAAATTTTGTTTAGATGAGGTGGTATGATAAAGTATATAATAAGTACTGGGAATTCTTAAGGAGAATAAAATTTCTTGAAACTGTTTTTAAGTAAACTGTTTTTGCCTCTATCATGTAAACACTAAGTCATCCTAAATGATTAAATCTAAATAGGAGGCATTTCCAATAATCAGTGACTAATCTCAGAGTATTTTTAAAAATATTTTCCCCTAGGGCAAAGACAGAAACTCCTTCTTATATATATACACAGTACTACTTAATTAAACAAATAGTTACTAAGTACTTAGTGTTTGCAAAACATTGTGTTAGATTCTGGAGCTACAAAAGCAAGAAATGAAACCATACTTGCCACCAAAAGCTTATACATTTCTGGAGTGTTACATTATCTTCAGAAGTAAACCCAGAATTTACACAATGTAATTTCAAGAAGAAAAGTATTAATAATTGGGGGATAGAATAAGAAAGGGTTTCACATAGAGATGTCACCTGAACTATGTGCAGAAAAAAATCTAAATGTAGAATGTCTATGTGAGGAGAGAGGGGACCCAAACAGAAATAACCATTTATTAATACTACAAGTAGATATGATGAGAGACAAAACAGCTAAGAAGATGGTTTTACTTTAAAATCAAGTAAAACTAGAAAAGCACGTGGGAGCCAGGAGGTAGCAAATCCTAGAGTCAAAAATAAATAAATAAATAAATAAATAAATAAATAAATAAATAAATAAATAAATAAATAAATAAATAAATAAATAAATAAATAGACAAGAAAGCCATTGAAGATTTTTCAATTAGTATGACACAGTCAGATATTTCGGGAAAATCAATTTGCAAATCTATAAGATGGAAGGATTGGAGAATAAATAATAGAGAAAGACAGGCCAATTAAGATGCCACTATAATGATCCAGATGAGTGCTGAAGAAGGGGTGAACTAGGGTAGAAGTTGTTAACAGCAGAAAAACAATGCAAGAGACTTATGGAAGCCAAGATGGACAAGTAAGCTGTAACTGTCCCATGTTTACCTTTAGGTTATCATGACATAGTACCCTAAGACAGGTCCTGGAACAGGACAAAAACAATCTTTTAGCCCATGAAAAGTGGAAGATTGGAAAGAGGGGTTCAGCATATATGGGTAAATAGAGGACAAAGTTAAGGACAGAAAACAGCAGGAGATTCTGAGCCCCAGTGTGGTAGAGCAGGCAAATACCAACACCAAAGACTCCCTGCCTCCATACCTTAGTAGAGCTAAAGCAGCTCATAAGCCCTAACTAGGGGAACCACCACATGTTCAGTGTAATAGTAAGCAAACAGGCATCTTCCAGAGACCACACTTCCACATGCTTTAGCAAGTCTCCTAAAATAAGGAACCTCCAGGAACCAGATTTCCACATGCTTCAGCATAGTCTCTGCAAACACAGAAACACTTCATCAGGCCTCAGCACACACCAGACACCACCAGGATGCCAATTTAACACCAGATAAACTGCCAGACCCATTCAGTCTCCAATAATGCCAATCACCATATAGCCCACCCCACCTCAGCACATCAATAGACACAAGCACCCTGAGTGAGTCTATGGGCAACAACAGTGTAACATTAGGCCTGCAACCACTAGCACAAAAAGTCTAAGACAGTACTCCTACCATGAAAGTAGGGTTCAAATTTAAAAGAATAGAAAAAAGACAAAAATAACAAACCAGTGTGGGGATTGGGGGGAGGGAAAGGAGCAAAAAACAGAAAAAATAAATCTTGACTATGGAAAGTTACTATAGTGACAGAGAAGACCAAGACAAATTCAGAAAAGGACAGCGATGTCAAAATATCTATGGGCATAAACCTAAAGAAAAATGGGAACTAGTCTCAAGCTCAAAGAACTCATGAAGGAGCTTAAAAAGAATATGAGAGATAGAAGAAAAATTGGGAAAAGAAATGAGAATGAGACAAGGGTTATGGGGGGAAAAATTCAGCTTGTAAAAATGCTCAAAAAGTAGAAGTAGCCTAATGTAAAAGAAGTTACAAAAAATGAAATGAAATAACAGAAATGGCCAAAAGGAAAAGAAAGTAGAAAAGGTTTCCAAGTTGTTGATTCTTTTTTTCATATTATAAAAGAAATAAAAAATCTAGTATTGAAAATGAAAAGGGTAAAAATACTATCATTGAAGAAAAAAACTCAAAGAAATCATTAGGAAATATTTTGGGCAAAGATATGTTAATAAATCTGAAATCCAAGCAAAATCAAGAACACTAGAGATCAACGCAATCAAGGGAATATTCCTTAAAATGATAAGTAGTAGCTATCTAAAACCATCAATAAGCATTATCTATAGTGGGAATATGCTATAAGCTTTTCCAATATGGTCAGGGGTAAAACAAGGATGCCCATTATGGCATCTATTATTCAATAAAATACCTGAAATGTTAGTTATAACAATAAGAAGAAAAATAAATCAAAGGAGTTAGAATAGCCAATGAGGAAACAAAACTATCATTCTTTGCAGAGAATATAACAGTATACTATTTAGAGCTTAAACCAAAAAATTACTTAAAATAATTAAAAAGTTTAGAAAAACTGCAGTAAGATAAATCACAAATATTTCTGTGTATGAGCAACAAAACCCAGCAGCACATGATAGAAAAATAATTCCACTTAAAATAACTGTAAACAATATAAAGTACTTGAGAGTCTACTTGCCAAAACATGAACACAATTATGAAACACTTTTCATACAAATAAAGTGAGGTCTAAATAACTGGAAAACTATCAAATTGGTCATGGGGAGACTGAGACAATATAATAAAAAAAGACAATTCTATCTAAAGTACTTTGCTTATTCAATGCCATATAAATTAAACTACAAATTATCTGAGCTAGAAAAAAATGACAGTAAAATTCATCTCGAAGTACAAAAGGTTAGGAATAACAAGGGAATTAAAGGGAAAAAATATAAAGAAAGATGATCTAGCAATACCAGAATTCAAACTATTTATAAAGCAGTAATCATTAAAATTATCTAATACTAAGATATAGAGTGATGGATCAATGTAATAGTTTTGGCAGTCAATAACCACAGTAACCTAGTGTTTGATAAATCCAAAGACCCCCCCAGCCTTCAGGATAAAAATTCACTATCTGACAAAAATTGCTGTAAAAACTGGAAAACAAGAGGACACAAACTAGGTGTAGACCAACATCTCTTACCATATACCAGAATAAGGTCAAAATAGGTTCATGTTGTTTGTTTGTTTGTTTTCTAATATTTTGTCTTTTGGATCTGATTTTTCTTGTGCAGCATGATAAATGTGAAAATATGTTTAGAAGAATTGCACGTTTAACCTATATTTGATTACTTGCTATATAGGGAAGGGTGGTGGTACATGAAAGGAGCAAGAAAAATATGGAATCAAAGTTTTGCAAGGCTGAATGTTGAAGCAGTCTTTGAATTTATTTTGAAAAATAAAAACTTATAAAAAATGAATGTATAACTTAGATACAAAGGGTAACATCAAAAGCAAATCAGAAGGGCAAGAAATAGTCTGCCTGTCAGATCTATGGAGAGGGAAAGAATTCATGATCAAACAAGAGAGAGAGAATTATGAAATACAAAATAGATAATTCTGAATATATTAATTTTAAAAGCTCTTATATAAACAAAACCTATGCAACCAATATTAGGAGGACAGCAGAAATCTGGAAAATAATCAGCTCATCAAATATCTCTGATAAAGGCCTCCTTTCTCAACTATAAAGAGAAAACCAAAATTATAATACAAGACAGTTCCCAATGGACAAATTCAAAGGATATAAACAGGCAGCTTTCAGTTGAAGAAATCAAAACTATTCTTAGATATACAAAGAAGTACTGCAAATCCCTTTTGATTAGAGAAAAACAAATCAAAACAACTTTGCAATGCCACCTCAAACCTTTAGATGGGCTAATATGACCAAAAAAGAAAAATGAAGAACACGAATACAGTGTTGAGAGAGTTGTAAACAGATCCAATCATTCTCAAGAACAATTTGGAACTAGGCCCAAAGTAATTTTCCTCCACTACTTTATTATTTTCTCATTTTTAAAATCTGTTTCTTCTTTCAAAAAAGTGACTACTATAGAAATATGTTTTAAATGCACATGTATAAAAAGTTGTAAGATTAAAAAAAGAGTAAAATAAAATTATATTTAAAAAATTCATAGATCTTTGGTTGAGAAATCTTAGATTAAGAAGCAGGTTTAGGGGCAGCTAGATGGAGTAGTAGAACACTAGCCCTGAAGTCAGGAGAACCTGAGTTCAAATCTGGCCTCAGACACTTAAAACTTCCGCTGTGTGACCCTGGGCACAGTCACTTAACCCCAATTGCCTCAGCAGAAAAAAAAAAAAAAAAAAGGAAGAAGCAACAGGTGTAGTAGCACTTTAAAAGATTTTTTAGGAAAATAGGAATAATATATTTTATACTTCTGAACACAGAAAAATGGGTCTATTATAGTATAAAAACAATGGTAGCAGGGTAATTTAAAAGATCAAATGCCAGAGGCAAGATTAAAAAAAAAAAAAATCTTGACAGGTGTAGAATATTAGGTCAAATATAATCCAATTACACTTAATTAAGAAAAATATTTTATATAAGAATTCAAAAAGTTATCTTCCTAAGTAAAAAAGACATAATTAGAAAACATTTTTGCCAAACAAAAACTGTGAGTTTATTATTAGACTTAAGAGTGAACTGACTATATGTGCAATATGGCAGGCTTAGAAGGTTAATGTGATCTGAATCTATATTAAAAGAAACGTGCTCAGAAGAAGCTAGATGGCAGTTCCATTATTTTCTATCATCATAAGATGAAATCTGGCATATTCAGACATATTGAATTCAGGGCATTGCCTCATAAGATGGGCAATAATAAGTTAGAAAGCATCTAGACAAGAGCAACCAAAATCATGAAAGGCCTGTGGTTTACAATATATGAGATCAAAAGAATAGTGATCAACTTGAAGAGATGAAGTTTTGGGGTACAAAATAGCTCATTCAATCAAACTCAACCAACTGAAGAAGTATCATCTGGAAGATAATTTAGATTTTTTTCTTCTTGATCAAATTTGGCAGATCAAGAACATCACTGTCTGCTCTTTCCTGCATGCCAATTTTCTGCATTGCTCCCTGGGCTCTCCCGGACTTGGCAGATGCTGTTACATTCCTGCTACTTATTATCTGTTGGATCAGAGAAGCTTTCAGTTTCTATCTCCCAGACTATGATGTTCAGAACCTCTCTGATAAGAGAAGACCCCTTCTTTAGTCACAACCATCCCATAAAGCCAACAAAAATTAGGGAAAGTAATCCTTTCCTTTTTCCAATTTCTACCTTCTAAATCAAAGTCCTCTGTTAACAAGACAACACTCTAAACTATGGTAGCTACTCCTTCACAGATCTAAGATCCTCTTTGGCTTAGCTACAAAATAGATTTGAGCTAGGATAAATGGTAAGATAAAGTGGCAAAGTTCATGGTCTCTACTCATCCTCAACACATTCCTACCTTTATGATGAAGATTTGTGAGCAACATCGCCTGACTGATTTTGTGCAATTATTTTAGTTAATGTCTCAACCAACATCAAATATTGATGGATATTGATGGAGTCCTCTAGGATGCTAAGAAATCTTTTTCTTCCTCCCTCTTTCTCTATTTCACATAAAATAGTTTTTAACTGTGTGCTATATTTTTCTCAAATTTATTCTTTTTTTTTAGCTTTATATTAATTAGGACTAATCCTAGTATCTTCGAAGTATTAGATCTTTAAGAAATGGATGGCCTTCACAGAGTGGGGAGAGAGTGGAGTCTAGACATTCAAAACAATAAAGAAAATGTTGTAATCATTTGAATATGACAGATAATGAGGGCCAGGGCTGTAGTGAGAGAATGGGGGGGTGAGGATGGAAGGTGATAGGTAGATATGGGAATGAATAAACAAATAAAGAATTCACTTACTATGTGCACAACTTTGGACATAGAAACACAACAACAATCCTTCCTCTTAAAGAACTCATTGTAATAGGAGAGACAACCCAGATGAAAATTTTCAGATACAAATCATGTGGAAACATCCCATGGTTCTTACTATGCAGTGACAGTAAACAGTAATGACTTTTCTTTAATAATTTAAAAAAAAAAAAAAACCATATTAGTTTCTGATGTGGAACCATTTTAATAATACTAAGGACTTGATGGCAGGATTTTTCTTATCTTCATCTTCAATAGATTGTAAAAAGAATCTATATAGATTTATTAAAAAATTCTAGCATTTTATGACTTTAGTTACCCACCAAATCATTAACATATAAAAACATGCATCATGAGAAAAAAAAAAAAATCAACCATATCTTCTCATATAAACAACTTGTCAGTCTTGAGTAATAATGCTCACTCATGTAACAGGTCTGTGAACAAGCACATTTTTCACTTATCCTTAGTGAAAGATGGGATGACTTAAATAACTACAATATATTATAAACAATTTCTTACAAAAAAGATCACAAATTAAAACCAAATTATTTTACAGAATTTGCTACAAAAACAAAACAAAACTATAAAATTGCCTTCACTTAAATTCTCCTCCTATATTCTGTGAGCCAACTCAAATGTCTTTGAGCTTGATAGTGATTCTCTCAGCACAGACTACATCTAGGTTAGTATCTTCAAGGAAACATAGCATATGTGTTTTACTGGTCTCCTAAAGGGCACTCCCAGCAGCATTCCAGAAACTCCAAGTATATTTTGAAGTCCTAAGAAATATCCCTTGTCAATCATTCTCCAATTGACAAATGATCAAAGGATATGAACAGACAATTTTCAGATGATGAAATTGAAACTATTTCCACTCATATGAAAGAGTGTTCCAAATCACTACTGATCAGAGAAATTAAGACAACTCTGAGATACCACTATATTCCTGTAAGATTGGCTAAGATGACAGAAAAAAATAATGATGAATGCTGGGGGGGGAATGTGGGAAAACTGGGACACTGATGCATTGTTGGTGGAGTTGTGAAAGAATCCAGCCATTCTGGAGAGCAATTTGGAACTATACCCAAAAAGTTATCAAACTGTGCATACCTTTAGATCCAGCAGTGCTACTACTGGGCTTATATCCCAAAGAAATACTAAAGAAGGGAAAAGGACCTGTATGTGCCAAAATGTTTTAGGCAGCTCTTTTTGTGGTGGCTAGAAACTGGAAAGTGAATGGATGCCCATCAACTGGAGAATGGTTGGGTAAATTATGGTATATGAATGTTATGGAATATTATTGATCTGTAAGAAATGACCAGCAGGATGAATACAAAGAGGCTTGGAGAGACCTACATGAACTGATGCTGAGTGAAATGAGCAGAACCAGGAGATCACTATACACTTCAACAATGATACTGCATGAAGATATATTCTGATTGAAGTGGATATCTTCAACATAAAGAAGATCTAATTCAGTTCCAGTTGATCAATGATGGTCAGAAACAGCTATACCCAGAGAAGGAACACTGGGAATTGAGTATAAAATGTTTGCACTATTGTCTTTCTACCCAGGTTACTTATACCTTTGGAATCCAATTCTTACCATGCAACAAGAAATTTGGTTTTACACACATGTATTGTATCTAGGTTATATTGTAACACATTTAATATGTATGGGATTGCCTGTCATCTAGGGGAGGGAGGGGAAAATTTGGAAAAATGAATACAAGGGATAATGTAAAAAAAAAAAAAAATTACCCATGTATATGTACTGTCAAAAAAAATTTTAATTATAAAATTAATTAAAAAAAAAAAAAATCTCCCTTGTCAACCACTGGAAAAGAAGCTCTGTGATCAAAAGCTCTGACTTCTCTTAAATGCACCTTTCATAAAAGGCTACAATTCCAGGCCAGTAACTATTTGGCTATTTTATTCTGCCATCAGAGAGACCTTCTCTTGGCAGTCTTTTGTTGGCACTGGGCTTTACTACCAGCACATGAGTCACAAGTATGAATAATCTACTTAATTTGGTCTAACCAAATGAACATCTGATACTTGTTCACTCAATTCACTGCTGATGATATTTCTATCTATTCCTCTGCCTTGTTCACATAACTAAAATTGGGAAATGCTCCTGCTCTGCTCAATGACCAAACTGCTCTGCTTCTTCATTGCAGCTTCTAACATGGTTGATAAATCTCTCTTTAGGGATAGCCTTTCAAGCCTCTGCCTGCAGCCATTATTCTGGCAAACAACTCACTAGAGAGATACTGCCTTGCAACTGCTCATACAGTTATTATAACCATATCTACTGATATTTCATAAGGACACATAAATGTTTTGAAAGACAAAATGAGGGGAAAAGGAGTAAAAGAGAGTGTTTCCAAATTCTCAATAACAGAAAAGATATTTTTTTGCTGAAAAGGGGTTGAGAAAGTAACAAAGGATTTTGAAGACAGAAAGCTTAGAACAAGTTTTGGAATGGAGGGTGGAAAGAAGAGTAGAATAAAATAAGTTTGAGTGGTTGACTGAAACCAGATAAATGAAATTCAGTAATTTAGGATTTAATAGGATCCAATGAAGGCTTTAAAAGTAGAAGAATAACATGATTAGAGTTAGTCATTAGGAAAATTACTTGGACAATGTTTTAAAGGAAAAGACCAAAAAAAAAAAAAAAACATTAGGAAGAGCGATTATCAAGCTATAACTAAAATCTAGACAAAAAGAAAGGGCAGAAGTAGGATACTGTAGACATAGGACCAACAAGACTTTGCAACTAATAGGTTATGAACAATAAGAGAAAGTCTAAGCTTAAAGGTAGAAGTGACAGTTTTAAGGAAAAAGATTATTACAGTTTTGTATATATTAAATTTGAAGCATCAACTAATTATTAGGTAGATGTATTCAACAACCAAATGTTAAATAGGATAGACTACTGGAAAAAAGTTGAGGGGAAAAGTACAGAATTGACAATCATCTTGATGGAGGTAATTATCAAAGTCATAGTAACAGAGGAGACTACAACAGAAGAGAGTATGGAGAGGGAAGAGAAGTTTAAGAATAGAATCTTGGGAGAATAAGGGACAAGAAAAGCAAAAGTGATAAAGGAATGGCCAAGAAGATACTAGCAGAAGGGTATACAGGGAAGAAAGTAGAACGTCAAGATAGTGAAGATAAATAAAGGTATTAGAAGGGGTTATTAAACGTGTCAAATGTCACAGAGTTGGGGGGGAAGAGAAATTCAATTAATGAAGTATGATAAAAGTTATTTCAATAGAATTGTAAATGTTTTATCATCAAAAATAAACAATGAGATCTTTAAAAATCATTTTAAACACCAATGATACTTAAATGAAAAGCTTAATTGGTCAACATTAACTTTAAAATCATTACAATTACTTTCACTTCACACAACATAATTACCATGTTCCTTTTGTTGTACTACTTGAATGCATTTTATAAACTGATTTTAGCATTATAAAAGGAAAAGAACTATTCCCCCACAAATTATTCCTATAATTTGTTTTAAAAATAATTAACTTACTTGTGACCCAAGTGCTTGAGAAAATATCCCAAAACCTTCAGAGCCTGAACCCAAATACTTTCACTTTTGGAAGCCAATAATTTGTAGATCACTCTAAGAAGACATAAAATATTCAAATCGTTAATTATTGGATTAACAACAAAAATAAATATTTCCTTGGAACTGCTTCTTAAGAAAATAACAGAAAACATGAAGTCACTCAAAATTTCTATAATTATAGAAATACGGTAATGGATATTTGTATTAGTTTGTATTTAATATTTTTCATTTTAAATTAATATAAACACCAACAGCATTTCTAAATGAAACTAGGAATCTCAATTTCATGTCTTGTTTTTCTTAATTATATAAAAGTCCACATATTACTTTCCAAACTATCCTATCCATGTTGACTTCTGAACTTCTTTTCTGTATATTTTGAAAAAATAAAATTTGTAAACAATTCTCTCCCAGCTACTCCACCTCAAATTAAAAACAGAAGGGTCAAAAAATATGTATACTTCAATATACTTCAGTATGCTTCATTAGGACTCGCTGAAACCATCTCATTATTTCTTAAAGTAAAAAAAATATTTTATACATTCATAAACAATTTTTGTTCATTCACATTTCAATTTAAAGACACAATTCTTTTTCTTCTTCCTTTTAATTCCATTTTTGAGATAAGGAATTTTGTTCTGCTTGAGACTATTTCCCAGCTAGTATTATTTTTTTTGCTTATGACTATTCCCTGCTTAGTATTACCATAATTCCTAACCTACCAGTCACCCACCGCCATCTTTATTATTTTTCTTTTCATGTTTATGTATTTTTACTCCAAAATATGTGTATTCATTATTCCTTTGTTTAGTTCAGATAAGAATAAAGTGCATCTTATGTTCATTCTCTCCACTGCTTCTTCTATGTTTTAATATTCTCCTTATATACCCCAATTATGAATGAGAGCAAAATTCTTTGAAATTAGGAAGGGCAGTTATCAAGTTATAACTAAAATCTAGGCAAAAGGAAAGGACAGAAGTGAGATACTATAGACATAAGACCAACAAGACTTTGCAACTGACAGATTATGAATAAGAAAAAAATCTGAGCTTATTAGGTAGAAGTGACAATTTTAAGGAAAAAAGCTTATTTGTTTGTAGCAAATTTGAACTATCAAACCCCTTCTTCCACATTTTAACACACTTCACAACATATTATTTTATGTACATATTTATTTATACATCATATATATTACATATTATACATATATAACTTACACTTGTCATATAATGAGTTGCCTTTCTGTTGAGAATAAGATCTTTGATGACAGAGATACTGTTTTATCTAAATATTTTACCTCCTCTAATGCTAGCACAATATTCTGTAAAAAGTAGGTATGAAAAAATGTTTCACCAATTTAGTCCAAATAGAAGTCTTCATATGTGCTTTACTTATTCCCTAATTTTTCAAAATTCCATCTTGGTATGAATTATATCACCTCAAAGTTGGAAGGAATCCAAAAGGTCACTAGGATTCAGCACATAAATGAACACTCAATAAGCATTTATTTATTAAGTGCTTAGTATGGAGTTATTCTCAACAATATAGTGATCTTAGAAAATTCCCAAAAAAAAAAAAAAAAAAAAAAAAAAAAAAAAAGAATGCTATCTACCTACCTGCAAAGAAAGAACTAATGGAATCTGAATGCAGATTAAAGCATACTTTTTTTAAACTTTTTTTGGGGGGAGTGCTAATTTTTTTTTTCATAACATGACTAGTAAGGAAACATGTTTTGGCCATGTACAATCTATATGACATTACTTATTTTCTCAATGAAGAGAGAGGGTAAGGAGGGAGGGAAAATAAATTGCAACTCAAAATTTCAAAAAAAAACAAATGTTATAAAAATAAACATGTAAATTTTAAAATTAAAATATTTTAAAAAAAATTCTAAAAAATTATCTACCATGTGATAAGTATAGGTAATGATGAATGCTGAGGCTGTACAAATAAAGTCCAAAACAGCCCTGGCCTGCAAGCTGAGATGTAGAAAATGATATGTAAATATACAGAGTAGATGGAAGGTTACTTTATCAGAGAAGACTATAGCAGCTAGAGTGACTATAAAAGACCTCCTTTAGAAGGAAGTATTTGAATTCAAACTTTTTTTTGAGAAGCTTTAATTTTTTTCTTTCTTGAATAATCAAGGAAAATAAATTCCTTCACTGCTCATCTTCAAAATTGTATTTTTTTTCTGCATCCTGAAGTCATTAACTTGCTTAAAGGAGGAAGATAGTATGCATCATCATCAGTTCTCAAAGAATATTATTCAGTTTTAAAATCTTTTAAAGTTGTTTATGGTTCTTGTTATTGTTTAAACTGTTTTCCTGCTTTTGATTATTTCATATAAATCAATTCATATAAGTATTCCTAGGTTTCTCTGAAATCCTGCCTCCATTTCATCTCGTATTCTGTCACAACAGTATTCTATTACATGGATATATCACAATTTGTTTAGTCATTCCCCAATTGATGGGCAACTCATTAGTTTCCAGTTCTTTACCACTACAAAAAAAAAAAAAAAAAAAAGCTGCTCTAAATGCTCTTGTACAAATAGGTCTTTTTTTCGTTATTTGTGACACAGACCTAGCAATGACATTGCTTGATCAAATGGTATTTATTTATAATTTAGTAACTTTGGAGGCATAATTCCCAGCATATTCCCAGAATATCTGGCCTAATTAACATATTTATTAACAAGTGTTTTTCATGAGCCTTGAAGTAAACAGGAAAACTAAGGCACAGGTGAAGAATCAGATCATTCTAGGCATGGGGGACAGTTATTACAAAGAAATAAACAAAGAAGGTGGATAACTCAAACCATAAAAAGGAAGTTCTATGTTAAATAGAATCATAAATTCTCTAAAATGTGGTCTTTCCAATACTGAATATCACTGGAAGACTTGATTTTACCATTTTATCTCCTCAAGAAATTGATATTACAGTACCTTTATTCACATTATTTCACCTTTAAATCTTTTTCCTGACCATATCAAATTTAATGAATACTTTTATTTTTTGCAAATATTCAATGTTAATGCTTAATAATATCATTATTTTACCGTATCCCATTTCTTTGATCAAAGGCGGGTATCATTGAGGCTGGGTGTTCTGACATCAAAGCCACTAATAACTGTAAAACATCATGTATGTTTTCATCCTACAAGAAAGGATCAATAATATTTCATATGTTAAATTTAATCGTCCCATAAATGAAATAAAGAATGATTCTTATATCCATAAAACTTACCTCATGCATTGTTAATAAATAATTTAATATACTCTGAAGTTCATCTTCCTTGACTCCTCGGTCCTAATAAAATCCAAAATGTTAACCTATTAGTAAAGAAAACTATAGAAGGACTATTTTTTAAAATAAAACAAATTAGAGAGAAATGGAAATTGTGTCAGAGACTAAAACTTTCATATTTCATATAATAAAAAGAGTTTCAAAGTTATAAACCTTAAATATAACTAAATTTAAGTAAGCCAGTAACCACACTATCACATTTGAGTGGAAAATCACTAAAAAGCAGATGACAAGTATTATTAATTGCCTTTTTACTTTCAGATAATTTATGATTACCATCAAATTCCATCTTTCTATTTATTATATGTCAATTAATTTCCTCCACTCTATAGTGTATGTGTTAAAATGCAGGGCTCACATAGATAACTTTCTTTCCTATTCAACATATTTTCTCCCTGGGACAAAGATTTTCTTAAATAAAATATGATAAATGTAACAAAACCCAATCGACTACTTATATTATTTTGATAAAACTAAAAAATTTCTGCTATGTTATTTGTTGTTTTTATGACAGAGATTTGTAATTGTAATTCTCTTAGACATTAAGACTTAAAAGATACAATTTCTTTCAAAAATAAAAAAGCAAAAAAAAAAAAAAAATACTCCAGTGAATTACCTTTAATATAAGCTGCTTCAAAAAAAGGAGCATAAATGCTCGTAATGATATAATTTCTTTTTGTGAGGGTCGTGGCCCATCTAGAATAAAACAGAAACAATGCTACTTTAAATTATTTTTATGCAATTATTCTATTCAGATTTTTCTGTATTTCAGAGATCATACGTCAGTGTTTCCTACAAAGTCCACTAGATTATATGAGTTAAAGGCTTTCTTGAGAAAATTTCAACTGTGGCGTTATTTTCCTTTCCAAAATTCAAAATGCAACAATGAGTATATCAATTAAAAATGGGTTTAAATTTTCCTCTAATGTTGCTTTAAGGATGCCCCCCAAACCTGCTTTAGCCTGTGAGGTAGACAAACAATCTGGAAGAACATGATTTAGGAGTTACAATCATTGTACTTCACTTCACAAAATAGTTCAAAACCAATTCAGTTTAGAAAATGCTACTATATTTTTTTATAATAACATCATCAAATCCAACTTTTCATCACTTATCAATTTGAAAGTATTAATAACCAGCACTCCTCAAACTATGCATGGATGAAAGTTGAGAGAACAAAGGAAATAAATTCTAATTGAAAAATCAATGGGTAGAATATTTTAATAGTCACATATTTTATTATGTTTAGGAAAATAGCTTTGAACTCGTTAACCCCCAGGAAACTCTATCTATCTATCTATCTATCTATCTATCTATCTATCTATCTATCTACCTACCTACCTACCTACCTTCCTTCCTACCTTCCTACTTCTAAACTTTACCAACAGAATTCATTCTAGCTCTAAATCTATAATCTTCTGCTCATTAGAAATATTATAGGACAGTTGAAATCCATAGCTGTTATGAAAAGAATCTTAGAATCACAGAAACATAGTTGGAACTAGTCTCAGAAGACATTTACTCCAAATAATGATAAATCCTAAAATAATGCTAGATTCAGAATTGGAAATAAATGAACAAAGGCAAAAAAAAAAAAAAAGTAAAAAGAAAAATCAATTTCAGTTTTCAATGGAACAATTCAACTAAAGTCTTACTTCAAAATTCATAGAAAAACAAGGGAAGTTAGAAGTTATTAATCCAACTTTTAGTCAAATAGGATTTCCTTTTAAAATATCCAAGCTTCATCCTAAGTCCACATAAAGGCTTCCAATGATTGGGAGACTATTAATCTACTAAATCAGCTCTTTCCATTTCTAGACAAATCAAACTCAACTATTGAGAAAATGTTGAGTTTTGCCCCTGTTCTTAACTAAGACTGAATCAAACTCTCAAATTTCTATTTATTCTAAGAACTATGCTATGGCATTGAGAAACTCCTTTGTGAACATAACAGCTCTTTAAAAACCTAAAAGGGGATCTTTAAAAAAAAATTTTAAAGAAACAATTTTCTCTCCCCTTCCTTAAAAGGAAAGCTAATATGAATAGTCAAGCAATAGAAATTTCAAACTCTGGCCCAGTCCAAAAACATGGTTCTCTCAATCTTAAATTCATAAAGACAAGAAATTTTGAAAGACTTAAGAACTCTGAACAATATAGTGAACAACCACAATTCCAGAGGAAAGATGAAAAGCTATCAACTATCTTCTTGTGCCTGACTATGTATTTTCATCTTTTTCAACTAATTCCTGAAAGGAATGTTACCTAAAACTCATAATCCTGTTTTATCTCCTTTAGACATGCTACAATTTGTTTGTCGTTGCAAAAAATAAACAAGCCAGAATTAAATATAATAATATGCTAATATAGTCAGCAAAATAAAAATTAAATACCTATTATGCCCCAGATACTATGCTATAATCCCAAGAACAACAAGAAAGGCAAAAAATAGTTTATTCTCTCAAGTAATTCCCATTCTAATTGTGGAAAATAATAACACAAACAACTATATGCTAACAAAATATAAGGTGTTCGAAAATTCTTTGTACAGTTTTAAAATTTTACACATATAGAATAAATTAGGAATAATCTCAGAAATTAACTAAGATTAAGGAGAACTGACACTTGTTTCAGAAGTTGAAACTTTACCTGAGATTTAAATAAAAACAAGGAAGCTAGGAGGTAAAGATAAAAAGCAGAACATTTCGTATATGGGGAATAACCAATGAAAATGTCCAATGTAGTGTCATGTGAGAAAGACAAAGTCACACCAAGCTCTCTGTAATTACTTTCCTCCAAAAATGCTTTTAAAAAAAAAATCATTCTAGAATTCTGACAGGAATTAAAGACAAGCACAATAGCCTAGAGTTTATAAACTACATACACCCTATACCATTTTTTAAAAAGACATTTTTCCCTTTTCCAATTCTGTGGCATATATACTACTAAATATTAAGTTCCCCAGATACACTATCATTTTGTCTTACACTACCTCTTCCCTTTCTAGATTCATTCATTTGCTCAATTGCTACCTACCCTTAATCACTGAATGGGTGCAGTCTTAATCAAATTGAGACCTGCTGAAGACCTTAGATTAAAAAAGGCCAAGGTCTCCCATTTCATCCAGGGCAATCTCCCATCATCCTGATCTATGTCTTGCCACTGGACCCAGATAACTCTGGAGGAAAAAGTGAGGCAGATGACCTTGTATAGTTCTCCTTTACTTAAATCCGCATGCATGTCATAGCTCCCTGATGTCATGGAAGAATAAACAATAATAACAACAACAACTCCCATCTACCCCATAATATAAGAGCTTCTTGTTCTCACAGTTTAAAATGTCCCTTATTAGATTTGCCACAGGGAGCAAGAGAGACATTGACAAAGACAGAGAAACAGAGACAGAGACAGAAATTGAAGGAAGCAGGATAGTTTCAATAGTTTCAACTTGTGGGATTTGGGTCAGTCAAGACCCAGGGGTGGAAGGCATGTGTCAAAGCAGCCAGTCTGGGGGGGGAAGGAAAATATTATATTTATTTCTATCAAAGCCTAGCTCAGCACACAGCATAGAAAAGATACTTAATAAATATTCGTCAAATAGAGAAGAGTTATCTATCACCTTTGCCTTCAAGAAGAATAATTTTTCTTAGGAAACATTCCTTTTTTCCTTTCTTCCCAGAATAAAAATAATATTGCTAAAATATTTAGATTTTCAAATAATTAAGACTTCTGCTTTTAGGAAAGCAAACATTAGCATAAAATTTAACATTGTCTATTATATATAGTAAAGCAAATATGCATATTAATATTTTATACTTAATTTTCTAAAAATAAATATTTTAGTGAGTACATTCTGAAAAAAATAAAAGACATTTTCTATCAGATACCTCACCCTTCCCCAATATCAACAACTACTACTTCAGGCATCTATCATCAGAAGCAACAGTCAAATTTGATGTAAAACTATTCTCTATTTTTTCAGAGAATATACCATCAAAAGAGCTTGATTAGTGCTGTCTTAGAACATGGATCCTTAAACTTCTTCTACTCATAATCCTTTTTACTCAAGAAATTTTTACATGACACTTTATATATAGGCATATTAAATAGGTATGCAAATCAAACCTTTACTGATAATAAATCATAATTTCATAACCCTCACATTCACTTATGAGACTTCATTTAGGATCACAAACCACAGTTTTAAAAGCTGGGGCTCAGAAAAGAAGACAATTTTATTAATTCTTTATAATCAGAATCCTGACATTCTATGCGAAGAGAATTGAAATTTACTAAGAAAATGTTAATGTCTGTGAGATTTTTGACAAAAATTTTGACATCTAAAGTTACATACCAAAATTTCTTAGAAAACTTTTGGTATGAAAACAAACTTAATTCCCTTTAATTTTGATGAAAAATTCTTATTGTATATTCATTGCTCATGACTAAATTGTGATAATATAAAAATGACAATATCGGCTAAATTTATGTTTACAGTTTTATATCAATCAAATCACTCAAGAATTATACTTGTATACTTATTATAATAAATAATAACAAAATTGACTGGGAAGGGGAAAAATGGTAAGCTTATTAGTGAAATGTTGAAAAAATAATCAAATCTCCTTCTCATCTCCTGTTTCAAGATGCAACTCAAATACCTTCTATCTATTATTTTAATCCAGTTGCTAGTGTTCTTTCTCCCTAACAATCTTGTAATAATCTGTTTCATAACTTGTATTTTTACATGTTATCTCTCCCCATAGAAAGAATGGTCCTTAAGAGGAAAGACTTTCTCATTGTTTTATATTTTAAAGGCCAGAGTTTAGACCAGTTCCTGCAAAGTATCTATTGCTTATAGATTCCAAGTCCAACATTCTAAACATGCCTCTGCTCAACAATTCTTCTAGTCAAAAGCAACAGAAGAAAGAATGGCTGGTGAAATCCATTGTACTTTCTGTAGAAGAAAAACTATAAGATACACTGAAATGTACCACTCAGTGAGATCCTAAAAGTTAACCTTTTAGAATGTTTACAAGAGAATATTGTAATAAAGTGTTATAGAAAAAAGCTAAATCTCTAAATGCTTGAAAACCAAAGCACTAAAATATTCTTAGTAGAACAATTTGTTGAACTGCTTGCTTTAAAAAAATTGTTTTCTACATAAATTGTGAGAAGTGTTGGGCAAAATGACATAATAGTTAGCATTTATATAGCATTTTAAGGTTTCCAAAGATATCTACAAATATCATTTTATTCTACCTATACAACAATCCTTACATGCAGGTGCTATAATTGTCCTGATTTTATAGACAAAGGCAAACAAAATTTAAGTAAGTTGTTCAGAGTCACATAGAGATATTAAGTCTAAGATTTTATTTTTTAACTCAGGTCTTCTATTTCTAAGTCCTCTGCTCCATCCACTGTAGCACCTAAGTTTTCTCTATGAAGGATCCTAATAATGTAACAAAAAAATTGACTTCTTCACTGACACAATTCTCTATATGCCATTCCTTCATTCAACAAAGCATTCATCTATCTTGCATGTTTCCAACATAGTAATAATTTATCAAATTAGACAATATTTAAAAATAAACACATATAAGTAACACATTAATATTGCAATATTGTACTCACCTAATCCTTTAGGAGTAATACCACTACTATCAGCAGGATTAATAACCCAATAGTAATATTTCAATGTGTGCATTAGTTGTAATACTGTTCCAACTCTGCGTATGGTAGTGTAGATGGTAGCAGTTCCAATAAATTCAGCAGATAAATAGGTATACAAAGAAAGTTGAACCTAATAAATAAAACATAATATGAATGAATGAATGCCTAGGAATCAAGGGAACTGAAGGATAAGAATTAATAGTTATTAATTACAAATGTTTATTTTAAGTTATGTTAAATATTAAAATTTAAATAAATTTGAACACAATATTCAACTATCCCTCAAAATATTTGGGTATTTATTTCCCATTCAATTTCCTTCTATAAGGTCTCTATACTTTGCTTTGGTTGTCCTAAAATAACTGAGTTATTTCCATTAAATTGATCACTATAATTCATTAAAACATTCTCCCATCATTGGACATTTTTATTTTTTATAGTTTTCTTATAATAATAACACCACTAGAGCAATCTTTGAAAAGACCCCCCCCCAAAAAAAAACCCTACTGTCTTGGGTCTATTTCCAACCAGAGAATCTAATTTAAAAAGTATAACTTTTTGTAATTTTTACTGTTTACTAATAAATTGCTTTACAAAGGATTCTATTACTTTTTTCAATTCAACAGCCATGATAATGTGTTTCTATCAAACTCAAAAATATTAAATTTAGTTCCTTTAACTTTTTTTTGCCAAGTGGAGGACAATACCACAACATTTTTAAACTGCATTTCTTCATTAACGAAGATGAATTTCATTTAAACAACTACTAACACATTTCTTCTCAGACTGGCCATTTTGTTTGCTTCTTGAAGATTAGGAGTTTATGTAGTAAGCAGAGAATGTCTAAATCCACTTTCTCACCAAAAGGCTATATTATTTTCCAAAATATATCTTGCTAAAGAGTGAATCAATACTTCAATTTTTATTTTCTACACATTTACTGAAAACTGTTCTTTTGCATATATTTGCTGAATTTTGCTTCTTGGATGAAGTTCTCTGTTTTCCTTAATTTTAATAATAGTTTATGATATGTTTAAAAGAGGGAGTACATGTTTTAGATTTTAAAATAAGTTCACTGATCCAGTCAGTTGTATATATTTATTAAATATCTACTATGTGCCAGGCACCGTGTTAAATGCTAGATACACACATGCGCGCACACACACACACATATACACACACACATTCACAGGAAATATATTAGGAAACCAGGAGTATTTATGGGAGAAAGATTAGTTCAGTTTTCAACATGTTGAGGTTTAACATGTTAAGCACATCCAATTCAAGAGGTCCAACAAGCAACTATATATACAAATCTAGAAATCAGCAGAAAGCTTAGAGCCATATTGGTAGATGTGAGGATCATCAGGAAACATGATACTTCAATCCATAAGGCCTAATGAAATCAACAAAATAAACAGTATAGAAGGAGAAGAGAAAACGCCTCAGAAGAGAACCCACTTTAAAAAAGAGGGACACCCACTTTAAGAGGTATGAAGACCCTGCAAAAGAAATCTAGAAGTGCTCAGACAGGTAGAAGGAAAACCAGAAAAGAGAAGTGTCACAAAACCTAAAGAAAAGAGAGCATCAAGAAGAAGGCAAATGACAGTGCCAAAAGCTAAAGAGAGTCAAAAAGAATGAGAACTGAAAAAAGGTTATTAGCTTTAGCAATTTAAGAGATCATAATTTAAAAGATCTTGGGAAAGATCAGTTTCAGTTGAAAAATGAGGATGATTGCCGAGAGTGAAGAAGAGAGCAAGAGGCAAAAAAGTGGATGGATATAATGAAGACAGCTTTTTCAGAGAACTTTAATAAGAAAATGGATGAGAGGTAGCTAGATGGCACAATATGATAGAACACTGGCCATGAAATCAGGAGGAACTGAGTTCAAATATGGTCCCAGACACATTAACACTTCCTACCTGTGTGATCCTGGGCAAGTCACAACCCCAATTGTTTTGCAAAAGAGAAAAAAAAAGGAATGAAAAAGCATATTTAAAAAAAAGGAAAGAAAGAAAATGGATGAGAGATATGGGATAGTACCTATGAGTTATAAAAAGATTAAGTAATGGTTTCTTGAGCATGAGAGAACCTGGGCATTTTTGTAGGCAACAAAGAAGCTGGGAGAGATTGAATTTAAGTGAGGGAGTAGGGGTGATAGAAGGGGCAATCTACCAGAGAAGACAGAATCAAATGGGATCCAGAGTTGAAAGGAATCCTCAGAGACAATCTAAAGCAACCTCCTAATTAAGACATTATAAAACAAGTTATGTTCAGATAATTTAAAGCATGTTGCTTTTAAAATATTTAATTATATTTCATTTCTTTACGTTGGAAAAAGACATTTATACTTAAAAATAAATTTGTTCATTGAAACATTTCATTTTTAAAAAAGCAAAATTAATGATATGACATGATTTATAATAATAAAAGTGATGAAATGTATATGACAATAGCCTAGAATAATTTTTTGATTAGGGAGCAATAGGGAGCAAGTACTTTTAACTTAAATCAATATTCTCTGACAATGCCTAAATACACCTTTTCCTTATAAAACCACACAGTTTTGAGCATTAAAGTTATTCATCATGCAGTAGAACACAGAGCACTAGCAGCAAGCTTAACTTCAATTCCCACATTATTGCTCACTGTATCTCTGGACCTCATCTGTAAGGCAAATGGTGAAGGCCTGTCACCTCAAAGAACTACTATGAATGAGGACAGCCCTTTAAAAATTTTAAAGAATGATAAGTGTGAAATTTCAAAAGAAATGGAAAACTCATTTCCAATCAAGGTACTCTAACTGACTTTAGAGTCAATGTAAGGAAAGTTTTCCTGATACCAAGTAACTTTTACCACTTAAAATCTTATACCAATTACTTCTACTTGTGACTTCAGGGAGCAAAGAATAAATCTAATTTCCATTACACATGAGCAATAATAATAATTCCTACTTATAAAACTGAGTTTAAAAGCCTCAATTCCTTGAAGACAGGAATTATACCATTTTTTTTTTTTATACCTCCAGGAGCTCTATCAATTCCAAGCACATAGGCAAAATGTTTTTAAAATAAAAAAAATGAATTATATATTTATAAATTCACTCACTCATAAACATAGAATTATGTTATGAATTGTGGTTTCATTTTTAAATGTTTTTGATCCCAGAAATTTTAAGGCATTGTAAAATATCACTGTGAATTTTTAAGCTGCATCACAAAATGGCTAATGCTCATTAAGTCCCTAAATTGTATGAAAATCCTACTGTGATCACAAAGTAGCTTTACATAGTACTCCATCTCCTCCAAAGAACTCTATTAAAAATACTACCATTGCTGTTACATTGTCCTCTTTATCTTTCTCACATTCCTTACAATGTTGCTATAGATGCTTCGGTGGTTGGATTTTTTATTTATTTTTTTTTTTAATTGTGCTGAAGAAAGTATTTAAACTCAGATTTTCCTGAATCTGAGGCCAGTTCTACATTCACTAAAATTCCTTGATTTTCATGAAATAGTTCCTACAAATGTATCCCCATTTTGCAAAATATGGAAACTAAAGTTCAAAGAGAATAAAGAATTTGTCCATGATTAAGAGCAGATTTTTTTAGCTGGCAACAGCAAAACTGTGATTAAAATCCACATCTCCTGATTTTAAGTTCGATGCTCTTCATACTATCTAATAAAAGCTTAATACATTAAACACATTTCCTCTTAGTCCAAAGCAGTACAAAATCGAAAACAAATAAACAAAGAAAAAAACCTCCTTTCTATCAGGAAATGGAACTATATTGGAAAAAGCAAAACAAAACAAAACAACAACAACCAAAAAAAAAAAAAAAAAAAAAAAAAAAAAAAAAAAAAAAAAAAACCCTTCAGGATTTTTCTTTTTGATAGAAAATATGTCATAGTGGGTAGAAGATTTGTCATGTTATGTACAATAGCTGGGTCCAAACCTGCCTCTCATACATCTTGACTACTATCATGGGATGACAACATCTGATCTCTTGGTGCTTCTAGGCAACACTCTAAAATTTAAATTAGAGAGAAGTTGCTAACTACAACAGAAGAGTTTTATATTCCACACTAGTAATTCTAAAAACATGGAGGAAATCATAGGCCCAGAGAAAAATAAAAGCCTTCTATACTAAAAGCTAAAAATTACTTCAAAACAAAATTATTTAACATAAATTATTTAATATTAAAACATTATTAGTGTTTTGATTTAAATAGTTTAATCAAATATTAAATGGATTATCTAAATAATTAAAATTAGTTAACTTTAATTAACAATATAATAATGAATTGAACTATTAATTAATTAAATATTACATGGAAGTATTAAAACAAATGGAGAATGAATAATACGAATCAAATACCTTTGCAGGGGTATGAATCCAGATAGCTGGGTTGAAAAGTATGTGATCACAAAGCTGCTTCAGTAATGGTGCTCCATGAGATAAACCATCGAGATATTTTGCAAAAGACAAAAACTGTTCCAGAACTGCTCTAGTTATGTGAACCCTGGATGACTAAAAAAAAATAAAATAAAATAAAAATTTTATTAGAATTAAATGTCTTTCCAGATTATCATACTAGAAAATGTCAACAATAGTAAAAGAATAAGTTTTTAATCACATATAATACAGTTGAGTCATTTTTGTTTTCTCCATAATCTCTTTAGGCTCTGTTCTAAGATTAGTTTAATTATGTTAATTTGGTATGATATTTAAAATATTCTAAAGAAAAAAATTTTTGAGACTGTCTCAAAACTATTGCAGGAATAACTTGGCCAAATAAATTCAGTATATAAAAAATTTTTGAGACTGTGTCTCAAAACTATTGCAGGAATAACTTGGCCAAATAAATTCAGTATATGTATTGGTTAGTTGGTTGGTAACATCTTTTAATTTGTGCATAAACTGGACTGAAGTGAGGCAGTTGCACAGTCATCAGCCTCACTCTCTCTTTTAATGCTACCACTACTCAGTGTCAGTAGAGACAAGATGGCTGTTGATGACTGGAAATTGATTGCACAGGATGATCTTGGTGATTTCGATGTCTAACCAAACTCCAACGGCTCCACAGCACCTGCTTCACCTGCCTTCACAGCCGTTGGAACAGTGTTCTCATCTGTTCATTGCACCAAGGGAAGTCTTTATATGTGGGGGGTAGACACCCCCTAACTCACCACAGTGTAAGAGACCCTTTGGTTATCTTCAACCGGGTTTATCCTGCCTGCCTAAACAGTATACTGGGGTATGGCTGCTGTACACAGCTTCTTGGAAACAGGTGAGAGTTAGGTGAAGTAGGTAGGATACCAAAGGTAGAAAGCAGCCCTGTAAAGGACTTGACAACCTTCAAACCAGAGACACTAGTGTTTCCTGAGTAATGTTCTACACTTAGGACAATTTAAAAAAGTATAAGACAAAAATAAAGTTTCATTTTCAGCTAAGAAAACAAAATGGTGAAAAATATTTTGTGACTGAAGAGACCTCCCTAAATTTGGCTTTTTATGATTAAATTAACATAAACTTTAATAATGCATGCTTTCAAATAAAAACATGGCCAAGGAGTAACAAACAAGAAAAGTTAAAGGCTTATGGATCATACAGAAGCATTGTATTTATACAATAAATCAACTTGATCTAGTGAACATTTATTAAATGCCCACTTTGTGCTATTATAAGCTAAAGGTTGGAGATACAAAAAGAGACAAAAGATAGTCTCTGTTCTTGTGAAGCTTACTATCTAAAGGGGGAAACAACATAGAAATAAACATATACAAAAAAGCTATATGCAGGATAAATAGGAAATAATTAACAGAGAAAAACACTGGAAGGATTGGGGAAGACTTTCTCTTAAAGGTAATATTTTAGCTGGAGTTCAAAGGAAGACAGGGAAGTTGTCAGAGGGAGAGTATTCTAGTTATGAAGGAAAGGCAGAGAGAATGCCACAAGCCAAGACATACAATGTCTTATTCCTGGAACAGCTAGGAGTCCAATGTTACTTGACTAAAAGGTACATGTTGGATAGTAAAGTGAAAGAAGACTAGAAAGCTAGGTGCTAAGTAAAAAAGAATTTGAATGCAAAAGATATCATTCTATATTTTTTCCTAAAGGAAAAAGGATGTTGAAGTGGAATTTATTTGGAGAGTATGGTTGAGAATAGTCTGGAAATGATACAATCTGCATTTTACGAAAATCATGTTAATGGCTAAGTGGAAAATGGATTAGAATAAGGAGAGACTTGAGGCAGGCAGGTCCACCAGCAGGGTATTGCAGAAATCAAGTTTTAAGGAGCTGAGGATTTTACATTAAAATGTCAGAAGAGAGAAGAGGGTATATTCAAAGAATGATGCAAAGGTAAAATCATCAGGCTTTGGTAACAGCTTATATATGGAGGGTGAGAGACAATGAAGAATCCAGGAAGATTTCTTGATTTCAAGCTAGGAGGACTGAAATGATGGTTTTATCCCTTTATAGTAATAAGGAAAGTAGAATTAAGGAGATTTTAGGAGAAAAGATTATGGTTTCAATTTTTGATATATGAAATGTAAGATAACTGGACATCTAGTTCAAGATGTCTGAAAGGCAACTGAAAAAGTGAGACTGAAGATAAGCAGAGAGACTGAGGTAGGAAAAGTATATTTGAGAATCATCATAAAAATGATAATTACATCAAAACAACTTTGAGAAAGTAGGCCATGAACATGGCAAGTATCAAGTAACTTTTAAAAGATAAAATTTATTACACTTTTAACAGATATGAAATGAATGGTTAATGATGTATTCATCATTTTTTGGATCCAAGTTTGATGACATCTGGATCAGAATCTTTGCTCAAATCAATAACAAATCATGAGAATAAAAATAAAGAAATAGTCAACTGATGGTAGTCCTACTTGATCTATGTAAACAATATGCTAAAATATAGATAAAAGGGCAACAAATATACCTTTTCTTATTAACTTAGCCACAGAACCTATAAAACATCTCAGCCAACAAACATTTTATCTTCTTAATGATTAAATAAATAAATAAATACACTGAAAATTTAGCATTTTAAATTCTGGGCAACTAAAGATGAAATCAGAAGAACAGACACAAAACAGAAGAGATCTGTAAAGATTTTTTTATGCTAAGCACTTAACTGTATCAATGGAAGAGGAACCAGCAGATTTAGACTTACATGAGAAAATAGAAATAGCACTTAACTGGCCAAAAACACACACACACACACACACACACACACACACACACACACACACACACACACACACACACACACATATATATATAGAATGGAGGCACATGCTAGGGATAACAAAATGTTGAGGAAGGTAAGGATTATAAAACAATCTGAAAGAAAGTAGGCTTCCAAATCCTGGACAATTTAATCATGAGGAAGCTTCTTGTTTCTAGAACTACATTACAGTTGGACTATAAATATTTTGCTTATATATGAAACCTTCCCTCTGGAATTGACTTCCTTAGGGTATGTGACCAATGGTGCAATTGATGGTGCAAAGGATATGAACAAATTTTATGATTGTTCTCATATAAATACAAACTGCTTTCCAAAATAGTTGAACCAAATCACATTTTCATTATCAGTGTATTAGTGTGCTTGTCTTCTTCACGGCGTCTATTTCCATTATTAACCCAATATTATCAATTTGATGAATATAAACACCAAAGTTGTTTGAATTTTTTATTTTCCATTTTTTAATGGAAAAATTTTTATTTTATTTTTAAAAATTATTTAAATTTTAAAAATTATTTAAATTATTAAATTTTAGTTAAATGCTTTTGGCTGTGGCTTACAGGGTTTTTTTTAAAAACTATTACTATGTCTTCATTTTTCTATTGGAAATGTGTTTTTTATACATATTATATGTATATAATATGTTAATTATTATATATTATATATATAATATATTATATATAATATATAATATATTATATATATATTATATGTATAATATAATATATAATATATATTAATTATATATTAATGTATATTATATGTATAAATATGTTAATTTAATTTATACATATTATATGTTAATTTTTCAGATGGAAACAATATTTAATTCTATTTTCCCACACTTTAAAATTTATCCTTGACACTTCTTGCATTGAGTATGTTAACTGTAAAATCTATTTCATTTTCTGTTATTTGTTTTCTGCCCTGTCTTTGGTTATGAATCCCTGAGAGATGCCTCTTTTTAATTTTTTATAGTATTTTTTATGATGATATGCTTTTTACATATGGATAACTCACTAATTTGGAGTTTAACTACATAAAATACTAATAATCCTAAATCTATTTTTACAGCCAAATTCCCTCAAGAGTTTTCACAGCAGATATTTTGTTAAAAAAAAAAAAAAATCCTTTCCCTATTAGTTTATGATCTTGGGTTTTATTGTTAATATTCTCCAGGTGTTCATAGTTAATTAATTTTTCCAACAATTAAAATTGCAATTTTAGTGACAGGACCACATATCATTACTTTCATATGATTTGACTTTTGTTATTATATCTCCGTAAAATTATATCATGCTTGTTGATTAAAGGGAAGTGAATATGTTATTTATAAATTAAAGTTATAAACAAATGTTATTAAACATCTATTTAAACATATTTTCCAAATGTCTTTAGTTTTTTTTGTTTGTTTGTTTTTAAACAAATGATCTTGAGCTCTTATAGTTTATCTCCCAACTCTCAAGTCACAAATTAATATCAACTTCCAGTCATAAGCTATTTGGTAATCTATTTACACAATATCCAAAATGAGGCTATCAATATTTATTGTAGCCTTCTGTGAAATTATATTACTCACAATATCACTTCTCCTAATGAAAGGGAAACTAACAAATCAGTTCTTGTCTTCCAATTTAAAGCATTATTTACAAAATGCTTCAAAAGAAAGGAAGAATGTACCCTACCAGAAAAAGCGAGCAAGTGATGATTCATCCAAATTAGGCTGCACTGAAATAAAACATCAGTACCATTTAGTGGACTCTCAATTTATGACTGTACTTTCATTAATATGGTTATAGAAAAGACAATTTTAATCTCAATTTCTAGCACACTGTAATTAAAGAGTAGAAATAAGATGTCTAACAAATAGGCACATATCTATATATGCTTTGTTTGAATCATTTTTATGTTTTGATGATTTCTTCAAATTTAGATAATCCATAAATGCTTTCACTCAGAATATGGAGCTTTTTGCAAAATAAACATTGGTAAATGCTTTCTCACCAAAATAAAATTTAAATAGATTTAATTTACTTATTAAATGGATTTATATGGAAATTATCATTAATACTAATTTATCTACAAAGATCAGAACAAAAAGCAAATAGGAAAAAAAAAAGAAAAAAAAAAAGAAAACTTTCTAGTAAATACAGAAGAATATTAAGAATTAAACCTAAGTTATATTACATGTAGTTAAGTACAAAAGTTTATACATAAAGAATATGTTAACATAATAATAATAATAATATAAAGGGAAAAGGGTCTCAAGTAGTATTTACTTCAAGTATAGAAAGGAAAATTCCATAAATATATAGCCTTTTTATTTGATTTTATAATGCAAAAGCTAGGACAAATCTAAAACAATGATGTATTTTGGAAAGATTGTGAACAACAATGTGTTTTAAACAACAGAAAGACTATTTTAGGAACATAATAGTTAAGTTTAAAACAAATTACACTACATGAAAGATGAAATAAAGTAAATGAACTTTTATAAAAGTACCTTTGTGAATTTGACTTCTAACATTCTTTTACTCAAAAAAATTTAATAACTTAAAATTGTAAGTCCATATAGCTACACGTAAATCTTATTTAAATCTGTCTACAATATAAAATGCATGACGGAAAATAAATAACAGGACAGGAGAGAATTAATAAAAATAACTAAAATATAGAAGATAGTTTATCTTCCATATTTTGCAGTTGCATAGTAAAGACCATCACTTACCTTTTCAAGTAGGTAACCAATGACTAGAAAGCCTTTTCCACCCAGCATCTGTTCTTGCATGGCCACTGAACTCTTCAGCAATTCAACGAGGAATGCCAAAAGAGTCGCACTGTATACAAAGTATAGTTATATAGATAATGAACAAAATTGGATTATACATAGATTTCTATTTATACTATTATTTTATTGAACAAAAGATGGCAAAATAACATTCAAAACTACTAAGATAAATTTATTTTCTCATTACCTTTCTCTAAAAACAAATATGAAAAAAATTACACTTTCATTCTTTAAATTTCAATTACAAACTTATTTCATATTAGATACTACTTGATTGTCATAATGCCATGTTCAACAAATAGAACATAGACCTTGGACAAAGACAAGGTTCAAAGCTACAGACATAGCTCACATTCTTATTCTCTCTCTCTCTCTCTCTCTCTCTCTCTCTCTCTCTCTCTCTCTCTCTCTCTCTCTCTCTCTCTTGCACACACAGACACACACTCTTTAAGTAAATACAAACACACGAAACTCTAAAGTTGTAAAAACACATCAAAGATAACACTAAAGACCTGCTTTCAAATTATAAAATACCAATGTGCTTAAAATATAAGCAAAGGCATGACTTTTAAGGAAAACTTCTATTATGTAAAACTGGGGAAAGAGGTAGAGATTATATTATGTTACATTATATGTAGCACAAACATATGCACATACATGTTATATATGTGCATTCATTTTAACCAAAGAATGAAAAATGGAAAAGATTAAAAATAGAAATTATTAGATTTCAAGCAAATGAAGATGTACATACAAATATACTGAAAAAAATACGTGCATTCATTAAATTTTATCAAAAAAATGACTTGTCAAATCAACCAGAAAAAATAATTTTTTAAAAAGATTGTTAACATAGAAATATGGTAGGATCGATTATGAATGTTTTGATCCTTTATGTTCCTTACTACAGAATTATAAAAATCAGTAATTTAAAAGATTCACTAATATTAAGAGAATATTTATTTACAATTTTTAAATTTCTATCAAATACTTTCAAAGTGACATTCCATTTATTTCACTAACAGAAGCTAAAGTAATTTGAAAATTGATTTTAAGTTAACAGTTAAAAATTTTATGTCCCATAATCAATAGAAAATTTAATTATAGGGTGAAAGGTTGAAAATTATCCCAGAAATAATTTTACTCTATGTGGTCATCCTAAACAAGAACATTTTGCATGTTTCTTTACAATTGCCATATAACACATTCTTTTATATTTATGTTTAATAATATTAATCATGTTCAAAGTCAGACCTACAATTAAGGATAGAATTAATTTCAATTAGAAAAAATAGAAGAATTGGTGGTATATTTAATATGAGTGAGATAAAAACTAATATCCAAAACTCAAAGACTCCTTTACCAGAAAATAAGGTCTTATATACAAAACAGCAAAAGTATTACCTGGCCCTGCAGTGTCAAACCACCGAAATTTAATTACTAAACAATTTTGCAATCAATAATTTTCTAGTTTTTCTCCTTCAAGGTGTTGATAGACTTTTCCCATAAAGACACAAATACTGAATTATCAAATTAAAGCTAGTAAGAAATCACTTCCATATAAATGAAACAAGCAAAAAGGCAAGAGCACTTTGCAAGTTGTTAGCTTCTTAAATGCTATTGCACCTAACACTTCTATATGATTGACTGCAAAGATCAATAACACCTGTAGAATGTAGATTGCATGATTTTGTAACCTATGCATGAAATTCAGAGATATGCGAATTAGGGAGGAAGTGAATATAGTTCCTAAATATTAAAATTTCCAAAAAGAAAAACAAGAAAAGCCTCACAATGGTCCATCAAATATTGGATACTAGAGATACCTCTCCTATGTAGAATCACTATTAAATTACACTGATGTCAGGAGTTTCCTCATTTTGTTTCATGACTAATGCTCTTCAAAAATCCAATAAATTAAATCTGACCTCCAAACACTATGGACTTTAAATCACAAAGAAAAAAGCCATTAATTTCATTATCTCTTACGCCCAAATCTTCAAACTTAGCTAGCTGGGATTTTAAAGGACTTCAACATCAATTAAGTAAGCAACTGAAAAGACAAATGCATTTACTAAATAAAATCTTTCAGAACTTACGATGCAACCAATGGACATGTAAGCAATACCATATCATTTTAAAGAAACTTCAATATAGATTTGATTTGACATGGTGGGAGTAAAAGTAATTAGATGGCCATCTTCCAAGTGGAACATTTTCAAACAGAATTTAACAAACTTACCAGTAACTAAAATTCATCGGTTTGCTTCAGGGCTCACATTAAACTTGCAAAATTCTGTGTACTGCCATACAAAATTTCTCTCCATTCTTGCCTATTTCCAACTCCCCTAGATACAAAGGCAAATATAAAGGATACTTCAGCCCATTCCTATACTCCTACTTTCTGTCTAGAACACATCAGGTCGTCTACTGAGCAACTAAATATATATACCAAATAACAAGTATCCAGGTCAACCAAAGCTAATAGGCAAAATAAAGCATTCTGTTGAAAAATTTAACAATACTGGGAACTAACTTTCAGTAATATTTTATCTAAGAAGCAAAAAATATATTAATCATTATATTATAAAATTGGTAAACTTTTCAACAGATAGCACTATACTGTAATAAATTCTTGAAATAAAAAAAAATAAATTCTACTTTAGGAGTGCTTTTTCTCACCTATCTCTTAAGGAATATGGATGGCATTGATAATCTAAAACTAAAATTTTCCTTAAAATTAATGAATTCTAAAATCTGTAACACATTATAATAAACCAGGAAGTAATATTTCTCTGAAATTTCACACTTTTAAAAAAATTTCTTGGAAATAATCAAGAAAACAGAATGACAACCTTCCCCCCAAGTTTCTTGTTTATTGCCTCTGTCTATATCTCTCTGGCCTATTAGTCACAGACACTCTTATATTCCTAGCATATATGGAAAATACTCAGAAAACATTTAGAAACTATGTATGAAGCCAAGTTCTTCTAATTAAACTTTGGCCTATATTTTGATGCTACTAAAAATCTAGTAAATATGAATTCTTTAATAATTATTTAGAAATCACTTATATAAAATTATTTTAATGTTTAATAAAATTACCAGTGAGAAATGCTTGATAAATTATATACATGGTAACCATAATCTCAAGAGTTTTAGGAAATGTTGACTTTTTATTCATTACAGGAAACAGAATACTGTGAAAAACAAAACAATTGGAAAACACTTTGATTTAAGAAGAATGAATCAATAAGGTCAATGGTAATATGAAGAAAGTTGCCAAAGGGCAAAAAGCAGAGGTTTTTAACTTGCTTTTTGTACTACAACTGACAAGCACTATAAAGAGAACAATCCAATAGATACTATATAATTTTAAAATGGAGATAAACTCAGTAAGATGGATTCTGATATTTATGATTCCTCTTTTTTAAGATATTTAAAAGTTTAAAGTCATTTTTAAGGCTGGTAAAACCTATTAGCAATAGAAAATGGATTAGTGGTTTCATTAAGATCAGAATAAAAAGTTTCAAAGGGAATTAAAAAACTATAGGCAAAAGGAAGAGGAGAAACACAATAATGCTTTACTTTGGCATATGCTGATAATCCAATGAATTTTGGCACTAATAAATGCTTTAGGAAAATTGTATAGCATTCAGAACATATTCCACTTCTCTAGAAAGTTATAAGAAATGACCTGAGGAGTTAACTAATGCCTTCTAAAAGCAAAACCTGTCCTAAATAAAGAAGCTACCAGCAACAAGAAAAAGTCAGCATAAAGGTCACAGTGAAGATCATTTTTCCTAAATTTAGACATATTAATGCTCCCTAAAAGCAGGGTTTTTTAATTTTCTTTTTATCCTCAGCACCAAGCTTTGAGATTGGCACAGATGATTATAGATTCTCAGTAGAGTCAAACTCAAATACAGAGAGATCCCTCCTGACCTGAATACTGATTTTAAAAAATTACAAATTATTGTGTTTTTATTTATTTCCTTAAACACTGCCTAATATGGGGGCAGGTAGGTGGTGCAGTGGATAAGGCACTAACCCTGAAGTCAGGAGGACCTGAGTTCAAATTTGACTTCAAACACTTAATACTTCCTAGCTTGACCCTATTGCCTCAGCAAAACAAAAACAAAAACAAACAAACAAAAAATGGTTGCTTAATATAGTTTTAATGCAGTTCAGGCTCCATCAAGAGTTGTGCGGGATCTAAGTCAGACACTTCAATTCTAGGCCTTTCCATTAGTTATCTGACCTCTTTATCTAGAAATTTAAAGGGGACTGATTGACTAGGATTCCATAGTGGCTCTCTTTTAAGTCCAACCATATCCAAATAGAATACATGTTTCAGTATCTGAACAAAATGATAACAATCTTCAATATTGCAGTATTTTTGCCAATGAGAAAATCCTAACATTAGAGATACAGTTTTTTGTATTGGACAAAAACACTTATCATTGACGTACATATACTTGTTTAACATGACAAAATTTTAGATTTAGGAAAGTTATTTCAATAGACTATAAGAGTATAAAGTCAGAAAGATTAGTGCTAAAAGGGATATCAGATATCCTTTATCCAACACTTTTATCAGAAAGGCTAAGTAATTAAAGTCCAGAAGAAAGTGACTTGCCTAATGTCATACTGCTAGTAAGTAGTAGGTGGGAAAGGTTCTATAATTCTAAATATGGCATTCATTTCACTACTTAACAATTCTGACAGGTCCAATTAAGTTTGAAAAGTTCTGATTATAAGCACTATAACATACTATATTAAAAGGTAAATCTCATTGGATTTAGAATCCAATAGTAAAAGGCTGACCATATGTAGTCAAAAGATCATAGTTTGGGATTTGTGGAATTTTTTTGGTCACAGGAATCAGCTAACGGAATGATAACAGACAACTAATAAAGCCTATATACTATGATGTACAAGAATTTGCAATCTACATTACTGTAAGGACATTCACATCTATAAATTATAGATAATACAATACAATAGAAAGTATTATGGAATGTACAGGACCTCCTTACTTGGGACTTTCCTGTCCCAAAGGGTCTCATAAACTTACTTCCTTACTTGCTTCTCCTTTGCTTTCCTCTACCCAAACCTAAATGCTTCCCCTCATCATATTTCAGCTAGATATTAAGAAACCCAATTAAATTAATCCACACTAATAATAAATGACTCATATCTCACACTCTTCATTCTGCTAATGGTATTTTCTTATTAATACCAGTTTTTGGTGGGTGAGGATATATTATTATCAAAATTCATAATCTGCCTACTCCAGCTTATTATATCCTTAAAAAAAAAAAGGGGGGGGGGGAATGTAATCTTTAGTACTTTGCATTTAACAGGCAGCTCAGGCCTCTATCTACAAGCAAGATTCCAGTATGAAAAAGAGGAATAGTATGAATGTCTATGCAAAGACCATAACTATCTCTTTTTCACTTGCAAAAAGAATCAGTGATTTCTATTTTCCCACCTATTCCCATTTAAACAGCATAAATAGTGAAACATGAGGATCAGGGGGGCTTCCAAAAAGTATAAGTACTGTTTTGACTTAAACTGAACATGTCCCAGAACCTCAGTGATTGATCTGTCTTGGTATCTAATATCTAGAGTAGCTGTACTTCTTATCTAGTGGATTTCACATGTTCACATTACAGTTATTACTTCTGAGAAAGGAGAAAGGAATTGATCCTGACCATTAATAAATGGTTTCTGTTATACTGTGAAACCAGGGCTCTTCAGGGGAACCTCAACATAGCATGCTGCTCTATAAAAATCACACTATACTCTCTAGATTCTTATTTCTAAGGAAATCCAGATTATCCCCAGGACTAGTACCCAATCTCTTCCTTTGCATTCCTGGGAATACAACTGTAGTTTACTGAATGACTTTGACAACAAGAAAAAAATAAATAAATAAAAAATTTAAGAGGAAAAGTAAGTAATGGTAATATTTGATTTAATCAATTAAAAGAAATGTTTCTGGAAAAACAGCAAAATAGAAAAAAATATAAGTACTGACTCCAAAAAATCAAATAAAGCAAGTAGAAATGATACTGAAAAAAGTATCAGAAGTGAAGATAGATCATGATAAAAATGGATGCTAAAATAAAGCTATGATTTTTAAAAATAAAAAATTAAACTAGGAAATTATTACATCTCCAACCCCAGTAAACAAAAGCAACTAAACCCCCCAAGCCCCATTCCCCCAAAACATTAAAAATGCACAATAAATATCCAGGGGAACATAGGTCCTTGAAAAATAATATCCTATAAGTTTGAATATAAATCATGCCAAAAAATTCAACATTAGTACTTTTGAAAGAATTGTTAAGGGCAGTGAATAAAATGCTCAATTTTACAAAATATTTTATTTCTTAAATATTAATATTAAATTGTATTTTAATTTAATTAATATTAGTTTAAATATTAGCTAAGTATCTGAATTAAAGGTGGTTTGTATATGAATGAGTAATTTGTAATTATGCAATATGAAACTTAAAACTTCCAAAATATGAGTAAACAAACAGAAAAGATGAATTGACTTAAAAATAATGTATATAGCTATTTATATGCTGTCTTTCCCAAATTTGTCCTTCTTTTTATATCCCCACAAATTAACAATTAAGTAGTAAGCATTTAATAAATTCTTGCTGACTCACTCACTAACCACACAATATATGGAGAAGTTTCTTCTTTTACCAAAGTTTATATGACAGTGAACTTTTACAAGTTTAGTATTTTAATGATAACAATAACAGTTAATGTTTACATAGGTCAGGAGCTAAGCTAAGCACTTTACAATTTTTATTTCATTTGATCCTCACAACAACCCTGAGAGATAAGTCCTATCATTATTCCCATTTTACATAAGGAAACTGAGGCTTACAAAGGTCGTGTCTAATGCAGGATCTCAGAACTAGTAAATGAATGTCTGATATCATATTTAAATTTAGGTCTTTCTGACTCCAAGCCAGAGGCTCTATCCACTGTGCAAACTAGCTGCTTCATTTTAAATTCATTGGGCAGATTGGCTATTTAAAAGAAATTAACATTTATATTTCTTTAAAGTGAGAAACTATGTCCCAATTTCATATAAATTTAGATTTCAGTATATTTAAAATAGTGTGCCTGGAATTTGAGTTTCTGTTCAATATGATAATTCTCTAATAATGTAAAAAATAAGGAAAATGCTACAAATGAAGAAAAGTAACCTAAAATTAATGTCTTTAAGTGCCAAGTAAAAACCTACAAATAATTTAATACAACAGAACTGTTACTAAACAAAATATTTAAAGGAAAATATAAAGATTAAACTATTAAAAGACCTAAAGAAAAAAGCAAAGAAATAAGTAGCTTTAATAAAAGATGGCTATGGTGTTGTCTGTATATGATAAACATTTCACTAGTCTTTTCATACATACACAGAAATACACAACACAAATAATAATATATAAATTTTTTGACTCAAAATATTTCTCAGGGATTTTCTGCACAAAAGCTAAAAATGAAGCAAGAACGAGTCACATTAAAATAATAAAGTAACAGAATAGGATCTCTAAACCAAAAAAGCTAGTGAAACGATTATATTGTAATATTTCTATTAAATTAAAACTCCATGACAATATTCTCACTCATTTTTTCAACTCTCAGATAATTAAGTATGATGCCCTGCACAAGTCAGGTATACAAACAACATTTGTTAATTCAGTAAAGCCATAAAGGAACATATAAACATAAATGAAGCTAAAGTATCAACTGCACTGTTCAGCTATTTTGGAGATCTTTATCTCTAAAATGTAAAATATTTTTGGTAGAGGGTTTTTCAAAATTTGTTTAGTTCTACTAAATAACAGTTTAATATAAAGCAAAGACAATGAACAAAAATCACTAGTAGTTACGCCAACATCTGCAATAGATATGATAGAATATAGGAAAGACTAGCTTCCCTGTTCCTATTACTTATTTCCAACACTTTAAGCTTCTTACTTTCTTCTTTCTTGGAGTCCTGAACTCTATGTATCTTTGTACAACTTAGAATTTCAAAGTATTTTAAAATATATTCATTACTGCTTGCATGTAAATATTATTTACTACTATAAATTTACTATAAATATTCATTACTACATGCACATAAAACTCTGATTTGGACCACCAACAAACAATTCCAATACATATATACTTTGGGGAATAATTTTTCCTTTTCTTCCAAAACTGCTGTTAATCATGGAAAAAAATTGTATAGAAATGGGGAGACAAAAAGGAAATTTATATGTATATTCATGACTTAAAATTATAATTTTATGTTTAATTAAGTTTTGATTAAGATTAAGATTAAGTTTTGAAGGCTGTGGCCCCAATGATTGCTATGAACATTAGAATCTACATTGTTTGTGGCTAAACATGATCAGTTCATATATTTTATTCAAATGAAGCGTTTTTTGGTACCTAGGAAACTGATCTAGTCATACATTATAACATGGTCAGTCTTAATGTTTTATTTAAATGGAATATTATTTGAAAGGTAGAAAACTGATCTATTCATACACTATAATTCCTAATCAGAGTTTTCCAAAACTGGATAAGTCAAGGATATTACCATGCTCCCAGTCAATCAGGCTCAATGAGGTATCATTCTCAACTCCTCAATGGCTCTCATTCCTTCATACCCAATCAGCTGTCAAGTTCTATTTTTTCTAAATTCTTAATAAGTTCCATTCTCTCTTCTGACACTTTATTTGTCACAAAACAGTTTCTTAATGTCCTTTGTTGGATGTTTACGCAGGTGATGCCTGGTGTCCCCAAGGCTCTGTCCTAAATCTTCATCTCCTCTCACTCTGTGATATAATAATACTAACATTTATAGAGCTCTTATTAGGTGCCAGAACTTAATAAGTGCCAGAACAAGCAGTTTACAATTATCTCCTTTCATCGTCACAGCAAATATGAGACGAAGGCACTACAATTATCCACATTTTACAGAAGAAAGTGAAGCAAACAGAAGATGCCACCCAGCTAGTAACTATCTGAGACTGCATTTAAACTCAGGGCTTCCTGACTCCAGGCACCGCAATTCATCCTTTAAGTCATATTTCAAGCATCATTTCCATGTAGGTGATTCCTAGATCTATCTATCCATCCCTAATCTTTTCTGCACTCTAGTCCAACATGATGACTTCCTACTGGTCAATGTAAACATCTAAGTTTTAAACTCAAATATCTAGGTCCAAAACTAAACTCACAAAATGTCTCACCAAACCCAACTCTTTCCGTATTTCCCTATTACAATGACAGATACCATCATCACTCAAGTCACCCAGGCTCACCTCTTCAGTACTGATTTCACCCTATTTTTATTTCATTGTCTGTTTTTCTTTTTTATAACAAATTCTTTTTGCTCCTCTAACATTGTTGCCACCTTGGTATAAGCCCCTTGTTCCCTCATACCTAAATTACTGAAATAACCTATTGGTTGGTCTTCCTGCCACAAGTCATTCCCAAGTCTAGTACATACCACTCAGCTTTCAGATTATTCATTCTAAATAAAACTCAGGTCTCACTATGCCACTCTCTTGTTCAATAAACATGAGTGATCATCTGTGGACTTCATGATAAAATATAAAAACCTCTACTTGGCTTTTGATGCCTTCCATAATCTAGCTCTTCTTATCTTTCTGGTTTTATCACACTATTCACCCCCACATACTCAACACTGGCCTCCTTGTTGTTCCTCAAATAACATCTCTCAATTCTAGGCATTTTCTTTGTGGCTGTCCCTTTCTGCTCGGAATGCTTTTTCCCCTACAAATTTCTACTTCCTAGATTCTCTGGCTTCCTCACATTTCAGTTAAAGTGCCATTTTTATACAAGAAGCCTTCCATGACATACCATAAAGCTAGTACTATCTCTCAGTTGATTATCTCCAATTAATCATGAATATATGCTGTTTCTTGATAATGAATATCATGCTTCCTTAACCCATTAGATCATGAATCCTTGAAGACAGGGATTATCTTATGATTTCCTTTGCATACTCAGTGCTATCTTAGCACAGTGTCTAAAACATAGTATATGCTTAATATATGTATGCTCATTGACTCAATAATTTTATAGAATGCTTTAGGTCCTCTTCAAAGGAAGTCTTTCAATTGAAGATAGTTGTCCACTTGTAAGAGATGGTCTTAGTTACAGAGAAGTTTGATAAATGATCCAAGTTCCTTTTTAATTGTGATTGCCTATAGTCCACTTGTCTGCACTGAGAAGTAAGGGAGGAAAGAAGAGAAAGAACAAGAAGGCTAGAGTCATTCAATATTATTAACCCCAAGTATTATAAGAAATATTTATGTATTTCTAATGATAAATGTTGAATATAGTCGGGTAAAGACACAATGAGTATAAACAAACCACTTTTTATTATTATGTCAATTGAGTCACGATCACAATGATTGTCATAAAGATCAAGTCAATGAAATAATTTTGATCTTTTTATTTCCACAAGTTCTATCTATATAAACTCATATAAGAATAAATAAAGCTATTATACTAACAACAAAAAAAAAAGAAAAAACAATTATTCACTACAATAGAAATCATAATGTTTAAAATAATAGAAAAAGGAAATGGGATTAGTCATAATACAGAGGAAATAATCAAGGAAGCTACATTAATAGAATTTAGTAGCTTTTTTCTACAACATATATATTTCTAAATTCATATATAACTCAATCAAGCGTTAGACAGTCAACTTTATTAAATAAGCTATTATTGGTCAATGATAACCATCAATCCTATAGTTATAAAACTTGCTATTAAGGAATTTAAAAATATATATATATATATATATTTTTTTTTTGGGGGGGGGTGTTAAATATAACTCTTCAGAGGGAAAGAAGTAATTTCAAAAACAATAGAAGATATATCCAGGGACTGGGACTTCTGGGGGTGGAGCCAAGATGGTGTAGAGGACACATGTTTCTTTCTGATCTTCTCCCAAGATCCTCAGAATAATTAGCAAATCCAGCCTCTGAATTAGTTGGCAGAATCCACGAATATTGGGAGTGCAACAAATGAGCAGTGGAAGAAAATTTTGAAGATTGCCAGAAACGATCTTCTCAATTGGAAATGGAGGAAGGCAGGCTAAGTGCAAAGTTGGGGCAGAGCGAACTCAGTGGGGTGATGCAGACTCCACATAGTAGTACAGAATCCCTGTAGAAGAGAATCTACAGAGAGGAATCTAGAGGAATCTACAGCATTGTTGGCAACTCTGCCCTAGTTGCAAGCCAGTAAATCAGCAGAGAAATTATAAAACATCCAACACAAACACAAAACATAAATAGTGAACTCTGAAATACCAAAATTTCATGGGAACCTGGCACCGCCCACCCAGCACCAGAAGTCAGTCAGCACTAACTCAGCACAGCCTGTGGCACTTGTAGAGGAAACATGGAAAACCTCACTACCCTAAAAGCTGTGAAATGATAAAATATAAAAATCTGTACTTGGCTTTTAATGCCTTCCATAACCTGGCTCTTCCTATCTTTCTTAAGTTTTGAAGTAAAGCAAAAAAGGAAAAGGAAAAAAAAGAAAAAATAAAATAAAAAATAAAGAGGACTCTGACGATAGACAGCTTTTATGAAGAACAAATTTCAAACCCTGAGAAGACTGAAAGCAGATTGTATGCAGATGGAGCCCAAAAAGGTGATAAAACTTAGTATCCATCACACAATGCTCTCCTAGGGGAAATTAAAAAGGATCTTAAAAGAGAACTAAAAGAAAAATGGACATGAGAAATGAAAACATTAAAAGAGGATTTGGAAAAGGCATATAACTCATTAAAAGACAGATCTGATAAAAAAGAAAAAGAAAACAACTCCCAGAAAAACAGAATTTGTGAAATGGAAAAAATTCCATAGAACAAAATAACTCATTTAAAAATTGAATTGGACAAATACAAAAAGTAAAAAAAAAAATAAATAAATAAAATAAAAATAAAAATAAAAGAAGAAAATAATTCATTAAAATTCACAACTGAACAAATGGAAATAAATAACTCAATGAGACAATAAGAATCAATCAAGCAAAACAAAAACAAAACAAAACCAAAAAAAAAAAAAAAAAAAAATGTAAAATACCTAATTGGGAAAAAACTGACTTAAGAGAATAGATCTAGGAGAGACAATCTAAGAATTATTGGACTCCCTGAAAACTATGATGAGAAAAAGAGCCTACGCACTATTTTTAAGGAAATCATCAAAGAGAACTGCCTGGATGTCATAGAATCAAAAGGTAAAAATAACCATTTAAAGAATTCACTGAACACTTCTTGAAAGATACCCCAAAATTAAAACTCCAAGGAATATTGTGGTTAAATTCCAGAACTATCAGACCAAGGTAAAAATATTACAAGCAGCCAGAAAGAAATAATTCAATTACTGAAAAGCCACAATAAGGATTACTCAGGACTGAGCAGCTTCCACTTTAAAGAATCAAAGGGCCTGGAATCTGATATTGTGAAATGTGAAAGAACTTGGAGTGCAGTCAAGAAAAAAATACCCTGCTAAACTGAGCATTTTCTGCCAGAAGATGGGCATTCAATGAAACAGGTGAATTCCATTGATTTCTGATGAAAAACCAGAACTAAACAAAAAATGTGATTTCCAAATATAAAACTCAAGAGAAACATAAAAAAGTAAAAAGAAAAGAACTCTTGAGAACTGTGTATGGATATACACAGAGTATGCATGTATAATATGATTTTATCGTCATATTTTTAAAAAAGAGATAGAAAGGGGATTGTACTGGAAAAAAGGGGAAAGCAGAGGTAAAATGAGGGAAATTACATCACAGGACAAGGCAAAGAAAATTTATTATATTTGAGGGAAAGAAGGGAGGGGGATGAACATTATGTGAATCTTATTCTCATCAAAATTGGCTCAAAGAGAAAATAATTGACATATTTGATTTCACCAAGAAACTACTCTCACTGTATAGAAAAGTGGGAGGAGAAGACTAGGATAAATAGAAGGTAAAACAGAAGGAAGTTATAAGAAAGGGGGAGGGTCTCTCTAAAAGGGGAGGACTGTTTGAAGCAAGTAGTACTCATAAGTAAAATATTGGGGAAGAGGGAAAGGGGAAAAGGAAAGAGAAAAGCATAATTTGGGGTTAATTAGATGGAAGGAAATACAGAATTAGTAGTTTTAACCGAAAATGTGAATGGGGTAAACTCTCCCAAAAAGCATAAACTGATAGCAGATTGAATTAAAAGCCAGAATCCTACAATATGTTGTTTATAAGAAACACATTTAAAGCAGAATTCATTCAGAGTAAACGTAAAAGCCTGGAGCAGAATCTATTATGTTTCAGGAGAAGTCAAAAAAGCAGGGGTAGCCATCCTGATCTCAGAACAAAAAAAAAAAAAAAAGATTTAAATAAAAGAGATAAGGAAAGAAACTAGATCTTTCTAAAGGATACCACAGATAATGAGACAATATCAATATTAAACTTATATGCACCAAGTGATGAAGCACCTGAATTCCTAAAGAAGTTAAGAGAGTTGCAAGAAGAAAAATAGACAGCAAAACTATAATAGTGGGACATCTCAGCCTTGCTCTCTCAGAACTAGATAAATCAAACAACAATATAAATAATAAAGATCTTATACAGGTAAATAGAATACTAGAAAAGTAAGGAATGATCGACAGAGAAAATTGAATGGAGACAGAAAGGAATACACTTTCTTCTTAGCAATTCATGAAACCTATACAAAAACTGACCATATATTAAGCCATAGAAACCTCAAATTCAAATCCAGAAAGGCAGAAATAATAAATGCATCCTTTTCAGATCACAAAGCAATAAAAATTACATTCAATAAAAGGTCAGGGGGAAATAGACCAAAAAAGTAATTGGAAATTAAATAATCTTATCCTAAAGAATGAATGGGTGAAACAGCAATATTGAAACAATCAATATTTTCATCCAAGAGAATGACAATAATGAGACAAAATACCAAAATTTGTGGGATGCAGCCAAAGGAGTAGGAAGGGAAAATTTTATATCTCTAGAGGCTTACTTGCATAAAATAGAAAAAGAGAAGATCAATGAATTGAGCTTGCAACTAAAAAAGCTAGAAAAAGAACAAATTAAATCACCCCAATTAAAAACCAAACTTATGAAAAAACCAACAAAATACATAAACCCTTAGTTAATTTGATTAAAAAAAGGAAAGAGTTGTTAGTCTCAAAAATGAAAAGGGAGAACTTTATACCAATGAATTAGAGCAATAATTAGGAGTTACTTTGCCCAACTTTATGTCAATAAAATTAACAACCTAAGTGAAATGGAGGAATATCTAAAAAATATATAGATTTTCCAGATTAACATTAGAGAAAATAAATTACTTAAATAGTTCCATTTTAGAAAAAGAAATAGAACAAGCTATTACTCAACTCCCTAAGAAAAAAATCCCCAGGACCAGATGGATTTACATATGAATTTGTAAAGGTCAGGAACTCAGTATGATTGATTTAATCCTACAATAAGGTGTTAATTCAGTGGAATTGATAAGACAATGGTTATCAAGTTGAGCATGTCAGTTCTCTAGTTCAGTAAGATTGATTTAATCTTACAACAAATAATGATTCGCTAGTGATATAAAGATTGGTTTTTACTCAGTATACTGTAATGATGTAATTGTAATAGAGTGTATATACACTGGGAACAAACTCAGCCAGAGACAGACTTCAAGATAGAGACTATCTTGGTGAGTCTCCTGCCTCTTGCACGTTGGGAAACACTGGTTCTGACTGGAGACAGATTCGAGGATAAAGAACCTCCTGGTAGCTGTCTTGAATCCTTCACTTCTCCACTGAGACAAGAGAAACTGCATCTTGGACCAGCCTCTGTTGGCTGCCTTGCTCCTGCATTTCCTCCACTGAAACCAAGACCCATTCTGGAGGGCCTCCAGAAAGCTAGCTGGGTCCCAGGCAAAGGAGACAAACTGTGAAGGAGATAATAAAGACTTTGGACTTTATCCCTGACTATTCTCGTAGTGATTATTCTGCTGAAATGAAGGCTAGTCCCAAGACCTCTGGAAAGCTAATCATAGTATTACAAGAATTCTAGGAAACATTTAAAGAACAATTAACTCCAATACAATATAAACTACTTGGAAGATATAGGGAATGAAGGAGTCCTATCAAATTCCTTTTATGACACAGACATAGTACTGATAGCTAAACCAGGTAGGACAAAAACAGAGAAAGAAAATTATAGACCAATCTTCCTAATGAAAGTGATACAAAAATCTTAAATAAAATATTAGCAAAAATATTACAGGAAATCATCCCCAGGATAATACACCATGACCAATGCAGGGCTGGTTCAATATTAGAAAAACTGTTAACATGTAACCAAATTAACAAAAACTATATAATTATCTCAATAGATTCAGAAAAAGCATTTGATAAAATCCAACACCCATTCCTATTAAAAACACTAGAGAATATAGGAATAAATGGATTTCCTTAAAGCAGTCAGTAGCATCTATTTAAACCATAAGCAAGCATCATACTTTGTTTTTAAAGAAATGTGCATGACAACATATTAAATACAGTCCTGCGAGGAATAGAGTTGAATAACCAAGGGCAGTTTTGTCTAAGGGAATAGAGGTGAATAACCAAAGATGTTTTTGTCTTTGGAATTGTATTAAAAAAAAAAAAATCATCATCAGCTATATGTTATCTCCTTGATGGGACACATTTTCAAACACATTATCTTGCTAATTCTCTTCTGTAATCTTCAAAATTTAAGATTCAGTACTTAGCACAACTTCTTGCATATAGTAAATATTTTAATAAATACATGATAGATGGGAAAAAATTATGACCTAACTTATTTTAAGACAAATACTTAGTCACAGATTACATAGCAACTACTATTTCTATATTAAAAATTTTGTTCAAGGGTAGGCCAGCAGTGTTGCTACTGGGTTTGTATCCCAAAGAGATCTTAAAGAAGGGAAAGGGACCTCTATGTGCAAGAATGTTTGTGGTAGCCCTCTTTGTGGTGGCCAGAAACTGGAAACTACGTGGATGTCCATCAATTTGAGATTGGCTGAATAAACTGTGGCATATGAATATTATGGAATATTATTGTTCTATAAGAAATGACCAATAGGATGATTTCAGAAAGGCCTGGAGAGACTTACATGAACTGATGCTGAGTGAAATGAGTGATTTTCGGAGCAGGAAATCATTGTATAATTCAACAACAATACTATATGATGATCAATTCTGATGAATGTGGCCATTTTCAAGAATGAGATGAACCAAATCAGTTCCAATAGAGCAGAGCAGTAATGAACTGAACCAGCTACACCTAGCAAAAGAACTCTAGGAGATGATTATGAAACACTACATAGAATTCCCAATCCCTCTAATTTTGTCCGCCTGCATTTTGGATTTCCTTCAGTCTAATTGTACACTATTTCAAAGTCTGATTCTTTTTGTACAACGAAACAACTGTTTGGACATCATATATTGTATTTAATTTATACTCTAACATATGTAACATGAGCTAGAAACTGGAAGTTGAATGGATGCCCATCAATTGGAGAATGGTTGGGTAAATTATGGTATATGAAGGTTATGAAATATTATTGTTCTGTAAGAAATGACCATCAGGAGGAATACAGAGAGGCTTGGAGAGACTTACATCAACTGATGCTGAGTGAAATGAACAGATCCAGAAGATCGCTGTACACTTCAATGCTGTATGAAGATGTATTCTGATGGAAGTGAATATCTCCAACATAAAGAAGATCCAACTCACTTCCAGTTGATCAATGATGGACAGAAATAACTACACCCAGAGAAGGAAGACTGGGAAGTGAATGTAAATTGTTAGCACTACTGTCTCTCTACCCAAGTTACTTATACCTTCGGAATCTAATACTTAATGTGCAACAAGAAAATGGTATTTACACACATATATTGTATCTAGGTTATATTGTAACACATGTAAAATGTATGGGATTACCTGTCATCGGGGGGAGGGAGTGGAGGGAGGGAGGGGATAATTTGGAAAAATGAATACAAGGGATAATATTATAATAAAAATAAAAATAAATTAAAAAAAAAAAACATATGTAGCATGTATTGGTCAACCTGCCTGATTGGGGGGGGGGGGGGGGGGTAAGGGGATGGAGGAAAAAAAAAATTAGAACAAAAGGTTTGGCAATTGTCAATGTTGTAAAATTACCCATACATATATCTGGTAAATAAAAACTATTATAAAATATTAAAGAAAAGAAAAAGGGAAGGAAGGGAAGTGGAACGGGGAAGGGAGAAGGGGAAGGGAGTGGAAGGGAAGGTGGAAAGGGGAAGGGGAAGGGGTAAGGGGAAGGGGAATGGGGAAGGGGAGGGAAGCAGTTAGTAGACTGGATTAAAAGCAAGAATCCTACATATTATGTTGTTTACACCACTTGAAGCAGGGCGATATATACAAAGTAAAGATAAAAGACTGGAGCAGAACCTACTATGCTTCAGGTAAGGCCAAAAAAGCAGGATAGTCATCCTGATCTCAGATCAAGCAAAAACAAAAGTTGATCTAATTGGAAGAGATAAGAAAAGAAACTATATATTGCTAAAGGGTAGCATAGATGATGAAGCAATAACAATACTACACCTACATGCACCAAGTGGTATAGCATTAATCAACTCTCTAAGAAAAAATCCCCAGGACGAGATGGATTTATAAGTGAATTCTATCAAACATTTAAAGAACAATTAACTCCAATGCTATATAAACTATTTGAAAAAAATAGGGATTAAAGGAGTACTACCAAATTGCTTTTATGACACAGACATGATACTGATACCTGTACCAGGTAGGATGAAAACAGAGAAAGAAAATTATAGACCAATCTCCCTAGTGAAAATGATGCAAAAATCTTAAATAAAATATTAGCAAAAATATTATAGGAAATCATCTCCAGGACAACACACTATGACCAAGTAAGATTTATACCAGGAATGAAGGGCTGGTTCAATATTAGAAAAACTATTAACATGCAACTAAATTAACAAAAACTATATGATTATCTCAATAGATGCAGAAAAAAGCATTTGATAAAATCCAACACTCATTCCTATTAAAAACACTAGAGAGTATATGAATAAATGGACTTTTCCTTAAAATAGTTAGTAGCATCTATTTAAAACCATCAGTATCATATGTAATGGTAATAAACTGGAACCATTCCCAATAAAATCAGGAGTGAAACAAGGTTGTTGACTATCACCATTACTATTAAATATTGTATTAAAAATGCTAGCTTCAGCAATAAGAGATGAAAAAGTGATTAAAGGAATTAGAGTAGGTAATGAGAAAACCAAATTATCCCTTTTTGCAGATGATATGATGGTATGCCTAGAGAACCCCAGAGAGTCTACTAAAAAGCTATTAGTAATAATCCACAACTTTAGCAAAGTTGCAGTATACAAAATAAATCTACATACATCCTCAGAATTTTTATACATCACTAACAAAATCCAACAGCAAGCGATACAAAGAGAAATTCCATTTTTTAAAATATTAAATTCCATTGAAAATAACTATCAATAATATAAAATATTTGGGAATCTGTCTGCCAAGGGAGGGTCAGGAACTATATGAGCAAAATTGCAAAACACTTTATGCACAAATAAAGTCCGATCTAAAACATTTGGAAAAATATTAAATACTGTTAGATAGGTCAAGCGAATATAATAAAGATGACAATACTACCTCAACTAATTTACTTATTTAGTGCTATACCAATCAGAGTCTCCAGAAACTATTTTAATGACTTAAGAGGAAAAAAAAATTCATATAGAGGAACAAAAGGTCAAGAATTTCAATGGAACTAATAAAAAAATAAAAAAATCAAATGAAGGTGGCCTAGCTATAACTGATCTAAAACTATATTATAAAGCAGTGGTCACCAAAACCATTTGGTATTGGCTAAGAAATAGACTAGCTGATCAATGGAATAGGTTAGGTTCACAGGAAAAAATAGTCAATAACTTTAGCAATCTAGTTTTTGACAAACCCAAACATCGCAACTTTTGGGATAAGAATTCACTATTGGCAAAAACTGCTGGGAAAATTGGAAATTAGTATGGCAGAAACTAGGCACTGACCCACACTTAACACTGTACACCAAGAAAAGATCAAAATGGGTTCATGATTTAGGCAGAAAGAATGAGATTATAAATAAATTAGAAGACCTTAGAATAGCTGACCTCTCAGACCTGTGGAGGAGGAAGGAATTGAGATCAAAGAAGAACTAGAGATCATTCTTGATCATAAAAGAGAAAAATTTGATTATATCATGTGGTGACTGCGCTAGCACACTGGATACCTTAGAATCAGCTAGAGTCAGGATAAGCAAAAGTCTTTATTCTTGGTCTTTAGCCGTAGAAGTAAAGAGAGTGGACGCGTAGAATCTCTGTGATCTCACCTAGTCCTTGTCTCTCTCTCTCAGAAGAGAGATGCTAGTCTCACTGTATCTCCTAGCCCCTCCCACAATTCTCTGTATACAACAATTGATTGAGCCAGTACAGCATAGTGGGAAGGGCCATTTTCCAAGTATAAGCTAATAGAGTATTCTCCAATCAGTAATTAGCCTCAAGTGCTAGATTATCTGGCCCCATTGCATTGACTCAAGAGTTTTAGCCCTTCACATCATCAAATTAAAAAGCTTTTATACAAACAAAACTAATGCAGATAAGATTAGAAGGGAAGCAATAAACTGGGAAAACATTTTTACAGATAAAGGTTCTGATAAAGGCCTCATTTTCAAAATAGAGAATTGAGTCTATTTTATAAGAAATCAAGCCATTCTCCAACTGATAAATGGTCAAAGGATATGAACAGGCAATTTTCAGATAAAGAAATTGAAACTATTTCTAGTTATGTGAAAAGATGCTTCAAATCATTATTAATCAGAAAAATGCAAATTAAAACAACTCTGAGATACCACTACACACCTGTCACATTGGCTAAGATGACAGGAAAAGATAATGAAAAATGTTGGAAGGGATGTGGGAAAAGTGGGACACTGATGCATTTGTTGGTGGAGTTGTGAAAGGATCCAACCATTCTAGAGAGAAATTTGGAACTATGCTCAAAAAGTTATCAAACTGTGCATACCCTTTGATTCAGCAGTGTTTCTACTGGGCTTTTATCCCAAAGATATATTAAAGAAGAGAAAGGGACCTGTATGTGCAAAAATGTTTGTGGCAGCCCTTTTTGTAATGGCTAGAAACAGGAAATTGAATGGATGCTCATCAATTGGAGAATGGCTGAGTAAATTATGGTATATGAATATTATGGAATATTATTGTTCTGTAAGAAATGACCAGCAGGATGAATACAGAGAGGCCTGGAGAGACTTACATGAACTGATGCTGAGTGAAATGAGCAGGACCAGGAGATCATTATATACTTCAACAACAATACAATACAAGGATCAATTCTGATGGAAGTGGCCATTTTTGGCAATGAGAGGATCCAAATCAGCTCCAATTATCAGTTATGAACAGAACTAGCTACACCCAGAGAAAGAACACTGGGAAATGAGTGTAGACCACAACATAGCATTTGCACTCTGTTATTGCTTGCTTGCATTTTTGTTTTTCTTCCCAGGTTATTTTTACCTTCTTTCTAAATCCGATTTTCTTGTGCAACAAGATAAGTGTATAAATATGCATGCATGTTTTTAACATATATTTTAACATGTTTAACATGTATGGGACTGCCTGCCATCTAGGGGAGAGGGTGGAGGGAAAGAGGGGAAAAATTGGAACAGAAGTCAACGTTGAAAAATTATCCATGCATATGTTATCAAACAGGCTATAATTTTAAAAAAAATTGTTCAGAGTACAATAATGATATCAGATTACATTTAAGTATAACTCTCAATAAAGCAAGAACAATACCCTATAGAGAAAAAACAAAGGTAATAAAAATTATAAAGAGTAACAAATTAAGTTTGTATCACAGCAGAAACAAACCACACAACTACTGTATTTCTTTACATAATATACTGAAACAAAAAAATAATCAAACATCTGGCAGTTGCATGATATAATTTGAGTCCCTTTTTTATTAACTCTTATTTGATTGAAACAGATATTATATTTCTATTATGGGCAGTATTATTGAGATTGTTTTACTATAATGCTATAAGCTGAATGAGCAAAATGAAAATTCAATAACAATGGCTTTTTCATTACACCTAAATTTACTAATTAGTCTCCAATTTAAAAATTATCAAATATGAGTTTCAAATATGTGTGTACATATACATACATTTACTTATTTATTTAAAATTCATGGCATTTTCCTGTATTGATATCCAAGTAAAACAATGATGTGCCAATATCGCATTTCTCTTTTAAATTAATCTAACAACAAATGAAATTTTCATATATAGCTTTCTCATTTCACGTTTTTTTCTAGCATATATTATTCTAATGTGTAATATTAAATTGGACTGCATTAATTGAATTATTTTTAAATAGAAAAGCAACTTTTAAGAATTTGCTTCTAAAACCATCATTAATAAATGGTGTTATGTAAACCATGGGCAGATCACATTTTTTTTTTTTAAATATAATTAACAAATGGTAAAAATCTGGCTGGAAAACCCACTAATCTATATGCTTCTTACCCGGTGCCCTGACAACAGAATTACAAAGCAATTTCATTAAGATAAAATTATATACCTTTCAGTCAAATAATTATATAAATAAATAAGCATTTTCTCAATATTCTTTCCAATTAAGCAAAATTCCTATACGTAACCCAAATGAAAAAAGTTGCAAAGGTCACTGTAAGCCTACACTTTTACTCTAAATTGTATCATAGAGCTTGAACTGATAAGAATTTCTAATAGCATATCTAATAAGTATTCCCCATTCAGGTGGTTAGGAAAGTCTGAGTGTCTTTAGAACTTTACATAACATTTCAAAAGTCATGAACCAGATTTTAAGATTTGTTTAAAAAAAGTACACCACCAATGATCTCAAAACTGTTAAATATCAATAACTGTATATACATATAATTAAGAAAGCTTACCAAACTGTTGTTTCCATTTGACTATCATTGAGTTGACGGTTGTCCAGTTGTGCAAAAAGAGGAAAAAGTACTTGAATACCTCCAATTGAATGAATTGCACTGTGAATTGAGTGTGTTACTATAGCTTTCACATCCTGTTTAAGAAACAGAATAAGCATTAACTATTTAGTTAATATTGCCATAAGCATGTACTACCATATATTTACAAATTAACATACAGGCAACATCCTTTATAAATAGCCTGTAAATCTTAACATATAATTATTAAATATTATAATACAGAATAGCATAACATAACATCATATAAAAATAGAAGTAGGATCATATATTGAACTGGACATGGATCAAGAAGGGATCTGATAGTCTTTCTAGACCATCCCAATATTTTACAAAATTTTACAGATGAAAAAACTAGGACCCCTGAAAATTCAACTTGAATGTATGAACTAACCTCTAAGATCCTTTTCTACTCTCAAATTCTATAAACAATTTGCCTAACGTCATGGTAGTGATGTGTCAGAATTGAAATATGAATCCAGGAACTTGGATTCGTAATTATTATATCATACTGCTTATATGAAATAAGTAGGTTATACTAATAAAACTTTACATTCCTAACAAAGAGTCTAATTAAGCTATATATTGTAATTATTCAGAAAGAGACAGTGTTCAATTACTACTAAAAAGTGATAAGATAAATTCTGAAACAGAAGAAAATCCTATCCCAAGAAAATAATAGATAATAACTAAACTTAGAAAAGTCAAAAGTTAAATGAGGGCAAAGATTATAATGGTAAACATTAGATTATGTCTTTTTTAACACTGAACAGAGCTTGAAAACCAACCTGGAGCATGAGAGCATGAGGAGAGTGTACAAAAATAGATGCATTTTCTTTGGGTGATGATTCTAGACATAGCTGAGCATCAGTAGCCTTAGCATTATATGTAAAAGCAATACTACTTGCAAGTTTCCCATCATATAGAACCTGTTTATGATGTTCAGCAAGGTGAATATCACTCTCAGATTTAAATTTGAAAGTGCTCTGTAAAAAACAATAGGAAATTAATGTTCTGAAATTAAAAACAACAAAGAATATTCAGTCATTTTTTTCCCAATTGTCAAGCACTGCTCTCCCTGAAATTTGTTCCCTTAAGAAAACAAGAGTAAAACAAAATCTTTGTAAAATATTTTGCATAGTTAGCAAGACAAATTGCTTCACTGGCATTATCCAAAAATACTTGTCCGATTTCTGTATCCTAATTCTAATTCCAATACTTCTTAGGCAGACGGTTAACAAAATGCACCATCATTCATGTTCTAGGGTGGGTTTGTATACATCAGACTTCTCAAGTCTTTTAGAGGTGTTTGTCTTTACAATGTTATTATCATATAAACTAGTTCTTTTTCCTTCAGTTATTCTATATTAGTTCACATAAATCTTCCTAGATTTCTTTTAAACATTTCCTTTATGCATTTCTTATGGTACAACAAGTATTTCTTTACAATCCCATGACAATTTTTTTTAGACTTTTCAAAACTGATAGGCAACTCATTAATTCCAGTTCTTTTTTATTGTAAAAATAACTATTACCCCACATACATACAGAAAGAAGGTAGAGGATACAGGGACAGTCAGAGATAGAGAGAATACATATAGTTTTTTTTTCTTTTCTTTGGTATATAGGCCTGGTAGTAATACCCATGAGCCAAAAGTTCTGCACTGTTTAAGGGAGCTGTTTAAATTGCTTTCCAAAAGAATTGGACTAATTCACAATTATTTTCTTGTACTCCTTTCAACATTTGTCATTTCCCCTTTTATGTCATTCTTGTCAATGTGATTGGTGTAAAGCGGGGCATCAAAATTGATTTCATTGACATCTCTCTGATTATTAGTGGTTTGGAACTTTTTTTCATATTTCACGATATTTTGAATTTCTTCTTTTGAAAACTTTCTATTCAAATCCTTTAATCATTTGTCAATGGACAAACTGCTTCCTTATTTTTATAAATTTGAATTCCTTTCATATTTTAAAAAATAAGATCTCTATCAGAGAAATTTTTCTGCAATGATTTTTTTTGTGCCTAATAAACTACCGTCCCTCTAATTTTAACAATATTGGTTTTATCTGTGCCATAACATTTTAATTTTATGAAATGAAAATTGTCCAGTTGATCAAAAACTACAGAGGTAAATATTTAACAAACAGCTCCCCAGGAAAAAAAAATATAGATGACAAACATTTTTTCCATATCACTTCGTGTCTAGACAATCAATATAATAATAATAAGTCCAGCCTTTATTTATCATATTTCCCCTATTTCTGAGATCAAACTGTACATACTGAAAATTTAATAATGTTCTAGTTCATATTGTGCCAGAAAACTGGCTAATTTAATCTTCCATGATTTGTTCTAACCCTGGTTTGATCATTAACTCTTCCCCTATGCATAAATCTTTCAGGAGATATTTTGTTTGTTTGTTTTTTAATATACATAATAAATTCATTTGAAACTTAAGTGAGATGAAGTTCTAGTCTAAGTCTAATTTCTGCCAGATTCCTCTCCACATTTCTCCCACATTTCTCAACAACAATATTTGTTCAATAGTGAATACTTAATCCAGTAAGTGGGGTCTCTAGGTTGATTGAATCAAACTATATTAATATATGATTTTAACTTCTGTACACTGTATTCCTGATCTTTTCCAGTGATTAACTCCCCTATTATTTAACTAACACTATGTCATTTTGATTATTATTGCTTTGTAAGATATTCCAAGATCTGATTTCCTTCTTTCCTATTTGTCTCATTATTTCCTCTATATCCTTTCATCCCTCCAGCTCAATTTACAAAATAATCATGTATTAGACTGATTAGTGTGGCACTGAATGTATATGCTTAATTTAGGGAATACTCTTATTTACTTATACTCTTTAAATCTGAGAGATAAAACATGCAGTCACTGAAAATTGCAATTCAAAAGTCCTCTAAATACATCTTCAATGCAGCAATCAGGTACAGAGGTGGCCTGGGTTTTTTAAGATAGCACCAGCTGCACACACAGGAATAATCAAATAGAAAAGGCTTTTAGTAAGGTTTAACTGTGTTTGGAGAAACATCACCAGATTGGACATAGTAATTTTGAAAGACTTAAGTATCAAACACCAAGTATTCGAATACATGTTGATGAAAGAAGTATCCACAGAGATAAAATTATAGACCCTTAAAAGTATGAAGTTCATTCAAACTATTCCTACTTATATCTTAATTTTTCTTCTATGCTTTAAGCATTCAAAAATGTGACAATTATCAACCTTGCTTTATTGTATAATGCCTGTGGAGTAAGTTACAAAACTTTAACTAAATTGAATAAAGACAGAGATTGCCCTTTGTGATACAGAGAAATTATTTAATTTTTCATTATTCAAGACGAAGCTTTTCCAAGTCCCCTCTCTATCTCCCATTGATACATGATACCTCATTCATCCACAAGAGAATCTTACTTCTTATTTTAATCAAAAATAACTAAGAGGGCATCTGTCCTGATTTTTCATATATTTTCTATTCTGACATAAAATCCCTTTATGCCTTTCCAGTCTTGTTCTTTGATTCATTAGTTACGAAAGAAATTACTTTTCTCTTTAATTAGCCTTCATTTTATTTTTAATCAGCCTTAAGTAAATTCTTTCTGGATTCTCTGAAAAATTGGCCCAACTGTGTATGTATATATCTGTATACAAATGTACAGATACATTTACATGTTTCTGTATTTATCTATGTATATTCACTACCATCTCCTATAGATTAATTTTTCTCTATATAAAAAAGCTCTGATCAAGATTTCTACTCCTAAGGCTTCTCCCAAATAAGACTTCAACGTTGTCTCTCTCTGGGGAATGTCTACTTGAAGAGTTCTCAAATAGAATACCACTCAAACATGCCCCTCCTCCAAATTCCCCTATTTCTGTTGAAAGACACCACCATCCTTCTAGTCACCCTTGTCCACAATTTTAAATTTGGATATAATAACTGACTCTTCTCACTTCCTTCGATCCTTATGTCTATTTAGTTGCCAAATTATTTTAATAATATTTTCAGAATACATCTTATATGAGCATTCTCTTTACTCTCAATATAAGAAATCTGGTTCAGACTTTATCTCTCAAGTGAACTATTTAGAATAAGTTTTAGTTAATCTCTATCATGACTGATCATCTCCAAACCACTCTTCAACCAGCTGCCTACATTATCTTCCTAAAACAAGGTCTGGCTAGCTCATTTTTTTCTGCTGAAAAAGCTAGATGGGTACCATGGATGCATCACTGGGCATGTAAGTCAGTAAGAATGAAGTTCAAATGTGCACTCCCACTTGTTAGTTATGTGACCCTGAGCAAGTCATTTGACCTTTTTTTACCTCAGTTTCCTCCTCTGTAAAATGAACTAGAAGAGGAAATGGAAAAGTACTCCAGTAACTTTGCAAAGAAAACCCAAAAAGGGGTCATGAAGAAGAGAATACAATTTAAAATGACTAAACAACAATAAAATAACAATCTCAGTTTAACATTTACAGGCTTCTAAAATATGGTTTCAACTATTTTTGCCATCTTATTACCTTATTATTTATTCAGATTTCCATATTTTACCTTGTACTTGAATAATTCTGAAAATATTTTTTCCAAATGGAATTTTTTAGTTGCTTCAAATCCTGTCTATATCACTTTTTCAGTAAAATCTTTCCCTAATGCTATTATAAATATTCTCTCTTTTCTCAAATTAAGTGTATATTAATATTATATATTATTTATAAAATAGAAGTTTCTTAAGAGTAAAGGCTATTTCATTTTTTTCTTTTAATCCTCAAAACTTGTAAAAAAAAAAAAAAAATTACCAAAATATCTTTCTTTCGTATTGCAAATTTCAAACTATCATTACAGATTCTTCTTCTTCTTCTTTTTTTTTTAATAGCTTTTTATTTACAAGAAATATGCATGGGTAATTTTTCAGCATTGACAATTGCAAACCTTTTTGTTCCAACTTTTCCCTCTTTCCTCTCACCCTTTCCCCCGATGGCAGATTTGACCAAACATGTTAAATATGTTAAAGTATAAGTTAAATACAATATATGTATACTTGTCCATATAGTTACTTTACTGCATCATTACAGATTCTTTAAACCATAATTGAAAGTTAAATAGGATCTTAGAAGTCTTTTTGGTATGGCTAATTCTTAACTGCAAAAAGAGAGTGACCTACTTTTTTTTAATCTCATGAATAGAATATTTTATAACATTTGCCACAATCTCTATAGGTGGAGAATTTTAAGGTATGGTTTAAATCCTTCCTATTTTAAAAATAGATCACCTTATATTATATTATTCCTACCAAGCTGGAAACATTACAGTTAGTTAAAGGCCTAGTAATGAAAATTCATCTGAGAATTAGTGTAATATCACAATACTCAGAAATAATATCCTAATATCAGAATAATTATCAGAATGATCAATATCCTAATATCAGAAATGCTCAATCAGCAAAATTTTGGTCATTAAATTTGAAGATTAAATAACTAATTAATGAATTAAATAATTCATGAAAAACATCTATTAAGAATCATCATGTAATCTGTATGAATATAAATGATAAAACAATGAATATTTTGAAGCTTTTTTTTTTTTTTTTAACTCTTTTGCAAGTTTTTTGCTAATCATTTCAATTTCCTGGCCTCTTTCCAAGAAGATCACCTGAAGAGATCTCTATATAATGCGACAATATCTCTGCAATATGAGGATATAAAGAATTCATTGTGATATGATAGAAAACTCACTGGATTAAGAAATCAGGATGAATTAGGGTTCTTTACCAAACCTCACATTAACTACATGGCCTTGAAGAAACTATTTAATTTCTATGAGTGCTGGTTTTCTCATTTTTTTTCCCACAAGATAAACTTAGAAACTATAAGCTCCCCTTCAGTTCTAAGATCCAATCTTTCAACCTAAAATGTCCAATTCCTGCCAAGCCATGAAGATTTGTTCAATTTTCTGTTGCAACATTTAACTATTCGATTATTGACAAATAGCTAATAATCATCAGGGAACTACTCTAGAGCTTTATTAAACATGGTCACTAAGATCCATATAGATGGTCTAACTTCCAAGAAAACATTTCAACCAAAAAAGTCTTACATTGAAAGAGAGTGTTGATTTGTCAGTAACCCCAAATATTCAAAGGACCAAATTTAAACTAATTACATACATATTTATGCAAAATATGTATATAAAAGTATTGAAGACTGAATGATTTGATCATTTGATTGATAACTCATGATTTCTTTATTAATAATCCTCTCATTTTGGATCATGCTTAAAAATGTATTATTTTAAAAACATGATAAAGTACAAATCATTACCATAATCTGGAAATTCAACTGGTTGCAGCTAGAGGATGAAAGGGCACAATTATAACATAACTATGCTACAAAATTCAAAATTTCTATATCTATGATTAGTACTGTTTGTATAAAATAAATCTGAGGATAAGTTTGATTCCCTACACTGAAAGAGTTTTAGGTAATAAAATAGTATGACTACACTTCTTCCAATAAGCTCATTTTAACCAAAAAGAAAAGTTTTACTTTAGAATCTCAAGACATTTATCACAAAAAAAAGTAACTCTTATTTCAAAGACTATTATGAACTACAATTTATACAAAATCTTTGTTCATTAAGCCTAGGTTGTTCTTTTACTTCCAGGATTGTTCATGATTCCTTAGGTCAGTTGGAAAGAAGAGTGGTAAGAAAGACATGAGACACTTAAATGTTTTAACTGAAATTGAAGTTAATAAATTTAACTCTTTTAGATGCCCAATGAAAACATTTGTTCTATAGCTATACTTGACACTTTATAACTGCATGACCCTGGAGGTAAGTCATTTAATCCTGACTGCCTTGAAAAGAGAGAGAAAATAAGAGATAAAATCAATTATAAATTAATCTCTACCCTTAAAAAAATGAAATCAACTAACTATGAGGTACCATTTCAAACTTCTCAGATTGGCTAAAATGACAGGGAAAAAAAAAAAAAGATAAATGTTAGCAAAGTTGTGAGGAAACTGGCACACTAATGTTTTATTGGTGAAGTTGTGAATTGATCCAACCATTCTGGAGAGCAATTTGGAACTATATCCAAAGGGCTATCAAACTGTACATATCCTTTCATCTAGTAGTGCTTCTATTGGGTCTATATCCTAAAAAGATCACAAAAAAAGGAAAACTGCAAAAAAATTTTGTAGCAGCCCTTTTTGTAGTGGCAAGGTACTAGAAATGGAGTGTATGCCCATCATTTGGGGAATAGATGAATAAATTATGGTATATGAATATAATGGAATATTATTGTTCTATAATAAATGATGAACTGGCTGATTTCAGAAAGTCCTGGAAAGACTTACATGAACTGATACTGAGTGACGTGAGCAGAACCAAAAGAGCAACAAGATTATGTGATTATCAATTGTGGTGGACTTGGCTCTTTTCAACAATGAGGTGATTCAAAGCAATTCCAATATTTAATATAATTAATATAATAATATTCTAATATTAAGATGTGATGGAGTAAGCCATTCACATCCAGAGTGAATTATGGAGAATGAATCTGGATCAAGTATAGCATTTTCACTTTTTGTTTTTGCTGTTGTTTATTTTCTTGTGTCTTTTCTTTCTTTTTGTTTTCTTTTTTTTCCCTCTTTTGATCTGATATTTTTCTTCGCAGCATGATGAATATGTTAATATGTTTAGAAGAATTGTACATGTTTGATTACTTGCTGTCTATGAGAGGGGGTAGAAGGGAAGAAAGGGAGAAAAATCTGGAATATAAGGTTTTGCAAAAGTGAATGTTAAAAACTATCTTTGTATGTATTTAGAAAAATGAAAAAAAAAAAAAAAAAAAAAAGCTGTTTTTAAAAATCAAGTCAACCCAGCCCTTAAAGATGATCATAGAGTCAAAAGACTGCAGATTTAGAACTAGAAGTCTAAATTTCCTATTTTCTAGTGAAAAAACATAAGATCAAGCTATTTGTGCAAGGTGACAGGTCAGGGTGCTTCAGGATCAAGGTGATTCAACATGAGGGTCAAGAATTGAACTCTGACTCCAAAGAAAGTGTGTTACACATTGTAATTCATTACTATTCCTTCTCTGTGATAAACTATTCATATAAAAGGACACAATTATTATAATCCCAGTATTGATGGAATAATGGACATTCACCAAAATAGTAAAATTCTCTGCCTAAATAAACTACATTTTTTTTTTTATATTTTAAGAGTTGTTAATAAATATTATAGAGAAAATCAAAAGAAAAACATTAATACAAAAAGAACTCCTGGAATAACGTATTACATTCAGAAAGTAAAGAAAGAAATATTTGTAAACGTATGGTACTTCTGTTCTATGTCACTTAGAACTTATTGCTTCAATATTAATTTTTATTCAAAACCAAGTCATATCAATGCAACAACAGGGCTGTAAGGATATTAGTGAGAATGCATAATATAGTCTTACATTAAGTTAGCATTTTGGATGTCAATATTTTCATTGTGAATTAAGTGAAAACATCCTATTTTCCTAATATAATACATATTATGAGACTCTTCAAATTCTTCCTTTATATTCTGTTTCTTTTTCTGACACAACTAAAAGCTAGAGAGAATCTGTGAGCTACAGAATACTAGAAGCACAATAATAATTATGTCCTTCAAAAGGTGTTAAATTATAGGAAAGGTTCTATTATAGATAAAACAGAAAGTGAGCAAATGCATGCAAAATATTTTAGTTGTTTTAAGTTCTTTATGTAGTCTTTACTGAGGATGAGGAGTGGAGAGAATTGAAGCTCACATATTTCAATATAAGCCAAGTTATCTATGACTGATTTCCATGCCTTTTGTTATTTCCTTTGTTTTTTCATTACCCAGAATCTAAACAATATTAAATTAACACAGGGATTTTTTAAAAATTATTTTAGCTCTCCTTATTGCACTGTTTTAACAACTACTTTTCTAGTCTCACAAAAATAAGATTTATCAGATTTATTATTTTTTGAACAGATTAACAAAATATTTTGTCAAAATTATAAAATTAAATTAAGGATAACTACACATAGAATGTGGGGACAAAAATGCTTAAAAAGAGAAGGAATGGAAAATTTTTTTAAGTTTAAAAAGCCATATTTTAACTCCCAAAATTATTATTACTTCTATTTTAATTTAAATAAGAACTGGGGGTAGCTAGGTGCCCAGTGGATAGAACATCTGAAGTCAGGAGCACCTGAGTTCAAATCTGATCTCAGATACTTAACACTTCAGAGCTGCGTGACCCTGGGCAAGTCACTTAACCCCAATTACCTTAGCAAAAAAAAAAAAAAAAAAAAAAAAAAAAAAAAAAAAAAAAAAAAAATTAAATAAGAACTTATCCTAGATGTTAATCTATGTTAATTTTTTATCTGTAGTTTAATATTGCTCATAAAAATCTTAATAAGATGCTTAATAAGATACTACCTTATATCCAGGTCCTAACTGATGTATTGCAAATATCTGTGCTGGATTGAGTGCTTCACTAAACACATAAACTGCACCAAGTTGACCACAGAACACTCTATTTGCATCAGCAGTTTCTGAAGATCCAAGAAAGCACTTATCATAGCTCTGTTGAACAATAAAAAAGTACATATGTAATGTTAAATATGCTATTTTTGAATGGCACCTGAACAAAATACTTTTCCCTTCATTAGTATTAGTGTCATAATAAAAAAAAAAAAAAAAAATTAAGATTAAACAAACCATTAGCAGCAGTAGCTTGCTTTAAATAATACTCAATTTTTCCTACTTTAAAAAATAAAATGTACTTACATCTATTTTCAATATTCATTGAGAACTTTCCTGACAATGACCTTAGTTCTAATCATACCAAAATAGTAAAAATAATAATAAGTTTAAAAAATAATATAGAAAATAAACTTACATCATTTGTGTTAACATGCCAGGCCATATCACCATATGAAACCAGCTGACCATTAACATAGCATCGTATTTCACTATTTCTCCAGCGGTTGTAGATGTGAACAATGCTGATCATGTACCACTTAAGGGAATTGGGGGGGAACGGAGAGAAAGAAAACAATGTGCATAAATAAAATTTTAATAATTATGACAAATAAAAATGATTAAAATGCTCATGTCACACAAAATAAAATTCAATTTATGATAGAAAACAGTTACAATTAAATTTTAAAGCAATTGTTTCCAAATATGTATTTCAGACTAGTCAAAAAAAAAGTAGGTTGCTTCACTAAATCTGCTGCTAAATATTTACGCTCTATTTTGGGGTCTTCATTATCATAATTAGGTACAGATGAAATTATTCCCTATTCTGTGGCTATCATTTAATTTTTTAAAATAAATATATTTCTGAAGAAATGCTTTATATTAAAGCTAAAAAATTCTTTAAGACAATAATCTAAAACTAAATTCCACCTTTCTGAAACATAATCTTTTTCTAATTTTACTATTGCTATTAATATTAATAATCTTAGAGTTATAGTCAGTTCTTCTTTATCCTCCAACTTCCCTGAATATCAAATTTTAAATTTTCAGCAATTATATCTTTAGCTCTTTCATCAGTCTGTCTGTTTCATTCCAAATACTAACATATGGGTTAGACTTTCTAACAGCCTCCTACTCTCAAGTCTATTAAAGACAAATAAAAAATTATGTCTAAACAAGATGTATACAAAACAAACTGGGGATAGTTTCAAGTGGGGAAAAAGCATTCTAGTTAGGAAGGAATGGGAAAAACATCTTACAAAAAATGGGACTTTAACTTGAGACCTGAAGGAAATCAGGGAAACCAGGAAGCAGAAATGAGGAATTATATGCATGGAGGATAGACAGTAAAACTGCCTGAAGTCAGGAGATGGAGAGTCTATTGTAATTGACCTGCAAGGAGGTCAATACCACTAGATCTCATATCCAGTGGACAAGTGGGGTGAGGAGGGATATGTAAGAACATGATCAGACTTGCCTTTTCAGGTGAATTTGACAATTTAGGGTAGCATGTATAAAGTACAAAGAAAATTCAGGCAGATCAACAAGAAAAATATAATAATCCATATATGAGATGAGGGCAGCTTATAGTAGTGTGGTGGCAGTATCAGTGGAGAGAAGAAAGCACATATAAGAGATGCTATGAATTTTGAAACAAAAAGGCTCAGCAAATATCTCGCTATGAGGAATGAAAAGAGATCCAAAAAAGAAGAAGATTGAGAAAAAGCTATTACATATGGGCATTAAAAAAGGTCCTGGTAAAAAAGTAAAGCCCTATCTCTGTGAGATAGGCTCAACAGGGTTAGCCATGGAGGTGAATCAGATTCTCATTCTTATTTCTTTTCTCTCTGTTTTGTTTTCACACAAAATTATTAAAAGATCTTTTTTGTATAGATACAAAAAAAAGTTAACAGAGAACATTTTCCCTCCTTAATCACTGCCAAGAAAATAAAGGGAAGTGTCACTAAAATATAATATATTGAGACTTTTGCTGTATGTAAAAGAAAGCTGAGAAGCCATCTATATTACCATTGTACCCTATTCCAACTGACACCACAAAGAGCAAATGAGACTGCTAAATGAGATGCTATTCTGAAAATCTGCAACAAAGACTATATGTATCTCTGAAGCCTCAGTTATAAACCTCACTCAGATGTATTACTTCACTATTTCCTCCTTCACCTCATCTCATATGAAGTAGTCATTCTCTTTAGACATCACTCTACATTGCCCCTTCATCCTATTCTATACTATTTTCATTCAGCAGATTTCCTTCTCTACTTTATCACTAATTTTCAAGTTCTTTCTATAAAATTGTCATTGATGCTTCCAAATATGGCCATGTCTCTACCAAATCCAAAAAACCCCTCAACTTAATTCAACTATCATTGCTAGTGATCATTCTATATCTCTCCTGCATTCTCAATTATAGTCCCTTAGAAAAAGCCAGTTATAGAGCGTGATTCCATTTCCTCAATTTCCTTTAAGCCCTCTATATTCTGTCTCCTAACCTCAACATTCAACTGAAAATGTTCTATACTGTTGCCAATGATGTCTTCAAATTTTCCTACTTTGCCAATTATTTCTGCCTTGCAGGCCCATAAATTCTGCTTTCAAAATGTGTACTTTTTGCTATCCATACCTAGAGAAAAAACTGATTAACAGGCTGAAGCATACTTTTTTTTTTTTTAACTTTTTTTTTTTTCCCCTTGGAGTTTTGGAGGTGTGGGACGGTAGGGGAGAGAGATGTTTTCTTTTGCAACATGGCTTTTATGGAAATTTTTGCATAATTTCATATGTGCCTTCTCAATGGGAGAGGGAGTATAAAAAGGAAGAAACAGAATCTAGAACTCAAAGTTTTAAAAACAAATGTTAAAAAATTGTTTTACATGTAACTGGGGAAAATAAAAATATTACAACACTTTAAAAAATCTTGTATTTTTCTTTTAAACCATTTAGGAACAGATCTTGCTACAGTCCCATGCTATCTTGAGGGACTTCTGCTTGAGATAAGGTGTTAATTCATTTTCTGTTGTCTTGTTATATTTATATTTATTTATAGACTTCTGGACTCTTTGACCTGATCTGAGATAATAATTCCTTCTGTTATTAATATCTTTCTTGCTTATATATTTCCTTATGGTCAAGATACTTAATGCAGATCTTTGACAATATCAGATTATTGTTGTTTTATTTTCCTATCACTCATTCTCTTCCACTTTCTCCTTTGATAGTGATTTCTCAGGAAACTGGACTTCAAAGCCTTCTCAGTCTCTTCACAAGTCAGGAAAATCACAGGTAATTCACATGACAGGGCAGAGCTGGCCCAGCTGGATAATGGACTCTTTCCCTCAGGACAAGCGGAAAATTCCACTGCTTCCCACATGTGTTTTGCCCTAGTTTCCTCTGTTTATTCTCCAACTGAGATTTGTTGGAAACAGATAGCTGCCACTGTAGCTACCTCAGCCTAATTCTCTGCTTTTTCATTTTCTGCAACTAGAAGGAGAGAAGGAAGGGTTGAGTGATCCAGTTCTGCAGTCCTACTACTGAACTGTGGCGGGTAATGAGACAAGGAGTACTGAGAAAATATGTTAATAATTGGAGGTCAATCTTCTCTTCTAGTTTTTTTCCCTGAATTGTTTCCTTGTCTGCAACTATCTGGAGATAATTGATTGCTTTATCTCAAGGATGATTCCTATTATAGAGAGGTTTGAGAGCTCATGAGCATGAGGAAAAAAAAAATCTTCAATTTTGCTGAATGGAACAAACTGAAAACCTTAATGATATCTTTCCTGCCTAATGGCCTTTTCTCAGTCTTCATTCTTTTTGACCTCACTGCAACCTCTGACACTGCTACCTACCCTCTTCTTGATGACTGATCCTGTTTTCATGATGCTCTTCTTATACTTCTATGTGACAGAAGGCTACTTTACATCTTTGCTCATGAACACTGGAAATTCTTTAAGGATTCAACCTGCATCTTTTTCTCATCTCCTTTCATACTATTTACTTTGATGTTCTTATGAGCTCCCATGAATTCAATTAATAACCCTAGGCAGATAATTCTGAGATCTATCTGTCCAAACAACATCTCTCATTACCAAGTTTCCTGGTCATCTCAAACTGAACATCCCACAGACATTCCAAACTCTGTGTCAAAAACAGTACTTACCTTTCCCTCTAAATCTTCTCTTTCAAACTTCCCTAATACTGTCAAAAGTAACATCTTCTTTCTAAATAATATGGACTCACAACCTTTTACTCATTCTCAACTCCTCATTCACTCCACATTCATAGTCTGGTGTTAGGTTTTGTTAATTTTAACATTCACAATAGTTCAAATATATCCTTGAATATATATTCAAATATATATCCTCTACTTGCATAAAACAGCCATTCTAATAAGAAGTCTTGATTATCACATACCAGAAAACTGTCTTAAACTTAAATTCCCTGTGTCACATGTCTTCATTACAGTACATTTTCTACTCAGAAACACCAAAATAAATTGACCATATCACCTCTCTATGCAATAAAGCTCATTATTACCTCTAAAATCGAAAATAAAACAAAACTAATTAGCTAGTAAAGTCCTTCATGACATGAACTCTTCTAATTTTTCCAGTTTTCTTAAATATTATTACCTTCCACATTCTCTGAAATTCAGTTGATCCTAGCCTCCTTACACAAGGCACTCTGTATTGCCCATAACTAGGCATTTTCACTGGTTGTCCACCATACCTGGAATGCTCTCCCTCCTCATCGTTCCCTCCTGGCTTCCTTCAAATATCAGCTAAAATCTTACTTTCTGAAAGAAGCTTTCCCAGTCCTCCTTCCTCTTAGAGTCTTCCCTTTAAGATTGTCTCCAACTTATTTTGTATAAACTGTCAAAAAATGGAATGAATTCTCTCTGGGTCTAGAAATTGAGTAATAATTTATTTTCTATAATAATATATTGCTCAGATCCCAGGGAAATAAAACTATCCATTTGCAAAAATATATAAGTTTGGTGAACCATTTATACCATTAAAATCATCAGATCTAATAAATGATTTCAGGGAAGCAGAATACACAAATCACTTATCAAATAAAAACTACTTTCTCCTATATATTTCTCTAACTTTCAAAGTCATCAGAGCAAAGTTCTTAAATCTAAATGTCTTAAAAATAATGAAACTTTTTCATTAGGATTTATTCCTCCCTCATTAAACGGTTGTAGAACATTAATTTAAGTGAGAATGAATAAAAGTTAATTCCATTTTGAAAATGTCCAGTTACCTTCTCAGATAAATGGAAAAATACAGAGGAATCATAAAATGAGTGCTGGATATTATTGTTTCATCAGTGTTTACTGTTTTAGTTTATACTATTTTGTTTTAAAAAAGTCAAAGATGATGATAACATGAAATAATTATCCTTTACAATATGCTGACATTTAATTAGTCTTGGCAATTACAAATTTCTGTGTAAACTTGATTAAAGTTTATATATAAAGTTTCAAGAATAAGCATAACCTACACTGTAGCTTTTTTGTAGAAGAAAGGAGAAGTAAAAATCTGGGATGGTTTATGACAATTTTCAATTTGAAGAACTGTCACATGAAAGAAGGAACAGCCTTTGTTCTAGTTGATTCAGAAGGTAGAACTGGGACCATTGAGTAAAAGCTCAAAAAGAAAAAAAATTAATAAATATTGAGGTAAGAAAAAACTTCATAATAAAAATATTTACATAAAAAGAGAAAGAAACTCTTGGGAAGCTATGGGTTTCCCTTCCTTGGAAATTTTCAAGCTAAGGCAAAATGGGAATATCAGCAATCATCATGAAAATAAGCATTTATATAAAACTTCAAAGTTTGCAAAGTACATTTAAAAAAAAAAATCTCCTATGTCAGCCATTAAATAGATAATATCTTATTTGTGGATGAGTTATACTAGATGGTCCCATCCAATTCAAACTATTCACGGTATGAACTAATTGTTCTTCCAGTTAAAGGTTTCATTTCCACAACCCTTAGTGATATTAGTAATATCAAATTTGTCTTCTTGCTAAGTAAGATATGTCCTCTATTTTGCCTATTACCCACATGTCAATCTATAGAACTAAGGCCATGAGTTTATTGAATGTTTTCTTCAACAGATTTTAGCTCCTTTGAACTTCTAGACCAAGTAAAACTATTTCCAAAATACAGACTAATTTATATTGTAAATCTTAGAAATAAAAATACTTCACCTAAAAGAAACAGTCCAAAAACATTTGCATTTTTACTTACTTTTCGTGGTTGAAAATCATATTTCACACAGTGCTGAAAACCTTTGCCCTTTGACTTCAGTGAAGTAACTATTAAACAGTTGCCAACAAAATGAGCAGAATAACCAACACCTTTGCTAGTACGAAAACTGTTTAAAAAAAATAGGAATAAGGAATTAAGCAGAGTAGTTCAAGCTCCAACTAAAAAGTAGATACACAAAGCTTGTCATACAGAGTAGAATACATATATACTTTCAGATAAAACAATAAAATGTAATATGTTGAAACTATTTGAGTACTTGGGGGGGGACAGGTGCACAGAAGCAAAAGTTTAAAATACTGAAAATAAAAATTTTTAAATTTTATATTTTTAATTTTAATGTTATATTCAGGTACACAGAGTAACACATTACTGGCTGAAAAATACTGACAGGGGTCCTGATCTATCAAAAGCCATTATCTCACAACAGTAAAAGAGTAATAATTTTAAATCATATTTACATGACATTTTAAGTTTTGTAAGCAGCTTTATATCCATCATCTCAACTGATCCTCACAACAACCCTGTGAGTACTATGCACTTTTTGCTCTTATTTTATAGATGAAAAAACAAAGGCACAGAAAGGTTAAGTGACTTTTCCAGTAATCACAGAGCTAGTCACTCAGAAATTCCCCTAAGATTTTCCTACTAAATCATAAATGTATAGCCAATTGTTTATTGGGGGAGTGAGTCCCCACTCTAAAAGCTTCCTATAGCAAATAAATCATAGTTCCTTTGCAAATTTGCTTACATGCAAGGTTGAAGTGCAAGATAAGGCATGGGTGACAAAATTTAAAATGAAAAAAGTCCCTATAGCTCTATTCTGCATGACAAACATAAGATAATTTAAGGAGGGAGGAAGCACTAATAACTTATAATACTTAGACACATTAATCATGAGAAGATGATGGCAAATAAGATAATAAATGTGAAAGAGCTTTTTTCCATTTGAAGATCTGAGTTCAAATTTGACTTCAAATATTTATTAGTTGTAGGTAAATCTCAACCTCCATTTGTCCAAGTTTCCCCAAATGTAAAATGAAGGGAAATTAAAAGCACCTACCTCATGGAGTTGTGAGGATCAAATGAGATAATGTTTGTAAAAAGCACTTAGCATAGGGCCTGGCACATATTTGACACTATTAAAAAAAACATTAGTTTTATTTATCCTTCCCTTTTAAAAGAACAACACAAATCAGGGTGGCACATTGTAATTATTTCTCTTCCAGCTCTGAAACCTTCCTCAGCACTTTCTCACTCTGGAACATCCTTTTGTAATACTAGACCCTTTTTCCCAGTTATAAGCAACTTTGACACCGCCATATTAGAAAAAGTTGTAAGCCAGCTTTCTATCAATCCCCTTCTGAATCTCTGAACTTGGTCAATAGACCTCAGCAGTTGTGTGAACATGAAATTTCCTTTAGAATCTTGGGTCTTCTCATCCTGGAAACATCTTTCGGACTTTCTCTCCTTTTTCCCATTTTTGAGGCTCTTACTGGAGCTCCATTTTGGAAAAGAATTTAGATTGGCCCTCTTTTATACCCTTCCCAATTCTGATATGAATCCTGATAGGTACCTTTTTCTTACAGCTCCTACCTGTCAGGTTCCTTCTGTATGTTTCCCTCCACTCCACCCCATTAAGCCAAGTGCATCAAGGGAAAGCACTGTGTTTCTTTTTGCTTTTATTTGTATCCCCACCACATAAGAGAGTTCCTGTCCCATTGCTATTTTTCAGTCCTTCAGTCATGTCCAACTCTCTGTGACCTCATAAATCATAACATGCTAGACTCTTCAATCCTCTACTATCTCCTAAAGTCTACCCAAGCTCATGTTCCATGTTTCCATGTTACTATCCATTCATCTCATGCTCTGCCATCCCTTTCTCCTTTTGTCTTCAATCTTTCCAAATATCTGAGGCTTTTTCAACATGTACTATCTTTTCATCACACAACCAAAGGATTTAAGTTTCAGGATCAATATCTGAATTTCCAGTGAATAGCCTGAATTTCTCTAAATATTAACTGATTTGATTTTCTTACTATCCAAGAGACTCTTAACACCACAACTCCAGCGCCACAACTTGAAAGTGCTAATCTTTCCTTATAAACCAACTCTCAGAGTCATATATTGCTACAAAAAAAAACAAACAAACAAACCAACAAACAAAACTGTAACCTCATAGACCTTAGTCAGCAAGATATCTCTCTTTTTTGGGATGCTGTCCATATTTACCATAGCTTTTCTTCCAAGGAAAAAGCATCTTTTAATTTCATGGCTGCAGTCACTGTCTGCAGTGATCATTGAGCCCAAGAATAAAAATCATAATAATACAAACTCTGATACTTCTTCAATTTCTTCTCACTCTCTTTGTCAAAAAGTAACGAGACCAATTGCCAAGATCTTAGTTATTCTGATGTTAAGCTTCAAGACAGCTTTTACCTCTCCTTTTTCACTTTCATTAAGAAGTTTCTTAATTCTTCACTTTTTACGATGAGTGATATTATCTGCATATCTGAGATTTTTGATATTTCCCCCCATAGCCTTAATTTTGGCTTTTGATTCATACAGCCTGGAATTTTGTAAGACATACTCTACAATACACAGCTTTGTTGCACTTCATTTCTAATCTTAAACCAATAAACTGTTCTATGTTTAGTTTTAACTGCTGTTTCTTGACCTGCTTTCTCAGGAAACAAGTAAGATGGTTTGGTACTCTCAAATCTCCACATTTTGTTGTTATACACATAGTCTAAAGCTTTAGTGTAGTCAATGAAGGAGAAGTAATTTTTTTTTTCTTGACAAAAATTTCCACAATTTTTTTTTCTGCTTTCTCAATAATCCAGTGAATACTAGCAATTACCTCTTCTTAATCTCTTTTGCTTTTGAGTCCCTTCTGTCTTTGTCTTTTATCATATCCATTGCATGAAACATTCCCTTAGTATCTCTGATTTTCTTGAAGAGATTGGATTTTTTTTTCATATTTTTTTGCACAATTCAATTAAGAGAAGTTTTTTCTCTTTCCTCCTATTCCTTTGAGTTTTACATTTGGTTAAATATATCTTTCTCCTCTCCTTTCTCTTTTACTTTCCTTCTTTCCTCAGCTATTTATAAAGCCTCTATCTAATGAGGCTTTATATATAGCTGAAGAAAGAAGGAAAGTAAGAGATTTTGTTTTCTTGACCTTCTTTTTCGTTATAATTTTTTTGCTGCTGCCTCCTATAAAATATTTCAAAGCTCTTTCTATAGTTCTAAAGGAATTACTGGATCTAATTCCTTAAAACTATTTACCAGTTCCACTTCATATTAGTAAATGATGTTATTTGGTCATACTTCTATGGTCTGACTTTTTCCTACATCATCTAAACCATAGTCACATAGTACTTAATCACTAAATAAATGCTTATTTGCTATTAGCTATAATAACCATAATAATAGCATCCAGTTATGATTTTTGTTTCATTTTTAAAAGATAACTAGCTCTCTTATAAAGACAGGATGGCAATTGTGGACAGAAAAGATAGTCCCAGAACAGAAAGTCCTAGTTCACATCCTTGGCGGTTCAAATCCTTTTATACATTTGCTGTGTGATCCTCAGCAAGTCACTGAATCTCTCAGTATTCAAGGAAACTTTTTAATCATAAATTGCAAAGAAAATGTCAACTTTGACTTGCAGTAGCAGAGTATCCAGACATATAGGAACAATCAAATAACATTAAGAATCAATGCTATTTATAAAGTTAGTGATTATACCAGAATTATGTTGTTTTAAATTATGAAAGAGATAAAAGTATAGAGTAATCATTCATCTTATTTGATGTTTTATGCACTGACTCTGAAAGTAACTACAAAAGAAATTTCTAAAAACCTTTCCATGTAAAAGTTTTAGAATGACTGTTCATATTTGCATGCACGTATGAGTATGCATGTGTGCAAACACGCATGCTCTCATTCAAATCAGTCACTTTTTCCCAACTGTTAACCAAGTGAAGATGTATTTTTTTGATTGTAGCCAGATCAGAGGTTCATTCAAAAGATACCAGTCAGGTGAGATTTCTCCCTGGGTCTGGCTTTTTTTATTGTTTGCTGAATTCAAGTAAGAAGGGACTGAGGCAATTAAACCTTTATCTCTTTACTTGTGAGAGCACAGCACAGCCCCTGAAAGCTTGACTCTGCTGTTACCTCTGTTGCTGTTGTGTCTAGAGCTGAAAATGGCTATGATCTTATAAATTTCAAGAGATCAGGAGAGTGAGCCACTAGGAAGTCCACGAGTAGAATCTAAACTGGATTTTGCAGTTAGCCAAACTAAACAATGAAACCCATGGATCAAGAAATGAAAGCTTGGATAGGGAATCATCCAGTGGCAACAATTAGCTTGAACATGAACTTGGTAGGATGAATGCTCCTTTGAAACTATAATAAACATGAGCCTATACTCCCTATGGTCAAAGACAATATGAAGAATAATATTTCCCCATGTTGAAGGAAATGTTTATGCTTCTGTTCTAGCTTTTCTTCAAAGTAAATAACCCTGTAATTAGCAAAAGCTAATACTTGATAATTATTTAAATGGAACTGGGGAGTTAATTAATGACTGTTAACAGTAGGGAAGACAGGCCAGAATGGGAATTCAAATCAGTAACATTACAGAAAAACACTCGTTAACCCCTTAGATTTGAATTCCCATTCTGGTCTGTCTTCCCTATATATAATTCTGGGTGCATAGTGTAGTTGGCCTAGCTATGGAAAAGAAAGCCAGAAAATTATTACATATATATTTTCAAATTCATGTGAAGAAAAAAATACATAAACTCAAGTTTTCATTTTATATCTACTATCTGTGTATCTGAAACAACATAGCATAATATAAAAAACACTTCATTGTTAGTAAAGAGAACTAAATACAAATCTAACCATTTAGTAGCTGTGAAATCTTGGCCAAGTTATTTAACATCCTTGAGCCTTTTACTTCATCTGTAAAATTGGAATACCTATATAAACTATTTTAAAAGATTGCTGTAGGAGAAAAAGTACTTTGTAAATAAATACATTTGTATGTATTTGTATATAAATAAATATATTGTGCATGCAAAAGTATACAAAAGTAAATTATTTAACAAAAATGTGCTCATAAATATAGGAATAAGTAAAACAGGCTTTTAAATATACGTTCAAATTTAAACAAGTTACTTACCAATAGAGATAAGGTTTATCCTTATCAACATTGATGTTATTTAATGGATCCATACGAAACCAAGTATTGAGTGTAAACCCATTTTGGTAAGGCCACTTTGCTATAGGAGGCAATGCAATTGCCTAACCCCCCCAAAAAAAAGAAATAAAAGGGAGAAAAAAAAAAGAAAAAAGTATCAATTAACAATGAAAAAAGTCATAATATGATGAAACATTTATACATGAGTTGTAACATATTTATTAAAAAATACACAAGAATATGTACCTCTGCTATATGGCTAGGAACTATATATTACCTATAAAATAGGTATTCTGTGCAAATACCACAGAAATACAATGGCATATGGAAGTACATAGAGAATACATACCATACAAATAAAATGCAAAAATGTCATCAAATGTCAATTCATTACCTCTGCCATGAAGAAACATTGGAAATATAATTAAGAGGTGAATTTTTTTTTAAATGATGCTTATGGCATAAAACTGAAAAGTGCTGCATATCGTTGGCAAATAACAGCAATGCCTTTTTTTTCCCCAGACACACACTTGAGGAATAAAAGAATAATATTTAAAGTCTTTTTAAAAATTTAAAATTTGAAGTTCGTCATTTTATAACACCTAATACAAAGGATAAATAAATGATCATTTCTTAGGAAGTAAAAAAATAGCTTAAGTTCTCCTTGAGAAAACCACCCACTCATAACACACACACACACACACAGAGTAGATTGTGGTGCAATGGTTTTAAGATTTCAAAAATGGAAGGAGAGGGCAGAAGACTAAATAAAATATGGAGGAAGTTGTAGGGAGGGGCCAAAAAAAAGGAAGTTAATGAAACAGTATGTTAATTATTTTTCTGTCTAAAACTATTATATAATATATGAGATGTTTACATATCTGCTGAATAATGATTTTCCAGTAATAATGTCCCTTGAAAGTGACTGAAATTTTACCAAGGCCTAGTTTCTGTTCCGGGCAGGTAGTTAGTTAGAAGAAGATTATAAAGGAAAGACAATTCCATATCATATTCGATGTTGTTCTAAATAAAGATAGCAATTTAATTCTCCAAATCTGGTTTGTGTAAACCAGAAAAAAAGGTAATTAGAATAAGAGCCTTAATTCATAAGCAACTAAATTTTTTATTAAACATTATGAAAATCACGTACTAAGGAATGCCATTCTTTATTAGTCTCCATGCTAATTATATAAAATTCATATCAACAAAGCAAACTAAATAACAACATTCCTTAACATCTTCTATGAAAGTAAAAATGAGAAGGAAAAACATTTATTGATCACAAAACAACATAGTAATGCTATCTGGTAGTATTAAAACATTATTTAACAAATATCTAAAATTGCTTAGAAACGTCAAACTCATCCAAATGCCAGCAAAACTCCTGTAAAAGGTCAGAATCGGCTTACAAATAAAATCAGGAAATGTTTAAAATAAATAAGACTAACAGAAAATAGAGATGTTGTTAACACATGGTTTTCTAAATATGTAGTCTGCAAAGATCTATTTCTGTTTTAATTTGATACCAATAGTTACATAGAAACGGGATATATATAGATATAGATATAGCTAAAACTATGCTAATTACATGTTTCACTAAAGAAATTACTTACATGCAAAATTGTTAATAAAATAGTATGTTAATCATTTTCCTATCCATACAACATTACATGTCTTCATATTTGCTGAACCCTGATTTCATCCAAGAAACTATTTGACTAAAGATGAACTTGAAAAATTATGAAATTATAAATGCCAAAAAATTCATCTACTAGGTTGACCCAGATAACAAGACTAAACATAATAAAATGTCTATAATGATTATTGGAAGTTCAACAACATAAGAAATATTAGAATTTAGCAAGAAATTTTGCCCAAAGAACTTTGGAATGGTAACTACAAAAAGATAATACGTTATTATTCAGTCCAATAAAGCCTAAAACATTGCTAAATAAAATTTATCACTTGGATGTATATTTCCAGACAGTTTCTAAGTTGTTTTGTATATTTATTTCTTGTCTTCTCAACAACTTCAAAAGTAGGTATCATGCACACATTTTATACAATGATAAAATTTAATAGTTTCTCAAAGATATGAATAGAATTTAAATGAATTAATTAGATTATATTTTCTTTTCTAAACTAAGATATAGTTCCTTACATTTGAACACATACAAGAGTTCTTTTATCAGTTTGAAGCCTCCTTCTCAGTCTCCTTTGATAGTTCATTATTTTCTTCCTATTCTCTAAAAGTAAGAATCCTTCCAAGAAAATATCCCAAATCATCTTCTTTGTCTCTCCAAGCTTTTTACTTGTTAATCACATCTGCTCCTATTGATTAATATCATTTCTACACAGATTAACTCCTAAATCTTTATAAAATTCTATTTGCTCCTCTGAGTTAAGGAACCCCATCTTCAAATGCCTGCTAGGTAACTCTACTTTGATGATTGGTTTAATCAAAGTGAACTCATAATACGCTCTATTAAAATCTGATTTTCCTCCCCAAAATCCATGTTTTCTATGAACAACACTGCAACTTGAGATAATTCACATAATCTAACTGATCTTCCACAAAATCCTGATTCCAGTACTCATCTTGGAGTGGAGGTGACCCTGAGTTCTATAAAACTATGACAGTAAAATACTAACTCTGACAAATCTTTATATATTGGAAAGACTTTGATTATATATTGTTAGTGACAGTGAAAATTACAGATCTGTTCCTCTTAATGATGATTTGATTTGTGGGGCAGGCTGGAAGAAAGGATCTACAATCTGAGGAATACTGCTCTTCCCAGAATACTAGGCTGTTTTACCAGTACTTAAAGATGATACTTAAGATGTCATCTACTGTCTCCTTTTCAAGGTGCCTTGTTACATCATGCTACCTCAGGATAAAGATTGAAGGAGGGCTATTAAAAGTGTCTGTTGTTTCATTGGCTCCTGGACAAGTCCAACTATTCCTTTACTTCCACAAATCCCATAGGCCTAGCTTTCTCCTGTAGCCTGAGTCTCTCCTCGGACCTGACCCCCAATATATACACACACGTGCGCGCGCGCGCACACACACACACACACACACACACACACACAAAACACTTTTTCCTGATCGTCAGCCCAACTTACTTTCCATCTAGTGTCTATTCAGTGATTCAACTGTCTGGTCTTCCAAATGCAATCACAATCTGGACAACAGATATTTTTTATCCATTCATTTTTCTTCCTAAGTAGAAGCCCTATACTGTTCAAGCATTTTATGTAGTCAAAATAATGTTGTCCACAAACAGAAGCACTGTAGGTCCTTATCATCATAGGTAATCAATCCCACTTATCTCTATACTATGTATGTGTCATCTTCCATAACATTGGAATATATCCAATGATGGTGACCATCCTTCTTCCTTTCTTATACTATGTTTAATGTTAATATTTGTAGTTATCAAAGAATCTTGTGTTATATTAACATACTTATGACAGACTCCTCGCTGGAAGTCCTAAGAATGACTTGGAAATTTAGGGGATTCCCATCAACTGGGGAAATGTAATGTTCTCCTTTGTTTCGGTTTCCTTGGGGTCTCTGGGAGCAGCCTTCCTTTCAGTTCAGTAATCAACACATAACAGCCAGGTGTTAAAGTCCAAATCTTTTATTGTCTCCTTGCCTGGGGTCTGAACCAGCTTTCTTTGAGGTCCTTGGTTTCTGTGAAGGAGGCAAGAGGACCACCCACCACTTCTTTGTCTTCCCTAGTTCTGATTCTGGCTGAGTCTGTCGGAGCTTATTTGCTCTCTTATAATAGGTGTGAATCTTATAGAACTATATTAAGTATTAAGTATATGTACTGAACTACCATTGTCTTTATCAATTCCACTGACTTAACATCTTGTTTCAAGTTCAGAGTTCTGGCCCATAATAGGGAAAGGCTAAATGTAGTATTTGGATGCAATGGAAAACTATTGTTCTGTAAGAAATGATGAGCAGGCTGATTACCAAAAAAGTCTGGAAAGATTTATATGAACTGATGCTGAGTAAAGTAAACAGAAATAGAAGAGCACTGTTCACAGTCATAGAAACACTGTGTAATTATCAATTATTATAACAGATTTAACTCTTCTTAGCAAAATAGTGATCCAAGACAATTCCAATACACTTGGAATGGAAAATGATATCCAAGCCAGAGAAAGGCTTATGGAGTCTGAATTATTAAATTAAAGCATCTTTTAATTTTTTTTTCTCTCTCATGAATTTTCCCTTTTGTTTTGATTTTTCTTTCAAAACATGACTAATAAACAAATATGTTTAAAATGACTGTACATGTATAACCTATATAAGATTGCTTGCTGTCTTGGGGTGGAAAGGAAGGGAGGGAGAAAAAATTGGAACTCAAAATCTTATAAAAGTAAATGTTGGGGGGCAGCCAGATAGTGGAATGGAAAGAATGCCAGTCTTGGAATTAGTAGGACCTAAGTTCAAATGTGACTTTCAACACTTCATTAGCTGTGACCCTGGGAAAGTCACTTAACCCTAATTGCTCACCCCTCCCCAAAAAAAGAAAATGCTGAAATAATCTTCACATGTAATTGAAAAAAATAGAATACAATTAAAGTGGGGGGAGGCATGAGGAGGAAGAGAGCTGATGATAATACTCAATCTCTGAGTGCAAAGAAAATTTTAGTCAAAAAAACATTAAAATCAGCAGAATCTTGTCTTCTCTAAATCTTTCAAGCAACTGTGTAACTGTAAAGACATGGTCTGCTTTTATCTTTTAGATCTTTTAAACTTTTTAAAAGTGGTGTGTGTTTCTTCTTTTAGGTGATCTATTTTTTTTTTCTTTTTTTGGCAAGGCAACTGACTTGCCAAGGGTCACACAATTAAGTGAATGAGGCCTAATTTGAACTCAGGTCCTTTTGACTTTAGGCCTAGTACTCAATCCACTACATCATCTAGATGCATCTTAGTTGATCTATTTTGGTCACTCACTGTGACTAGAATTGGATTTTTGTTTAGCATGAGACAGACAAGGAGCCAGGTGTACATTGTGAGATACAATTACAACAACTTTCACAAGTAATGTAATCAAAGGTACTTTAAATTCAAGGTTGAACCTTTGGAATTAAAACTGTTATTATTGGTCTATAAAAAATGATTGGCAGGATGATTTCAGAAAGGTTTGGAGAGACTTACATGAACTGAGGCTAAATGAAATGAGAAGAACCAATAGAATATTATACATATCAACAGCAAAATTATATGATGATCAACTGTAATGGACTTGGTTCTTTTCAACAGTAAGATGATTCACACCAGTTTCAATGGTCTTGTGATGGAGAGAGCCATCAACACCAGAGACAGGACTGTGGGGAATGAATGTGGACCACAACATAGTATTTTCACTTTTTGTTGTTATTTGCTTCATTTTGTTTTCTTTCTCATCTTTTTTTTTTCTTTTTGATCTGATTTTTCTTGTGTAGCATAATAACTGTGGAAATATATAGAGAACTGCTCACATTTAACATATATTGGATTACTTGCTGTCTAGGAGAGGGACTTGGGAGAAGGGAGAGAGAAAAAAAAATTGGAACTCAAGATTTTGCAAGGGTGAATGTTGAAAATTATGCATATGTATTTTGAAAATAAAAAACTGTTAAAAAATTAAAAAGAAAAAAGAATCTATGATCCAAGGCAATCCCAAGAGATTTTGGATGAAAAATGCTATCTTCATCCAGATAAAAAATTATGAAGATTGAAAGTAAATCAACACATGCTATGTTTAGTCCATTTTTCTGTATTTTTTTCCTCTCCCATGGTTTTTCCCTTTTGTTCTGATTTTTATTTCCCTACATGATTCATAAAACAATATGCAATAAAAATAAATAAATTTTAAAAAAGAACTGGTTCAATTGTCATGTCAAAGCAGATTCACATTTCTCTGGCTGCCTTGGTGCTGATGTGGAACAGCTAGTTTGGAGTATGAGCCTTCAGTATTCAATCCAGCACATAGATATAGCAGTGCTCTATCTTTCTTTGCAGTGCTTTGGAGTGGTGGTGACTGTTGATTCTAAGGCAAAAAAGCTGTAGTAGCAGGTTTTAAATGAAGATCTTCCCAAGCTAATTATTGATAATACTGTATCTGATCTGATTCTGATTTACACCAGGGATATAAAAATCTCTTAATTGTTCTAGGACTATCCAAAGAGAAAAAAAACAAAAACATTTGCTTTTCTGAGAATTGGAAGTGGCCTTCTAAATCAGGTCCTGATTTCAAAAAACTGATATCAAGATTAGTCATAGGGGACAACAATAAAACCGGTGGTCTCCAATGTTTATACACAAAGACCAACATATAGGCAACAAGCAAGAAGAACAGAGTTGATCTTATAAGTATCACTGAAATTTTTTTCTTCATCCAACAAGAGACCACAACTTTACTGATAGAATCAGTATAAATTTCAAATCAGGTTGCATTTAACCCTCTCTGAAACACTGAAAAAAAAAATGTCCCTGTCTCCAAATTGTTACAACTTCAATTTCATAACAGCTTATCATTACTGTTGTTCTTTAGGGCTCAGACACTTAGAAACATTGCTTTAGAAACAGTGGCTTGGAACATGACCAATTCTATGTTCTTCATTTCCATACTTTTAATACATTTGCTATTAATGAATTTCCTATATTATTGAAGTAACTTCACCCTGAACTTTAAATTTTTCAGCAGCAGCTAATTATGTTTGCTGAGAAAGCTCCTTAATCTTGGCTTTTTCAAGGCTATGTATTGGTACCTGAAGCTGGGTTCTTGTAGACATCTGGTTTTGTGATGACAGGATATTCTGAGATTCTGGATGGTGATTCCAGTAACCCCCATCATTTGTTGAAATCCCAGTTTGGAAACATTCTTCCATACTTCCTTTTTACTTAAACTTTGTTTTGCTTTATTGACTGATTCACTGATGATCTCAAAAACTGATGCCAGCTGGAATTCTTGCAAGATTGCCTTATGGAATCCTGTACCTCAAGCTCTAGTATTGATCCATCACTATCCGATTCTGTTTTAGACCCTGACTCAGTCTGGGCCTATGGCAACACTTGCTCTGTGACCAGAATGATTTCTGCTGCTTTACAAGGCATTTTCTGAGGAGAACATAAATTCAAGATAGCTGCAGAAAGAGATCTCATCACTGAAATTTGTTGTAATAGTCACAAGAGTAATATGGCTCTGGATAGGCATACCTTTATTCAAAAGAAACAGAGGAAATAAATAAGGATATATGGGGAGAGAGAAATCTTAAGATAAATTCACATTAAAAAAAAAAATCTAAGAACAAGACAGAAGAAGTAATAGTAAAGATCCATATAAAGAAACAGAGAAGTGATTGTCATCAAAGTTCACTAGATGATAGTAAACTGGGCAGAAAGAAAGGCAAAAAAAAAAAAAAAAAAAAAAAAAAGAGAGAGCGAGCTCAGGAAACAGATGACAATCTGCCATAAAGGCATAATACAGTATACATGGGAGACTACAATTCTCTGCAGAGTTATTTATTCCTTGCCATTACTATTCATTAACTATGACAAATTTATTCTTCAAAAGATGAAAGGTCCAAAAAGGGAAATTCTAAATTGTATCTGATTTTTACCAACAGGAAAAAAACAGAATGTAAGAATGCAAATGGTAAGACTCTTACAATCATTCCTCAAAGGATTCTGGAGAGAAGAAACAAAAGTTAAGAAACAAAAGGTATAGTCTATGAACTCTAGATTTTTGGGAAACAGATTTCAAAAGGTTCAAAAAAAAAGATAAATAGGATCCTATGTCAAAATTTCAATAATGAAAGTTAGTCTAGGAAATTAAATTCTGAGAAAATGAAGCTAAACAACTCAAACCAGAAATTTAAAAAAAAAAAAAGAAAGAAAGAAAGAAAGAAAATTGTTTAAAGAGAGCCAAATGGGTAAATAGAAACTCACCAACCAATTCAGATTTTTTAAAGATACAAACAAAAGAGCAATGTGGATACAAGTAATAAAAGATAAATGTGTGGAATGATTCTATTTTGGGGGGAAAAAAGAAGTGAAAAGTGTTCACTCTAAGAATTACCAAGTGATAGCAAGAGAAATAAACATCAACAAAGGATGCTAGGTTTTTACCTTTTTTAAAAAAATTATATAAAAATTATATTAGAAAAAAGAGAAGAATGAAAAAAAGAGTAGAATTACTATTTGAAGAGGATCATATGAAGAGAGGTAACAATAGAAACAAAAAAAAAAAAAAAAGGCACAGATGCTTAATTGTTTTACATCTATTTTCTCTGTCAAGGCTAATAATTAAAAACACCAGAACAAAAATGGGTAACAGTAAGCTGATAGCCATGATAAGGAAGGAGATAGTAATAGAGTACCTAGTTGTCCTTGATGAACTCCAGACATTTGATCCAGATGAACTATTTCCTCAGATACTGAAAAAACTAACAGATATGACTAAGTCATTCTCAATTTTGTCTGAAAGATTATGGAAAACAGAAGTGGAAGTGAAGAAATGTACCAATTTTCAAAAAAAAAAAAAAAAAAAGAGGGAGGAATAGATGCACACAAATGAACACTCAAAAAATACAGGAAAATTGAGTTTGATTTCAACTCCCTGGGAAATTCTACAATAGACATTTAATGGGTTAGTGAAATCTAGCAAGAGAAGCGATGATTACAAAGAACCATCCAAGACAGAGCATGCAAAATGAACCCTGTTTCCTTTTTTTTTTCTTGACAGTTACTATCATTATCCTGCACATCACATGTAATTTACCTACTATACATTTTAGTAAGTCATTACATAAAGAATTTCATACTTTTCTTGTGGAGAAATATATACTGGATGCTAATACAGTTAAAACGGATTTGGGACTGATTAAATGCCACATTCAAAGAATAGTCCCCCAAGCCAATAGGCAAGCAGGAACCCAGAACTGGATTCTTTAACTTTTTTCAAGTCATGGACCATCTGGCTGTCTGAAGATGCTGATACTTTCTTTTTTATGTTTTTTTTATTATTATATATATATTTTATAATATTATCCCTTGTATTCATTTTTCCAAATTGCCCCCCCTCCCTCTATTCCCTCCCCCCGACGACAGGCAATACCATACATTTTACATGTGTTACAATATAGTCTAGGTACAATACATGTGTGTGAATATCATTTTCTTGTTGCACAATAAACATTAGAATCCGAAGGTACATGCAACCTGGGCAGACAGATATTAGTGCTAACAATTTACATTCGCTTCCCAGTGTTCCTTCTCTGGGTATAGTTATTTCTGTCCATCATTGATCAACTGGAAGTGAGTTGGATCTTCTTTATGTTGAAGATTTCCACTTCCATCAGAATACATCCTCATACAGTATTGTTGTTGAAGTATACAGTGATCTTCTGGTTCTGCTCATTTCACTCAGCATCAGTTGACCTAAGTCTCTCCAGGCCTCTCTGTATTCCTCCTGCTGGTCATTTCTTACAGAGCAATAATATTCCATAACCTTCATATACCACAATTTACCCAACCATTCTCCAACTGATGGACATCCATTCATCTTCCAGTTTCTAGCTACAACAAAAAGAGCTGCTACAAACATTTTGGCACATATATGTCTCTTTCCGCTCTTTAGTATTTCTTTGGGATATAATCCCAGTAGTAGCGCTGTTGGGTCAAAGGGTATGCACAGTTTGATAACTTTTTGGGCATAATTCCAGATTGCTCTCCAGAATGGCTGGATTCTTTCACAACTCCACCAGCAATGTATCAGTGTCCCAATTTCCCCACATCCCCTCCAACATTTGTCATTATTTGTTCCTGTCATCTTAGCCAATCTGACAGGTGTGTAGTGGTATCTCAGAGTGGTCTTAATTTGCATTTCTCTGATCAGTAGTGATTTGGAACACTCTTTCATGTGAGTGGATATAGTTTCAATTTCTTCCTCTGAGAATTGTCTGTTCATATCCTTTGACCATTTATCAATTGGAGAATGGTTCGGTTTCTTATAAATTATGGTCAGTTCTCTATATATTTTGGAAATGAGACCTTTGTCAGAACCTTTGTTTTTAAAAATATTTTCCCAATTTGTTACTTCCCTTCTAATCTTGTTTGCATTAGTATTATTTGTACAGAAACTTTTTAGTTTGATGTAATCAAAATCTTCTATTTTGTGATCAATAATGATCTCTAGTTCTCCTCTGGTCATAAATTCCTTCCTCCTCCACAAGTCTGAGAGGTAGATTATCCTCTGTTCCTCTAATCTATTTATTATCTCCCTCTTTATGCCTAAATCATGGACCCATTTTGATCTTATCTTGGTATATGGTGTTAAGTGTGGATCCATATCTAATTTCTGCCATACTAATTTCCAGTTTTCCCAACAGTTTTTTCCGAATAATGAATTTTTATCCCTAATGTTGGAATCTTTGGGTTTGTCAAAGATTAGATTGCTATAGATGTACCCTTTTTTGTCCTTTGTATCTAATCTGTTCCACTGATCTACCGGTCTATTTCTTAGCCAGTACCAAATGGTTTTGGTGACTGCTGCTATATAATATAGCTTTAGATCAGGTACACTTAGACCACCTTCCTCTGAGTTTTTTTTCATTAGTTCCCTTGCAATTCTTGACCTTTTATTCTTCCATATGAATTTTGTTGTTATTTTTTCTAGGTCATTAAAATAGTTTCTTGGGAGTCTGATTGGTATAGCACTAAATAAATAGATTAGTTTGGGGAGTATTGTCATCTTTATTATATTCGCTCGGCCTATCCAAGAGCACTGAATGTCTTTCCAATTATTTAAATCTGATTTTATTTTTGTGGCAAGTGTTTTGTAATTTTTCTCATATAATTCCTGACTTTTCTTTGGTAGATGGATTCCCAAATATTTTATACTCTCAACATTTGTTTGGAATGGAATTTCTCTTTGTATCTCTTGCTGTTGCATTTTGTTAGTGATATATAAAAATGCCGAGGATTTATGTGGATTTATTTTGTATCCTGCCACTTTGCTGAAATTTTGAATTATTTCTAGTAGCTTTTTAGCAGAGTCTTTGGGGTTCTCTAAGTATACCATCATGTCATCTGCAAAAAGTGATAGTTTAATTTCCTCATTTCCTACTCTAATTCCTTGAATCTCTTTCTCGGCTCTTATTGCCGAGGCTAGCGTTTCTAGTACTATATTGAATAGTAATGGTGATAGTGGGCAACCTTGTTTCACTCCTGATCTTACTGGGAAAGGTTGCAGTTTATTTCTATTGCATATTATGCTTACTGACGGTCTTAAATATATACTCCTGATTATTCTAAGGAATAATCCATTTATTCCTATACTCTCAAGAGTTTTTAGTAGGAATGGATGTTGGATTTTGTCAAATGCTTTTTCTGCATCTATTGAGATGATCATATGGTTCTTATTAATTTGATTATTAATATGGTCAATTATATTAATAGTTTTCCTAATATTAAACCAGCCCTGCATTCCTGGAATAAATCCTACTTGATCATAGTGTATTATCTTGGAGATAATTTTCTGAAGTCTTTTTGCTAATATCTTATTTAAGATTTTAGCATCAATATTCATTAAGGAGATTGGTCTATAATTTTCTTTCTCAGTTTTCGATCTACCAGGTTTAGGTATCAGTACCATGTCTGTGTCATAAAAGGAATTTGGTAGGACTCCTTCATCCCCTATTTTTTCAAATAATTTATATAACATTGGGGCTAATTGTTCTTTAAATGTTTGGTAGAATTCACATGTGAATCCATCTGGCCCTGGGGATTTTTTCCTGGGGAGTTGATTAATAGCTTGTTCTATTTCTTTTTCTGAAATGGGACTATTTAAGCAATTTATCTCCTCCTCTGTTAATCTAGGGAGCCTATATTTTTGGAGGAAGTAATCCATTTCACTTAAGTTATCAAATTTATTGGCATAAAGTTGGGCAAAGTAACTCCTTATTATTTCTCTAATTTCCTCTTCATTGGTGGAAAGATCCCCCTTTTCATTTGTAAGACTATCAATTTGATTTTCCTCTTTCTTTTTTTTGATCAAATTTACCAAAGGTTTATCTATTTTATTGGCTTTTTCATAAAACCAACTCTTGGTTTTATTTATTAATTCAATAGTTTTTTTACTTTCAATTTTATTGATTTCTCCTTTTAATTTTTGTATTTCGAGTTTAATTTTTGGTTGGGGGTTTACAATTTGGTCTTTTTCTAGCCTTTTAAGTTGTAAGCCCAATTCGTTAATCTTCTCTTTCTCAATTTTCTTCAAATAAGCCTCTAAAGATATAAAATTTCCCCTTATTACTGCTTTAGCTGCATCCCAAAGATTTTGATATGATGTCTCATCATTATCATTATCTTGGGTGAAATTATTAATTGTTTCTATAATTTGCTCTTTCACCCAGTCATTCTTTAAGATGAGATTATTCAGTTTCCAATTACTTTTTGGTCTATTTACCCCTAACTTTTTACTGAATGTAGCTTTTATTGCATTGTGATCTGAGAAGAAGGCATTTATTATTTCTGCCTTCCTACATTTAATTTTGAGATCTTTATGTCCTAGTATATGGTCAATTTTTGTATAGGATCCATGAACTGCTGAGAAGAAAGTATATTCCTTCCTATTGCCATTCAGTTTTCTCCAAAGGTCTATCATACCTAGTTTTTCTAATGTTCTATTTACTTTTTTAATTTCTTTCTTGTTTGTTTTGTGGTTTGATTTGTCTAAATCTGAGAGTGCAAGGTTGAGATCTCCCACTATTATAGTTTTACTGTCTATTTCTTCTTGCAGTTCTCCTAACTTTTCCTTTAGAAAGTTAGATGCTATACCACTTGGTGCATATATGTTTAGTATTGATATGGCTTCATTATTTATGCTACCTTTCAGCAGGATATAGTTTCCTTCCTTATCTTTTTTAACAAGATCTATTTCTGCTTTTGCTTGATCTGAGATAAGGATAGCTACCCCTGCTTTTTTGGCTTTACCTGAAGCATAATAGGCTCTGTTCCAACCTTTTACCTTTACTCTGTATGTGTCTCCCTGCTTTAAGTGTGTTTCCTGTAGGCAACATATTGTAGGGTTCTGCTTTTTGATCCAATCTACTATCCGTCTCTGTTTGATGGGATCGTTCATCCCATTTACATTTACAGTTAAAATTACTAATTCTGTATTTCCTGCCATCGTATTATCCCCAGCTTATGCTTTTTTCCCTTGACCCCCCTGATCCCCCTCCCCGATATTTAATTTACAGACCCCCCTTGTGCCGCACAACCCTCCCTCTTTTTTTTTTTTTTGGATCCCTCCCCCCTCCCTCCAAGTCCCTTCACTTATTCTCCTTTTCCTTTTCCCTTTTCCTCTCCCCCCTTTTAATGAGGTGAGAGAAAATTCTCTGAAAAACAAATATGTTAATTATTTACTCTTTGAGCCTCTTCTGATGAGAGTAAGATTCACACAATGATTCTCCCCCTCACTAAGTTCCCTCAGATATGGTGTATTTTCTATGTCTCTTCCTGGGATGTAGTTTCCCTCTTTTTATCACTCCTTCCCCTTTTTCTGAACCGACCTCCTTCCCTTTACTACACCCCCCTTTTTTTCTTTTATATCAGTAAAATCAAATTATCCTTGAGTATTTTTTATATACCCACAACAGAGTTACAGTTCTCAAGGGTTCTGTGTACCTTTTTCTGTTTCTCTTCAGTCTTGTGGATGTAGATCAAATTTTTTGTTTAAGTCTGGTTTTTTTCTTAGAAACATATAGAATTCCTCTGTTTCATTGAATGACCATCTTCTTCCATGGAAAAAGATGCTAAACTTAGCTGGGTAGTTCATTCTTGGTTGCAGTCCTTGATCTTTTGCCTTTCGGAATATCAGGTTCCAGGCCCTTCTATCTTTTAATGTGGAGGCAGCCAGATCTTGGGTGACCCTTATTGTGGCACCTTGGTATTTAAATTGTTTTTTTCTAGCTGCTTGCAGGATTTTCTCCTTTGTGTGGTAATTCTGCAGCTTAGCCACAATATTCCGTGGTGTTCTTTTTTTAGGGTCTATTTCAGAAGGAGTTCGATGAATTCTTTCCACATCTACTTTCCCTTCTGTTTCTATTATCTCTGGACAGTTCTCTTTGATAATTTCCTGTAAAATAGAATCTAGGCTCTTTTTTTGGTCATAGTTTTCGGGAAGTCCTATGATCCGCAGATTATCTCTCCTAGATCTATTTTCCAGGTCTATAGATTTTCCCAGTAAGTATTTGACGTTGTTCTCCAGCATTTTTTTTGTTTTGTTTGACTGATTCTTGGGTTCTCTGTGAATCATTCATTTCTATTTGTTCCATCCTGACTTTTAAGGAGTTATTTTCTTCTTTCACAGTTTTTAGTTCTTTTTGTAAATGCCCAATTTCGTTTTTAAATGAGCTATTTTGCTCTATTGAATTTTTTTCCATTTCCCTAATTTTTTTTTTTGAGAATTATTTTCTTTTTCCAATTCAGAAATTCTATTTTCTTGAGACTTTTTTATCTTTTCCAATTCAGAAATCCTACTTTCCTGTGTTTTTTTAACCTTTTCTAATTCACTAATTTTGTTTCCCTGCATCTCCTGTGAATTCTTTATTTTTTCCAACTCCAATTTCAGGACATTGTTATTCTCTATCATAACTTCTCTTTCCTTTCCCCATTTTTCTTCGATCTCCCTCAATTTCTTAAGAGCTTCTTCTAGGAGAGAGTTATGTGATGGGGGGCAGGAATCGTTCCCCTTTAGGTTGTTATCTTCTGAATCTTTGCTGTTAACTTCCTCGGGGTTGGATACCCGCTCTTTCTCTGTATAGAAGGAATCTATAGTTTTTCTAGCTTTTTTGCTCATACTTAAAAAATGTTTTGGGGTCTGTCCCTGGGGTAGGAAATTATTTACTTCTTTACCAGCTTCCTCCCAGACCGGATGGATGCAGCGGCTCCTGAGCCTGAGCTAAGAGAGAGCTCTGGGAGAGAGTTCCCCACTCCCTCCCTGGAAGTGCCCCAGTGGTGATTAGCACTACTGTGCTTCTAGGGCGTAGAATAGTGAAGACAGCAGGAAGCCCAGTCTATGTGTCCGGGTGGGGAGTGGATGTCTGCAGCAGGTGACGTGAGAAGCCCCTGCGCTCAAACTGGAAGTGTCTGCCAGAAACCGCGGTCCCTAGTTCAAAGGTTCCGCTTCTCTGGGACTTCCTGGAGCTGAGTTCCACTCCCTCCAGCTAAGCTAGGCAGTGTGTGTTGCCTTGGGCCGTATCCACCCACTTGTCAGTCTCTTAACTATTCTCAGGAGGGAGCTGAGGCCACACCCCCTGGTGGGGGGGGGGGGGGAATCTAATCTGAGTTTTAAAATATTTTGGCTTTCTCTTCTGAACTGCTAAATAATTAGCAGAGAAGAGCTAACAGCCTGTGCCAGATTCCTTTACCTCAGTGGCTTCTCTGATCCCAGAGCCCCTCCCAGCGCAATGGGCGCAGTGTGCCCCTACCCCACCGTCTGTGCTGGTCTTTCTTATTCCTCCCCTGAGAACTGACCTTTCCTGTTGAAACTCCAGATTCTCTTCAGCTGGTAAGTCGTGCTTCCAGTCCTTGTGGTATCTATCAGTCCTGAGCTAATTTTGAGACTTAATTTATCTAATTGGTTGTGAGGGAGTGAGGACGTTCACTGAGTCGTGTGTTTCTTCTCCGCCATCTTGGCTCCGCCCCCTCTTTTTTATGTTTTAAAATACACAAAATAAAATACAAAGGATTCCAAAGGCAACCAATTATTTGGAAACATAGTTGTTGATTTTTTTTTTTTTAATTTCATGAATACCATATTAAAAGCCTCAGTCATGGAGATTGGCCATATTCCTAGAATGATGGCTCCAAGACCTCAAGGCAGAACCACTGAGCAATGTAATTCATCAATAAATCTCTATAACCCCTAGGGCTAGGGAAAAAAAAAATTTGCTATTACTCTCCTACTTAGTAAATGACTCCCAAAGACACAAAATCCCCTGAATGACCCTTGATGTCAGTGTTGAAGGAAAAATCAACTACTTGACCCAAAATAACAGCTTATATTCTGAGATAGAATTTGAACTCAGATCTCCCTCACATTTATTGCAGCACTTTTTCCTTTATATCAAAGTTTCTTAAATTGTGGATCACTACCCTAAATGGTGTACTGTTAAGTGAATATAGGTGAAATTACAATTTCTCATCAATAAATATTTGATTTGTATATCTGTTTTATAAACCTACATGCTCTCGGCCACAAAACTTTTAGCAGTCTTGCATTACATCATCTACTGCTTCACATGCAAAAAACATTATTCTCAAAAAGAAGGTTTGTTTACCTCCTCTTTTTTCTGTGATACTTTGTAGATTTCTACTTTCTCTTCTCTCATTTACATCTCTTACCTTTTGCAGTCTGGTCTCCAACCTTGTCATTCATCAGAAAACACTCACTCCAAAATTACCAAAGATTTTTTAGTTGTCAAATCTGATAATCTTTCACTGTCTTCTTTGCAGCATTTGAGACTGCTAAGTACCATGAATTAACTACCACATTCTGACATACTCTTATCAACATCACTCCTTTGCTACTCATTATCCATATTTGTCCCCTAACTGGGGCAGCAAAGTGGCACAGTGGATAGAGTACCAGGTGCCAGTCAGGAAGACTTGAGTTTATATTTGGTTTCAAGTAACTTAAACATTTTGACTTCAAATACAAGCTGACTGATCCTAGGCAAATCACTTAAGTCCTATTTGCCTCAATTTCCCCCTCTTTAAAAATGAGAAACCATTCTAATCTCTGTGTCAAGATAACCCCAAATGGGGTCACAAAGAGAGACATGACTAAAATGCTTTAATAATAATGATTGGCATTTGAAGAAATTAATTTGGATAATGATATCACATTGCTTACATATAGCTAAAATTTATTAAGTGTTTACTATATAACAGATACAGTGCTAATTGTCAAAAGATTCAGATACAAATTTGTGAGTTATTCATTATTCTTCCCCTTAATGAACTGACAGTCTATCCTTGAGTCAAACAAAACTAAAAAGTTACTGACCAACAATTAGATTTATTCCAAGGCTCTATCTTGGTCACTCTTCTCTTACTATACTTATTCATTTGGTGACCTTATCAGAATCCAGGTTCAATTATCTCTGTTTATATTTATTACTAAAAGCTTTACATATCCAGCCCCATTTTCTTCTGTCTCATATAACTTACCACCTTGTTCAACATTTCAAACTGAATGACATATAGGAATTTTGAATTTAAATGCCACATTTAATTTTCTTTTTAAATTCCAAGAGACTTAAGTAGCAGTGAACTCTAAGAGGGAGATAAGAGACAGTAAATTCCAGACAGGTCAAACCACCACCACCATCGTACTGATTCTTATTTCTACTCAGAGATGATACATACAGTCCCAGACTCTGCCCCCAAAAGATTTGAGAATAAAGCAGCTAGACTTGTTTCCACTCCAGCCTTCACAATCACCAGCGAGGGGAAAATACATTTTGAAGAAGTACAGCCCACCATTTTAAGAACAACTAACAACAACTGGAACTATCATATATCTAGGGCAGATAGAAGAAAAGACCTACCACTTATGGATAGCATTCTGGGGAAAGTGGTACTGGTGAACCCTATCCTATGCATCCAATAAAGGGCAAATTTAGAAGCAAATAGCATCTATATGGCTTGGACTCAGGAGTAAAACAAAGTCTTATTCCAGATTCTAACCTAATCTAAAGCTTGCAAAGGAATAACAGTATTAGGAATTCCAATCCAAAGGAAAATGTGTTTCTCTAAACAAGCAGAATCTTCTAGCTGACTTGATAATAGCTGAATCCAGACTCAAACTCAGTTGAGAAACTGACATAATTGAGACCATGATAGCAGAAATCAGACTTTCTCCTGGAACAGATTATTTTAGGAAAATTGAAAGCTTGCTGGTTTCCAGCCAGAGCTGCCTCTGAAGGCATGGAACAACACAATATTCAATAACTTAAGAAAGTAGCAGCACGAACATCTCAGATATCGCCTCCAGAAGTGTGCAAAACCTGATTCTAACAAGAGTCCAAAGTCAAAAAGTAGGTAAGAAAAATTTAAAAAAAAAAAAGTAATTCTACCAAAAACTATTATGGTGACATGAATAGTCAAGACACGAAAACATTAGACAATGACTCAAAAATATCTGCAAAGAAAGCCTCAAAGAAAAACACAACTTGATTATAAATTCATCTTGAAATTCTAAATGAAAACTCTTGCTTCAACATGAGTTTTAGAAAGAAGTAAAAAAATTATTTTATAAATGAAATGCAAGCATCAGGAAAAAAAAAGTGGAAGAAATGAGCTATGGAAGATTTGGAAACAGAACTAACGAGTACAAGGGTTATCCTTTTAAGAAAGTTTTTTAACTTGCCTAAAAGGTATCTGAGAAACAAACTTTCTAAAAATTAGAATAAACCAAAAAGAAGCCAATAACATCAAAAGAAAATGAGAATTATTAAAATAAATTCAAAAAACAGAACAAAAATGTAAGTTATCTCATAGAAGAAAAAAAACAAAAACAAAAAACGCCCAACAAAACATCACCTAAATCAGTAAAAAATTGAAAACAAATTTTAACCATTTATCTACCTGAAAAGCCTTAATCAGAAAGAGGAGTCTAGATATAACATTTTCAAGCTAATTAAAATTCTCTCTCCCTTCTTCTCTCCTTCTCCCCTGCCTCCACAATTCTGTCTTTCCCTCTCTGTCACAAAGGTCACACAGAACAAGTCTTAAGCCTTTCTATTTTCTGATTCAACCCTGAGATTTGAATTAAACTTTGGTTAAACATTTGAACTCTTAATTGGTCTTCTACATTGTGCAGAGGAGAGAGAGAGAGAGAGAAAGAGAGAGAGAGAGAGAGAGAGAGAGAGAGAGAGAGAGAGAGAGAGAGAGAGAGAGAGAGAGAGAGAGAGAGAGAGAGAGAGAGAGAGGAAGAGAGAGAGGGAGAGAGAGAGAGAGAGAGAGAGAGAGAGAGAGAGAGGAGAGAGAGAGAGAGAGAGAGAGAGAGAGAGAGAGAGAGAGAGAGAGAGAGAGAGAGAAGAGAGAGAGAGAGAGAGAGAGAGAGAGAGAGAGAGAGAGAGAGAGAGAGAGAGAGAGAGAGAGAGAGGAGAGAGAGGAGAGAGAGGAGAGAGAGGAGAGAGAGAGAGAGAGAGAGAGAGAGAGAGGAGAGAGAGGAGAGAGAGAGAGAGAGAGAGAGAGAGAGTGTGTGTGTGTGTGAGAAAGTAGGGAAAGAAATTACCTACTTCATAAATTTAAGCAGCAATATTCCAAGCAAAAACAATGGTGCTACCTAAATCTTACAGCTCTATGACTCTTGAGTTATAAAATGTCAAGCATTGATACTATAACTTACATTTTTAAGAACTACAACATTCTATGACAAAAATAATTATTTATCTTAAAAACAAATGCATAAAAAAACTTACTGCAGCACTACAGCCCGAAAATTGAAAAAAGTATCAGGCCCATGTCTCTGTGGCATCTGATTAAGGACTGACAGTAATTTAACTGCATGTCTTGGCTGAGGAAACAATAAAATAGAAGAACTGTCAGTGCAGCCATACAGTAATAGTTTCTCACATGCCATATTAGCCAAAAGACCATTTCCCAACTAAACAGTAAATTAATTTTAAATCAGCTGCTAAAATTTCTTTAGAGAAAACATTCAATTAACATTAAAAAATTTAAGTTTACAGCTCTCTAGAGACAATTTATTGAATCACAAGCACTAATGCACCGATACTTAAAACATCTCTCTCATTACAGCTTACCCAGATTCCACTTTCTCCTCGAAGCATGCTGAACAAAAGCTTCAACTCCTTGACAGTGATGCTGTAGCTTGCAAGAACCCCCAACATATCAACTAGGAGATCTTCAAAGGAAAATAAAGTTATTCTGAACTTTAATTGAAAACCAGAATTAGTCAAAGCAATATTTTTAAAAGAGAAAATGTATTCACAAAAAAGTTTCATTAACAAATTATAACATGAATACCTATAAACATTTATCATAACAATATTCATTTATTGAATAATCATTCTAAAAAAAACAACAAAATTAAAGGTAATAATTCAGGCATCAAGGAATGATTTATTATATATATTACTTTTTCATTATAAATTATATCTAAAAGGTGCTTCTAGAAAATTGTCCTCTCTGAGCATTTACCACCTATTATAGGGAGAAATGGATTAGAACTATTATTGATAACATGGTTTTAACCTGAAAAATACCCAAGTGAATAACTAAAAATTAACTATGCAACATGTACAACTTCTTTTCTAAAGTAATGATATGCTCTTAACATTATGTTTGTGTATAATCCAATTTCTTCATGTCCAAAAGCCACAAAAATACTCCAATAATTACATCCATGAAGTTTCTTTAAATACATGGTATATATCATAAGCTCACCAAATAATAAAAAAAATTATATATTCATATCTGTACTAAGGAAATCTCAAATGCCCTTTAAAATTTATTAGTATTTTACATGTACATAAACAAACTCTGAAAAACTGCTAATAGCGCTCAATTAAACAACAAATATTTACCACTAATCATATCTATTCATATGGGAGCATGTTACTAATCTTTTTATTATGTACATAAATGGCTGAAGATTGAATTGTTTCATATTTAACCATTCTCGTATCAACAAATAACTGACTTTTACATGAACACATACAAAGCACATATTTGAGAATGGAAAATGATAAAGGAAATCTTAATGGAATAATGAATGAGTTTCTACAAGGTTTAATCTTTCAAAATACAAATGAAAGTTGAGTATTCATCCTCTGGGCTACTCAAATAACAATCTGGAGTCTCTTACTGAAGTACTTTAAAGATCATGACTAATGTGAGATAGTATTCGTCAATGTATTTGGAATAATGAGAGATTAGTTTTGAAGTCTTTCTAAAATCATACAATTTGATAATTACTATAAGTGTGAAGGGTAGTAAAAAAAGTAGTTACTGAAAAGTTTAATTTCATTTTAAAATATGAATCAATATATATAAAATAGAAATGAAATTTGTATAAAGGAAAAAAAGTTCCCCTAATATAGTCATCAATACTTTTAAAGAAACTAAACTTCTCTTTCCTCTCCTAAAGATGTAGCACACCAAGGCAGTTACTATTGCTATTTCATCTATCAGTTAAAGTATATTTATTTCTTAACAAATATATTTTAAAAGTATATTGAATGGGGTAGAAAAGTTGGAAGTCTAAGTTTGAGTTCAAGTTCTCAATGCTTTACTATGTGTGACTGGACAAATCTTTTAACCTCTTGGAGTCTCAATTTTGTTATATCACAGGGTAGCTATAAGTAAAATACTTATGTCATAAACATTACATAAATGCTATTTACTATTTCCTTCAGATTTCAGTCTCTATGATAAAATCAACAATGTGTAACAGAATAAAACAAGAAAACTTTCTGGAAGGCACAGGAAAGGCAAGAGGAAGGAAATGGGGATGGTAAATAAATCAAGAAGCTTTATTATAAAGACTTAAGCTATATTAGATGAACTTCTGTAATGCTATCAACTTAATCATAAACAGGAAAAGCCTATCAAACATTAATGAAGCAATAGTAACCTAAAAACCATGTTGTTTTATTTCAATGTTTACTCTGTACTCCTTAAAAAGAGAAAAAAAATTTTTAACTAAATTTTTGTTTGCAAAAATCAAATGATATCATGTAAAACCTGCAAAAATCCCAGTTTACACACAATGACTTTGTGATAAATGCTAGAATATCCTGAGAATGAAATGCCATATTTTCCTTTCATTAAATAAATGTTTTTATTTGGTATTTAACTGGCATCACCCATTCCTTTAGCTTTAAATGATGAGAGTAAAAAAGGAGATATTTTTAATTATCTTAAATACAAGTATGTATATCTATTTGAAAGAAATCAGAAGCTAGTTTATTTACTATTAACTTTTCAGTAAACTTTTTAATTAAAACAATTCAGCATCTTCTTAGTTTTCTATCAAATATTATGTTGTCCAAATGTATAATCTCCTCATGAAATGAATTGAAATCACAAAGGAAAATGGAATTATACAACCTAGATCTGATATACAAAATATTTTTTATACCCAATGTCTACAAAGGATTTGGGAATTTAAAGATATAAAATGTTATATAAAACATAATTTAAAACAATAATATAAAGCAAATAAGTTAGAATCTTTCATATAAAAGGAGATAAACATTAGATTCAGAGGAAAAATATAAAGTCAAAAAATACTTATCATTTTAAAACATCATTGGGAAATGAAAAGAGATTACAAAATTATTCTTTTTCTTCTATAACAGAATTTCACTAGATTACCATGAGCAAAGTAAGAGGAATCCTAAACATTTGCTAATAATTATTTTAAGTTCAGTGGATCATTATCAAAGTCTGAAACTGGCAATAAATAAATAAAAGAAATTGTAAATGTTTGAATTTTTTCTAACCTCAAAAGAAAGAAACGAGATCTTTCTGGTACAGGTGAGAAAGATACTTAGAGAGCACTTTCAAGCTTTTAAGGAAGTTATACAATATGCTAATGCAGAAAACATCTGCTTAAAAAAACAAAATCTGTCCAAGCAGTTCTCTGACTCCTTGGTTGGGTCATCCTCCATATATGACTCTATACATCACCTAACTGTAGTTATATGACAAGACTCCTCCCCACCCTTTGAACCTAATGTTATCTTCTCAAGGATCCTAAACCCTCTCTTCTCTGTACATTCTCTTGGTGACCTCATCAATTCTCCTGATTTCAATTATCTTTATAGAATTAATTTCCAAATCTATACAAAGCTCTAATTTGTTTTCTCAATTCTAGTCTCATATTACCAATTACCTACTATACATATCCAATAGATTATCCTGTAGTCATTTCAAGCTCAAACATATTTAAAAGAAGTACTTTCCCCTCCTTCCCAAAAAATATCCCCATCTGGAAATTTCCTATTATGTTGAAGATACAACACTCTATTCTATATTCCATCCAAAGTTGCTTTCTTGTAGCTCCTTACATATGAAATTCCATCTCCAGAGTCCATGCCTTCACAAAGTGTTCCCATATACCCAGGTTCCATTCCCTTTATACCTCTATCCCTCTTAGACTCTCTAGTTTCCTTCAAAACAGATCAGATTCTTATCTGTGACTTTTCTTGGTCCCAATAACTACTTTTACCTCCAAACTTGTATTTCTTTTGTTCATACTTTATATAGATTATCTGTACATGTTGCATCCCTGATAAAATAGAAATTTCATAAGAATAGAGACTATTTCATTTTTGTCTTTCTATCCCAAGTGCTTAGTACTGGACCTACACAAAGAAAATACCTAAGAAATGATCAATGACTGCTTATACTGAAGAAAGAAGACAGTGATGTCCAAAAGAGTTCAACTCATGACTTAGTTAATGATAAGAATTTTCTAGGAGAAGCTTGGTAAATATTGTTATAAAATAATTTGTATGTTATAAAATTCAATTCTATTTTTTTAAAAAACACTGAAATAGTACGCTTGCTGCAAAAAAAAAAAATGTTTTATGATTGATCAAAATAAAAATAGTTAACATTGATATTGCACCTTAAAGATTTTCCAATTATTACAACTAAAGTTTCTTATCTGATATTCACAACAACTATATGAAATAAATAATGTATGTGTTTTCATATATATATATATATATATATATATATATATATATATATATATATATATATATATATATATATATATATATATATATATATATATATATGAAAATTATCCCCATTATATGGATGTGGAAAAGAACTGAGATTATGTGACTTGTACATGATCATATGACTTATAAAGTACAAGAGGAAAGATTTAAAGTGAGGTCTCTCCTAAATTCAAGTCCAACACTCTCACTACACCACTTTATTTCTCAATTATATGTTATATATTGAATTACAATGAATATTGAGAGGCAGGTTGATAGACTGAAAATTATAATAGCGAGAGTAAGTAAAACTAGAAGAGCAAAACATTATGTGTCCTTAACTAAGTATAACCAATTCACTTACATCACTAAATTATTCAAAGTCTAATAAAGAAGATGCTTTCAATTTCATGATATTCTTTAAAAATAAAATGTAGGTATTGTTCCATATATTTCAGGAGAATGCATAATTTTAAGTAGCAAAATTAATGTGTTTGAATCTTCATGAATAAGACATTTCTCATGTGAATTCATACCTGCAATCATGTCATCTACAGTACTCATTTTCAGCAATACTTGCTCAATTAAGCCAACTTCTGTGCTGGTCTGCAAATTACGGACACTTTTTCGTAGAATAGCAGTAAACATACTCCAAATTTCTGCTTGGCATGTTACATCACAATGCTCCAAAAGCTCTGACATGCATGTTATACTCTCAGCATCCTGGATTATAAAGTTCATCTCCAAATCGAATTCCCCACCAACAAGCTGGAAAGAAAAATAAAAACTATTACTCAGAATGTATATCATCTGACACTACTCTCCAAAATATCACAGTTCATTGAAATAAATGAGATCTGGAAGCAACCTAAGAGGTTCAGTATAACCTTCTAATTTTACAGATGCAAAACTGAGGCAAGGCCATGATTTTAAGTCAAATCCTGAATCCATTTTACTGCACCACACTATAACACCTTATTATAAGAAACCATTAAATCCATTACCTTATGAACATTTTTAAATAAGTATTTGTAGAATGAGGTACTTAAAGTGAACTAAGTAGTCTAGTCTGCAGTTAAAAGGCATATATAACCTGTCACTAAAACCTAGGAAAAGGATTATGCTTTAAAAAGACTTAATCTATGAATAAAATTAATCCTCAGGTATAACATACTTTATTCCTTTCTATTCTAAACTCAAAATTCCCCACTGGAAGGGAGGGGAGGTGGTTTCACACCAAACTAAATTAACAATATCAAAAAGTTTTAGGAAAGGGATTTCTATCTGTAGGAAATGGGTTTCTATCTGTGTTTGCCATCACTCATCTTGCCTCTCTAGAACTTTCTCCACCATTACCTATAAACTTTTTATGCCAGATCTCAAATTCACATACTCTGGGTCCTTGTAACCTCTCTCTTTGATGGGATAGTTCCTCCCAGAATCTCCATTTTAAGTATAGGCAGGGCAGTCCTGGTCTTCATTGCTTTCCAGATATACTCCTTATTCTTCTAGACTTTGTCTAACATGCCACCAAACCTTGTACCATACTTTTCCAATTTATTAGTTCCATTTTATGTATTTTCTTTTTCCATTAGAATATAATCTCCTTGAGAGTAGGAATTATTTTTCTTTGTGCTTGTATCTGTGTTCCCAGACTTTAGTGTTGTGCCAAAAAACAGGTACTTTTTAAATAAAAGCTAGATGACTTACATACAAGTTTTCCATTTCCATCTTATATATGGGTGAAAAACAATTTTCTGAAAAATTAATTCAAAGCAGGAAACAATTTCTCCCTCCATTTATAAAACTCCCAGAACTCAAAGCTAAAGCTAATATCATATATATATTTTAATAATAGTTTTGTACTTGCAAAATATATGCAGTGATAGTTTTTCATCATTCACTTTTGCAAAACCTTGTGCTCCAAGTTTTCTCTCTCCTTTCCACTCACTCCCTTCTTTGACGCAAGTAATCCGATATATGTTAAACATATGCAATTCTTTTATGTATATATAGTTCCACAATTATCGTGGTGCATAAAACCAGATCAAAAGGAAAAAAATGAAAGAAGGAAAAAAAAAAAAAAAGCAAGCAAAACAACAATAAAAGTAAAAATATTGTGATCCACATTCCATCCCTATAATCCTCTCTCTGGATGCAGTTGGCTCTCTCTATCATAAGCCTATCAGTATTTGTATGTATAAATCACTTAATTATTGAAAGGAGCCATGTCCATTACAGTTCATCACATAATCTTGTTGTGGCTATGTACAATGTTCTTATGGTTCTACTTACTTCATTTAGCATCAATTCTTGTAAGACTTTCCAGAAATCATCCTGTCGATTGTTTCTTATAGAACCATAATATTCCAAAACATTCATATACCATAACTTATTCAATCATTCTCCAGCTGATGGGTACCTACACAGTTTCCAGTTCCTTGCCACTACAAAAATGGCTGCTACAAACATTATTGCATATGTGGGTCCTTTTCCCTTTTTATAATCTCTTTGGGAGATACAGAAACAATAGAGACACTGCCAAAGAGTACTCATAGTTTGATAACCCTTTGGGCATAGTTCCAAATTGCTTTCCAGAATGGCTGGATGAGTTCACAACTCTACCAATTTCACATTAGTGTCCCAATTTTACCACATCCCCTCCAACATTCATCATTATCTTTTCCTGTCATCTTAGCCAATCTTTAAAGTATATAGTGGTACCTAAGAGTTGTCTTAATTTGCATTTCTCTGATGAATAATGATTTAGAACATTTTTTCAAATGATTAGAAATAGTTTTGATTTGTTCATTTGAAAACTGTTTATAACCTTTGATTGTTTATCAATTGGAGAATGGCTTGTATTTTTATAAATGAGTCAATTCTCTATATATTTTAGAAATGAAGCCTTTATCAGAACCCTTGGATGTAAAATCCCACCCCCTCCCCCTCAGTTTTCTACTTCTTTTTCTAATCTTGTCTGCATTGGTTTTATTTGTACAAAAACTTTTAAACTTAATATAATCAAAATTATCCATTTACATTTCATCATGTACTTTAGTTCTTCTTTACTATTTATTCTTTGTTCTTCTAACTTGATAAAGCTAATATTTTAGTATTAAAAGTTCACATACATAATGAACTAATTAGGGATTTGTGTTGGGGAGGGAACCTTGGGAATACCATTTAAAACGTGATTTCTATGAGAAAAAGTATGATTAATATTAAGCAACTTAACTACATATAAGCTATCAGAACACAAATGTGTTCACTAATTAGGGATTACTTGAACAAAAAATATTTAAAACAGCACAGCATAGAAAGCATGCTTTTCTGCCTAGCTCTCATCCTTATGAACATAACTAAACTAAATTAGAGCCTCTCTTCTCTCTATGCTATCTCTAAGCCACCAGTTTAATTGTCATCATTTAACTATGTACAGATAACATCCAAATCTACATAACCAGCTATGGTCACTTTTCTGAGATAGTCATACAACTTCAACTACCTAATGAAAATTCAAAATATGCCCCAAAGTAAATTTATTATTTAAAAATTTCCTATTTCTAAACTTCACTTTTTCTGTCGGTTGCCAGCATCTTTTTGGTCATCAAGGTTTGCAACTCCTAACATTACACATACAATTCGTGGCCAACTCTTGTTATTTTTAACTACAAAATATCTTTTTCATCCAGCCCCATTTCTCTATATACACAAAGATACAACATCAGAAACTGGAGGGAAAGGAGATAATTAGGGGATAAAATCAAAGGATTCTAGGGCGAAAGGAAAGAGTAAAGGAGAGATCATGATGAGTAACTGAGAAGGGAAAAAAAAAAGGTTTAAATAACTTCTTTGGTAAATGAGACATGAAGTTAATCAAAAGGGGGGGGGGGTTAAAGTGTCCTGCAACTATAAACTGCAAAGTATTTTTTTTTTTTTAACAGATAAGATCTTTTCCTATTTGATCACTCTGGGATATTGATATAGTAGTGATATAGCTGGGTAAAAGGGCATACAAATTTAACAACTTTCTGTTTATAAATCCTAACTGCTTTCTAGAATGGTTGTACGCATTTATAGATTCACCAATATTAAATCAATGTGCCTGTTTTGTCACAATCCTTCTAATATGCATCTTTTTCTTTTTTTAAATCACATTTGCATATACAGAAAGAGATAGAATCTCAGAATTGCTCTAATTTCCTTTTTTTTAATTAATTAGTCAAAAACCATTAGAGACTGTGTGTTGGGCAGGCAATGTGTTGAGACAGGGAGAGGGGAGAGGGAGAAGAAAGTAGAGACGGAAGGAAGAAGGGAAAGAAGGAGGAAGGGAGAGGGAGGGAGGCATTAAGGGAGGGAGAGAAAGAAACAGAGAGGGAGGGAGGCAGGCAGGCAGGCAGACAAGTCACTTAACCCCAATTGCCTCAGCAAAAAAACCTCAAAAAACTAAACATAATACAATTACAGTTTTATTTATACTCCCTTCTGTTTTTGTGCACATGGAATGCTCAAGCTAACTAGCCAATGTTTGTAAAGTTAATAAAAATGTCCCAAAAAGTATTATAAAAAGCCTTTCCATTCCTAAATTTATTTCAATGTGAAAAATAAATCCCACAATTGATCTTTATGCTCCTAAATAATAGGAAAGAACATATTGAATATAAGTATATTACTGAACTTGGCAAATGAAAAGGCTTAAATGGAAGAAATCAGGTTTCTATCCTATTTCTAACACTAGATGTGTGACCATGGAAAGCGTCAGCTGGGCATCCTACTTTGCGATTCTATGATATCACCTTCCCAGATAACCCTCTACATGAACAGGAATCTCCTCTATAATATAACTGACAAATGGTTATCTTCTTCCAAGACCTCAAGTAAGAAGGAATGAGCCCACTTCACTGTGGGACAGCTCCAATCACCAGGAAGTTTCTCTAAATTCCTACATTTTTCTCTCCCCAATTTGTATTCATTGTTCTTCATTTTGAACCCTTAAGCCATATATAATAATAAGTTGAATAAGAAATTAGGATTTCATATTAGAATTGTAAGCTCACTCAAATCTAACAGGCCTGAGCTTCTAAATTATAGGAACTTGACCTTTCCATGAACTCTGCATGTTCTTGACAATTGATACCAGGAACAAGCCATTCTTGGAAAATGCTTATGCTTAGGGCTGGGTGGCTTCCTCCCTGATCATATGCAGTTAATAAGGACATATGTCAAGCCTCAGAGGTCTGGGATGAATCAACATGAATATGTCCCCAAAAATATATTGAGCTTTGTCACACAAACTGCACATGTTGCGAGTCCTTGTCAAAAAACCTTATATAGCTAGTTTTGGCCGGGAGCCTTATTTGTTTGAAAACATATAAAAAGCCTGTGCTTTAAAATCACCCTCGGGAAGGACACTTCGCCCGGGAAAATCTTTACACAATTCAAGTTGATTGAGGCTGAAACGGGGCTCCCAGCCATTTGAGTTTTTGAGGTTCCCTTGAATTGGTAATGTATTCTCTTCCTCTATCTGCTATAATTGTCATATTGTTAATTGTTCTTATTTCTATTTGGTTTTTTATGCAAATCTAAACTGTCTATACTTTGTCCTATTTAATTAAAACCTTACTTTCATTTTCAATTGAGTCTGAGAGCGTCATTTATAGGAGTGAATCCGAACATATAACTTTTCTTTAAAATCATAATACATAAGTCTAATTTTATTCTCCGTGAAAACTTACCAAACAACTTAAAAAAAAGATTGGCATCACATTCTTTCTCCTCATCTGCCTAAACATCTCAGCGTCCTCAAATTGTTTTAATATGGCATGAACTTGAGGCCCTTTAGAATCTTTAACTACCTACTGCAGGCATTATTGTCCTACCAATATGCTTCCCAAAATGTGAATCTGAAAGTAAACACAACACTCTAGATGTAAACTGATACTTATTTTCCTTATCAAATGAGAAAATTGAAGGAGGTAGCTCTCTAAGGTCCCTTTGAGATCGATAATCCCTATCTCTAGGACAACCTATGGAAGGTTGGAAAATAAATCTCTTTAATTACTTTCAATTTCCCTGAGGCAGTTCCAAATGTTGTAATCATAAATTCAAGAATTTTGATGTATCCCAAATCAAACCAACTAAGAAATAAAAGAATAGTACTCAACTTTCAAGAATCCTAGAGATCTTTTAACTTCACAATGCCCACAATATAAATCTGTTGGGTTATATATCATTATCAAAATTTTAACACTGATTCTCTACTCTATTATGTTTCTCAGGGGATTGGTTGATAAGGAAAAACTTCTTCCCTCAAATACCATATTCATCACATTATTCTGGTACCCAAGAATCTAAAGCAACTATTTATTCCCTATCATAACAAATTCAAATCCTTTTTGTTAGATTTGCCCAAGGTTAAGGGCAAAGATTGGATCTTAGCTAGATTTTTTTCTGATATCACAGTACCCTACATAGGGTTAGAAATTCAATAAATACTTATTGAATTTTGTTTTTATTTAAAGAAACATATAAAATGAGTGCAAATTAGCATACTACAAATAAAATCTACATGAGAAGAGGATGTTGAAAAGAGTACAGTTATAGTGAACTGAATTTTATTAGGGAGAAAGCTTGCTGAGTATGAAAACTTTGTGATAGGTTATATGTATGTATGATAGTAGTATGCATGGCAAATAAAGTTATTAAAACTTGTGACAGGCAGATCAAGTTGATAAAATCAAGTTGAATCCAGAGCATATAAAATGAGAGTGATTTTGGATGAGATAAGAATCTTAAGGTAACACAGAAAGTGAGTACTAATATAGTATAATAACAGCAATAATAATATCTAACATTTATATAACAGTTAACTAGGTTTACAAGACATTTAATTGTCACAATAACTTTAAGAGTAAAATATTATCCCAGATAAGGTAACTGAAGCAAACCAAAGTTAAGGGACTCCTCCAGGATCACGTGGCTAGGAGGTATCTGAGCCTAGATTTAGAATCAGTTCTTTCTAATCCCAAATCCATCATGCTTTCTACTATGCCTTCTAATTGACTCCCAACAGAAATAGGTTAAAAAGAGGAAAGAGAAAAGGGTTGGTTTTGGACAAAGTTGATGAGCTTACCAATAGAATTTGAAAACATCCTAAAGACAGCTAAAGAGATACATGCATAAAACTTAGAATAGATGCTAGAACGGTATAGCAATCAAATCTCAGTAAATGCAGCAATGAAAGCTGAAAACAAAAGGATAAGATTGCTCAAGAAGAAAATACAGGAGAAAAAAAAAAAAAAACACCATAAAACCAAATGAAGGTTTTATCCTTCAGAAAGTCTTATCCTTCAGAAACTGAAGGGTAAGAAAGAAAAGTCAGAGAAAAAGAAAAAGAAAAAATGACAAGCACAGAGATATGTAATGTTCTGTTTCGCTAAATTGCAATCGTTCTCTTGGGGCAGATTTCTTGGGGAACTTCTGGAGGCAAACTTAGTTTCAGTTCAGTTCCAATAATCACCCCAAAATGCAGCCAGGAGTTAAAGTCCAGATCTTATATTGTATCCTTCAGAATCCTGAATCTTTTCCTGAGGCCCGGTTGGCTTTAGTAGAGGCCAATCTCTCTTCTTGACTCCCGAGAGCTCTTGTGTGAATGTTTCCAAATCCAAATGTTTGTCCTTCAGTCTCCAGCCTCTCGTCCTCCCTAATGTCTCCAACCAGCATGAGGGTAGACATGGGAATGCATCTGACTCTTGGCTCCAAGAGTGTGGAATTGTGGGTTTCTACCTTGTGAATCTCCCAGGAGTCAATCCTAGTTCTTAATCTCCCAAAGTCCTCTCCTCCAAAATCCCCTGAAGTTCTCCCTGGAAGTCCTTTCCTTGACTGAATCCTGGCTTTTTATATCCTCCCAGAGAGTAGGCTTGTAGGTACTCCCTGGGCTTGTGGGAGCTCCTTAAAAGTATGCTCTCTTAAAGGTGTGAATCTCATGGAATTCTAGTAAATACATTACTAAACTAGAGAACTGTTGAGTACCATGCTAAATTAGATAATTATATCCATTCCACTGACTTAGCACCTTGTAAGAATCCTAACAGAGATGTACAAAGGAAAGGAAAAAATGCTTTTTTAAAACTTTTAAAATTTTTTAAACATTAAAATGTTTACATCTTTATGTGAAAAGATGATATATGTAACTACTGAGAACTATATCTTTGTGTGGCTCTCTTCAACAATGAGACGATTCAAACCGGTTCCAATTGTTTAGTAATGAAGAGAGTCATCTACACCCAGAAAGAGGACTATGGGAACACAACATAACTACTTTTTACTCTTTCTGTTATTGTGTGCTTGCATTTTTGTTTTCCTTCTCAGGTTTTTTTTTTTCTTTCTTATGCAGCAAGATAACTGTATAGATATGTATACATATATTGGATTTAGCAAATATGTTAACATATTTAACATGTATTGGACTACCTGCCATTGGGGGAGAGGGAGGGGGGAAGGAGGAGAAAATTTGGAAAAGACGGTTTTTGCAAGGGTCAATGTTGAAAAATTACCCATGCTTATGTTTTGTAAATAAAAAGCTATAATAAAAAAAAAAATTTTAATTAAAAACGGTATCTTTATTAGGATAGGTATTCTTAGAGGGTGTGGGTATAAACTGACTTTATTGTAATGATATAAAAAAAAGAAACTAGAGGTAGAAAAGGTATTATACTGGAAGAAGAAGAAAAGAGAAGTAAAATGGGATAAATAACATCATATGAAGAGGCAAAAAAGACTTATTATACTTGAGGGGGAAAAGGGAGGAGATGAGCATTGTTTGAACCTCAATCTCATTGGATGTAGCTCAATAAGGGAATATCATACATATTTAGTTTGATATAGAAATTTGTCTGACTAAATGGGGAAGTAGGAGGGAAAAGGGGGAAAGGGACAGGCAGAAATAGATGGGAAATTTGATAAGAGGGGAGGGCCTGAAAAAAGGAAGGGCAGATTGAGGGAAGTGGGGAAGAGAATCAAAAAACTGGTGAAGAGGGAAAGGAGAAAGAAAAGTGTAAAGAAAATAGAATGGCAGAAAACACAGTTAGTGATTTCAATTGTGCATGGTAATGGGATGAACTCTCCCATAAAATGGAAGCAGATAACAAACTGGATTAAAACCCAGAATCCTACAACTTGCTATTTACAAGAAACCCATTTGAAGCAGAGAGAAACATAAAGAGTAAAGGTAAAAGGCTGGAGGCAGATTCTATTATGCTTTAGCTGAAATAAAAATAGCAGGGACAGTGATCCTGATCTCAGATCAAGCAAAAAAAAAAAGAAAAAGTCCAATTAAAAGAGATAAGGAAGGAAGCTACATCTTGCTAACGGATACTATGGTAGTAACATTAATACTAAACATATGCACCAAATGGTATATTATCCAAATTCCTGGAGAAGTTAAGGGAGTTGCAAGAAGAAATAGATAGCAAAACTAAACTAGTTGGAGAGCTCAACCTGGCTTTATCAGAACTAGATTAATCAAACCACAAAACAAACAAACAAAACAAAAACCCAAAACTTAAGGAGCAAAGAGAATTTTAGAAAAGTTAAGTATGATAGACCTTTGAATTGAATTAAATGGGGACAAAAAGAAAAATAGCTATCTTTCATCCTGCCAAGAAAGGTAAGCTAATTGATTTCCAGAGCTAAGGGGCTAGCATTGCAATTCTGCCCAGGAATGTTATTTTGAGAATAGGAGGAATTTACTCTCATGTTTTTCTATGCCCAAAGGGAATGGTACTATCAAGACAAGGCGCAACCTATAGCACAAACACAGAAATTGCTTTTCACACTCTTTTCAGAGTATTTTACCAATTCTGCCCAAGCATTACTTGCCTTAAGTCCTTAACTATTCCAAATCTTCTTAAGAGATCTATACTTATTACCAAATTATTCTTTGATCTGCATTTCTAAATGTCCAGTCTTTGTAGCAAACTAAACATAATCCTAAACTGGACAATTAGTTCCATATATCTTCTTTTTCTCTATCAGGACTCAAACACTTATTGTACCTACTTATCTGTGGCTAGTCAAGCCTCTATAATTCTATAATTTGACAAGCACCAAAATGAATTATTTGTGGGCTATCTTTCCCAGTATTATTAACCCAAATCTTAACCAAATATTCCCCTCCTAAGACCTATTGTAGCAGAGGAGTAGCATTTATAACTGCTCCTCTTCACAGGATTGATAGAAACCTTAAACCCACTCAGATACTGGGTAATTTGAAGTCCATTCATCAAACAATTCCAGTGCCTTCCCAAACAAATGGGAACCCAAAGTTCTTGGGGTATGAGGCGAAACTACTTCCTGCTGAGAATGGGCATTGAGTTGGATCATCCTACAGGGTCCCATTTGAAGGGGATTGATTCAGACCTCTGAATTGGTCAATATAGTTGCTAGTTCTAGTCATCTGAAGGTGAATTGTTCAAAGCCTGGAGAAAAACAAACTTAAGAAAGAACTAGAGAAAGAGAAAACAAGTACAAAGAGCAGACCCTCATTCTTGAGGGGTATGCTCATATTTTCCCTGAAGATTCTGCAAATAACTAATTAAGCATCATCTCTTTTTAATAGGAATTACATTATAACCCAAAAGCAATTTTGAAAAAATTTGAAAAAATCCCATCAGAATAACATAAGTATTCACAAAATTTTTCACTAACAGGTCTCACCCATTAAAAGCAGGATATTGACATAGAGAGAATAACTTAAACTTCTACATGAGGCATATGTGTAAAGCCTCTCTGCCTGTATTTTTTAATTAATCAACTAATTTTTTTTTTGCTGAAGCAACTGGGGTTAAGTGACTTGCCTAGTGTCACACAGCTAGGAAGTGTTAGGTGTCTAAGGCCAGATTTGAATTCAAGTACCCCTGACTTCAGGGCTGGTGCTTTATCTACTGTGCCACCTAGCTGCCCCTGACAGTATTAAGTAAAAAAAATTCCCTCTCTTTTGCAAACATCTGTTGTAAGATGGACTGGAAAGGTCAATATATATTGGCCAACATAAATTATTCAAAATAAAACACAATACAAACTATATAACATTATACAACCAAATGTTATTTCACATTAGTATCAAACTTAAATAAAAGTGATTTTCCCATTGATATAACAAAATATTTCATAACTTACATTCCTCTAAGAAAACCTCTTCTCAAAACCATAAGATATTTCAGCTTCAGTTTCAATAATCAATAATGCATCAATTGTTTTTACATTTACATAGGTCATTAAAGGATCTTATTTCATACAGATACATACATCTAGCAACATCAATGACCAGGCCAAATTCTTATTTACCTAATTATGTAAGATACATTTTGACTACATATACATAAAATATATTACATATGTTCAGATTGAAAACAGCAAGATATTACATGTGCTTATGGCTTCTATTGACCACTTACTCTGATTATAGAAATCTGATATAAGAGGAAAAAAGCAGGCTCATGATTATAATAGCATCATAATTGATCCTTCAGGGTCTCAGCCTGAGGGCACAATTGACAACCAGTCATGTACTAACAATTCCACTTTAGGCAACTCAGCTCTCAAATGGTGGGTTACTAACTTAATTCAGATTATCATTCTCAAATTCAAAACTCAAAACAGGATCAGTTATAATCCCAAAAGTTTTTATCTTGATAGGACAGCCAAAATTAGAGCCTTGGATTGTCAGGTTGAAATCCTGCTCTATAGCAGGATACTTCAAGAAAGCACATTTACTATTATATTCATTAAATAATGAGACCATGATGGATTTAATAAATTAGATAATTTGATGAATGGGTTTTGAAATAACCATTTTCAGAGAATTCTCAGTTAACTAGAAATCTAAGAAACTTCTTTTGAAAGTTCCTTGCACTACTATACCTTTGATATAGCCATCATGAATGATTTTGCTTTAAAAAACCCACAGACTTGAAAAATAAAAACATTCAGTTATTAATACTGTGTAAACATAACCTTTTCCTTTAAACAATTAATGTTAAAGTAATTTCATTTAACTGGGGAATGGGAAACAGGAGGTGAACTCTAGTGAGTGGCTTTGTTTTCTCACTTCTACAGAGCAGCCATACTTAATGAGGGAAGGTTAGACTAAGTTTTCACCTTCTCAAGCCAACAGATCAATGCAAATAACGAGTATATGGTTTTCAATTCTAAATATTAGATTAACTATCAAAAATCTCAATCAAAAACCTTCAGAAATGTAAATAGAATTCTATACCCAGAACCAGTTTTTTTTAAACCTGCCAAACAATGGAGACACAGGCCTCTGGGAGCAAAATGGCAATAGATCCTATCTCCTCCCCTAAATTTTATACTCTTCACTAGATTGATTGCTATATTGAGAAGGGAGAAAGATTTTAAAAGTGTAAAATGGATTTCCCTAGATTTCCCTAAGTCACATGGAGCTAGACCATACCCTTCTACAGAAGAGAGTCTCCTGAGAAGAGTTTTAGGACAGAGAACATTAGGACCTATCTAGAGAGAAACTGAGACTGACTCTAAAGCATGGGGTTTGGGGGAGCCTACTGTTCTTTGGAGAGGATGTAAGTCCATATGCAGCAGCACTAGACATTTTCAGTCCCTTCAAGGAAGAGAGACTTGAAAGCTTGAAAACTTAAATTCAGGTTACTTTGCGTCAAGATGCACAAAACAAGCAGTTTTAAATCCTAAATTGGCTATTTCTTTTGCTTTGTAATTCAGCTGACTGAGAAAAATATGGAAGACAAAACACAATCACATACTAACACACAAATTGCTTTTAAATTTCTTTTCTTTCTGTCTAATACAGAATTGTTCCTTCCCTATTTCCTAGAAAAGGACCTCTTCTCTTCTGAGGCCCCCCTTCTTTTCTCCAGCTCCCCTAGTTTCTTGTAAATGGATCTCTTGTGCAGATCCTTCCTGCACCCCAATGTAGAAATCTCCACACTTCAGGGATCCCAGATCACTAATATTTACTCAACTTTAGATTTTCTGACATCCCCTCACTTCCAGGTATGTCCCAAGAGTTCCCACTCCTTGCACCATTATATTCTCCATCTTATTAATCTATCTGACACTTCAGGGCCCATAAGATGGCCCCAGCCACCAAAGGCAATACTAGATAGTCCACTTTCTTACCTCTGGAATGTGCACAGAGTTTGCCTAGCTGCTGCAGAACTTACTCTAATTAGCTTCCTGATTCCTGGATTCATCAAGGACCTTATTTACCAACGTGGCACTGGAATCTTGGTCAGTCTGTGAGGGGGGGGAAAGCCCAAGACCATTGAAATCAACGGGATACATCTCCTCTTGCTTTGACAAGACCACCCCAAGCTCATAATGTCTGGATCCTGGACAAGCCCCCATTTGTAAGAAACAAAATATCTTTCCAAGAACTCCACTGACTCACTGATGAATGCAGGAAAGATTTTACATTATTGTAAGAATAGGTGCCTAGATGAGTAGACACACCTTTGAATCTCCAAAGGCAGCATTTTATTTCCTATCCTAAAGCATAAGTCCCTCCCCAATTTCCATTGATCAGATGTTACAGAAGTTACAGAACATGAATCTCCACCCCTCATTACAGTCTAGTAATGGAATCTTTAATCAGTTTATCTGCATTATTCTAAATTTTCTCCCCAAACATTAATCATAAAAAGCAACTCTAATAACATAGTACTACTATCAATAATCTGAAGATGTGAGGTAAACTCTCAAGTTCTTTCAATGTGCAAGTTTCTTATCATTAGAGATTTTGAGCATTGTTTCATATGGGTAACAGTTTGCAAATTTTTTTGAGAACAGTATTTTATTTCTGAATGTGTTTACAGAGATACACCTAAGCCTTATTAGCGAAATCTGATACAAAGATTTTTTTCTCCCATTCAACCACTTCTCTTCTGACTTTATGTGTATTAGTTTTGTTTGTAAAGAAGCTTTTCGGTGCCTTGGAATTAAATTTGTTCATTTTGCCTTTTGTAAATGCTTCTATTTCTTGTCTAAGAATAAATTTCCTACTCATAGCTGAGAAAGTACATGATCTTCTCCCTCTTCTAATTTTGTTATGATATGACACTTAATATTAAGGTCACATAAACATTTAAAATACACTGTTGAAAAATGACAAAGTGTTATAATTTCTACCACCTTATTTTTTGTTTTTTCCAGTAGTTTTTATCAAATATGGAGTACTTTTATTTTACATACTTGAGTTCCTCTGTTTCTGAATCTCTCTTGTGTAGTCTATAGCATTTGTCTCCCTATTTTTTTTTAAACCAAAATCAAATGCCTTTGAAAATTGCTGCTTTAATATTTCTACTGGGCTTATATCCCAAAGAGATCTTAATGGAGGGAAAGGGACCCAAATGTGCAAAAATGTTTGTGACAGCCCTTCTAGTATTGGCAAGAAACTGGAAATTGAGTGGATGCCCATCAATGGCTGAATAAGTTATATGAATATTATGGAATATTATTATTCTATAAGAAACAATCAGAAGGATGATTTTGGAGAGGCCTGGAGAGATTTTCATGAACTGATCTAAATGAAATGAGCAGAGCCAGGAGATCATTGTACACAGCAATAGCAATATTATACGATGATTAATTCTGATGGATGTGACTCTTTCTAACAGTGAGAGACTTGAGGCCACTTCCAATGATCTTGTGATAAAAAGAGTCTCTACACCCAAAGAGAGGACTATAGGAACTGAGTGTGGATCACAACATAACATTCTCACTCTTTTTGTTATTGTTCGCTTGCATTTTGTTTTCTTATTTGTTTTCTTTCCTTTTTAATCTGATTTTTTCTTATGCAGCAAAATAATTGTATAAATATGCTTACATATATTGCATTTATCATGTAGTTTAACAAGCATAACATATATTGGATTGCTTGCCATCTAGGGGAGACAGTGGGGAAAAGGAGGGGAAAATTTGGAACATAAGGTTATACAAGGGCCAATGTTGAAAAATTACTCATCCATATGTTTTGAAAAAAAAAAAAAAAAAACACAAAAAAACAAAAAAACAAAACTGCTGCTTTATAGCTTGAGGATTTAAAGTGTGGTTTTTCCCTTTGTCCTATTTCTCTTCATTATTTTTCCTGATATTTTAGATCTTTTGTTTCTATAAATGGAATTTTTATTATTATTCTATCAAGTTCTGTAAAGTATCCCCTTGACAATTTGTTTGGTATAGCATTAAATTTGATAGTGTTGTTAATATTAGCACAACACTGTCTTTGAGCACTGAATACTATTCCACCTCTTTAATGCGAACATTCATAAAGAAATGTGTACTTAAAATGTTAATTTACATGTAAAACCAGAAAAAAATAAAATTAAATAATATATCACAAATATTCTGTTAAAAAAAAAATCAAAAAACACTGGGCATGGGAAGCATCAAACAGCATCAGTAAAAATCAAATGACCTATTCTTTTATTGTCAAAAAATTACTAGTTATTGATGAAGATAATTTCAAAAATCAACTGTGTATGGCCAGATTGAGTTCTAATGAAAATAAATGTGAACCAAATAATAAGGATGAGAAAAAATATTTGAAATTGCAAAAAGTACACCATCAACTATTTAATAAACAAGTTACTCTGAAAAATGGATAAAATGCACTTAATCTCAATTTCTTACTAATGTAGGGGTTTGAAGATGATTTTTATAAAAAACACAACCAAAAAAGGATGGCAAAAAAAATTAAAGAGAAATATTATATCAAAAGGAGAAAAACAATGCAATAGAAAAGGAGTTTATTAAAGAATTGAGACACAACTAAGCAAGCCTCATCATAAAATTGACCTGTTCTCAAAAGGACAAGTTCTCAGAAGGCCTGTGAAACTAGAGTTTATGTCTGTCACACCAGAGCCAAGGCTAAGAATTAGCTTTGAGACTTCAGGATTCTATCTATTCCTATCCAGAATTCCATCTACTGCTACTTTGACTAGCAGACAGAACCAGAAATTTGACAGCTGCCTGTCTGTTATATCCCACCCTTCTCAAGCAGCCTCCAGTCAAAACAAAAACATAGTCCTGAGACACAGCACCCTAGAAAAAAAAAAAAAAAAACTATTTTTCCATGTAAAGTTCATTCCTTCTGTGTCACTATATCATTCTACCCTATACTTGCATTATACTCTATGCAATCCAACTATTAAATTGTCCTTTGTATCAAAGATATATCCTCCCACCCAAGCCAAAATTACTTTCACAAATTCTGTATTTAATTTTCTATGCACACATCATTCCCTGAATAGTAATTGGAAGGAATTCTAGGTCACATGAGCAAGAGGAGGGACCAGATATTTTCTCTGATCCTTACAATGCCTGAAATGTCCCCCAAAATAAGAATTGCATGTAAAACATTTTTAAAAAAACCCTAAATGAGGAAGAGGAAATTGAGGCAAGGAAAATAAATGTATATTTATTTAAATGAGATGCACATTAAATGTGTATTATTTTAAATGAAAACAAGGAAATTATAACTAAAAATAACAATAGCCCTTTGATCAGCTAAAAGAGTCTAGGCATCTACAAAGGAATATTTTTTAAAAAGAGGAAAATTAATCAAAATCTAGTAAGGCAGAAGACATCTAGAGCCTCAAGAGATCATTGATGTTTCTGAATTGTTTAAAAGAGCAATTATCAAAGCAACATTTATGTCTTGCCCAGAAAAATTAACTGGCAGAATTGAAAAACTTGAATCCATACTGGCAAATCTCATCTAGAGAAAGAGAGGACAAAAAACTAAATAGAAATGCACATACATAGAAGTAAAACACAATTTGGAGAAAGGAAAGCAAAAAGCAGTAACATTAAAAGAAAAGATCTCCACACTAACAAAAAATGGCACGCAAGAAGACAATTTAGGGTTAATAGGTTTCCTAAAAGAACACAAATTTAAAAGCTATAATGCAACCATAATGCAGAAATAATAAAAGAAAATTGTCCAGAACTTCAGAACACAGAAAACAAATGCCATTCAAAAAATCCACACGTATGCCTCAAGAAAAACATCCAAGACTGCAAACTCCAAGACACAGTAGTTAAATTGAACAATTCCAATGACAGCGAATTCTGTCACTGACTAGGTGAAAGACCTTCAAAAATAAAAAGGAAATCTGAATACATCAACCATGTAAGAAAAGGAATAATGTATTTTGAACTTATTTAAAAAAAAAAGACATTCAAGATATCAAGAAAAATTCATTTTTCTAAGTATTAAGAGAGTAATATATGTTAGGATTCCTACAAGGTACTGAGACACTGGAATTGATAGAGACAATAATTATCTAATTTAGCATGGTTCAGTATGATTGATCTGATCCTACAAGGGCCAGAATTTGAAACAAAGTACTGAGTGGAATTGAGGAGACAATAGTTAAATCTAGTTTAGCATTGATTTAATCCTACAACAAAAAATGGTTTCCTAGTGATAATAATGATTGATGTATACTCGGTGTACAGCATATAAGCAAAAAGCTTTCAGGGCCAGACAAAGAAGCTCACTAAAGGACAAGAGGACAAGCCCACTCTCAGAGGCAGAGACAGATTCATTCCATTTTCCACCTTTGTGCTGGCTGGAGGCTCAAGTGAAGGAGATAAGATTTTGTAGGAAACAATAAAGGATTTGGACTTTAACTCTTGGCTGCATTTGGGGTGATTACACTGAACTGAAAGAAAGGCTGCTTCCAGAAGCCCCCCAAGAAACCTGCTCACAGAGAACATTATATTTTAGAGAAGAAAATTACACAATATAATTTTTAAAAACTAGTGGGTCAGTGAACAAACTATATAAATAACAGATAAAATCTCATGAAAGAAAGATATTAAGTCAAAATGCCAAAGCATATACACAGCTAAAGAAGCAATATGGGGAAAATTTCTTTTTCTCAATACTTTTTCATTAACAAAAAGAGAGAGAAAATAAACCAAGGATTTGGGTATACAACTACAAAACATAAGCTCCCATTTTCCATGAGCAGGTTTGCTTGGATTTGACTCCGTGGAACATGTTCTCCTCACCTTTAACAGCCCTCATTTTATAAGCTGATCACCTGAAATTTCATCACCATGAAGAATGAATTAAATTTTGATATGCTACCCTTTCTCAAATCACCATCAGCTGACTCTCTGCTCTGATTGAGAGAGGTAGGGAGCAAAAGACTAAATTCTTTCCAAAGCCTCTTCTCAACAGGGCTTATAACTTTCCTGGGAAATCCATTTTTCCATCATCCGCTCTGTTTGGCTGGGTCACCACAGAACAACATGCTGTCATACAAGGTAATGATCACTTCCCTCATCCCTTCTCTTTTCACACTTTTCAGCTATGTGCCTGTGTGTGGTATCTTTCTCCTAAAGCCAGTATGCTTCTTTAGGGCAAAGAGTCCTTTTTCTGATCTGTATTCCCACTTTTCAGAGTAGATCCTGCATAGCAGTAATAGCAGCTTCATGAATATTTACTGAATTGAATGAGAAAAAATTCCCACCTAAGCAACAAAGTAGGAATTCTAAAAACTGAAGAAGCTGTTTAAGAAAATTGAGAGCAAAAAGGCCACTTAATTGGATTTTGGGAAAAAATAAATTAAAAATAGGAAAAGTTAATCCATTTCTTTTAAAAAAGAGAAAAACCAAAGTATTTCTTACAAAAATGATAAAAGGAGAACTTACAATTAAAGAGGAAAAAACAAAGGAAATCATCAGAAATTAATTTGGCTAATCATTATAAACTGAAAGGAAATTAATGAAAACTTACAAAATATGAAATAAAGAGATTAATTAAAATAGAAAGACAACAGTTTGACAGCGTTGTGAAACTGTGTTCCCTTTAATCTGGAAAATTATCACTCTGAAATTGTGTCCCCTTTTGATCTATAAAAAAAGGGAGATTTCTGGTCTCCCAGGCTCCATAGAGTTTATGAGAGAGCAAGTACAAAATAGCAAATAGCAAAAATAGCAAAGCATCCTCTTCAAATAGCTACATCTTTATCCCAAAGAAAGATTAATTATATTTTATTTGGCCCAGAGGACATTAGAATTAATGGGTAGAAGTCACTAAACCTATTTTAGAAGAATTTCAACAATGAAAACTTATTCATAAATGGAACAAACTCCTTTTATGAAGTAATTAGCATTATTAAAATTGCTCCACAAGCAGTAATATTCAGTGAATATGATACAAAAAATTATTAAAGGTGTTTGAGAAATTGGACTAAAATATCTCTAATGCCCTTGTCAAATTCTAAAAGTGCATGGCTCAAAAGTAACATTCTTCTTGTTTTGAGCAGGTAGGCAGGCAGGCTGATAAAAAGTTGATACTTATTTAGCAACCATAATAGATAAATAGATATTTAACACTTACTAAATATCAAGCAATGTGTTAATTACTGGGTATACAAATTTAAAAAAAACAAAAACAAAAACACATGAGCAGAAGAAGAAATAAGAGTGAAAAAAAAAATTACATTACCAAGTCTTAGAAAAAGAAATTGAAAAAGCCATAACCAGTGAACTTCTTAGGAAAAAATTCTCAAGGCCAGATGGATTCACAAGTTAATTCTAGCAAACATTTAAAGAAAAATTAATCCCAATATTATAAAAACTATTTGGAAAAATAGGCAAAGGAGTCCTACCAAATTCCTTTTCCAATACAGATGTTATGTGGATATTTAAACCAGGAAAAGCCAAAACAACAAAAAAGAAATCTTTAGATCATTTTTTTCAATGAATATTGATGTAAATATTTTAAATAAAATACTTGCAAGGAGATTACAGTAATATTTCACAAAGATCATACAGTATGATCAGGTGGGAGTAATACCAAGAATGCAGGACTGGTTAAATATTAGAAAAACTGTTATGATTCAGGCCAGTTCCAAAGGTCTTATGATGAAGAGAGTCACCTGCACCCAGAGAGAAGACTGTGGGGACCGAGTATGGATCACAACATAGTATTTTCATTCCTTTTGTTGTTTGCTTGCATTTTGTCTTCTTTCTCACTTTTTTCTTTTTTGATCTGATTTTTCTTGTGCAGCGTAATTGTGGAAATATGTATTGAAAAATTGGACATGTTTAACATACTGTATTACTTGTCATCTGAGGGACAAGATGTGGAGAAGGGAAGGGAAAAAATCTGGAATAAATGGTTTTGTAAGGGTGAATGTTGAAAATTATCTATGCATGTTTTGAAAAAAAAAAAGCTTTAATTAAAAAAATATGTGATCATTTCAATTTAAAAAAAAACCAAAATTGCATAAACAGATGCAGAAAAATCATGACATGTGTTTACAACATTAATTCTTTTTTTAATCAATTAATTAATTTTTAGGCTTTTATTATTATTAATTGTAATAAATTATTATATATTTTAAATAATAATTTATTATTATCAGCTTATTTATTATTACAACTTTTTATTGACAGAACATATATGCATGGGTAATAAAAAGTCTGTTCCAACTTTTCCCTTTCCTCCCTCCATCCCTTCCCCTAGATGGCAGGCAGTCTTATGCGTGTCAAATATGTACAATATTGATTCTTATTAAAAACACAAGAGAGTACAGGGATGAATGGAAGTTACCTTAAAATGTAAGTAATATTTATTTAAAATATCAGCAAAATTATTTTTTTATTATATATGTATATATTTTATAATATTATCCCTTGTATTCATTTTTCCAAATTATCCCCCCCCTCTATTCCCTCCCCCTGATGACAGGCAATCCCATACATTTTACATGTGTTACAATATAACCTAGATACAATACATGTGTGTAAATACCATTTTCTTGTTGCACAATAAGCATTAGATTCCGAAGGTACATGTAACCTGGGCAGACAGATATTAGTGCTAACAATTTACATTCACTTCCCTGTGTTTCTTCTCTGGGTGTAGCTACCTCTGTCCATCATTGATCAACTGGAAGTGAGTTGGCTCTTCTTTATGTTGAAGATTTCCACTTCCATCAGAATACATCCTCATACAGTATTGTTGTTGAAGTGTATAGTGATCTTCTGGTTCTGCTCATTTCACTCAGCATCATTATTTTAATAGGAATAAGCCAATAGTCATCCCCATACAATTAGGAGTAAAGTAAGGATGCCCATTATCACCACTAATATTCAATATTATACTAGAAATGCTAACTAGCAATATGAGTAGAAAAAAAGAAATTAAAGGAATTAGAACAGGCAATAAAGAAACAAAACACTCTGTAAAGGGCCATGTAGTGGGGGAACTCTGGGGAAGGTATAAGACCCTTCAGCCCAGAAAGAACCTGTTTCGGCTCCCCATCTTCCCTAAGGGCTCTCGGCCTTCCTGAGGAGTGGGGGGCAGGGACAACCTGTGTTGTAATTGAAGATACCAAGTGGCAAAGAGTCATCTACACACAATAGCACATTGTTCACGTGTTCTGCATGCACAGTATATAGTTAGCACATGCTCAGTGTTGATTTGGTTGTAATGTTTGGGCTAGTTTTCTGGAGATCCTTCAGACAGGCCTTGGTCTCAGCAGGATAGACACCAGGAGAATGGTCAAGAATAGAGTCTAGATTCTTTATTCTGGCCCAATCTTGATCTTAGTGCAGGAGGCATGAGAGTCACCATGAGGCTGGTCAAAGATAGAATGTCTCTCTTCCAGTGCTTCTTAGCCCTTATATACCTTACTGTAATTACATCATTACAGCATACTGATTATGTGTGAACTTAGAGAACCATTATATCATCATAATAAGTACTAAGTATGTATGTGAACTAGAGAACCATCATCTCATTAATTCCACTGAGTTAACACCTTGTTTCAAGTATACTTCTCCAGAGGGTATTAGGGTATTATAAGGGTGAGAGAATTTGGAATAAACCAACTCCATGTTTGACTATCCACTTGAGTATCACCTTATCACTCCTCCACTAAGACCAAGAACTCGGGCTGGCCCCAAGGTCATCCAATCTGGATGGTATATTTTGGTACTCCAGCTTGAGGGCTCTGGAAAGCACACAACATCACGCTTTGAAGATGATATGATGTTGTACTACAGAATCAACTAAAAAACTACTTGTAATAACAACTTTAGCAAAGCTGGAAGATATAAAATATACTCATATATGTTCTGTAGGAAATGACCAGCAGGATGATTTGAGAGGCTTGGAGAGACCTAATGAACTGATGCAAAGTGGAATGAGCAGAAACAGAAGACCATTATACACTGCAACAAGATGATATGATGATCAATTCTGATGGACATGGCTCTCTTCAACATTGAGATGATTCAAACCACTTTCACTTGTGCAGTGATGGAGAACCCAGAGAGAGAACCATGGGAACAGAATGTGGAAAACAAGGCATTCTCATTCTCTCTGTTGTTAATTGGTTGCATTTTTTCCCCTCAGTTTTCCTTTTTATTCCTTCTTAATCTGATTTTTCTTGCGCAACAAGATCTAACATGTATTTCAACATATGTAACATGTATTGGACTACCTGTGAGATAGGGGAGGGGATGAGGGGGAAGAAAGGGAAAATTTGCAACAAAAGGTTATGCAAAGGTCAATGTTGGAAAAATTACTCATGCATATGCTTTGTAAATAAAAAGCTTTAATAAAATAAAATAAAATATACTCATATAAATTATTTGCATTGTGTTATATTACCAAAAAGTTCAGCAGCAAGAAATAGAAAGAGAAATCAATTTAAAATAACTGTAGAAATTTTTAACTACTTAGAGGTTTATCTGCCAAGACACACCCAGGAACTAAATGAACACAATTACAAAACACTTTTCACACAAAGTTGGATCTAAACAACTGGAAAAATATTAATTGCTAATGGGTAGGCCAAGCAAATATAAATAAAATTACAATTCTATTGAAACTAATCTACTAATACAATACCATGCCAAACTACCAAAAGTTTATTTTTGTAGAGCTAGAAAAAAATAATTTAATAATTCATCTGGAATAACAAAAACATCAAGAATATCCAAAGAATGCATTTTTAAAATGTGAAAGAACATGGCCTACCAATACCAGATCTCAAACAATATTATAAAACAGTAATTATCAAAACAATCTGGTACTGACAAAGAGATAGAATGGTGAATCAATGGAACAGATCAGATACCCAGTATAGTAGTAAATAAGCATATTAATCTAGTGTTTGATAAACCCAAAGATCTACTCTTTGGGGAGAAGGGAGAAGATGGGAAGAACTCATTACTTGGTAGAATTTCTGAGAAAACTAGAATACAGCATAGCAGAAACTAGACCAACATCTCACATTGTATATAAAGATAAGATCAAAATGAGACCATGATTAAGCCACAAAAGGGTGACACCATAAGCAAATTAGGAGACAATAGAATAGGTAAGCTATCAAATCTACGGTTAAAGGAAGAATTTAAAATCAAACAAAATATAGAAAGCATTATAATACAAAATTAGTCCTTTTATTATATGAAATTTAAAATTTTTTTCACAAACAAAATTGGAAAGCAGAAAACTCAAAAGTCTACAATATTTCTGATTAAGATATTATTTTTCAACTATATAGAGAACCGAGTCAAAATTTACAAGAATATGAGTCATTCTCCAATTGATTTAAAGAAATCAAAGTTACTGTAGTCATATTTTAAAAAATGCTCTAAATCACTGATTAGAGAAATGCAAATTAAAACAATTCTGAAGTACCACCTCATCTGCATCATGTTGGTTAATATGACAAAAAAAAAAAGGAAAATGATAAATGTTGGAGGGGATGTGGGAAAACTAGAACATTAATGCACTGTTGGTAGAATTGTAAACTGATGCAACCATTCTGGAGAGCAATTTGGAACTATGCCCAAAGTGTTACAAAATTGTGCATGCTTTTTGGTATCACTACTAGGTCTGTTTCTGAAAGAGATCAAATGAAAGAAAAAGGAACCACTGTGCAAAAAATATTTTAACAGCTCTTTTTGGGAACTGCAAATCAATTGGAGAATGAATAAATTGCCATAAATAATTGTAATGGAATATTATTGTGTGCTATTAGAAATAGCAAGTAGATAATTTCAGAAAACCTGGAAAAGACTTAAGAGAAAGTGAAGTGAGCATTACTCCAACACTGTAAGTCCAGCATTATCAATATTGTATGATGATCAACTGTGAATAATTTAGCTATTCTCAGTAATACAATGATCCAAGACAATCCCTAAAGATTCATAACAAAAACACTATCCAGCTCCAGAGAAAGAACTGATGTCTGAATACATTGAAGCTTGCTATTTTTCACATTCTGTCTTTTTAAAAATTTTAGTGTTCTTGCACATAGTGACTAATATAGAAATGTTTTATATGATTACACATCTACGATCTATACATCAAACTGCCCTAGTAGGTATGGAGGAATGGGAAATAGAGATAGAATTTGGAACTCAAAATTTTAAGAAAAGGAATGAAAGATGAAATGGATGAAGGAAGGAGAAGAAGGTAAGGAGGGAAAGAAAAAATTTAAGAGGGAGGGGAAAAAAGATTTCTGTGAATGAATGAAGGAAAATGCATTAAATGCATATTTTTTAATCAAACAATATGGGAAGCACTGGTGATAAAAAAGTAAAAGACAGTCTGCTCTCAAAGACTTCACACTTTTAATTGAAAAAGATAATGCATTAATAAGCTTCAGTCACAAGTTAAAGATCCTTAGGATAAATCAACATAAAACCATTAGAGCATGGGATTCTTAATCATTTTATGTTTCAGACTCCTTTAGCAATATGGTTGGTATATAGGTTTTATCTCATAAAAAATACTTTTAAATGCATACTATTTAAGATCACAAAGGAAACCAGTTATAAGGAAATATTATTTAAATATTTTAGCAATATATCTGACAGGTCTATTACAGTAATTTTGAAATAGTCATGAGTGTGAATTATAATATAATATCTATGATTTCCAGTGATGACAAAGTCACAGGTACTGCTAATAACTTACTGTTATTTGTTGCCTAAATCATAATTAAGAGAAATACTGAACTCTGCTTAGAGGTTAGTGAAAATACAGACATAATTATTTCCTCAATGAAGTTCACAAAACTCCCTAAAATTTATCTACAGGTCCATTTGTGAAAATGGGGGGCAGGGGGAGGTGTCCATGGACTCATTTTAAGAGCCCTGCCCTACAGTTGAGAATAAAACCATGAAGATAAACACTTAAATCAATTCCAAATCCAATTTTATTGTTTTCCCTAATAATTACAAATTTACCTGCTCCTAATTGACCATTCATTTTCTAGAAAAAGTAATTAGGTGTTTACTTGCTTTTGAAGATAAAACTGAGGTGTCTTAACAGAATAATATACATGATGCACATGGTGATATACCAAAATACTTTAGGATTACTACCATGGAGAAGAGAACATCTAAGCTAGAAAGAGAGAAGGATTTGATGAGGTAGAGACAAGACAGTAGTTTCCAGACACAGCGTAATAGATTAGGCAAATTTGAGAAAACAAGTGAATGCTGAATGAAATCAGGAAAAAGCTATCAGTCCAATACAAGCATCTTTCTCAAATTAATCATTTCAAAAGCATGATCATTCTTTTCTGAGCTATCTTTGGTTATTCCCTCAAGTTTTCCCTCTATATTTAGTCATTAAGAAAAACTCTGACAATGCTTTTTTCCTCATTGTTTAGAGTTAAAATTTCTTCATTTTCACAGTTGACATTTTAGTACAAGTTATCACCTCAAATTTGAGTTCTCTATCATCTTTCTGATATTTTCTTTCACCCTCTTGTTCAAAAATCTAATACAAATAGAATCCCATCAAATGGTGAGAGAAGACCCTGAGGGTGGGGGAGAAGGATACATACAGATAATAGAAAGTATATACACATTTTTTTAATATGGTCTAATAATGGAACAGGATGCATGAATAATCAGTACACAGAAAAATAATCAGTAGGTAAAAAAAAAAAAAAAAAACTACAGCAGAATATCATGGCCTTATGGCTGAGCTTAAAGATAACATTAATGACATGATCCTAAAAATATTGTTCATTAGGGTAAAATAATTAACTGGATAAAATGCAAAAAAGATGTGTTTAGGATATAAAGTTCCTTTGACAATATCTAGTAAACCACCAGCATTTTACGGATAAGGAAGCTAAGGTATAGAATAGTAACCTGACATGTCAAAATGACGAGTTTCATAAAGGCAAACCTGGACTAAAAACTAAACAGAGATCCAATTATCTTCCTAATATAATACAAGGCCTCTAAACTAATACGAAGTGACATAGCAAGTTATAAATTACAAATACAAATTCATCTTTAATCCTCAATATAAGCCCTTAAAAAAAAAAAAAAATCAAACTAGTGTATTTACCACACATGCATCTACCGCTTTTACTTGACCATGATGCTTAACAGTATAGTAACTTCTCTCCTTTCTGTAACTCTAAATTGTATAATTTCTTTAAATTCCAGTTCCAGACTTAACATTTTCCACATCCATAGAAAAACTTTAAATGGGGAGATCTATTCCTCCTGTAATTCTCTTAGCTTTTTTATGAAGAGAGAATACAGCATAATTGATAGTATATTGCCATGAAAATCCAAATACCAAGATAAACAATAAAAGTGATCAAAGTCAAGGGCCACAACAGGGATGGAGGTCACTAATTAATAAAAACCAATGGGGAAACCACAAAACCACCAATCAGAAATTATATTTAGACTAACATCTCATAGTGCCTAGCACAAAGTTCTGAATAAATGATGAACTGAATGACATCTCACACTATATATGCCACAATAATCTGGAAACAGATAAATGATCTAAATATAAAAGATTATATAACAGAAACAATTTAGAAGAGAAGTAAAGGAAAAAATGTTGAGAAAAAGAATTGTTGACCAAAGTATAAAACCTCAAGAATTGAAATAGAATTTTCTGAATACATAAAATTTGATAAGACTTTTGGACCTCTCCTTTCCTCCCTCCCATTTTTCCCTCCCAAAAAAATTGGTGCAGTTTGAATTACAAAAAAAATTATTAATCAGGGTGAAAAATTTTGAAGAGAATTTCTTTGATGTCAGTCAAAGTACAAACCATTTAAAAATAATATTCATTCTCCCCCAAAATATATATAGGCAAATGATGTGAACAGGCAATTCCCTTCCTTCCCTCCTTTCTTTTTTGCTGAGGCAATTGGGGTTCACACAGCCAGGAAGTGTTAAGTGTCTGAGACCAGATTTGAACTCAGGTTCTCCCGACTTCAGGGCTGGTGCTCTATCCACTACACTAACTAGCTGCCCCTGGAATAGACAATTCTTAAATTAAAAAAATATTAAGCTACAAACAAAAATGGGAAAATGCTTCAAATAACTAATAAAAATGAAAATGCAAATTTAAAATTACTATGAAGCTACTTTCCTACCAGTCTTGGAAAAGAAACAACAACAACAAAAAATAGCAACTGTGAGAGGATAGGAGAACTAAGACTTGTTGGTAGAACTGTGAATTCTTCTATCCATTCTGAGAACTAATTTAGAACTACTCAAAAAGTCATTGAAAGGTATTAAAAACCCTTTGACCTAGTTATATCACTGTTATGCATAGTCACCAAAAAGATCAAAATCAGAGGCACAGGAATGAGAACTTGATCTGTTATTTTACTAGTACAGAAAATTCCCTGATGAGGAAACTCTCTTTATTAACACAGTCCAGGATCTTCCCTGAAATTTCACAAATATTTATAGCAATATTTTTAAAAACCAGTGAAGCTATGAGAGAGAGCAAGAAATAGAAAAGCACATTATAAAAAATGAGAAAACAGAACAGAATGTGAAATATCTTATGAGAAAAATGACAAATCTGGAGAAGAAATTAAGAAAAGAAAATATAAGAATAATTGGACTACCAGAAAGTTGTGACCAAAAAGACAAATCTCTTTTGAATTATATGTACCCTTGATTCTATTCCATTTCATCTTCTCCAGCAAATTGCCCCCATTATCATTTCCACTCTCTCTTGTTTCAGTATCTCCCTCTTTCCCCAGCTTTTGGGATAAAAACTCACTATTTGACAAAAATTGCTGGGAAAATTGGAAACTAATATGGCAGAAAGTAGGCATTGACCCATACCTAATACCGTATACCAAGATAAAGTCAAAATGGGTTCATGATTCAGGCATAAAGAATGATATTAAAAGCAAATTAGAAGAACAAAGGATAGTTTATCTCTCAGATCTGTGGGGAAGGAATGAATTTGTGGACAAAAAAGAACTAGAGTTCATTATTGAACATAAAACAGATAATTTTGATTACATTAAGTTAAAAAAATTTTGTACAGACAAAACTAATGCAGACAAGATTAGAAGGGAAACAAACTGGGAAAACATTTTTACATTTAAAGGTTCATAAATGTTTGTGGCAGCCCTCTTTTCTGTGGGAAAAAGCTGGAAACTAAGTGGATGCCCATCAGTTGGAGAATGGCTCAATAAGTTATGGAATATGAATGTTATGAAATATTATTGTTCTATAAGAAACAATCAGCAGAATACTTTCAGAGAGGCCTGGAGAGATTTACATGAAATGATGCCACGTGAAATGAGTAGAACCAGGAGATCATTACACATGTCAACACGAAGATTATATGATGATCAATTCTTATGGACATGACTTTTTCCAACATTGAGATTATTAGTTTCAATGATTTTGTGATGAAGAGCCATCTACACCCAGAAAGAGGACTGTGGGAACTGAGTGTGTGTCACAGCATAGCATTTTCATTCTTTTTGTTGTTGTTTGCTTGCATTTTGTTTTCTCATTTTTTTCTCTCTAATTAGACTTTTCTTGTGCAGCAAGATAATTGTATAAATATGTATGCACATATTGGATTTAACATACATTTTAACATGTTTAACATATATTGGATTACTTGCCATCTAGGGGAGGAGGAGGGGGAGAAGGGAGGAATATTTGAACACAAGGTTTTGCAAGGGTTGATGTTGAAAAATTATCCATGCATGTGTTTTAAAAATTAAAAAACTTTAATAAGCTAATTAATTAGAAATTATATCTCCCTCTTTATGATCTCCTTCTCTATTACCTATAAACATGCCTCTAAATTCTTCATTCTTAAAAAAAAAAAAAATCCTCACATGCTTGGTTTATTCCTATATGCAACCATTCTCTATTTTCCTCCCTTTTGCAGCAGAACTCCTTGAGAAATTAATCTATAAATCACCATCTCCACTTTGTCTCTTCTCACTTAAATCTAAACAATTAGCTTACCATGGCTTCAAGTATAATCTCTTTAAACTGTTTGGCAAACCTAAGTATCTCTAGAGTCTCTGCTAAATCCAATCTCATATTTTTAACTGCCTTCTTGGACATCTCAAGCTCAACATGTCTAAAATAAAACTCATTATCTTTTCCCCAAAATACTCCCCACTTCTGAATGTCTATCATTGTCAAGGATATCTCCATCTTCCCAGTAAACCAGATTCAACCTCTGTGCCAATTCTGACTTCACCTGAATTCATCCCACAATCTGTCAAACCTCACCATTTTTACCTTCACAACAATTCTGAAGACTGGTGCAGCTCCTATGGAAGATGTAGCAATGGTCCTTGGCAGCCACCTCGCTTTGGGAATTATGTAGTTGCAAATGATATATTTCTTATTTCTTTCCCTAAGTTATCCTGTCCCAGTTTATTCTATATGATCAGGATGCAATGGCTACAAATATTGTTGGTTGTCAGATAAGTCTGTTAGTGATAACAGAATTTCTGAGATTAATGAGGTACTTAAAATTGAGGCAGGCAAAGAACAAAACTGGGTGTTTGCCACTTGACTTAGTGACATTTCAAGTCTAAAAACACACTTTCAGAAAGTTCCCACCTTAAACTCTGCCCAGAAAATTATGGGTATTGAACCTGTGCTCAAAGTCAGAATCAGATTACTCCTCAACTTCACTTCTAAGCCATAAAATTAGCAAAGCAGAGACATGAAGCAACTGGTTTCTCTAACTTTTTCCTATAAATTTATCTTCTTACCCCAGGTCCTTTTCTAACTTCTTTTGTAACTTAGCCCATTTTAATTAGCATTACAATTAGAATAAATTTTGCCTCTTGACCTGGAGATGGGTTTGAGCCTACAAATTCTTTTGAGACACCTTATAATGATGGTCTGTAACCCCTAAATTTTGGGGGTCCTCTTGAACCTCAACAAAGATATATTATTACTTTCTTTCCATTAAAACAGCCATCACCCTTATGTAGGCCTTCATCATTCTCACCTGGATTACCATAATAATTGTTTCTTGTTTCTCCTAGCATAGTTTCTTCTCACTTCCAAAATGTTCTCCACTCAATAAACAAACTGATTTTCCTCAGGTGAAAATCTGATCAGGCCCTACCCCACTCTTTCAATAATCTCCATTTTCCTCTATTACTTCAAAATCAGATGTGAAATCCTTTACTTGACATTTAAAATTACTCATAAATACATCTGTTCTTATGCTTCCCCTTTCTCTCCCATATTCTACAATCCAGATACATTATGTTAGCAGCAGTATACCCTCTCCCATTTCATCATGCTTGGACATCTCCCTTATACTTCTCCCTGGCTTCTTCTAAGACATAGCTCGAAATTTATCTTTTAAAAGAGACTTTGTAGATTACCTTGATATTCTCTGTGTATTTTCCTTACCAGACTGAATTATCTGAGATCATGGATTGGTTTTTGTCTCTTTGTATCCCCAAAGCCTACGATAGTGACTTGCAGTCTATAAATATTGATTTCAAAGAAATTCTTTTCTTCTAATCATAAAAATCAATTTGATCTTTGGGGTGTGTGTGTGTGCATGCATGCTTATGCATATGCACACTACTGCAAGACAGCTGGAGGATGTAAACTTGACAGGAAAGGGGTCTTGTTCTGTATTTTCACTGTCAGATGTCACTGACGTTATACTTAAGTTCTCAATCAAGTCAAATCTACCTCTATATCTACTGACTTTCAATAACAAACTGGCAAATAAATTAAGTTCATTTCATTTGTTCACCAGTTAAGACTGCAAAATGCAGACTTCATGCATGGAAAGACAAGGTGCTAATTTCTGTTTTCAATATTAGTTTAAAGAAGTCCTTTGTGAGAAATAACTTCACTGGACTTCTGAGGGGTGAAGTTAAAAGTCTGTAATTACACAAGTTCACAGAGAGTTATCCTTTAGCGTCGGAACTCCTGGGATCTTTTTTTTTTTTTTTTTTTTTTTAATATTTGACCTGCAAGTCCCTCCCTTGATACCCTATTGGCTAAGTACCAGAGAAGTCACAACCTATCAAGAGTAAATGTGAATCTCCCAACTCTTGATTGCATCAATACCTCTCCCAAGGTATTTACCCAATTCCCTGAATCCCTTATTGGCTGAGTACTCTCCTTATCTGAAGAGTCTAAGTCTCCTCCTCCAATCATACCACCACACTTCCCTTTCAAATCCCTACCTCTAAGTTTTACTTTGCAAGTCTGATTCCCCTACCTGTGATTAATTTTCCTTTTATTAACTTTGTTTCCTTGTTCCTTATATTAGCTTTGTTTCAATTTTATTTTTCTAATTTGTTTCATTCCTCACAGATCTAATTTAATTTTCATAACTCTGTGTAAGCTAAACCTCCATTCAATTCTCACACTTTCAAAGACAAAATGGCAAATAAATCCAAGTTCATTTCATCTGTTCATCAGTAAAAATGCAAAATGCAGACTACATACATGGGAAGAAGATGTACTAATTTCTATTTTCAACATTAATTCTAAGAAGGCCTCTTAGTTTGTTTACATGTCTAAACTTTTCTGTTACATATGACAAATAAAATATGAAATTTACTCTAAAATTTCTAGCAAAGTATGTAAAATTAAAACATTTCCATTGGCCATGTTGGCAAGCTTTAATGGACAGTATTTAGTATTTCTACTTGAATCCTAAATGCTGATTCCAAACTCCAGTTTTCATAAGGCCAACCCCCAAGTATTCCTTCCTTCTAAGGAAGGATTCAGGTCACATTACTAGAAAGCCTTTCTAAATCTTCCCCCATGCTAAGCTAAAAATGCTTGGTTCATCCTCGAATTTTCTGAGTCTCTTTTTTGTTCTGAGTTTTGTCAGTGTGAACTTACCCTCCAAAAATTCAGCTTATAATCAATCTAAAATTAAGTAGGTAAAGATATAATTTGGTAAATATGGCTGCTGCAACTGATAGCATTATATGAAAATTATTTTCAAGTATTCCATACAAGATAATTGCCACCTGGTTCTCACATATCAAATCCAAAAGAACCCTTAAATTCACACTGTAATGCTGAAGAAACGAGGCAAGATGGAGATTAGAGAGTTTTTAATGTTTTATTTGAAAGGGAGAGATTTACTGGGACCAAATGGATCCATGGTATGGTCTCAGGGCTGAATGAGACTATCGACTCCAAGAATCCAGAGGCTAATGTCGGATACAAAGATTCTTTTATAGGGTAACAGGAACGGATGACATGATGGGGGGAGGCACCTGGGATGGGGATGACAATGGCTATTGAGGGAGAAGCACCAGATAATTCTAATTAACTGGGATGGGAAGAGGCACCTATTCTAGTGATGTCTAAGATCTTTATCCTATCAAACATTCAGATGATTAAGAGGGAAGGGTGGTGTTGTAGGGTTGATCATTACAATTAGGCACTGAGGCAGAATAATTTAGGGAAACTGGGTCAGGAAAATTAGGGACACTGAATCAGGACAATAAAAGGGAATTGTGGCACAATACCACTAGAGTAAATAATGATGACCAATGAGAGACTATAGTAAGTAACCACTTCAATCAAGGAACTCTCTCTCTCTCTCTCTCTCTCTCTCTCTCTCTCTCTCTCTCTCTCTCTCTCTCTCTCTCTCTCACACACACACACACACACACACACACACACACACGCGCGCGCGCGCGCATGCCATCCCAAAACACTTAAGATAAAAGGATACCAAGAAAAGCCACTACCAAAAAGACTCTCAGCATAATTAAAGATGAGAAAAACATATACTTTGCAAAGATTCAGAGGTCACGAAGACCACCTGGGAAAACTCAAGGATATGGAATTTGTGGCAAAAGGACAGAGCTAAATTCTGGGAATTAAAAAAAAAAAAAAAAAAAAAAAAAAAAAAAAAAAGCCACAAAACAGTCCATGACTTCAAGGTGCTCACAATATAGTGGGGGAAGAAAACAAAAAGAAACAGGAGGGAAGAGGCATTTATTTTGGAAAATGAGGTGAGAAGGATATTGATGAGATCTACAACGTTGGGTGTAACTGGAACAGGAATTGATAACAATTAATCCCTGAGACAGGCAGGGAATAGGCATTGATGGAGATGAGTTTAGCTCCAAGTTCCCACCCTCTAAGGAGATTGTAAGAAATCTAAGTTATGACTTACCTTCTGTAAGGGTCTCCAGCAGTCTTACCTTGCCATGCCCTGTCAGAAATACTAGTCATATTCCTGAGGTTAAATTTGCCCTATTTAAAATCTACTTATGGGCCATCCATGGCTGCTGCCCTCATCTGGGTCAGTATGCCATGGCACTCTCCTTCCTGGTGTTTTTCTTCTTACTCCTCCCCCATGCCATGGGGGTGCTCCCCTTGTGCTCCCTTGTTGAGATCCATAGAAGAATTTGACTTTCTATACTCTCCCACTCTATGTCATATTTTCTATTCCTGCTATCTACTGTATTCCTTCTTTTTATCTGTAACCTATTCCCCTAAATAAATCTACCTTTTGCCAAAGAGAATGGTCATTGTGAATTCTTCACATTATTGAACCCCAATGTTTGGTGCCTATCTTCATCTGGTATATACATTACTCATATGAATTATAGAATTGAGTATATCTTGCAGAATTATTAGGTTGTGAAGATCATGAAATCCAGGAGAATAAACAGGTGGGAAATGGTCAATGAATAAACATTTTATTAAACACCAAGTGCTTAACACCCACTTAAGCACCAAGTTATATGCTAAATGCTAAGGATGTAAAAAGAAGCAAAAACAGGAGCTTACAGTCTAAACAAATATATACAGAATAAGCTATAAACAAGATAAATAGGAAATGTTTAACAAAGAAAAGAACAAGAATTAAGATTGCTTCCTATAGAATTTGGGACTTTATCTGGAGCTTAAAAGAGGACTGGGAGATCAGTAGGCAAGCAAAGTAGGGAGAATATTCCAGGCATGGGTGACAGAGAAAATGAATAACTATTGAGAAAAAGATTTATTGAATAGGGATGTGTGAAAGGAGACCATCAGCTCAAATAAATCAAGGAGATTTCTCAAGGCAAAAGCAGAAAGGAATTTTCTTTTTTTTTTTCTTTTTCTATTTATATAGCTTTTTATTTATAAGACACATGCATGGATAATTTTTTTCAGCATTAACAATTGCCAAACCTTTTGTTCCAATTTTCCCCTCCTTCCCCCCCCTCTCTCCCCCAGATGGCAGGTAGACCAATACATATTAAATATTTTAAAGTATATGTTAAATACAATATATGTATACATGACCAGTTATTTTGCTGTACAAAGGAAATGGACTTTGAAATAGTGTACAATTAGCCTGTGAAGGAAATCAAAAATGCAGGCAGATAAAAAATAGAGGGATTGGGAATTCTATATAGTGGTTCACAATCATTTCCCAGAGTTCTCTCACTGGGTGTGGCTGGTTCTATTCATTATTGAACAAATGGAAAAGATTTGGTTCATCTCATTGTTGAAGAGAGTCACGTCCATCAGAATTGATCATCATAGTATTGTTGTTGACGTTTATAATGATCTCCTGGTCCTGCCCATTTCACTCAGCATCAGTTCATGTAAGTCTCTCCAGGCCTTTCTGAAATCATCCTGCTAGCCATTTCTTATAGAACAATAATATTCCATAACATTCATTTACCACCCTGATTAGACAGGACAAATGACTTCACATTCTAAGTCATAAATGAGGAAAACTTTCAACCCAACCAAATCTTTAGGATTACTAAATTACCTTATTTGAGAGTTTCAATGCCAAGATGACCCCAACTTACAAAGAAAAGGTCCCATTCCTTGTAAACCACATGATTTCTGGAGTGATAAACCTGGCCTTGGGGCACAGCTGACCCTCACTCACTCTTCAGAATACTGTATCCATCTTGTGAGACAACTTTCACAGTTCACTTCATTCAGAGACATAAAATTTTTTGACATACCCACTATGTAGATTTATCTTGCTTATTTATTTAACAGATTTTATTTTCTCTGGTTTTAATTTGAGGGGATAGATTTAGGGGGCCAGGAGAAAAGCTAGGGAAAATAGTAATAGTAATATTATAGTAATAGAAAAAAGCAATAATAACTAAATCAATTTTATTGGAAAAGTTAAAAAATAGAAATATAGAAACATAACGAACAGTAGTTTTGAAAATAACAAGCAATATATACTATATACTTTTTTTTAAAGCATTAAATATTACTCTAGTTTTGACAAGGGTATGAAATTTTGTTTCCTTTAAGCTGTAAAATTAACACTAAAATTCTGTACACTTTGATCTGTAGGAGTCTCAGGCCCTCCTGGGAATCATATCTCCCCAGACAAGTTAAGTTAAAGGATCTCTATTCAAATTCAAACTGAAAAAACCTTCAAAGCAATTTCATTTGGAAGTCCCTGATCTGATCAGGTCAAAATGCCCAATCTCCTGCCAAGATCTGCTCATATAATAGGTTTCTGTTTACTCATTTCTTTGCAGAATATCCAAAGCAGGAATATGCCTTGTCCCTTGGTATAACTGCCAGGATTCTGCCTACTTAGAAGACATTCTCTTCTCAGTGTCAGCCTCAATTTCCCTTATAAGACTTTGCCACTATGAAGTCAGTCTCTTAGCAAAGCTGACTTCTCATCCAACAATAAACTTCCATTTGTGACACCTAAAACTCCTCAGAGTTCATGAATTCTTTCACGAAGAACCTGCGCCTCCAACCAAAAGGGGATTTCCACAACTCTCTGCACTAGGACTAATCTCATTAGTTTCTCTTCAGATTGTATAAATCTTTCACCTTTTACTAAAGATTTCCATGAAGAGGAACAGTTAAAGAGTTGTTAACTAATTTTTTGAGGCCTTGTTTCTTCGAGGCTCCCATTTAAAGTTTAAACAGTTAAAAAAAAAAAAAAAAAAAAAAAAAAAAAAAAAAAAAAAGACTTCCGGCCAAGATGGCGGCGTGGAGGCAGACAGCTGCTTGAGCTCCTCGTTTTCTCTCAGAACTTACTTCATGACAAGCCTCTGACTTAATGCTTGACCCAGAAAGAAATACACAAATTATCACCAAGAGAAGACATCCTTGAAAGTCGCCAGAAAAGGTCTGTGTTTGTTCGGGGGAGGGTTAATCAGACTGGGCGCAGACTGAGGGCAGACAGCCAGAGCAAGACAGGCAGCTCACACAGCTCAAACCGGAGGGGGAGGGGTGTGATCTCTGCCGTTTCTGCGAAAGGGCTTTTGCCCCAGTGTGGATGCTCCGTCTTGGCAGCAAGCCAGGAGCAGCAGAGAGGGTGTAAACACCGGTGGTGAAGATTAAAACCCCAGAAAGCCAGCGTCTCTCAGAGCCCGGCCACCCCCAACCCCCACCTGGACTGACTCGGTGCGTTCTCAGAGCCTCAGAGTGCAGACTCAGTACAGTCATTGCTGTTCTGTTAGTGGCTCTCTGCTGCCCTACCCCCAGTTTGTAGAGGAAGCCCATTAATAACATCCAGCCCTATCCCCCGCAAAACAGACCAATTGTTTCTCTTGTCAGTTTGTTTTCTTTGATTCCTACTCTGACAAAATGAACAAAAAATTCAAAAGGGCTCTAACCATAGACAGCTTCTGTGTGGAGAGGGAGCAGACTTCAAATGCTGAGGAGACTAGGAACAGAATGTCCCCAGATGTATCCCCTGGGAGGGATATAAGCTGCTCCTCAATACAAAAGAACCTCATAGAGGAAATCAAAAAGGCTCTCACAAGAGAGCTGGAAGAGAAATGGGAAAAGGAAAGGGAAGCTTGGCAAGAGAGCCTGGAGAAGTCATCCCATGCATTCAAAGACAGAATGGATAAAGAAATCAAATCATTGAGAAACAAGATTAGTGAGCTGGAAAAGGTAAACAACTCCAAGGAAAACAGGATTAGTGAGCTGGAAAAGGTAAACAACTCCAAGGAAAACAGGATTAGAGAGCTGGAAAAAGAAATCAGCTCTCTAAAAAATAAAATGGATAAAATGGAAAAAAACTCCATAGAAGATAAAAACTCAATTGGACAATTACAAAGAGATATAAAAAAAGTGAGTGAAGAAAATACATCATTGAAAATTAGACTGGAACAAGTAGAAATGAATGACTCAAGGAGAAACCAAGAGGGAGTCAAGCAAAACCAGAGAAATGAAACAATTGAAAAGACTGTCAAGTACCTTACCAGAAAGACAACAGACCTGGAAAACAGATCCAGGAGAGACAATTTGAGAATAATCGGACTCCCTGAAAAATGGGAGGAAAAAAAGAGCTTGGACACCATTTTCGAGGAAATTATCAAAGAGAACTGCCCAGACGTTTTGGAAACAGAGGGTAAAATAGACATTGAGAAAATTCATCGATCACCTACTGAAAGGGACCCTAAAATCAAAACGCCAAGAAATATAGTGGCCGAGTTCAAGAACCATCAGACAAAGGAAAAGATATTGGAAGCTGCTAGAAAAAAACAATTCAGATATGGAGGATCCACAATAAGGATAACACAGGATCTAGCAGCGTCCACATTAAAAGAACGCAGGGCCTGGAACATGATATTCCGAAAGGCTAAGGAACTTGGTATGCAGCCAAGAATAACGTACCCAGCAAGAATGAGCATCGTTTTCCAGGGAAGAAGATGGACATTTAACGAAATAAATGAATTCCATCTATTTTTGATGAAAAAACCAGACCTACATAAGAGGTTTGATCTTCAAATACAGAACTCAAGAGACTTCTAAAAAAGGTAAAAAGAAATCTTGAGAACTATACTTCTGTCAAAAAAATATGTAAAGAACATATGTACAATTTGTCTTAGAAACTAGAGGTAGAAAGGAGATTATATCATAAAAAAGTATAAAGTGGTGGTACTACATCTCATGAAGAGGCAAAGGTAACCTATTATATCTGAGAGAAAGAAAGGAGGGAGATGAACATAGCGTGTATCAATAGACATATTCGATTTATGGTGAAACTTCTTCCACTTCATTGAAAAGTGAAAGGGAAGGAGTAAGCTAAGGGGAAGGGAATACAGTAATTTCGAGGAAAAGGGGTAAAATAAGGGGAGGATCTTTAAGGTGGGGGAGGGATCCTAAAAAGGGAGGGCTGTGAAAAGCAAGTGGTGTTTACCAGTTTAATACTGGATAGGAGGGTAAAAGGGAAGGAAAGGGGAAAAGCATAAGCAGGGGTTAATAGGATGGCAAGCAATATAGAATTAGTCCTTCTAACCATAAATGTGAATGGGGCAAACTGCCTCATAAAGAGGAAGCAGTTAGCAGACTGGATTAAAAGTCAGAATCCCACTATATGTTGTTTACAGGAAACACACCTGAAACAGGATGAGACATTCAAACTAAAAGTAAAAGGGTGGAGCAGAATCTATTATGCTTCAGGCAAAACCAAAAAAGCAGGAGTAGCCATCCTAATCTCAGATCAAGCAAAAACAAAAATTGATCTAATTAAAAGAGATAAGGAAGGGCATTATATCCTGCTAAAGGGAAGCATCAATAGTGAAGCAGTATCAATATTAAACATGTATGCACCAAGTGGTGCAGCATCTAAATTCTTAAAAGAGAAATTAAGAGAGCTGCAAGAGGAAATAGATAGCAAAACTATAATAGCGGGAGATCTCAACCTTGCACTATCAGAATTAGATAAATCAAACCACAAAATAAATAAGAAAGAAGTCAAAGAGGTAAATAGAATACTAGAAAAGTTTGATATGATAGATCTTTGGCGAAAGCTAAATGGAGACAGAAAGGAATATACTTTCTTCTCAGCAGTTCATGGAACCTATACAAAAATTGATCATATACTAGGGCATAAAAACCTCAAAATCAAATGCAGTAAGGCAGAAATAGTAAATGCATCCTTTTCAGACCATAATGCAATCAAAATAACATTTAATAAAAAGCCAGGGGAAAATAGACCAAAAAATAATTGGAAACTAAATAATCTTATACTAAAGAATGATTGGGTAAAACAGCAAATCATAGACATAATTAATAACTTCACCCAAGAAAATGACAAAAATGAGACATCATACCAAAATGTGTGGGATACAGCCAAAGCAGTAATTAGGGGAAGTTTTATATCTCTACAGGCCTACCTGCATAAAATAGAGAAAGAGAGGGCCAACGAATTGGGTTTACAACTAAAATTGCTAGAAAAGGAACAAATTAAAAACCCCCAGACAAACACAAAACTTGAAATTCAAAAAATAAAAGGTGAGATTAATAAAATTGAAAGTAAAAAAACTATTGAATTAATTAATAAAACTAAGAGTTGGTTTTATGAAAAAACCAACAAAATAGACAAACCCTTAGTAAACCTGATTAAAAAAAGGAAAGAGAAAAAGCAAATTGATAGTCTTGAAAATGAAAAGGGTGAACTCACCACTAATGAAGAGGAAATTAGAACAATAGTTAGGAGCTACTTTGCTCAACTTTATGCCGATAAATTCGATAACTTAAATGAAATGGAAGAATACCTTCAAAAATATAGCTTGCCCAGATTAACAGAGGAAGAAGTAAGTAGTCTAAATAGTCCCATCTCAGAAAAAGAAATAGACCAAGCTATTAACCAACTTCCTAAGAAAAAGTCCCCAGGACCAGATGGATTTACAGGTGAATTCTACCAAACATTTAAAAAACAATTAACTCCAATGCTATGTAAACTATTTGAAAAAATAGGGATTGAAGGAGTCCTACCAAATTCCTTCTATGACACAGACATGGTACTGATACCCAAACCAGGTAGATCAAAAACTGAGAAAGAAAACTATAGACCAATTTCCTTAATGAATATTGATGCTAAAATCTTAAATAAGATATTAGCAAATAGACTTCAGAAAATCATCCCCAGGATAATACACTATGACCAAGTGGGATTTATACCAGGAATGCAGGGCTGGTTTAATATTAGGAAAACTATTAGTATAATTGACCATATTAATAATCAAATTAATAAAAACCATATGATCATCTCAATAGATGCAGAAAAGGCATTTGATAAAATCCAACATCCATTCCTACTAAAAACGCTTGAGAGTATAGGAATAAATGGACTATTCCTTAAAATAATAAGGAGCATATATTTAAAACCTTCAGTAAACATCATATGTAATGGTGATAAACTAGAACCTTTCCCTGTAAGATCAGGAGTGAAACAAGGTTGCCCACTATCACCATTACTATTCAATATAGTACTAGAAACTCTAGCCTTGGCAATAAGAGCCGAGAAAGAGATCCAAGGAATTAGAGTAGGAAATGAAGAAATCAAATTGTCACTTTTCGCAGATGACATGATGGTATACTTAGAGAACCCCAAAGACTCTGCTAAAAAGCTATTAGAAATAATTCAGAATTTTAGCAAAGTCGCAGGATACAAAATAAATCCACATAAATCCTCAGGATTTTTATACATTACCAACACAATCCAACAGCAAGAGATACAAAGAGAAATTCCATTCAAAATAACAGTCGATAGTATCAAATATTTGGGAATATGTCTACCAAAGGAGAGTCAGGAATTATATGAGCAAAATTACAAAACACTTGCCACAAAAATAAAGTCAGATTTAAATAATTGGAAAGACATTCAATGTTCTTGGATAGGCCGAGCGAATATAATAAAGATGACAATACTCCCCAAACTAATCTATTTATTTAATGCTATACCAATCAGACTCCCAAGAAACTATTTTAATGACCTAGAAAAAATAACAACAAAATTCATATGGAAGAATAAAAGGTCGAGAATTGCAAGGGAACTAATGAAAAAAAAGTCAGAGGAAGGTGGTCTAAGTGTACCTGATTTAAAGCTATATTATAAAGCAACAGTCACCAAAACCATTTGGTATTGGCTAAGAAATAGACTAGTTGATCAGTGGCATAGGTTAGGTTCACAGGGGAAGATAGTGAATAAAAATAGCAATCTAATCTTTGACAAACCCAAAGATCCCAAATTTTGGGATAAGAATTCATTATTTAACAAAAACTGCTGGGAAAACTGGAAATTAGTATGGCAGAAACTAGGCATGGACCCACATTTAACACCACATACTAAGATTAGATCAAAATGGGTCCAAGATTTAGGCATAAAGAACGAAATCATAAATAAATTGGAGGAACATGAGATGGTTTACCTCTCAGACTTGTGGAGGAGGAAGGAGTTTGTGTCCAAGGGAGAACTAGAGACCATTATTGATCACAAAATAGAACATTTTGATTACACCAAATTAAAAAGTTTCTGCACAAACAAAACTAATGCAAACAAGATTAGAAGGGAAGTAACAAATTGGGAAAAAATTTTTACAGTTAAAGGTTCTGATAAAGGCCTCCTCTCCAAAATATACAGAGAATTGACTTTAATTTATAAGAAATCAAGCCATTCTCCAATTGATAAATGGTCAAAGGATATGAACAGACAATTTTCAGATGATGAAATTAAAACTATTTCCATTCATATGAAAGAGTGTTCCAAATCACTATTGATCAGAGAAATGCAAATTAAGACAACTCTGAGGTATCATTACACACCTGTCAGATTGGCTAAGATGACAGGAACAAATAACGATGAATGTTGGAGGGGCTGTGGGAAAACTGGGACACTGATGCATTGTTGGTGGAGTTGTGAAAGAATCCAACCATTCTGGAGAGCAATCTGGAATTATGCCCAAAAAGTTATCAAAATGTGCATACCCTTTGACCCAGCCATACTACTACTGGGCTTATACCCCAAGGAACTACTAGAGAAGGGAAAGGGTCCTGTATGTGCCAAAATGTTTGTGGCAGCCCTTTTCATAGTGGCTAGAAGCTGGAAGATGAATGGATGTCCATCAATTGGAGAATGGTTGGGTAAACTATGGTATATGAATGTTATGGAATATTATTGTTCTATAAGAAATGACCAACAGGAGAAATACAGAGAGGCTTGGAGAGACTTACATCAACTGATGCTGAGTGAATCGAGCAGAACCAGAAGATCATTATACACTTCAACAATGATACTGTACGAGGATGTATGCTGATGGAAGTGGATTTCTTCAACATAGAGAAGAACTAATCCAATTCCAATTGATTAATGATGGACAGAACCAGCTACACCCAGAAAAGGAACACTGGGAAATGAATGTAAACTGTTATTTTTACCTTCTGAATCCAATTCTTCCTGTGCAACAAAAAATTCGGTTCTACACACATATATTGTATCTAGACTATACTGTAATATATTTAACATATATAAGACTGCTTGCCATCTGGGGGAGGGGGTTGGGGGAGGAAGGGAAAAAATCTGAATAGAAGTCAGTGCAAGGGATAATGTTGTAAAAAATTACCCATGCATATGTACTGTCAAAAAATGTTATAATTATAAAATAAAATAAAAAATTTAAAAAAAAAAAAAATGGAAAAAAAAAGAAAAGAAAAAAAAAAAGGCATTAAGTATAAAATATACATTTCTCACTTTCATATGAAAATACTCTTAGTTTTTAAGATTGGTTAGCCAGCAGACTGCAAGTTGACTGAAGCCAACTTTTGTCTGTTCCCAGATTCATGAATTGCCTACGGCTGACCAGATATTATCACTCTCAGCCACAAACTATTTTGTAAAAGTCCTAGGCTCTCCAGTCCTAAATTTCCAAGTTTTCTTTAGCAAATTTCATTTGGTATTCAAAATAACTTATCTAGTCAGAGGAAGGTCCCACGTCCCACTAGCAGCCCCTCTTCCTCAACCCTAACACTTTATTATAAGAACTAGCTTCCCAGCACTTCCAGTTGTATAGTAGCCAAGCTGCAACTTCCATGTCCCAATCAAAGATCATAATTTTTGGTATATTAGCTTGCTTTTTTCTTTTCTTTTCTTTTTTTTCTTAAGTCAGGTTCAGAATCTTAAAATTAAACTACTTTTTTTTTTTTTAAATTTTATGTTTTATATTTTATTATTTTTTTATTAATTTTATAATTATAACCTTTTTTTGACAGTACATATGAATAGGTAATTTTTTTTTTTTTTACAACATTATCCCTTGTACTCCCTTCTGTTCCGAATTTTTCCCCTCCTTCCCTCCACCCCCTCCCCTAGATGGCAGGCATTCCCATACATATTAAATATCTTATAGTATATCCTAGGTACAATATATATGTGCAGAACCAAATTTTGTTGTTGGTGGTGTTGCAAAGGAAGAATTGTATTCGGAAGGTAAAAATAATCTGGGAAGAAAAACAACAACCAAAAAAATGCTCACAGTTTATATTCATTTCCCAGTGTTCTTTTTCTGGGTGTAGCTGATTCTATCCATCATTGATCAACTGGAATTGCATTAGCTCTTCTCTATGTTGAAGATATCCACTTCCATCAGAATACATGTTCATACAGTATCATTGTTGAAGTGTATAATGATTTCCTGGTTCTGTTCATTTCACTCAGCTTCTGTTGATTTAAGTCTCTCCAAGCCTCCTTCCTCCTGTTGGTCATTTCTTACAGAGCAATAATATTCCATAACATTCATATACCATAATTTACCCAACCATTCTCCAATTGGTGGGCATCCATTCATTTTCCAGTTTCTAGCCACTACAAAAAGGGCTGCCACAAACATTTTGGCAGATACAGGTCCCTTTCCCTTCGTTAGTAGTTCCTTGGGATATAAGCCCAGTAGTAGCACTGCTGGGTCAAAGGGTATGCACATTTTGATAACTTTTGGGGCATAATTCCAGATTGCTCTCCAGAATGGTTGGATTCTTTCACAACTCCACCAACAATGCATCAGTGTCCCAGTTTTCCCACAGCCCCTCCAACATTCATCATTATTTATTCCTGTCATCTTAGCCAATCTGACAAGTGTGTAGTGGTATCTCAGAGTTGTCTTAATTTGCATTTCTCTGATCAATAGTGATTTGGAACACTTTCATATGAGTGGAAATAGTTTTAATTTCATCATCTGAAAATTGTCTGTTCATCTCCTTTGACCATTTTTCAATTGGAGAATGGCTTGATTTCTTATAAATTAAAGTCAAATCTCTGTATGTTTTGGAGATGAGGCCTTTATCAGAACCTTTAACTGTAAAAATGTTTTCCCAATTTGTTACTTCCCTTCTAATCTTGTTTGCATTTAGTTTTGTTCAGGCAAAACCTTTTTAATCTGATATAATCAAAATTTTCTGTTTTGTGATCAATAATGATCTCTAGTTCTCCTTTGGACACAAATTCCTTCCTCCTCCACAAGTCTGAGAGGTAAACTATCCTATGTTCCTCTAATTTATTTATGATCTCGTTCTTTATGCCTAAATCTTGGACCCATTTTGATCTTATCTTAGTATGTGGTGTTAAATGTGGGTCCATGCCTAGTTTCTGCCATACTAATTTCCAGTTTTCCCAGCAGTTTTTGTCAAATAATGAATTCTTATCCCAAAATTTGGGATCTTTGGGTTTGTCAAACACTAGATTGCTATTTTTATTCACTATCTTGCCCTGTGAACCTAACCTATTCCACTGATCAACTAGTCTATTTCTTAGCCCATATCAAATGGTTTTGGTGACTGTTGCTTTAAAATATAGTTCTAGATCAGATACAGCTAGACCACCTTCATTTAATTTTTTTTTTCATTACTTCCCTTGAAATTTTCAACCTTTTGTTCTTCCATATGAATTCTGTTGTTATTTTTTCTAGGTCATTAAAATAGTTTCTTGGGAGTCTGACTGGTATAGCACTAAATAAATAAATTAGTTTAGGGAGTATATCTTAATTATATTCGCTTGGCCCATCCAAGAGCACTCAATGTCTTTCCAATTATTTAAATCTGACTTTATTTTTGTGGCAAGTGTTTCATAATTTTGCTCATATAATTCCTGATTTTCCTTTGGTAGATATATTCCCAAATATTTTATACTATCGACAGTTATTTTGAATGGAATTTCTCTTTGTATCTCTTGCTGTTGGATTTTGTTGGTGATGTATAAAAATGCTGAGGATTTATGTGGATTTATTTTGTATCCTGCCACTTTGCTAAATTTCTGAATTATTTCTAATAGCTTTTTAGCAGAGTCTTTGGGGTTCTCTAAGTGTTACCATCATGTCATCTGCAAAGAGTGATAGCTTGATTTCCTCATTTCCTACTCTAATTCCTTGAATCTCTTTCTCGGCTCTTATTGCCGAGGCTAGCTTTTCTAGTACTATACTGAATAGTAATGGTGATAGTGGGCAACTTTATTTCACTCCTGATCTTGCAGGGAAAGGTTCCAGTTTATCATCATTACATATGATGTTTACTGACGGTTTTTAATATATGCTCCTTATTATTTTAAGGAATAGTCCATTTATTCCTATATTCTCAAGCATTTTTAGTAGGAATGGATGTTGGCTTTTATCAAATACTTTTTCTGCATCTCTTGAGAAGATTATATGGTTTTTATTAATTTAATTATTAATATAGTCAATTATACTAATAGTTTTCCTATTATTAAACCAGCCCTGCATTCCTGGTATAAATCCTACTTGATCATAGTGTATTATCCTGGGGATGATTTTCTGAAGTTTTGGGCTTATTGGTTGGATCATCATAATTGAACAGGAACATGTTGATGAAATGGATGAGAATACTTGGGGCACTCCAGGATGTGTAGACATCGTACTGGCACCATTTAAAAATGATCATAAAAACGAGGTAGCCAAATAGACAAAGGATAAAGATTTTGCTAATATCTTATTAAAGATTTTAGCATCAATATTCATTAAGGAGATTGGTCTATAGTTTTCTTTCTCAGTTTTCAATCTACCTGGTTTAGGTATCAGTACCATGTCTGTGTCATAAAAAGAATTTGGTAGGACTCCTTCAATCTCTATTTTTTCAAATAATTTATATAGCATTGGACTTAGTTGTTCTTTAAATGTTTGGTAGAATTCACATGTAAATCCATCTGGTCCTGGGGATTTTTTCTTAGGGAGTTGGTTAATAGCTTTTAAAAAATGAAAAAGTAATTAGTTTAGGCTGATCCACTTTAAATGGACATCATCGGGTACATATGCAGTTTTTCTTCCTTCTGGAACCTGCTAGAGTTTTCATTTTATTAAAATAGTTTTCAAGAAATCAGGATCACTCCTAAACCAAACTAATATATCACATTAGGACTTTATTGAGGAAAGAATCTTGAGACTAATAAAAGTACTTCTGACAAAATCTTTGGTTTTATGATTGAAAATATTATGGCACAGCTGCTGATTTGTATCAGTGTTTACACATTGGGAATCTGGCAAATGGATAAAATCTTAGATCCAGAAAAAAAAATTATGAATGACTATAAATAAACTTGATTTATTCATACTTGATTGGAGGTTTTACTCTTTTAAAAATATATATCACGAAAGCTAATTACTATTTCTAGGAATTTTTGCAAGGGACAGAACCTAGAGATCTAACTTCCTTATTTTATTAATGAGGGGGAAAACGCAGAGAGTTTGAGTTCATTCAACAAAATTTATTGATACCCACAAGCACAAAAGTTTATAATCTGGGAGGAGAAACAATGCATATGTGGCAAAAGCAATACATAGATCTTTTCCCTCATGCAAGTTAAAATAATTTTCCCTTAATCAATTAGTCAACATTTATTAAGTGCCTAATAAAAGCCAAACCCAGTCATAAACAGTGAGGTTATAAAAATTCCTGTCCACAGGGAGTTCACAATCTAATGGAGAAGACAACAAGTAAACAAACATATACAAAATATAGGACAAATGGGAAGTAATTAAAATTGAGAAGGTATTAGAATTAATAGAGATTAGAAAAAGCTTCTGTAAAAGATGGGATTTTAGTTGAGACTAAGAGGAAGCCATACAAGTCTATAGATGAAGTTGAGGAAGAACATTCCAGATTGAAAGCCAATCAAAGAAACTTGAGGTAGGCATTTCCACCAGAAGGCTGTCCCAGCAGGAGACATGCAACATTCCCACAATGAAGTTATAAGGGCCTATACATAATATCAAAAGGGGAAATGTATTTGAGATGTTGCAAAAGTAAAACTGACAGACTGGATATAGTGAGGGTGAAAGATGGTGAGGAGCTGAGGATGACTCTGAAGCTGCAAGACTAAGTAGGATGATGATGTCCTTAATAATAAAGGAAAAGTAGCACAAAAAAAGAGTCTGAGGAAGCATAAGTGAATTATGTTTTGAGGTTTGGATGTCTTTAGGATATTAATTCAAGTTGACTAAAAGTTAAAAATATGAAGTTAGAGGTCTGCAGAGAAATCAGGACAGGAAAGGTAAATTTGAGAGACATCAGCACAGACATGGCAATTGAAGCTGATGAAATCACCAAGTGAAACAGTATGGAGGGAGAAGAGAAGGCAAACCAGGAAAGACACCTACCATTAGAGAGCATTTATGTGAAAGAGATTCCAACAAAGGAGAATGAGAGTGATCAGATAAGTAGGAAGAGAACCAGAAGAGTTATACCCTAAAAAACTAGAGAGAAAGAATATAAAGGAAAAGAATGTGATCAACAGTTTTAAAGGTTGCATAGAAGATGAGGAGACTGAGAATTGAGAAAAGATCTTTTGGATTTGACAACCAAGAGATCTTTGGACAAAGCTGTTTCAATGGACCGATAAGGCCAAAAGCCAGATTGTAAAAAGTTAAGAAGAAAATGAGAGGAAACAAAGTGTAGGCATGCATAATAGACAATTGTTTCAAGGAGTTTGGCTAGAAGGGTCAGAAAGGATAAAGAACATTATGTGTGTAAAACATTACCCCCCAAAATAACTAACTTATAATTAGTAAAGAAAGAAAGTGAGTTTTTTGTAGGAAGTAGGGAAGGAGACAGGAAGAAAATAAAGATTATTGAGAAAGTGGGGCACCTGAGCAATAGGAGACAATGAAGAGGGAAGAAGAGGGAATTCTCAGATTGGAGAAAGAGATGATTGTAAGGGCATTAAATTGAGGATCACAGACATTGGGGAAAAGATACATACAGGAATAGAGAAGGTAGGAAAGGACAAGTGTCTGGGCTTGCAACAAGAGCTCAACAACCTACCTTAACCTCCATCTCCTCCTACTCCATACTTTCAAATTTAGCACTGAGGCCTGGGCTGGTGAACTATAAATTGCCCAGAATGGGAGGAGGCTGAGGAGCTTTTTAAACTCAGCTCCATGGAAACCATCAGAAGGAAGAAAGTTACAAAGTGAGCAATAGGAGAAAATAAGCCAAAAAAAAAAAAAAAAAAAAAAAGGAAATTAATAGTTTAGAAGGACAAAACTCAAAGCCTTGAACACAAGCATATTAATACAATAAGAAAGACATCAACATCAGAAAGAAATATGATCTTCACATATAGTAAGTTCAGGAATATACAAATAAATATTACAAAACATAGGAAAATGATTCATAAACACCTAAAGATGGAGAAAATCCTGTGAATTTTGAGGAGAGTATGGTAGCACACTACATTGCAGAAATGAGAATTTTGAGAGCATAATGTATGATATGCAATGCAGGAATAACTTCCAGGATAGTAAATCTGAACACCAAGCAGCAAGTCTTACCAGAAAAATAAAAGATAGCATAAAGGACTGGAAATGCAAATACATTGAAGTTAAAAATAATCTGGAAGAAGAAAAAAAAAATCAATAACATTAAAGATGTTATTAAAAAATAAAAAAATATATCCTCCATATAAGCAAAACAAATGGATCTTAAAGACAAGATATAGAAGATATAACTTATTTATTGCAGATCTCCCAGAAGAATACAAGTCAAAAAATCTGATTATAATAAAAGAAAAACAAAACTACCCAGAACTTCTCAACACAGAAAATAAAGGGCCAATAGAAAAAATGCATAGATCACTTTCAGAGAAAAATCCAAGGCTGTAAATTCCAAGCACATAGCAGTTAAATTTAACTGTGAGGTAAGTGATTATCACTGTAAAATACTTATTACAGTACCTGGCATATAAATGTTAGATTTCATTATTATTGGTAGAAACAACAAATTTTACAAATAACCATAGAAGGCCCTTCTTATAAAAAAAAAAGAGAGAGAAAAAAGAAAATGCAAATAATTTAAGATTGTTCTGCACCCACCAGAAAATGAGGAAGGAAATGAAATAATGTGTTTTAAAGAACAATGGACTTTAAGATGAAGCCTAGAGTGACCAAATGTGAAAATGTGAGTTTAGCCATGAATGGGGGGAGGGGAAGAGAAAAACAAACAAATAATATATATATATATGTATGTATATGTATGCATATATATATATATTTAAAATATTATCACAGACCTGAAGAGTTTATTTGCTTCTCAAACACCCCAAACAACAGAAATCCAAGATAGATAAACATATACAGCAACCAAGAAAAGCAACAGCTACAAAGTGATAGCAAAGTCATCAGTAAGAAACTTTTTTTTCTGAAACTATATAAAGGAACAGGAGTGAAGGCAGAAGTAACTAGACATAAAGGTGGAAAATCAGGTCTGGGGCATTATGGACTTTGAAAAATAATTCGTTTTGGATCCCTACTCCATTCCAATCAGTATTAATCAATTTTATATAATCATATCAAAGTTTCATATATATAAGGCCCCAGAGCTGTGACCTGCAGATTTTAAATTCACTTAGAAAGTTGGCCATCCTTGTTTTGTTTTGTGATGATGACCAAGCCCAGCTTGGTACAGGTGACAACTATATGGAAAATCTCCCAAAATATTTTTGTACCTTCAGACCAATCAGCTGTCAATAGGAGCAGTTAAGAATCTTATAACTACTTAGGTCACTGACTGTGACAACCTGCACCATTTCTTCTGTCCAAATTAAAGAAATACCTGTCCATCTTATGTAGAAATATTCCTTTTGCTTCACCCAATTTATGAACCTGCTGATATATTATTTTGCATTTTCATTAGAATTATTCTGTATTTGATATAGCTGTTCTGGAATGACTGGACAATCTAGCCCTATACAATAGGGCCTTGGAAAGGGATGGCATCTCAGATTGTGAGGAAGATGTGAAGATCACTTCATTAGAGGGAACCATAGGCCCTTTAATAAAGTATCATTGGCTCAGACCTCTGCTTCAGTTTCTCTTATTGTAGGTGGGAGATATTTTATCTCCACAGGACTAAACCTCAAGGCATCCTATCAATAGGTGAATCAATGTTTTTTCTGAGATTAAATTATAAAATGGGAATTAGAGAAGGGAGGTGTAAGATAAAGAGGAATATGTGATATGTCCTGATCAAGCTCAAGGCTACCTTTAAAAAGGGGAAAGATAACTTTTGTAGTTTGTTAGGAAGAGAAGAGCTTATAGGGGATTGGTGAGGAGGTAGGAAGATTTAAGATAGAGAAAGGCTAGAAAGGCCTTGTTTTGAAAGTGTGAGCAGGTACCACTGATAAATATATGGGTGAAAATAAATGTTCTATGAAGGAAGATGGGGAAGTTACACCAGATACTGTTGCTTGGAAAGACCATTCATCCTGCCTCAGGAGGAGATAGGAGGTAGTCAGAGTTCCTGTAGGGCAACCTGAGTCTGAGGGAGTGGGAGGGCCTGAACCCAGGGAATAGTTACTGAGGAAAATACAGAGAGACTATGACTGGGATGAAAATAAAGATCTATGTTTAAATACATCACTAGGAATGTTGGGGACGAAGTGTGAAAAGGAGGGAGAAGAAAGGAGTTGCAAGGGCCATTGCCAGGAAGCAGTGTCCTCTCTATCACCAGCAAGAATTTGTCTTCTTCAAAAAGTGAGGAACAATTAGAAAGAGGGCCAGGAGGAAGAGAGGAAGATTTACAAAACCCTTGACAGACACTGTTTAGAAGAGAGAGCCCAGAATGAATACCTCCAAAGTTTTGATGCTATGAGAAATATGGAGTCAAGAAAGCAAGTAGTTAAGTATGAGAGACGAGACCCAGAGAACAGGGGTCTAGAGTAGACTGAAAGAGAAGATGAACAGTAAAGAAATCCTCTCTAGAAAATATGAATTAAAAAAAAAAAAAAAAACTAAAAAGAGAAGGAAAATTCTAGTTAACTGAAAGGGGAAAAAAAAGGAAAAATTAAATAACCATTTGAAAAAGCAAGCAAGAAAAAAATAAATAAACAAAACTCCAAAAGGAAAGAAGTAACACATGGGAGGGAAGAGAAGGGAAATAAAGGGATATGGGAAAGAGAGCTAATGAGAACTGGATTGAGAAACATATGTTGAAACTATAGTAATTGAAGAGATATAATAATGGATTTATAGTGGAAGGGGAAAAAATCTTTTAAAAAAATCAAACAAACCAATATTAGAGACAAATTAAAAGATAATTTTTCATAACGTTACATAATGGGTTAAACAATCCAATAAAATGAAAAATTGGATTCCAATTCAAAAATCCATAACTTGTAGCTTATAAGAAATACATTTAAAAATGAACAAAGACATCCATAAAATAAAAGGTGAGGACTTTTTTTTTTTAATCTTCCATTCAGAATATCAATAGCTTCTAGTCCTCAAGTTATTCATTCTTTTAATTATTTAATTAATTTAAGTTATTCATTCTTTTAATTATTTAATTATTCCTATCCCTATTATTCAACTGGTTTCCAACCTAAAACTTTACAATCACTATAACTTGGTATGCTGATCACTACCTCATGTTTATCAGCTACTTAGTCCAGTGCCACTGTAATTTCAGGTCTCTGAGGCAGCTAAGTGGTGAAGCTAGACCCGGAGTCAGGAAAACCTGAATACAAATCTGGTCTTCCACACTGATAGCTGTGTGAGTCTAGGCAAGTCACTTAACCTCTACCTCAGCTTCATTGTCAAGATAAGGCTTCATTTCTAAAAAAATAAAGAACTGTGCCAAGTTTATAAATACAAGTTGTGCCAAGTTGATAAATGGCCAAAGGATATGAATAATTTTCAGATGAAGAAATTAAAACCATCTAATAGTCATATGAAAAAAAAATGTTCTAAATTAATGTTAGAGAAATGCAAATTAAAACAACTCTAAGGTACCTCTCAGATTGGCTAAACTGACAGGAAAAGATAATAATAAATGTTGGAGGGGATGTGGGAAAACTGGGGTTCTAATGCACTGAAATGATCCAACCATTCTGTAGAGCAATTTGGAACTATGCCCAAAGAGCTATGCATATCCTTTGAACCAGCAGTGCCACTACTGGGTCTATATCCGAAAGAATTTACAGAAGAGAGAAAAGGATCCACACGTGCAAAAATGTTTGTGGCAGCTCTTTTTGTGGTGGCAAAAAAATGGAAAATGAGTGGATTTCCAACAATTAGGGATGGCTGAATAAGGTACGGTATATAAAAGTAATATTATTCTATAAAAATGAACAAGTTGATTTTAGAAAGGCCTGGAAAGATTCACATGGAATAGTCTTGAACAAAACAAGCAGAACCAAGAATATGTTGTACACAATAAGAGCAAGATTGTGAGATGATCGACTATGACAGACTTGGTTCTACTCAGCAGTTCAGTGATCCAAGGCAATCCCATTTCCAGAGAAAGAACTATAGAGACTGAATGTAAATCAAATCAACACAAACACAAACACACACACACACACACACACACACACACACACACACACGTTCACCTTTTTTTCTTTTTTGTTTTATTTTTCTCTTATGGTTTTTCCCTTTTGTTCTGATTTTTTTCTAATATAATTCATAAGGAAATAAAAAAATTATACATACACATACGTATACATGTAGAAGCAAAAATATTGTTTTTACAAGTAGCTGGAGAAAATAAAATTTAAAAAAAAACAAAACAAAAAAAAACAGCATGAAGTTGTATTTAAGCCATTTCCAGGAGAATGAGTTTAAAGGAATTAAGAATCATCTTATTCTTGATATTATCCTAGTGGCTGAACTGCTTGCAGGGAAAAGAAATATTATATCTGGTTCTGTGGTGCTGCTGCTTGTTTCCTCATTTGAATGTGAAACGTCAATGAGCTCACACTGCCCAGCAAATAGGCCAGCTTCAGCTACTACTTGTTGCATGTTCTGATCTGGAGTCGTGGAAAACAGAAAAGCCCTAGGGAACTATTGTCTTATATATTCTTTTTTAATTTTAGTGTCAAAATTATTCCTCCCTGGGAATTGTTATTTAAAGCAATACTTTCATTGCATAAATGTGAATTTATACCCTTTGTGTTCTTATGTATGCTGAATAGCATATTTACCACAGTCTGTGATCAGCTGCATTTTTTTTTTTTCCACAAATACCCTTTGATCTATCAGTGCCATTGCTAGGTCTGTATCCCAAAAAAAGAAAAAGAAAGAAATAATCCCAATAAGATTAGCAGCCTGACTAGTCTTTACTCAGATTAGGTAGCTTAAATGCTTATCCACCTTAATAAAAGTTTAAGGAAAAAAAATTCAACTATACCAGTAAGTAAAAGAGTAAGAGCTTGGTTTCTAGCCTTATGATCTACCATTTTCTATCTTAACTAAACTAGTGTAGTCACATAAACTTTTCCACCTCTACACTTGTCTTGACATGCTCAATTCCATCATCCTCACTAAAAGAGCCTTTTATACTGTCAAGGCCAATTTGAAATCTAGCCTTATTTCCCATACCCCTCATATGGAATTTTATCATATCATTCAGGCTTCCTTCAATATATCTATAACCTATTAACTAAGTTGTAAGTTCTCCTAATGAGAAAATGACTTTTTTTCCCCCCCTGAAATGGTGAGTAGGAAGGAGTGGTTTTCCTCAGAACTCCTAAAAATATCTTTCTTTTGAAACAAGTTTTCAGTAGTTAAGGGATCATTTAGAATAAGATATTTAAGCCACTCAGGATTCAAGCCACCTCAGGACATTATCAAGCACTTTCCAGAAGAATTTGCTTTCACAATCTCTCATATGAAGTATTTACTCCAGATGAGTTCTAAAGATCAGAATTTAGTCTAAATCTGATGGCCTGAATTCTCCAGAAGATAAAGAGGTCACAGTTTGCTAACATTAAAAAAATACAACCAGCATGGGGCAGGGGAGAGGGGGGGAGAATCTCTTCCATTCTAATGGTCCTTCTTTGGTCACTGTAATGCTCTAAATACACCAGAGGAACTATATATAACCTGTTCAGTTAAAGCCTAGAAATCTTTTCATTTAAAAGACATTAACAGGAACATAATAAAAATAAATTACTATTGATAAGACCATTAAAACAAATTTTCTATATTAGCTTACAAAAATAAAATGGTAATAATTGAAGATATCATTAACATAAAAAATCCCCAGAATTATTCCATCATAAAAAATTTAAGTTAATTTTACACATTTTAGACTAAAGGTGCTAGAGTCTTGCCCTAGATGTAGTTGCCATAAAAGCATGTCAAAATTGATCATTTTATTGTCATTGACTTTGCCATTTTTGATATCATTTAGCAAACCCACACCAGGATTTAAATCAGAAATTTACATCCTTCAAAGTTCCACTGTATCCAAAGTCTTATAAAATTTTGTATACCCTTTCATCCAATAATGACACTACTGAGTCTGTATCCCAAAGAGATCATAAAATAAGGAAAAGTACCCACAAAAATATCTATAGCAGCTATTTTTGTTGTAGCAAGGAACTGGAAATTAAGGGGATGCCCATCAATTGGGGAATGGCTAAATAAGTTATGGTATATGAATGTAATGGAATATTATTGTTCTATAAGAAATGATGAGAAAGCTTATTTCAGAAAAGATGAAAAGACTTATATGAACTTATCCTGAGTGAAGTAAGCAGAACCAGCAGAACATTGTACACAATAACAGCAAGAATAAATGATTAACTATATTAGAGTTAGTTCTTTTCAACAAGACAGTGATTCTAGACAATTCCAAAAGGCTTAGGATAGAAAATACCAGAGAAAGAGCTATGGAGATTGAATGTGGATTGAAGTATGCAATTTTCACTTTTATTTTTCTTTCTCATGTTTTTTTTTTTTCCCTTTTGCTTTTTCTTCCCCAAAATGACTAACATAAAAATATGATTAAAAAAAAAAAATGATTGCACATGTATAACCTATATCAGATTGCTGTGGGGGGGGAGGGTAAGTAAGAGAGGGAGAAAAAAAAAAAAGGAACTCAAAATCTTACAAAAATGAATGTTAGAAATTATTTTTACATATAATTGGAAAAATAAGATTATTTAACCCCCCCCCTCCCGTGAGGCTGGGGTTAAGTGACTTGCCCAGGGTCACACAGTTAGGAAGTGTTAAGTGTCTGAGACCAGATTTGAACTCCGGTTCTCCTGAATTCAAGGCTGGTGCTCTATCCATTGCGCCACCTAGCTGTCCCTATTTAAAAAATTTTTAAGTTCCAGAACACTGAACCCAGTCTGGAGATTTGGGTTCTAAATATGGTCTTGATAATGAATAACTACATGACTATAAGCAAGTTGCTTAATCTCTTCATATCTGTTTCTTAACAGAGAAGACAAGAGAATTGGAGAAATTATCTCTAAGATCTATACCAATTTCTTTTCTTTTTTTTCCTGAGGCTGGGGTTAAGTGACTTGCCCAGGGTCACACAGCTAGGAAGTGTTAAGTGTCTGGAACCAGATTTGAACTCGGGTCCTCCTGAATTCAGGGCTGGTGCTCTATCCACTGCACCACCTAGCTGCCCCTATACCAGTTTCATAAGTTTAATACCTATGATTCAATATGACTGGCTTTTTAGATCCTTATACTTCATAAAACAATGGAAATTAACAGAATTAAAAGTCCCAAAACAAGTGAGAAAGTATTCTGGGATAACACAAGCAAGCATGACTAATTCTACATGAAGAAATGACCCCATGACTCCTCTACTCCAAATACTATCGACCTCTTCCTCACTGAAAATTTGGACTCTGCCATAGGCTCTGACATATCTTTTACCTAATTTTATCTGGAACTAACTCTACCACTTCACTTGCTGGCACCAGGTCCAATGTTTCTCCAGGATTTTGGGGTCATGTGAGCAACAAGATGGCAAACTACAAATTTTCTCCTATTCTCACAATTTTCCTCAATCTACCTCACCAAATATATATATGCATGCACCAAAGTTAAAGTAATCTTAGCTGTTTCCACGGTCTGACAGGGCTTCTTAATTTTTTTCTACTCATAATCCCTTTTGCCCAAGAAATTTTTATGTGACTCCCACATGTACAGATATATAAAATAAGCATTAAAAATTTTTTATTAAAGCTTTTTTTTTACAAAATATATGCAAGGATAATTTTTCAACACTGATCCTTGCAAAACCTTGTGTTCCAAATTTTCCTCTCCTTCCCTCCACCCCTCCGCTAGATGGAAGGTAATTCAATATATGTTAAATATGTTAAAATATATGTTAAATCCAATATATGTATACATATTTATACAGTTATCTGCTGCACAAGCTGCACAAGAAAAATCGGATCAAGAAGGAAAAAAAAACTGACCAAAAAAAAAAAAAAAAATGCAAGCAAGCAACAGAAGGAATAAAAATGTTATGTTGTGGTCCACACTCAGTTTCCACAGTCCTTTCTTTGGGTTTTGGATGGCTCTTTTCATCACAAGATTATTGTAACTGATATGAATCATTTCATTATCCAAAAGAGTCACGTCCATCAGACTGGATCATCATATAATCTTGTTGCCGTGTACAATGATCTGGTTTTGCTCATTTCACTTAGCATCAATTCATGGAAGTCTCTCCAGGCCTCTCTAAAATCATCCTGCTGATCATTTCTTATAGAACAACAACATTTCATAATATTTATATATCACAACTTATTCAGCCATTCTCCAACTGATGGACATCCACTAAGTTTCCAGTTTCTTTCCATTGCAAAAAGGGCTGCCACAAACATTTTTGCATATGTGGGTCCCTCTCCTCCTTTAAGATCTCTTTGGGATATAAGCCCAGTAGAAACACTGCTGAATCAAAAGGTATGTACAATTTGATAACTTTTTGAGCACAGTTTCAAATTGCTCTCCAGAATGGCTGGATACGTTCACAATTCCACTAACAATGTATAAAATAGGCATATAAATCAAACATATTACAGAGGAGTAATTTGATGCACACAATAGAGACAAAACTGCTACATTCAAAGCCTCAAAAATAATGTGAATTGTTCTCAGGTGATAAAAAGCTCAAAAAGTATTTTTAAAATCAAATAAAAAAGGTAGAGGAAAGATTCTGAAAAGAATTAAGAGTGATACAAGGAAATCTTGGGAGGGCAGTGGGGAGGGAGTTACCAACTTAGTAAAAGAAGCACAAAAAGATACTGAAGAAAATAATACCTTAAAAACCAGAATAGGCCAAATGGTAAAAGAGACACAAAATTCAATGAAGAGAAAAATATTTAATACAATGATAAAATTCCATTAAACTTGAGATGGAAAATGCCATCTGCATCCAGAGAAAATGCCATTTGCATATAGACTAATTGTGGACTTAAGAATACTATTTTTTCACTTTTTTTTTTCTTTCTCACGGTTTTTCCCTTTTGTTCTGATTTTTCTTTCTCAAAATGACTGAAATGGAAATGTTTAAAAAAAATTGTACATGAATTGATCCAAAATGAAATGAGCAGAGCGAGGATAACATCCTACATAATAACACCAATATTTTACAATGATGAATTGTGAATGACTTAACTATTCTCAGCAATACAATGAACTAAAGCAATTCAGAAGAATTTAGGATGAAAAATACTACCCAGCTCCAAAGGAAAAACTGATAGTGTGAATTCAGATTGAAGAATATTTTCTAAACTTTATTTTTCTTGTTATTTTTTCTTGCCTTTTTTGACTGTGTTTTCTTTTACATCATGACTAATATGAAAACATTTGTACGACTGCATACATATAAGCTATTAAACTGCTTGCCTTATCAATGAGGAAGAAGGAAATAACAGAAGGAGGGAGCAAATTTAAAGCTCAAAATTTTTAAAAATAAATGGTCATTGTTTTTCAATTGATTAATCTGATTTTTTTTAAAAGAGAAGAAAACCAAATCACTAATATTAAAAATAAAAAGGGCAAATATATTGACAATGAAGATAAAATTAAAGCAATTATTAAGGAGTTATTTTGCCCAATTATATGTCCATTATAATGACCCTAACAACCTAAGTGAAATGAAAGAATTATTTACAAAAATATAATCTGCCTAAAGAAATAGAATAATCCATAAATGATCTTAAGAGAAAAGCATTAAGAGCAGATGGATCAGCAAGTGAATTCTATCAAACATTTAAAGATCAATTAAATCTAATATTAACTAAATTATATGGAATAATAAAGTATTCTACCAATCTCTTCTTATCAACAAATATGATATTGATACTTAAACCAGGAAGTAAAAATAGAAAAAGAAAACTATATACCAACTTAATGAATGCAAACATGATTTATCACAAGAAAAACTAATTGACCATATCAATAATAAAAGGTTTTTAAATTATATGATTTTATCAACAGATGCAGAAAAAGTTTCTGATAAAATTCAACACTCATTTTTATGAAAAACACTAGAAAGAAATAGAGCATGAGACCTGGAGTCAAGAACATCTGAGTTCAAATTCAGCCTCGCCCTTGACACTTAGTAATTATGTGACTCACAACATCAACAATGCTTAAAAGTATTGGTAAAAATGTATTTTTCCATGTATAATAATCATTTATCTAAAACCATCAGCAAACATTATTTAAAGTAATGGAGATAATCAGAGGCCTTCCCAATAAAGGTGTAAAATAAATATCCACTATCATCAATATTATTCAATACTATATGGAAACTCCTAGCAAAACAATAAGAAAAGAAAAAAGAAATTGAAGGAATCAGAATCTCTTTTTACAGGTGATATGATCTTCTTGGAAAATCCTAAAAACTCAACTAAAAAGTAAGTTGAAACAATAATTTTAGTAAAGTAGTAGTACGTGAAATAAATCCATACAAAATATTCAGCATTCCTATATATCACAAACAAAACTTTGCAAGAAGAGAGTAAAAAATGACCCATTTAAAATAATTCTAGTCAGTATAAAATACTGTATAATAATAAAATAGTACAAAATATTTCATATGTAATTAGAGAAATATAAAATGTTAAATAATTTTTTTAAAAACAAAAACCCCACATTTAAGTTTATCTGTCATATTCTACTTTTTTTTTTTTTAAGTTAAACATTTCCCAATTACATTTTAATTTTTTTCCTGTCCTATTATGGAGCATTACAGGGCAGCAAGTAACACTTCTACAGTATACTTCTTCCTACTTCCATATCTTTAGACAGATTGTCTAACATTTCTGGAATTTATTCCCCTCCTAATTTCTACCTCACAGAATTCAAAGTTTTCTGAGTTCAACCAACCCAGGTGTTATTTTCTGTCACATAATCTATCCTGAATTCTCTAATTTTATAAATCTGCTTATCCTCCCCCCACCAAAAAATTTTTTTTTAATATTTTTTAATGTTAATATTTTACTTATTTATATTGTACCCCATACATTCCATATAAGCTCTTTAATGGCAAGGACAAAGCCTGGAATACTGTAGGTGCTTAATAAATGTTTATGGACTTGGTAATCTTAGATATGTAACTTCTGTTGCCATTTTGTACTACACATTGATAGAAATGAAAAACCAATATGGAAAAGCAACGTATTATTAAATCTAAATCAGTAATTGCAGCACACTAAAGACAAATGCTGTTAAAAACTAGAGAACACCAATCATAGAATAGAAAAATTATAATGCATGAAGTTACTGTAATGGAATAAGAAACAATTCCAAAGAATTGTGAAAACCCAGGCCTGGGGAGGCTGAACTAAACACAAAAAGGAAATTACATTAGATGACTACAAAATTGTAAAGGAAAACAATAAAACTAAATTAAACACTGTGTGACTATACTGACCAAGACTGGCCCCAGAGAAAAGCAGAGGAGATGTACCAAAGAATCAGTCTGGCCTATCAGATTGATTGGCCCTAATCAATAAATCTTGGGTTAAAGGGCCACTTCTAGCACATAACTTGTATAACTGTAAGCAAGTCATAAACTCTTGGGTGTCTTAGGCCAAACTTTCTTAAACAGCAATCCATATGGGATCACATAACCAAATGTGGAGGTCATGAAAAATTTGGCAATAGTAAAAGGTTTCTGAATGTGCAACAACCAAAAATTAATTCAAAATCAAATGTGTAATGAATCCAAGATGTTTCTGAAAGATTTGCCCATGTAGCATCACATAACTTTATTGCAGTCTTGGTTCTGAACACACAAGATCACATGTTGTCAACACCACACCATGCAACACCAACAAACACCCTGGGCTCAGATTCCAGGCTACTGGATGATATGAATTACAGTACGAAGTTTTTTGCTCTTACAAATACATCACAGTTTAATTACAGAAAATAAAGACTTCTAATATTTCCCTACTGTCATTCCTCACCATGTAAATAGCAAATTAATGTATCTTGAGACTGTTATATTAAAATGTTTGATTTTAAAAATTGTTACATAAGTGTTTAATTGCAGCAAGTAAAGACAAAAGCCTTTTAATAATATTTCACCATCACCACTGTATGTCTAAGTGTGAATATCAGTTATTTTAAAATTAACCACAAACAAATGCAATTTCACAAACTAAAAGTAGTATTTGAGAAATCATTAACAATATTTATATTTTAGGATATATATATATGTATATATTTACAAAAATAGTTTTCTGTTATGGATAAGTGACTAAATTTACACAGAAAAGGTAAAAATATTGATAATAATTTTAGCTTCAAACACTTAACTCTTATTAGCTATGTGACCCTAGGCAAGTCACTTAATCAGAATACACACTCAACCTTTCTCTCCCCAACACACCCATACACAATAAGCAGATTTAAAAAAAAAAAAAAAAATACTGATGATAATGCAGCAGTTTTTGTTACCAGGCTGGTTGTAGTACACCTAATTTGACAAGGGAAAAAAAAAATGCTAAATCATTTTTGCAATATGGATTTACTTCTTTACTTCTAATAATAATGACAGTGTGGTCATTATTTTTTTATTAATTTTTAGCTGCAGAGAGCATGAAGCCAGCCAAATTAAAAGGACATCTTAAAACCAAGAAGAAAGCACACTGTAATAAATCAAAGGAATATTTTGAATGACTTTTAAAATCTTCAAATAAAGAAATACAGTATTTGAAGACTTTTGTTGCAAGTATTTTACTTGCATTTTATGAAACTTCTTATTGAATAATAAAAACTAAAAAAACCCTACACGATAGGAGATCCCATATTACCTGCTGCTATTAAAATGTCAGAAATAATTCATGGGAAAAAATACAGAGATTTAATTTGTACAAGTCCTTTATCAAATGATAATATTTCTAAAAGAATTTCCAAAATTAGTAATGATCAATTCCAGGAACTTACTACCAAGGCTTAAGAGCAGCCCAAAGTTTGCAATTCAGTTAGATGAAATCATAGATATTTCTCACATGGCACAGTTGTTATTTTATATAAGATATGCTTGTGAAGGAAGCATAGAAGAGGAATTTTGTCACCCTTTCGAAGGGCATATAACAAGGAAATATATATTTTTTACAAATGAAAGTTTAAAGTGGAAAAAATTGCATTGGAGTCTGTACAGATAATGGTGATAATGGACAAGAATGGTGGATTTGTAACAAAAATTGAAGCTAATGGCAATGAACATATTACTTTTACTCACTGCATGATCCATCAGGAAACACTTCTAATAAAAAAAAAAAAAAACACTAATTAGCTGTTTGCTTCTCTACACTTTCAAAATCATTAACTTCATAAAAGGCCATACTCTTACTAGTCATTTGTTTTCAAACCTTTCCAAAGAAATGGATCCTGATTACAAAAGTTTATTAAAACATGCTGAATGAGGTAAGGTGGCTCTCAAGAGGGTCAAATTTTAAAAGATTACTGAAATGGGAAGATTATTACATTTTTGACTGAACAGACATCTGATTTTTTAAGAAAAAATTTTATGACTTACAGCTTTCGAAACTGTTATTTGTCAGATTTTTTTAAACACTCAATAATTTAAACATCACTTCAAGGGAAAAAAAGTAACATTTATGTTAAAAGATAAATCAAAAGGTTTGTTAAAAAATTTAACATGGAAGAATAGGGTAGAAATTGGTTCTTTAGGAATGTTTATAGCTACAGATGATTTTATAATTGAAAATAACCTTCCCTAATATTTAATTGTAAATTATAATTTATTATTTGAAGTACCTGGAGACAGTTTCAGAAATACTTCCATTCAAATTTTGATTCTAAAAAACTAAGTTGGATTCTTAAACAAGACTCAATCAGCTGCCATTAAAAATTCAAAAAGAATTTGTCAAGTTATCAAGCAACACAAGTTTAAAAACTCATTAAATGAATTTTGGCTTGAAATTAGAACAGAATTTCCAGCAATTTCTGAAGTAGTCCTAAACATATTTCTGCTGTTTTGTAGTACATATTTTTCTGAAGTATCATTCTCAGTATTGATAATCAGAAAATCAAAATATCGATCAACTGAAAAAAAAATTGAAGATGTTCTAGTTAGTCTGGCAGTATCAAATATTCCACCAAGATTCAATTCTTTATATAAAAATAAACAAGCAGATCCATTTCATTAATGTGCAAATTTGCTTCTTTCATTAGTAAATGGTAAAATTATATATATGTATCAAAGAATTATTTTAAAATAAATGTCTTTATGATGTTATCAATAAATATGTGATATGTATGCATATTTTATATGCTTCTATACCCTTACTAGCATAAAAGTTTCTGGGACAAAAAAGGGTAGCATTTGGTAAAAGTTTAAGAAGTCCTGTTTTAAGCAACTCTCTAAGATTCTAAATTGCAAAACAAATGCCAAAAGGCAGTCTCTCACAGGGAACTTCTTAAAAATGAAATCACAGGTGTGACTTTAAAAAGAACAGAAAAGAAAGTCATCTCCCCTTTTCACTTTAAACTTATGGCATACTACATATGCTGTCAAATGATTACATTATTTTTGTTTTGCTGAACACTACCTATCTTACTAGGTACAAATTGGAAGATAGGACCTAATTAGAAATGAACCTGATATAAAAACAAAAGGCATCAATAAAAATGTCAAATGATTCATGACAGCATTCAAACTACTTTGCAGATAATTTACACCCAGCATTATGTGCTATAAAGTGACAATACTGGATAGAGCACTAACCCTAAATTCAAATTAGCCTCAGACACTTAACACTTATTAGCTGTATGACTCTGGACAAGTAACTTAACTCAGACTGCCTCACAAAATAAACAAATGAATGAATAAAGTGACATTGTTGTTCAGCCTTTTAGACCTGTCCAACTTTTTTGTGACCTATGTACCATAATATTCATGTGGTTTTCTTAGCAAAATATGGGAGTGATTTGCTATTTCCTCTACCAGTGGATGAAGGCAAATCAAAGTTAATTGGCTTGCCCAGATTCTCAGAGCTAGTAAGTGTGTGAGATTGAATTTTAACTCAGAACTTCCTGACTTCAGGCCAAAAACTTCCTACTCACTGCCCAGCCTCTTTTAAACTACATTATGTTATTGTTTTTAAATCAGTAGTTCCTATATGTCAGTTGCAAAAGGACTATTTTCTTCCTAAAATATCTAAAATTAAAAATCACTTTGGATTGGAAAAAGCAGAAAACCTCATTTTTCTTTATTCATCTATAAACAAGGTTTTTTTAATTGCTGAAGTTTATGTTGATTCTATTATCTCACAGCTTTTATCACTAAGCACTAAAAATTCAAAAATACGTAATTTATCAAATTCTATTTTTGAGTATATACAAAATAAAGAATCTTGTTTTTTTTAAAAATAAATGTTTATTGCTTTTTAGCAATAATTGTAGTCATTCTTATATAGCCCAGCAATTAAAGGTTTTTACTAGTTATGATTTTGTTGAATTAGAAAAGAGTTACTGATCAATGACTTAATAAATACCTTTAATTGGATTTGGTAAACAAAATAAAATCAAATATGAAAGCTACAATCAGAAAAAAAAAATTCTAACTTCAACTGCTTTAAAATATATTGTATATAATGTATACAAATGAATTTTATTTCAAAAGGTACATTACTTATAATGATTTAATTATAGCAATTTTTCCCTTTACTTCACTCTCACACTTTATCCTTTCTGCCTTTATCAGAAATAGTTTTACAGGGCACTCTCCTTCAGAGTACAGAATTTGCCAAGTAACTTAACACAGAATCAAAAGATTAATTTTAGTTCAATATTTCAAACTGACTAGACCATTAAAATCCTACTCTTACTTCTCCTCATAGCCCAGAAATGATCCTAAGAGCATGAAGACTATGCCAAATGAAGTACAAGCTCTAAAAGAGCTTAAACTGGCTTGGTACAAGGAAGTTACACCAAGTTGTCAACCAAGGCCCAACCTAGCAAAAAATATTAAGGCTAATCATCACAGAATGATGATTCTCTGTTCATCCAATGTAAGTATCTCATTAAATTATGGCAGTTTTCCAAATCGTGAGGCAAAAAATAATGGCCAAAATTTTTTATGCACATCCCCACAATTTTGTATGTGTGGGTGTACACACACACACACACACACACACACACACACACACACACACACACACACACTCTCTTACTTTTTTTGGTTGGGGCAACTGGGGTCAAGTGACTTGCGTAGGGTCACACAACTAGGATGTGTTAAGCATCAAATTTGAACTCAGGTCCTCCTGACTTCAGGATGGTGTTCTATCCATTGCACCAACTACTTGCCATAATTTTTTTTTAATATTTTAAATTGTATATATTCTCTAATAGAATTAATTTTTTATTAAAAAGACATACTCTGAAAACAAAAATGTTCAAAGGAAAAAAAGAGATTAATATTATTAATTCAATCCAACATAGAATGAAACACATCAATTATTAAATGACATGTATGTAAATGAAATCAAATTTCAATTGGCTCATCTCCAATCTCAATGTGAGCATTATCTGCTACCATCCATATCTACTGGTTCTAGCTTTATAACATTGTTGAATTGGGTTATAGCATTGCTTGCTACATTTGAAAAAAAAAAAGGCAAACTAAATTTCAAATATATAGTACCTATTATATTTTTCAGATACTTTGATACTTTGTACTTTGATAAATACAACATATAAAAAAGCTAGTTTATTTTAAAAATGCAATTTCTTTAAAAACTAAAATTACTCAACAGATATTTGGAAATGTCAACAACCAAATTTAAATTTACTTGTCTTAGATTTTATTTCAAATTTTCTTAAAGTAAAACTTAAAATGAATAATATAAACAATATGTTTGAAGAGAAAAATCTAATGGAGCTGCTGAAACTAATAAAAGCAAAGATCAGCTTAAGCAAAAGGAAAGTAAAATTAAAGTCAAAAAGCCTAAATCTAGAAAAACAATACACTATATCACTGAGATTCAAAATTACAATGGAAAAAAGTTATAGTGCTTTGCTTCATACAAATGTTTTTGCCACAAATAAGAGTAAAGCCCAAGAAACTGAAAAATGTCTTTAAAAATTTCCTGCAAATTAACTTGTTAAAAGAAAGTGAATTAAGATTAGATGTTTTTAAATAGATCTTTTTTTTTTTTCCCCCCCCAAAGAAAGTACCAGTTACATTAAAGCAATTGTTTCTATCACAAAAGCAGTTTACAAGAGTGGCAAGTATAAAGACTGAAACTGTATAAGACAATGGGGGCCAAATATGGGGCATTTCTACATTTTTGTGAAATACTAACTTTCTCATGTCACAGTGTCCCCAGCAGCTTTTGAGCTGAAAAAATAAACTGTAATTTTTATTAAAGATAAAAAATGAAACATTTAGTAAATTTCCTGAAATCTGTATAGTTGATAGGTATTTTTGAAATACTGAGTACTCTAAAATAATATGCAAAGAAAAAAAATGGAAAACTTAGTGCTCTAAATGAACCTCATATTCATACTGCTATCCAAAATATTCAGGAAAATTTTTAGTGACTGTACTTATAAAAAAAGTTATGAATAATAATTTTTTTAAAAATTTTAAATATTTCCCATTAATCACTTGAGTGGGCTTCAAAAGGAATTCTCATTTTATTTTAAAGACTTCTAGATGTTAATGTATAAAGAATTCATTTGCTCACATTTTGTTTTACCACATATGAATGATAATGGTTGCAAGTACTGAAGAGAGCTTGAACCTGAAAATCTAATAATTTTAACCATGAGTGGCTGAGCCCTCTAGTGTATCAAACAAACTAATGCAAATTTACTACTACTCATACATCTTATTTGTATGTAATGAGGCTCTGGCAATAACAATTATAAAAACAAAATATCAATCCTAATTAGTGGTTTAAAAACATGAAAAATAATATCAATGTTAACACATTTTGAGAAACTTCATGTTAAAAAGACAAGTCTTAACACTCACATTGTTTTATTTAGTATTTTGTTATAAATAATTAATACCAGCGTACCTTTATGTTATTTTATTGAATGCTTAAGATTTAAGTATAATAAATATGCTATTAAATTGTAATATTTTCTGATTCTAACAAAATGACCTAACAATGTATAGATTATTTTATGAAAGAAGAGGGTGAACTTTTTTTAAGGAAAAAAAAAAAAACAAAAACAAAACCAAATGAGGTCAGCTAAGTGGTTGGAGTCAGGGAGATGTGAGTTCAAATCCAATGTCAGAAGCGTTGAGAGACCTATTTATTAGCTACATGATCCCATTTAACCCCATTTGCCTCACCAAAACAAAATAAAAGAAATAAGTAATGGTGTCAATATCAAGAATTTGGAAATCACCTATCTAAGATATGATACAGTTAAGACTGGTATCAGTAGATACTGATTTAACTGGTTATCAATGAAGTATTATGTACTGATTTAATTACGTATCATTGAAGTATTAATAATAGCTCACACTTACACAGTATTCTCCTTACAACAACCTATGTGACAATAGGTAATACAAGAATTATTCTTTAGAAATTGAGGGATAAAAAGGAAGGAAAGGGAAAGAAATATATACTTTTATATAATATCTACTATGTGTGCCAGATACAGAGTATCTGTACATTTACTATCATATATTTCCCAGTATCATATATTTACTAATAGTGTAAGAACTCTTGCTATTATAGTATACTAAGGTTATTGTTCGCAAAAATTGGGGGACTGACAAAGGAACCTCCCCAAATATAAGGGAGACCCAAAAAATTGAAGCCTGATCTATTTTACTATACTAGTTAAAATGCACACGTCAATAATAAAAAGTAGAATGACTAAAACAAATTAGAAATACATTATTTTTCTGCCTGAAAAAAGCATGCTGCCTCATTTAAAGTGACATAACTAACTACCTAACCTTTAAAGCTGACATTTAGCAGCATAATTTCTTAAGACATCTCTATTATAGTTAACAGCATGATCCAACTAGGCTAGATAGACCAAGATTCTGATCTACTAGTTAATAACAACAGCCATATAAATGATCGCCTGAAAATCCACTTTAATCTTCTAGAATAGAAGAAGCCAGAGAAAACTACAGGTACTAGTAACAACTCTGCAAGTGCCTACGTGCCCTTAAACAATTCACTTCACCTACTCTGAATCATCTGTAAAATAAAAGGTTAGAACAAGATAATTTCTTTAGTCTCTTCCCAACTTAAATTTCAATGACTCTTAAATAAGTAAAACAAAACAATTTTTAAAAATTTAGCCCATAGACCTATATAACAGATTGTGGTGCAAACTATTAAAGAAAAAGCAAAACAAAACAAAAAAACAATAAGGTCTAAAAAAAAGATAATAATTAAAAACATTAAATAGCTACTAGCCTGACTCCTTCAAAAGAAAAAAGGAAGGAAATGTTTTACAAGACACTCTGAAAGATTTTACAAATCCCAATTTTTCATCACTGAATTACATCATTGGTCAAATAACAGTGTTAGGAAAGTAGTTGTGTTTAAAGCAGGCCTATAAGTAAGGTTGAATAAGAATTATAAGTAACTCATTTACTTGTCATTTCCCACCAGTTTCTATAGTTGTTTCTGCCTGAACATTCAAGAAAAAGAAATTATCATTCTTATATGAGATAAATTCGACTCATTGTCTAATCTAAATTTATTGTCACCTGAATTCCAGAGGCAACAGATTTACATTTTTTTTTTTTAATTTTTTATTTTATTTTATAATTATAACATTTTTTGACTGTACATATGCATGGGTAATTTTTTACAACATTATCCCTTGCACTTACTTCTATTCAGATTTTTTCCCTTCCTCCCCCAACCCCCTCCCCCTGATGGCAAGCAGTCTTATATATGTTAAATATATTACAGTATAATTTAGATACAATATATGTGTGTAGAACCGAATTTTTTGTTGCACAGGAAGAATTGGATTCAGAAGGTAAAAATAACAGTTTACATTCATTTCTCAGTCCTTTTCTGGATGTAGCTGGTTCTGTCCATCATTAATCAATTGGAACTGGATTAGCTCTTCTCTATGTTGAAGAAATCCACTTCCATCAGCATACATCCTCGTACAGTATCATTGTTGAAGTGTATAATGATCTTCTGGTTCTGCTCGATTCACTCAGCATCAGTTGATGTAAGTCTCTCCAAGCCTCTCTGTATTCCTCCTGCTGGTCATTTCTTACAGAGCAATAATATTCCATAACATTCATATACCATAGTTTACCCAACCATTCTCCAATTGATGGACATCCATTCATCTTCCAGCTTCTAGCCACTATGAAAAGGGCTGCCACAAACATTTTGGCACATACAGGACCCTTTCCCTTCTCTAGTAGTTCCTTGGGGTATAAGCCCAGTAGTAGTATGGCTGGGTCAAAGGGTATGCACATTTTGATAACTTTTTGGGCATAATTCCAGATTGCTCTCCAGAATGGTTGGATTCTTTCACAACTCCACCAACAATGCATCAGTGTCCCAGTTTTCCCACAGCCCCTCCAACATTCATCGTTATTTGTTCCTGTCATTTTAGCCAATCTGACAGGTGTGTAATGATACCTCAGAGTTGTCTTAATTTGCATTTCTCTGATCAATAGTGATTTGGAACACTCTTTCATATGAGTGGAAATAGTTTTAATTTCATCATCTGAAAATTGTCTGTTCATATCCTTTGACCATTTATCAATTGGAGAATGGCTTGATTTCTTATAGATTAAAGTCAATTCTCTGTATATTTTGGAGATGAGGCCTTTATCAGAACCTTTAACTGTAAAAATTTTTTCCCAATTTGTTACTTCCCTTCTAATCTTGTTTGCATTAGTTTTGTTTGTGCAGAAACTTTTTAATTTGGTGTAATCAAAATGTTCTATTTTGTGATCAATAATGGTCTCTAGTTCTCCCTTGGACACAAACTCCTTCCTCCTCCACAAGTCTGAGAGGTAAACCATCCCATGTTCCTCCAATTTATTTATGATTTCGTTCTTTATGCCTAAATCTTGGACCCATTTTGATCTAATCTTAGTATGTGGTGTTAAATGTGGGTCCATGCCTAGTTTCTGCCATACTAATTTCCAGTTTTCCCAGCAGTTTTTGTTAAATAATGAATTCTTATCCCAATTGGGTTTGTCAAAGATTAGATTGCTATTTTTATTCACTATCTTGTCCTGTGAACCTAACCTATGCCACTGATCAACTAGTCTATTTCTTAGCCAATACCAAATGGTTTTGGTGACTGTTGCTTTATAATATAGCTTTAAATCAGGTACACTTAGACCACCTTCCTCTGACTTTTTTTTCATTAGTTCCCTTGCAATTCTCGACCTTTTATTCTTCCATATGAATTTTGTTGTTATTTTTTCTAGGTCATTAAGATTTACATTTTTATCACTTTCTCTTGAAGCCAAATATTTTAACAAGTACTTTCTTAGAATTATTTTTCAGAGCTACTGATAGCTTTTTATTTTTCTAAGAAAAATTTTTTTTCAAACTTCTTACCCCTTTAAATTTTCATGAAGTTTGAGGAAAATAGTTTGTTTTGTTTTTCTGCAGTTTTGTTCTGCTAGAAGCTAGAAGCAACTTCATTTTTTTTTTTAATTTTATGAGTTTCATTACACCAAGCATTGACAATGAAGCTCAATCTCATTACTAGACTTAAGATTAATGGCTTATAAAGTGCTGTATTTCTAAATATATAAAAATAAATAATCAATCAATCAATCCAGTTGTCCCAAAGAAGAACAATGCAGGGTTTTGATTGTTTGTTTGTTTTGGGCCTCTAGGTAGTTTTGCTTCATAATCTCATTAAGCAGCTAGGAAACTAACTGAAGTAGCACTGTTTATGTCTCCATATGTTCTTCATATATTTAAGTCTGAATCAATATTTTGAAGGTTTAATAAGTCTTACTTGATAAATAATAAACTTTTCAGTGGGAAAAAAATATCTAGATAACTCATATCATATCTCACTGGATTTTTAAAAATTTAATTAATTCTACTTGAAAACCTTGAGAAAAGAAATTCTAGTCCCAAAGTAGCCCTTACCACATCTGGACAATTCTAACTTGTTATATTTTTTCTGATGACATACTTAAATTTACCTCTTATCAACTCACACAAATAGTTCTTGTTCTGCCCAGAATCTAAACATCCAACTTCCACATGTGAGTCCTTTAAATACTTCAAGTAGCTAGTTTCCCAGCCCCCCTCCACCCCAGCCCCAACCTCCTCTTCTCCAAGTTAATCATCCCTTTTAACCAGTGCTTGTATGGCATGGACTCCAAGCTCTTCCTCATTCTAGTAGCCCACCTCTGGACACTCCATATTATCAACATCTTTCCTAAGGTGTGGTACCCAGAATTGAACTTAAATTTTCATTCCATTTTTTTCCTTCTTTGACAATATGACAGAAGCAATAAAATAGCGTAATGTTGTTTTCATCTATTATTTCTTTCTCTCCCTTAGTGATTTTGATAACTTTTCTTATGTTTATTGATCATATTTCTACTTTAGAAAACTGCTAATATTCATTGAACGCTTGTCTGCTAGAAGCTTTTAGTCTTACAGATTTTTATCAATTTTCTATAGGTTTTATTCACTTTTACCAAAGATTTTCAATGCATTCTATTTTCCTCCAATTAATAATTTTTCTTATTCTGAGTGTACTAATTGTGTGTGTATGTATGTGTGCGCGCAAAATAGTTTTTTATTTGGAGTCACAGGGCCTGGGTTCAAAATCCAACTCTTCTACTTACTACCTATATAATATTATACAAGTCACATAATCTCTCTTAGTTTCAAATATCATTAAAAAAATAATAATAATAACATGTTTGGATTTTATTACCTCAAAAAAAAATTTTCAGTTCTATATCTTATGCTATAAAACTATGTATTTATCTTTTATAATCTCCTTATTTAATTAAATTTCTTTCTTTACAACTGAAAAAGTTGTTCTAAATTTTTTTTTATTTTAAAAAATGGTGAAAAAAATTGGTGAAAATGCTTATCTTTATATCTTTCACCAATTTGTAATTTTTTCTCAGATAAAAATCTTATATGGTACCAGATGCTTGTTGATATTTAGTTTCTTCCAAAGTGCTTTCCCATTTTCTAAGAAGTTATTGTTACTTTACCACTTAGTTTATGATCTTGAGTTTACTAAACTAACTAGGCTGCCATATTTATCTGTTATCTATTAGATAGATCTTCTCTATTCCACTGATCTACTTTTCTTCTTAACAAATAGCAGACACTTTTGACAATTTAACAACTTGAAATCCAGTACTGGAAGGATTTCTTCATTCTCACTTTTCCTTTATGATTTCCCTATATATTCTTGACCTGTTGTTCCTTTATAGAAATTTCATTATGTTTTATTATAGAAAGTAAAAAGGTTTTCTATCACTTCAAGCCCCAGTCTTGAATTAAAAACAACTATTACCCACAGGACAGTAGACAAGTACATAGTTGAGTACCAACAAACTGTAACACATTACAACAAGTATTATAAAGAATCAAAGTAACAATGTCATCAAGGAAATATATGATTGAAAAAACTAGTGGGCTAGTCATGTGACAAGAGTGAAATATAGTAGATGGAGAACTGGTGGGTTCCACTATTATCCTGTCATTACCAAAAAAAAGGGAAAAGGGCCAAGAGGCACATAAAATAAGCAAGGCATATTTGCGTAAAGTACTCATCAAAAGGGTTTTAAATGGATGGAGAAGGGAAAAATAATAATAGCAGCTATTATTTTTATAATACTTTGAGATTACAAAGAACCTTTATGTCATCTCATACAATAATCCTAGATGGTACTATTGAAGAACTAAAGCAAAGGTTATGTGACTTGTCCAGGATCACACAACTAGGAAATGTCTCAGGCTAAATAAATTCAAACTCACAACTTTATAAGTGCAGGTCCACTTCATCACCCACTATGCTACCTAAGCTATTTGATTATTAAGCTAAATGAAATAGAAGATTGCTCCATTTAAAAAAAAAAAAAACAAACCACTAAGACATCAGTTCATTTACATTTATTTTTAAAATCCAAGGCTGATGCTTGTTAGAAAAAAACCATGTGGCTTGGAAAAGCTAAGTGGCACAGTGGATAGAGCATTGGCCCTGGAGGCAGGAGAACCTATGTTCAAATTCAGCCTCAGAAACTTGACATTTACTAGCTGTGTGACTCTGGGAAATTCATTCAACCTTAACTGACTTGCATTAAAAAGCTCATGGCCAAAAATGTCTATTTACAAACCTAAGGTAATAAGGAAGATGAACTATAGAACCAATCCCTAAAATACATGTCACTAGGACACATAACTGAAAAGACGGCTTAATTGGTATATCCTGTTTAAAAGAATTGGGTAAGTAAAAAGAAGGGGAAGGAGAAAATAGCATTATATTCTAACAAGGTCAATTCATCTGAAGAAATGTAGAACTAGAAAAATGAAGCATGACATAAAGAATAAGAGTGAAAATCAACAAAAGATAAAACTGCTGCTTTAACTGCTAGAACTGAAGTATGCTATAATAAACTAAATTATAATAACTAGTATAGGGAAGGTGATGATGAAGTGAACAGAGTACAGGATCTGCAATCAGGAATATCTGATTTCAAAATGAGTTAAAATGAGCTGGAGAAGGAAATGGCAAACCATCCCAATAAACTTTGGAAAGGAAAACCTAAAGGGGACCAGGTCAGAAAGAGTCAATCACGACTGAAATGACTAAACAAATATAGCTACTATACTACATATTAAAGAAAGAGAAAATAATTGAGTTCACCACACAGATCACAAAGTTAATAATGAACTCAGTGACAAGGAGACTTGAATATGAACATGGCTAGATTGCTTTTTCTGCCAAATTCAGAGCAGATAATGACTTCTTGAGTTGTCTTCAAGATAACTTCATTCTTCAAAAGGTGAAGCAATCAAATAAGGAAAAAACATAATTTTGAAGCCAAAACTCACCAATACGGAAGAACTGGTCACTTGAGTGAAAATTGAGAATCTTGGCCACTCACTCCCAAGATTTGGTGAGGAATGTGATATGTAGTATACTACCATTATAGCAGCACTAATATTGTACCTTCTGTTCATCTTAAAACCTGTCTTCTCTATCATGCTTCCTTATTTCACATAAGTATACATTCTTAATACACAATTCTACCTCTTCTTCCCCCCTTTACCTTTTATTTACTCAATTTCTTTTAGACAGAGATATCAAAATCCCACATTTTGGGAGAACAAATTTCAAATAGTTTAACTGAAGGTTAAGTAGGAATTAATGACAAAAATTCTACAAAAGAAGTAATCCAAGAAAGAATGGGAGACTTTTAACCATTAATTTTTTTTTTCTTTTTCTTTCTTTTCTTTTCTTCTCCCCCTCCCCCCCAGCTGAGGCAATTGGGGTGAAGTGACTTGCCGGGGGTCACATAGCTAGGAAGTGTTAAGTGTCTGAGACCAGATTTGAATGCTCTATGCACTGTGGCACCGAGTTGCCCCTAACCATTAAATTCTAAAAACAAAAAGGGAAACAACTCTGAAAAGGAGGGGGAAAAAACAGTTGACTGAAGAAACTAATGTAGCAGTGCAGAGAACTTACTAAGTAATACTGATTGGAAAAAGATAACCAACAAACCTTTATTAAATACCTGTTGTGTACCAAGGACTGTGCTAGGTTCTAGAGATAAAGAAAAATAAACATTCTCAGTCCTCAAGTTTACATTCTATTGATCAATAGATCAACACTTCTCATGCTAACACTATCCCCCATCTCTTCATCTCTGCACTGACTGTTCCACCACTATTACCACCTCCTCATACCTCAAATGCATTCCCATCTCATTTTCACTTCTCAAAATCCATTTCCTTCAAAGTTTTTCCTTGTGCTATTAACAACTTCTTTCCCTCCAAAAAATTCCTTTATTTCATATGTATTTACATATATGATGTTTACTCTTAAAATGTTTCTGGAGCAGTTAGGTAGCACAATGGATAGAACATTAGCCCTGAAGTCAGGAGCACTTGAGTTCAAATCTGGCCTTAACTTAACACTTCCTAGCTAAGTGACCCTGGGCAAGTCACTTCACCCCAACTTCCTTGGCCAAAAAAAAAAAAAAAAAAGTTTCTTTAAAAGTTGGAAGTTACATTTATATAATAGCACAGTTCTTAGCACATAGCAGACACTTACTAAGTGCTGACTAAGGAAGACTGAACAAACTTCAGACTACACTTGGAACAGTTCCATATTGCTGTACTTACTTCTTATCTTTTTCCTAGCCTGCCTTAACATTTTCAAACAAGAAGTAAGGATGAACTGGAACTTCTCTGAATGAGAAAATATTAACATTAGAGTTCCAAAAATGTTAGTACAGGAAATCACTTAGTACGCCCATGAATGATCAAGAAGGAGAATTAACTGAAATTTTACTTTTCCCAATGACAAATCATTCCAGGTAACAAAATTTAAGTAGGTAAATAATATGAATCATAAAGCCAAAAACTGAAATTAATCTAAAAACTGGAAGAAAAATGTTAACCTGGGAAAATATTATTAATGAATATGGGAGAAGAATAACTAAAAACAATGACACTTTAAAAAATTAGATTATGCTGAGCTATCAGTTGCAATCCAATAAGGAGTCCAAGGAAGGTTTAAAGGCTTTTCCCTGAATATAGTCAGTATATCACCACAGAAACCTATCCATTATCACAAAGGACAGTCATTATCATATTCCAGCCTCTCTGGAATTCAGCTTCTTAATCTGTAAAAAGTAAGGACTGAACCAAATTATGTCCACATCCCTTCCAGCCCTAAATCTGTGATCCTATAATGGTAAAACCACTGCAAATACCATGAATATTTTAAATACACCTCAATAAAAACTGTCTCAAAGCTATAGCTTCCCTCATAGCTACACCTCAATAAAAACATAATGGAAGTGGAGAATATCTGTAGAGATGTTTTCCTAAAAGGCCTTAAAAAAAAAAAAAAATTTAAGTCTCTTAAAATAAAAGCTTGTAGGGCTGGAGGGGGCCATGATCAAAATATTTTAAAAGTCATGAAGTAAAACTAAAGGATAACTTGATTCATAAAAGTTTTAGTAAAAGAAAATTAGGATTTGAAGTATGGGAATAAATCCCCCTCCTTTTCATTACTATTACCCATTTTCTCTTTTACCATTTTTTATCTAATTCCAATTGTTGGCCTTTTGAAGTCTTTTTCAAAGCTAAAATAACAGAAAACAAGTAGGCTCTTCCATAAGCATCACTTGTTGATATTGTCAACCCCACTAGCAAATCATATTATGAAAATGCTTAAACATAAACCATGAAGCCACTTAATGTTTCACAATTCAAATACATTTATTTCTACCCAGAATGCAACAATATCTATTTTTATTAAAAACTGATCTAATTCAAACTCAAATTGCCTATTTTCTTCATAAAATTCTAAGTATCTGGAAAAAAAAAAAGTTGTTTCAGTTATTCAAACAGAATAGAAAAATTTTAAAGGAGAAAATTATATAAAAAGGTAAGTGTACTTTCTTAAAATGCTTTTTACTTTGTTTTTTAAAAAAATAAACATGTACATACATGCACGAGATTTCCTGGGGACAGTGGCCTCAAACTTAGAGCTCTTATTCCAAAGGGTAGATTATATGGAAGTTATCCCTTTACAAAGAAACTCATACAATTTCCTTTAGGTATATAACTTTCTGCAAGGCTGTGAGGGACAATGTCCTTGTAGAGTTCAGACACTTTCTGGATATGTTGGTTTGTCCTTAGTGTGTCTCTCAATTTCAGATAAAGAAACTGCCATCAGCCACTGTTTCTTGGAGATAATTACTATTGTCACCAATGAGAAATTCCTGATTTGGCTTATACTCACAAGCTTATCACTTGGTCAAAGGTGGGAAGAGGAGAAGGAAAGAAAAAATTAATCTTTATTGGACTCTCTTCCCTCTCCAACCTTCCCCCCCCCCTTCACCATGGACTCAATGTTCCTGGAATCCACATCTGGAACAAGCTTGTCATAATATACAAAGTCCCAATATATTTCTTATATGTATTCATTCATTTTATTTTATCCAATGGTTAAAGTATTGCTTTACTCCCAAACTAATTAAGATTAAAGACTTGTTGAGATCTATTTTGCACCTTTGCCTGAGATATTCAATAGAGGAATTTAAATCTTCAATGTTATTGCCTGGGGGTAGGGGTGGGGAGGTGAAGATAAGTTTACTCTAATAGATATATCTACAAAACAGATATAAGACACGGTAGGGTAAGAGGGAGCAGATCCTAAGGAAACAGCCATTAGCTACTGGAAATGGAAGTGAGGGAGAGGAAATGAAGAATGCCTTAATGTAGAAACCTGAATCTTAAAGCTCCCTAAGAATTTTAAAGAGGCAGAGGCAAAAACAAAGTACATTACAGGCATGAGAAACATTCTATGGATAGGAACAGATAAAGGAGATGGAATTGTATGTATGAGTTATAATAAAAAGATCCATTTGGCTAGACTGGGCTCTAAAATGCAGGAAGAATGACACATAAGGATACAAAAATAGGTTAAAACCAGGTTGTAAAGTTTTTTAAATACAAACCAGAAGAGTAAAATATTTGAATACAGTGTTAACAGAGAATCACTAGAGTTTACCAAATAGGGAAGTAATATGGTCAGCAATAGGAAAATCAGCAATATATAGAACAGAGTAGAGTAGAAAGATATGTGAGGCAGGGAAACCAAATAAGAAACTTTCATAATAGCCCAGGTGAGAGATAATGAGGACTTGGGATTTGACTGGTAACTATGTTAGTAGAGAGATGGGAATATATATGAGAAATGGTATAAAGGCTGAAATAAATTTGACAAGTGATGATAGAATAAATGAGACATCAAGAATGACAAGATTGCAAACTTGTAAACTGGATGAATGGTGCCCTTTACAGAAAAAAAAGAAGAGCTCAAGAGGAGACTGGGTAGGTTAGAGAAAATAAATTCAGTTTTGGACATATTTAATTCAAAGTATCTTCAGAATATCCAATTCAAAATGTCCAATACGTAGATAATAATATGGAACTGAAACACTAGAGAATTGAATGGATAGCATGCAAATCTTGGCAAAATATGCTAAGATGGGAGAAAATGAGATCACTAAAAGAGTATGTAGACAGAATGTGGCCCAGGACAGAGCTTTTTAGGATTATGCCCATGGATAGTGAACATGCAATAAATGGTCTCCTCTCCTCATCTAAAGCTCTCTTTAAAATTCACCCCCCAATGTTACTTCATGCATCCTCTTCTGCTCCTTGAGGTTATTATCTCCCTATTGCTCAGAAATTTTCAGTCAACTAGAATTTATTAAACACTATGTGCAAAGTACTGTACTAAGACCTAGGGACACAAAGAAAGGTGAAAACACAGTTCTTGCTTTTAAAGATCTCACATTTTAATGGAGGAAATAACACAAATAATTTCATATACACAAAAAATATTCAAAGTAGATGGGTGATAATTAATAGAAGGAAGGAAAGGAGAGGAGAGGTCTGGAAAAGGCCAGAAGACAGAGCTAGGAAGGGAGTGCAATTCTGTCATTAGGAACAACCACTCTAAAGATAAGACTTCATTATTTACTTACCATTATATGTGTTTTTCACCAGTAGAGTAAGAACTCCCTGAGGGCAGGAGAAGTTTCATTTTATCTTTTTATCCTCATCACCTAAAACTATGCCTAACAGATAACACAGAAAATGCTTAATAGGCAATGCAGTGGATAAACTGCAGGGCCTGAAGTCAAAGACTTCCTGAGTTCAAGTCTGGATTCATACACTTACTCTCTATGTGACCCAGAGTAAATCACTTCACCCTGGTTTCCTTAGTTTTCTCATCTGTAAAAATGAGTGAGAGAACCACTCCAATATCTTTGCCAAGAAAACCAACAACAACAAATAATGACCAAAAAAATGCTTGCAGAATTGAAGAATTAAGAATAAAATATATAGCACAGCTTTACAATGTGAAAATACAAACACTGAAGACCCTTTTCTCAAGGTAGTAATCTCTATTTCCAAACACTAAGATAAAATTTTTTTCAACAGGAACTCCTAAGTCAAACAAAATATTATACCTCACAAAAGCTGAAAACCAATAAAATATACTCCTAGTATCCTTTCAATGTTAGGAAAAAACAAGGAAAAGAGTATTGATCATAAGGCCTGTGGCAAAAAAAGGGAAGAAATTAAAGACTCTCTGCATCCAATCTATGAAATCATAGATTCATCTGAGTAACTGAGAAACCAAATCTTAAGAAAGCTTTTTTCTTGATATCTAAAATTCAAATACTTCTATTAGAAGCAAATCTAAGACTGTCTTCAGCAGTATACTTTATTTTCCACAGCAATTTTAATTAATTTTTTTAATCTTCCAACATTAAATCTAAAATTTAAACAAATTTAATGTAAACAAAAAATGTATATGTGTACAAGACTCCACTAAAGTCCCACTCCTTTATAACATGAGTGGCATTTTAATGGAGTCTTGTACACATATATACACACACACACATACTTATTTACATATATGTATATACATAATATATATATATATGAATACACACATACTCACATATATATGCATATGTATTATTATGTATATCTATACCACGTAGCTTATCCTAGGTTCTTAAGTGCTATGCAAGCAGAACACAAGCTATATATAGAAGGCTTTACTCAAGAATGAAAAATCTGATTAGATAAAGACCAGGTGATGAACTATTTGTTGTCTAAGGACCAGTCTAAATACAGAGAGCCTAATCACTAAATTGGCTTCTAGGCGAAGAATTTTTTTAGTCATAATAATTCTCAAAAACTATTATATGTTAAGTTATAGAAAAGCTGCAATCTGAAATAGTAAAAAGGATTCCCACATATCAGAAATGATAAAGATCTTTGAAATATGTTTAATTAACATAATTTATTTTTTCTTAATATGGTGGGTATAGCTTGGTAAGTTCTATCATTAGATGATTCTCATCAACTCTCTCAATTTCTACTAAAGAAATTATTCTCATGCATAAGAATTGCCAATTTCATCTAAAGGCATGACAAAAGACATTCTTTTATTGTTATTTTATCCAAATAAGGAGAACCTAGATTCAAATCCCAGCTCCGTCACAGTAAAGAGATTACCTGACCAGAAAAGTCACTTAACAATTTTGAGGTCAGTCAGTAAAAATGAAGTTGCTGAACTAAATGATCCCTTAGGTTGCTTCCAACTGTAACATTCCATGATTCTTCCCATTTTATTGATGTGATGACTATCAAAGATGTTTATCAAGGAAACTACTTTATAAACTATAAACCTTCAAATTAAAAAAAAAAAAGTCTTTTTTTTCTATGTTTTACTTACTATCTCAAACAGTAACTGATTTTCATTACCATAAAAAAAATTACTTAGGTATTTCTAGGGTAATTGTCTTATATTCTCTTTTCTTGTGATTGATCTTAAGAAATTCTGTTAAGAAATTAAACTGTAAATTGAAGGAATAATTTAATATATTTTTGCTTGATTCAAAAATCTGAGCCACAGAAATGATACTTAAATGTGCTCCATCATAATCTTAGAATAACTAAAATTAAGATTACATAATTATTAAGAACACTCACTGCTTTATAAGACAGTCCCAAATATTTAGCTTGACATAAACCTCAAAGTTAAAAAAGCACACTTTCAATTATCAATTTACATACCACTAAGTAAAATCATAAATGATAAATCTAATCATTTTCTCCAATTTTACATCCAAAAAAATCATCATTCTTTATAAAAATGCAGAAAAATCTACCAAAGCCTTTATTCCAAAAATCAATAATGCAGTAACAAAGCCTTCAGCTGATTTAGGAATGGACCATTTTAGTTTTTATTTCCTCGTTTGTAACTTCATATTTAAGTTTAAAGTGATTTGGATAAACTTTTAAATAGGTTTGCATATTGAAACTTCAAGTAAGATTTTCATTTCAATGATAGTAAATTATCTTTTCAGATAAAAAATTATTTCATTCTCTTTCTTAATCCATTGTACATCTATGAAGCCCATCTGTTAGGCAATGACTGATCTAGCATACATTGCTGCAACAGCAGCTTCTCAACTGGTTTCCACATTTAGATCAGTTCCCACCTTATTAAAGCTTTATTGCTTTTACCTGACACCAACCTATTAAGTGCATAAATTCACAAAATTAAAAATAATTTAAGAACACATACCCTAAAAGTATAAAATATTTTTTAAAAGGTTGTTAAAGTAAATACGATTTGGGGATTCAGAATTGCTACTATATTAACATTTCAAGATACCTTTTTTTCCTGAGTTAGGAGACAATATACTCCATCACTAAAACTCCTTCTTAGTAGCTAGTTAAAATAAGTATTGAGCTGTATTTCTATTACTTTTTGAAAAGAATAGGACTGTACAACACAAAATGGTGTGCAGCCTCTAACTTAGAATGACTTTGTAATTTATTTGAAGGTTTATTTTGTATACATCTTTATGAAAATAGATGTTTGATTTAGAAACAGTAATAGAATATACATGAAAAGAGTAACTCCTGAGCAGAGTTCTCATCTTTATATTTAAACATTTATCAAACTAACAATCCGTTCTAACTTTTCTATGATTTAAGAAATAAACAGTAAAACATAATATATCCCCTTTCAACACCACATTGCTGTACCTGCAGTTCTTTCTTTCAGATTTTCAGCAGGTCAAATGCAAACAACTGATTATTACTAGAAAAGCACATTATATTCAAATAACTCGAGCTACTTACTTTTGTTTTTTTAAAAGAAAATAAATGAAATGCATCGAATTTTTATTTCGAAGTACCTTTAAAAGCATAAAGTAAAATTCCCATGTCTCTACACTAAATACAATAGACAACTGATTGCCACTGAGTTTTAGCCATGCTTTCTCACCCTACGTTATATGAAGTCTGAATGTTGCAGATTGAATTGCTTCAAAAGCTATGCTGCAATAAAAATTGCATTCAGAAAAAACTGAAAATCGTAGTTAAAGGATTCATTTATGAATCCATTTTTCTTATTTCTTATGACATCTTGTAGCTTTCTCTGCCTTTCTCGTGGTTAGCGCAAAACATTAAGTCATACACAGTCCTGCAGCAAGCAACTCCTTATCATAAAAAACCCCAAAAGGACTACATTTATTATCTTTCCCTTAATCTTTACAAACATGCCATGATCTCTAAATACAATGGCCATTTAAACAAACCTGTTCAATTTCAATATTCCTGATACTTCAATTTCAAACTCATAGTATGTATAAATCATGGGCAGGAAATAACTCATGGAGGTGAAGGGAGGTGCGAGGAAATAGGAAAAAATCATTAAGTTTCTATCATATGTTAATATAATGAAGATACACTTAAAGATAGATGCAAACCCGCATCTTTATTTCCTCTTCCCTGGAAAACCTCACACCCCACTAAAGGTTAACGCTTTTCACACTCCTTCCACACCAGGGAATTTCGGCTTCTGGTGATCCACCTTCATCTTCATGGAGCAATACTAGATACAATTTTTAAAAACCTACGGAAAGAATCCCAAAGACAACGCGCCCTCTCATCAGAAACCAAACTCTAGGATCCAGGAGAACCCTACAACATTTCCTCTCGCCACTCGTGACCACAATGAGCGGTGCCAGGGAGTGTTAAGTTGGACACTATTCTCACATCGCAGAAGGGGACAGGGAGGGGACTCCAGGGGGCAGCTCGGAATACGTACGGATCACCCCCAGGGCGATCCAGGCTGGACTACCGGGCTCCGGGAGACGTGATGCGTGAGCTACATGGGGGGAGGGGGGACGAGCGGGGGAGTGGAAGATGGGGTGGGTGTGGAGGGAGTTAGGAGAGAGATTCTCGGAGACACATGCCCATTTCTCTTACCAGGTTGAGCACCGTCTCCACGATGTCCCGGTTGCTGACCTCCCCGACTTGTATGAGTCCAATCAACACGGCGAATTTCATCCGGATGTTGCGGATCGGAACCGATGGGTTAATCATCCCTGTGGGAAGCACCATGGAGCCGGAGCCGGACGCCCCTCTCAGCTCCCCCAAGCCACTAACCGCGCCGCCGCCGCTGCCGCAGCTGCCGCCTCCAGGGCCACCTCCGGCTCCGGCCCCGACGGCGATGAGCCCCGCAGCTTGAGGCTCCGACCCCGGCCCGGGCCCCGGCCCGGGCTTCTCGCTCGCCATTTACCCCCTCTCCCGCGGAGGGGAGGAGGGGAGAACAAGGAGGAGGAGGAGGGCGAGAAGGGAGGAGGTGCAAGCCACCACCGCCGCTGGTACCGTTATACCTGGCTCAGCCCCCGCCCCCCCCGCCCCCGGCCGCTGAGACCCAGCATCACACCAGCGCCGCGCCGCGGCGCCGGCCAGGTCAGCTGGGCGACCGAAGAGCCTGGGAGCGCGCGCGGGCGGCGGACGAAAAGCTAGTCCCGGAACGATTCTCCGCTGCCGCGGCGGCCGGCCGCATGCCCCGCTAGCAACGGTGCCCCTCCTCTCTAGGTCCGGCTCGACCCGGCCCGCCCCCCGCGGGGATGCTGCTGGGCTCCAAAGGAGCCGTCACCGGGGGAGAAGGGGAAAGGGGGCCGGAAAACGTAGGCAGCGAACGCTGGCCGGATCTGAAGCTGTGACCGCCGCTCTGGACGCGACCGTCGTCGCCGCCGCCGCCGCTGTTGTGGTGAAGCCCCGACGCCGCCGCTCACTCCGCCATGTTGCCGCCCCCCTGCCTGCAGTAGCGGCCGCTACGCCTGCGCAGAGCCGCCAGGGGGCGGAGCCCTAGGAGCAGCCCCCTCCCCGGTCCTGCCCTCCTCTCCTATCCCCCCACCTCACACACACCACCCCATCCCCTTCATCCCTCTGCTAAGCACACAAAAAGGAAAGGCAGGTGAGCAGGTGCACAGGGACTGCTGCCGGGGAGGCCCGGGGCTCGCTGGCAAGGGACGGGCGGGATCGGCTTCCAGTTAATATTCCCTTGAGGGCAAATTTTCCCTCTAGGGAAAAATACAGCGTGCAGCTTGCCTTCTCTGTGGCCGCCTTCTTTAACATCCTCCTGCTGGGAGGAAGAGGATGCATCATCGTCGGGGTTGCATCTCCTGCAGTTTCTGTCATTTCTGGGGCCCAGGAAGACTAGGGAGTGGCAGGCGACCTCTTTCCGCTCCTCTTCATCATCCCTCTGTGCAACTTCCCAAGGGGAAAGCTGGCTGGGCAAAGCAGAAACAGACATACCGGGGGGAGCACTCCTGCATTGTAGGGAGGAAGAACAGAGAGGGAGTCTACTAGGGCTTTTCTATGGCTATGAAAGAAGCTGACACCTGCACACACGCGAGCAACTTAAAATAGAACTTGTCACACGATAATCCATTCTGTATAGAACTCTGAACAACAAATAGTTCTCGTGGTTGTCTTCCAGCCGGGGAGGATGCAGTCCCTAACTACGTAGAGCGGTTTGATGGGAACAAAGCTTTGCTTTAAAATATTCCCTCAACTTCTCTCGGTGAACTTCAGATTAATGATGCCTCCCTCCAATTGAGAGATGTAAGCAGTACAGAGACTGAAACAACAGGAACGTTTGACTGATTCCCACTCCAGCCTAGGGCTGGGATAAAGTGATGCTTCTGAAACGAAGTAAATCTTACAGGCACAAACAAAAGTCTTCTGTCTTCGCAATGTGGTTTGAAATATAATTTTTGTTGCAAGTTTGCAATTAAGGGTGAAAAGGTAGGACTGCAGTTTTTCCCATCGAAATGAAGTAACAGTAGAACAAAAACGATTCTTTTGCTATTATTGCTCTTCAATCTTCGATATCCAATCGTCTTCAATAAATATATTTTATAAGATATCAGTAATGATACTTATTGTAAAGTAGCCAGTATATGTTGTTTTTAAGTGAATCAATGGATATCGGGAGTGAAGGGAATAAGCATTTATTAGTCACCAACTATATGCCAACTTACTGTGCTAAGTACTTTATAGATATTATCCCACTTAATTCTATAAAATTTATTTATTTGATTCTAGATTAATCATGTTAGAGTTAGCATCATATCCACTGAAAAATACAAAAATAAAATCTATTGTGAATTAAATCTTCTGTCACACAGATTAAAATATATTATAAGGCAAATTATATCTCACAGAAAAGTGTACTTAACAAGAGCATTACATAACATAGGTAGTCTAATTTAAGAAAAATATTTAATAATTACCAACTATGTGCAAAACACTGTGCTAATCTAAAGTTTTTTCTCCTGTTTTCCAAACCACAATTATAAAAGAATTGCACTTTGTAAAGGAAAATCTTCTTTTTTCCCCCCCCTAGGAAATCTTTTATCAAAGTAAATTGACTTATTGATTTATACTACAAGTATTCTGAAAGAAATATTCATGTGAGGGGCAGCTAGGTGGCGCAGGGGATATAGAGCACCAGCCCTGAATTCAGGAGGACCAGAGTTCAAATGTGGCCTCAGACACTTAACACTTCCTAGCTGTGTGACCCTGGGCAAGTCATTTAACCCCAGCCTCAGGGAAAAAAAAAAAAAAAAAAGAAAAGAAATATTCATGTGAATCTCAATCTAAGATTAACACCAAATACTCTTATAAAATGCTAATATAGGTAAAAATTAAATATGGAAGAAGGGAAAAACTACAAAATTTAAGACAACAAAAAGTGAAAATTAAGACCTACTGTATTTAGGAATCCTATCAAAGTTTATACATATACACAGTATCTTGACTCAATTGATTCATTGGTAATTTTGTTTTCCGGTACTGTACCACCACTCAGAAGTTGAAAACAATATATATTTTAAAGTGAATAAATATAAACTAAAAGATAGTCTTCAATTCATGCCACTGTTCATATGCATGTCAGGAAATGATAACACTTGCTGGCTTTAGGTATAACCCTCTCCTAACTCCAACAGGATATTTAGGAAATGAAAGCAAAAACTAGATTGCCTTCTTGTATAAGTAATTTAACATTACTGAAAGTTTTTCTTTTTCCCCTTAGTCTTTTCATGTGTTTTTCCAGAGAGGTTTGGAATTAAACTGTCAGTATTTTAAAATCCAGGTATTTTCCGTACCTCTTTTAATTCCAGAGACATTTAAATGATGAACCTCCTATTAAAGAGAATGGGCACTGTAATCTCAGTGGAATCATGATAGACCAATTATAACTGCATTGAAATTTTCATTTTATTTTTATACCTTATCAAGATCATTCATAAGAATTGGAGAGTACTATCTACATATACTACATATTAATCAGAAGAAAACTTCCAGGCGATTTTCAGTGCATTTTAAGAAAAAAAAAAAAGTAGGTTATCAGTCTTACATCTTCATACTTATTAAACGTATTACCAAGAAGTATACCCAAATTGAAAGATTTTCAAGAGAATCATGCTTTGAAAAACTACATTGAAGACATTAAAAAAAAAAAGGTTGACAGTTTGTATTAGAACTATTAGATTAGAACTATTTAATTAAATACTTAATAGAGGTCACTGAAATGATCATTTAAAAATCTCTAGAATTGATTAACCTTAACTTGAAAGTGAGGATTTGCTGCTGGATAGAAAGTTGTGTTTTTATTCAACATTAAACATATATTAAAAGGCTTTAATGTTAATTTTAAAGACCAGTTTCGAAAAATTATCAAGCCAAATGAGTTGTGAATTTTTGTTTTACATAATATCGTTTCAAATATCCATTAAAGTAGGGGAAAGAGCTAAATGGAAAATCATTTGAAACTTTGGTCAACTCTCAATTATCCATAAATTTAACTTATAGTTATAATCAAGTTTATTTGTAGTTAACTACTGTTCTACATAAGAACTTAATGTGTAATTATCTCCTTTTAAGTCAATGAGTGCTAGCACAAAATTATTATAATCACTTCCTGGTTGACTTAAACTACTTCTATTTACTTTTATTTAAATATATGTAATATTCACATATGTATGTATGTACACATATAAATAGATACATAATATACATATATATTTAACCACTGGATCCTGTATGGGAAAGTTTTAAGAAAAAAGAAAAATTTCATTGTTTTGATATTTGAGCTACTAGAGGAATAGATCAGAGGTTAAAATGAGGAACTAGAGGGTTTTTCAACCTTTCCTGAGTGAGTTTATTGTGTTACTTCATTATTTTCTTTGAAATGGATTCCCAGATGATTAGACACACCCATCTTAAAATATAATTATCAAAACACATTCCAAAATCAATTTTGGAATCACTTATTTTATTTAGCATAATGATTTTAACTACATTGGAAGATTAAAATACTAGTTAACTAGTTGTTGGGTTTTTTTTTTTTGCATTTTCAATGATAGGACATAGAGGTGAGCAATCTTTCATATTTTACTCAGAAATAATTTCTTCAACAATTACCCACAACATCAATCACTAAACCTATATTTCCAGTCATTGAGATGATTATTTTAATATTTAATATAAATATGTTCCATGTATTCTTTTTTTTTTTATTAGAGCTTTTTATTTACAAAACATATGCATGGGTAATTTTTCAACCTTGACCCTTTCAAAACCTTTTGTTCCAAATTTTCTCCTCCTTCCCCCACCCCTCCCCTAGCTGTCAGGTAGTCCAATACATGTTAAATATGTTAAAATATTTGTTAAATCCAATATATGTATCCACATTTTTGCAGTTATCTTGCTGCACAAGATCAATCAGATCAAGAAGAAAGAAAAAAAAAAAAAACCAAGAAAACAAAATGCAATAACAACAGAGAGAGTGAGAATGCTACATTGTGGTCCAAACTCAGTTCCCACAGTACTCTTTCTAGGTGTAGATGGCTCTCTTCATCACTGAACAAGTGGCAATGGTTTAAATCATCTCATTGTTGAAGAGAACCATGTCCATCAGAATTGATCATTGAATCGTCTTGTTGTTGCTGGATATAATATCTCCTGGTTCTGCTTATTTCACTTAGCATCAGTTCATGTAAGTCTCTTCAGGCCTCTCTGAAATCATCCTGGTAGTCTTTCTTACAGAACAATAATATTCCATATGATTCATATATCATAATTTATTCAACCATTCTCCAATTGATAGGCATCCATTCAGTTTCCAGCTACTTGTAGTTTCCAGCTTGTAGTGTCAAAGGGCTGCCACAAACATTTTTGCACATGTGGGTCACTTTCCCTCCTTTAAGATCTCTTTGGGATATAATCATAGTAGAAACACCGCTGGGTCAAAGGGTATGCACAGTTTGATAATGTTTTGAACATAATTCCAAATTGCTCTCCAGAATGGTTGGATCCATTCACAGTTCCACCAACAGTGTATCAATGTCCCAGTTTTCCCACATCCCCTCCAACATTCATACTTATCTTTTCCTTAGCCAATCTGATAGACGTTTAATAGTATCTCAGAGTTGTCTTAATTTGCATTTCTCTGATCAATAATGATTTGGAGTACCTTTTCATATGGCTAAAAATAGTTACAATTTCTTCATCTGAAAATTGTCTGTTCATATCCTTTGGCCATTTATCAATTGGAGAATGGCTTGAACTATTACAAATTTGAGTCAATTCTCTATGTATTTTAGAAATGAGGCCTTTACCAGATACTTTGGATGTAAAAATGTTTTCCCAGTTTATTGATTCCCTTCTAATTTTATCTGTATTAGTTTTGTTTGTACAAAAACTTACTATAATAAAAATTATCTATTTTATGATCAATAATGGTCTCTAGTTCTTCTTTGGTCACAAATTCCTTCTTCCTCCACAAATCTGAGAGGTAAACTATGCTATGTTCCTCTAATTTGTTTATATCATTCTTTATGTCTAGATCATAAACCCATTTTGACCTTATCTTGATATATGATGTTAAGTGTGGGTCAATGCCTAATTTCTGCCATACTAGTTTTCAATTTTCCCAGAAGATTTTGTCAAATAGTGACTTCTTATCCCCAAAGCTGGGGTCTTTGGGTTTGTCAAATATTAGATTCTTATAGTCATTGACCATTTTGTTCTGTGAACCTAACCTATTCCACTGATCTCTATTTCTTAGCCAATACCAAATGGTTTTGATGACTGCTGCTTTATAATATAGTTTTAGATTTGGTACAGCTAGGCCACCGTCATTTGCTTTTCTTTTCATTAATTCCCTTGAAATTCTTGACTTTTTTGTTTTTCCAGATGAATTTTGTTGTTATTTTTTCAAGGTCAGTAAAATAGTTTCTTGGGAGTTTGACTGGTGTAGCACTAAATAAATAGATTAATTTAGGTGGTATTGTCATCTTTATTATATTCGCTCAACCTATCCAAGAGCACTTGATATTTTTCCAGTTGCTTAGATCTGACTTTATTTGTGTGGAAAGTATTTTATTCCCTTGGCAGATAGATTCCCAAGTATTTTCTCTTATTGACAGTTATTTTAAATGGAATTTCTCTTTGTATCTCTTTCTGTTGGTTTTGCTAGTGATGTATAAAAATGATGATGATTTATGTGGATTTATTTTATATCCTGTAATTTTGCTAAAATTTTGGATACTTCTGATAGTTTTTAAATTGATTCTCTAGGGTTCTCTAAGTATACCATCATATCATCTGCAGAGTGATAATTTGGTTTCTTCATTACCCACTCTCTTTTTCTTCTCTTATTGCCAGAGCTCCATGATTAACACAATATTGACTAGTAATAGTAATAGTGGGCAACCTTGTTTCACCCTGGATTTTATTGGGAATGATTCCAGGTTATCCCCATTACATACGATGGTTGGTGATGGTTTTAAATAGATGCTACTGACTGTTTTAAGGAAAAGTCCATTTATTCCTCTAACTCTCTAGTGTTTTTAATAGGAAGGGATGTTGGATTTTATCAAAATGCTTTTTCTGCATCTATTGAGATGATCATATGATTTTTGTTAATTTGGTTATTAGTATAGTCAATTATTCTAATAGTTTTCCTAATATTGAACCAGCCCTGCATTCCTGGTATAAATCCTACTTGGTCGGAGTATATATTCCATATATTCTAAAATACACATTGTTCTTTTTTAAGAAATAGCTAAGATATAAATGGTAATCACTAAATGTCAGAGCTTCTAAATACCAGGCAATAAGATAATTTATTACAAGTAATACATAGTTCCTTCCCCTAAAACTTCCAATCAGGTTGAAGTGATATGCAGATGATTCCCAGATCTATATGTTCATCCCATCTTTCTTCTAAGCTTCAGTTCCAATTGCTTATATTGAGCATTTCAAACTGGTTGCTTAATGGGCATTTCAGGATCAATATGCCCAAAACAAAACTCTTTAAATTTTCCACAAGAAAAAAAAACCTACTTCTTATGAACTTTGCTATTATTGTCCAAAGTATTCTCATCTTTCAAATCACTCATGTTTACATCAGTTTCATCCTCAACATCCTCCCTTGCCTTATATATCTAGTTAATAGTTGTCATTTTTATATCTACATAATCTATAATATCCATCCCCTTTTAGGGATGTTTCAGAAAAAAATCTGGGAAGATTTATATGAATTGATGCAAAGTGAAATAAGCATTACCAGGGGAACATTATATATAATAACAGCAATATTGTAATGATAATCAATTGTGAAAAATTTATCTACTTTGATTAATATAAGGATACATAACAATTCCAAAGAATTGATGAAAATTCTATACACCTCCAGAGAAAGAATTTATGAATGTTAAGGGCAAATTAATGGTTTTAATGGTTTTTTTTTCCCCTTTTTCTTGGTTTTTTTTTTGTTTGTTTTTTTGCCACATGGCTAATATAGAAATATGTTTTGCATTATTTCATATGTATAATGTTATATTATTTTAAAAGGAGGGAGAAAATTTAGAACTAAAAAAAAATTTAAATAAATAAAAACCAAATAAATGTATTCAGTACCATATTAACAAATTTAAAAAAAATATAATCTCTCCATTTAGAAAATCCTATTCAAGCCCTCATTGCCTCTTGCCAAAAGTGTTGCAATAATTTCCTGTTAAGTTCTTCCTACCTCATATCTCCACCTACTACAATCCATCCTGAACTCAGCTGCCAAAATAAACACCCTAAATGTCATGCCTTCTCCCCTACTCAGCATCTATTGGCTACATCTTACCTCTAGGATCAAATACAGAATCTTGTGTTTGGTATTTAAAGTTCTTTCCCAACATGATTCCTTTTTCTTTCTGGGCTTCCTATTATATTACTCTTCCCCACATCCACTCAGTGGATTTATAATGGCTTACACACTATTCCTTACACACAATAATCTACCTTTCATTTCATGCCTTTGTATTGGTTTTCTCTCAAATCTCAAGTGCTCTACTTCTCCTTAGCTTCTTAGAACAGCTGCCTTCCTTCAAATTCTGCTCAAGTGTTTCCTCCTTCCAAGTTTTTTCCAGGTGTCTCCCAGTTACTAGTATCTTCTCTAAAATTACTTTGTATGTATCACAAATATAGTATTGCTGTCTCTTCCATTAAAATTAAGCTTTTAGGGATACACATAGACTAGTTTTGTGGCTTTGTTATTTTTGCTTTTTCTTTCTATCCTCAGGCATAATAAGAGTTTAATGTTTCTTGACTGATGAAATGTTAGGTAATGAAACAAGATAATACATAAAAAGTGTTAAAGAAGTTGTAAAAACAGCAAATCCTATAGAAATTCAAAGAAATATTATTATTTGAAGTGTTTATAGGGTCATAATCTATAAACTGTCTAGTCCAACCTCCACATTTTACAGATGAGGAAACTGAGACTAAGTGATATTAGACAACTTACCCAAGGTCACACAGGTAGCTGCAGCAGAGTTGAAATCTGAAGCTGAATCTTCTGATTCCAGAATCAATGCTCACTCCCCTACTGGACTAGCTTTCATAGAGGAGTTAGGATTTGAATTGGGCCTTGAAAGCAAGATATAATATGAATTGGTTGAGAAGAATAGAGAATGTATTTCAATGTTCTGCTCTATGTTTCCATCTGAATGTCACATCAGTATCCTAAATTCAACATAGTTAAAATCATATTACTTGGCTTTCTCTAATATATATATATAATTTTTTTTTCTTCCTCATTTCTCTATTTCATTCATCATTCTTTCATCATTCTCCAGTTACCCAAGCTTGAAACCAAGAAATTGTCTTTGAACATGCCTTTATATAGGAAGAGAAGATATGTATTAACTCCTTAGTATGTGTCAGATACTGTGGTTTATTATATATCCTTCTCTTCCCAATCTGTTGTTCATTCTTCATTTTCAAAGAGGACCAATGACAACAAAGGGTGATGTATATGAACTGGATTTGTGATGCAGAGATGCACAAAGTCAATGGCTTCATTCTCTCTTTCAGAGTCACTGAAGTCCACTGGCAAGACAAAAGTCATAATGACTTGGCAATGGCCCCAAATGGAGTGGATGACACTGGCATTTTTGATTTCTGACCAAGCTCTAAGGATTCCACAGACCTTGATTCAATCAGTTTTATGACCATTTGAACAAATTGTTCTCATCTGCTCATTCTGACAAAGGAAATCCCCACATAGTTAGGGTAGACACCTCCACCCCCAGCAAGTTTTAGATGACTTTGTGGTCTGCTACCTTCAATCTGGTTAACCTATCTGCCAAGATAGTTTTACTATGATGTAGCCACTGTGCATTCTACAGCTTCTTGAAGCCACAGATGAGAGCTGGGTGAAGGTGGACCACAAAGATGGATAAGCAACCCTGAAAAGGATTGTCTTTCCATAACCCTCCTTCTTCCCAATCAATTCAGTAAGTAATCCCCATGCCAACTCAATCACTTGACTCTTTTGCTATCTCCCTGATATCTATTCCCACTTCATCACCAGAATCTGTGCCTTTATTCTTTCATATCTCAACTGATGTGACATTCTAACTTGTCTCTTTATCTCCCAATCTGACACATTCTATAGTTCATCCATTAACTGCCATGAGTTTAATTTATATGGAGTATCTTTATGACTATGTCATTACCCTGTTCCAAAATCTTCAACAACAACTTTCAATTGCCTTTGAAAAAAAGTCCAAATTCCATAGCCAATATTTAATTCTCATCACAATTTTTGTATTAAGTTTACCTTTTGTAATAAGATTACCTTCATAATCTTATTTCCCAGAGAAACACAGCATGAACCCTACAATATAACCAATCTGACTGATATGTGTGTGTGTGTGATACACATACATATAGATGTAAAAAGTGGATTAAGATGGACTAAATCCTTCAGATAAAATTTCTAGGTAATTTTTAACAATGAGATATTTTTGTGTTTTGTAAAGTTTGGTGAATCTATCCTAAAGATAGATGAGTTTTCGATACATATTCATTCAGCTTTTAATTTTTTTGTTGGTATAAAGTTAGCATATAGATTTCAATCTATCATCTATTTTAATATAGGGAGATAACATGAGGTAATGGACATAGAATCAAGAGAGATCTAGTTAAAATCTTCCTTCTAATCTTAATAGTTGCTTGAAGAAGATTATCATTTTAATCATTTAAATTTCTCAATTTCCTCATTTTAGCACTTAGCACAGTGCCTGACACATAGTAGGAACTTAATGATCAATTGATTGCTCTGTAAAATAGGAATTATAAGAACTGTGGTCTCTATCTAATAGTTATTGTGCAGATTAAATGAAATAATGAATGTAAAACATTTTTATAAGCCTTAAAGTGCTATATGACTACCAATTGTTATTATTAGAAAATTCCAACAGTTAGTTTTTAGGAATCATCTGGCAAAAAAAAAAAAAAAAAAAGTACATTTCACAAAATTCTGAATATTATTTTAAATTATATTCGTTAAAATTAAACCACATTTAATATTATGATCTCATCATATCAATTTATATTATGAATCATTATAAAAGGACCCTTAGACTTAGCCAGTAGGCTGGAGATTAAGAATTTAAATGACTTGCCCAGAATCACACAACCAGTCAAAAATGAAGGTTAAATCTAGGATTTTCTAACTTTGAGGCCAGCTATCTATCCACTATGCCCTGATAGCTATCATTTAATGTAATTACAGTGGAAATACTTTGATGGATTCAATGAAGTTTTATTCCATCAGAAAGAGTACTTCTAATACAGGATAATATCACAAATAATCATATTAAAATCCTTTTGCATGATATGGAAATCTTAACCCATGTCTTTCTATAACTCTGCCTTAGATCTGCTCCACATGTTGGAATCCTTCCTCTAGTTCCCTTAATAAGAGGATGGCACTTGAGATGTCCAACTCTGATCTCTCACTCTTGCTCCATAACCCCTTACATTATATTTTAATCACTTTTATGCTATGTTTTATACCAATCTCCATGTATCATCATTGGTATTACACAACAGGCTATTAAACATATAATATATTTGTAATAACCTATAATTTTGTTTCTTTTGAGCCTCATAGTGTTTCAAGATTCATGGATCTATATCACCACTGTGAAAATATTGGTGATAAAAATGTTATGGCAACTAACCTCTTGAAGCATTGAAAACTGTACAATTTGCCAAATGTAATACAACTCAATCCTTTTGCTTAATTCTGGGCCTAGTTCATAGTCCATCTACAGCAGAATTTCTTAAACTTTTTCCACTTGCAGCCCAAGAAATTTTTACATGACCCTGAGTATGTAGGTATATAAAATACTTATATAAATCAAACATTTTCTGATTATAAATCATACATTTATTTTAAAATAATTCTTTTGTTTGCATATAATTTTGCCATTTATTAAAGATTAAAGCAAATTTACATACTAATGAGGATGTATTGCTTATTTTTACATAAAGAATTAAATCATGGCATAATACTTGACACCTGTTACTATTGCCAATTTTTTTGTTATTTCTATATTGAGTTATAACTCACAATTTAAGAAGCTTTAATCTACCGTATCTCTTTAAGTTTAATGTCTTGATTGGCTAATTCAGCTCATCCAAGTTTCAATTCATAGTCTAAATAGTAAATGTTTTAAAATTTCTGGTGGTTGTCATTAATTTTGAGTTAATATGTATCTTTTTAAAGACACCCTATAATATTCTGGACAAAAGGCCTAGTATCATCTGCAGTAAGAAACATTTAGAAAATCTTACTATGGTAAGCTTGTCATGCTATATATCTGAGAAGAGACTTAGACAAGTTGATGGGCTCCTTTTTCAGGAAGATTTCTCCCTCTGGGAGGGGTGGCTGCAAAAGGAAGCAAGTGATTGGAATTTGGCTTTCAGGAGGGGAGAAGAAATTAGTGAGATTAGGAAGTAAAGAATTCCATATATTGTTTGGAGATCAGCCTGAGTGCATTAAGTGTAATGTAATGGAGGGATAGCTGATGGTTGAAGGTATGTATTAAGAATAAGTAGGAAAGATTTTTGAAAGAGGTCAAACTGAGTTGGAGAATGGGTTTGAAATTAAGTATGTGGGTGAAAACTTTAATAAATGCAATGAATTTGGGGAATTGTCTCTCAGAAGAAGAGTAGATAAAAGAAAGTCATTGTGAATATAGTTCAAAAATGTCCTGAATTTTGGAAAGGATTGAAGTCAAAAGGAAAGAATGCATTACAATAGAGATTTGCACTGGGGGCAGGGCCTGTAAACTGGTTTTGAGTGCCTTCTATACTATGTACTCTAGTAAAGAAAGAACAAAGTTAAGTGATAACGTCAGATTTCTATCTAGTGATACTTATCTGAAAGTTTCCATTCAGAAGATTCCCCAAGGTAGAGGAGAGAGCAATTGAGGAAGGAAGTACTGAGTAACCTTTTACTCACCAATGGTAGTAAATCCCTTTGGAATTTGGTCTTTACAAAGGACATATTTATTATGTGAGACTTAAATATCTTTCATGTATACATAATATTTGGTGATATTCTGTGAATTCTTAAATAAAGTTATTTCTATGGTCTGATTTGTCTTGGGATTTTGTACAAATTTAAAACTGTATAGAAGACACCTTATTTGAACAGATATTTTAAGGTATCATTTTGTTTTACAGAGACAATGGTCAAAAAGTAGATACAGTGACATTTTCTATACTCTATACCACTCAATCAAATTGTATTATAGAAGATGCAGTCTGTTATGGAAAATTAAGAAAATCTACCTATTCCTTTCTCATATTCATTTAGGATGACTTCAATGTACACATAGAACAATCCTATTAAAGAGAAGAGAAAGTAAGAATGTGTCAACAATATTGATTTTTAGTTTCCAATTGGCACAGTAGGGAAACAAAGGGAGAAGTATTAGTAGTATCTATTCTTTTTCATTCTTTTGTAATTTTCCTCTCTTTGCAATATCTTAGAAAATCATTTTATGTCTTTAAAATCATATCACTTCCAGTACAACATTCTTTTGTAACTATTGAATCACACATAAGTACTTTTTTCAACTATTGATTCTTATATGTTACTACCACTTTCTTAATATGACACCTTATATCTTAATATAAGTAATGAAGTTGTGGAATTCAAATGTAGTAGTTTCAGTATATTCTCATTAAAGAGAACTGAATACTGTAGAATGCCAGCAGATCTATTCCATATCTTATTTGTTGCCCTCTGTATTTATGCAATGTAATGTAATATTCCATTTTCCTTCTCTATAATATTTTGCAAATCAGTTTTGTAAGAATATACTTTTGCCTTAGGTATCCATTTCTATTCACTGAGTAAGGAGATCAGACAATTGCTAGTTTGACAGTCTCAAGTTTTTTTGTTTTGACAATTGTTTGGTATTACTCAAATTTTATTAGGAAATGATAATGAAGTCAATATTTTAACTTTTATTCCCTCCCCTTTTTATGTGAAAGTTTGTTTAACAGTTGCTGTATATATAAGGAATGACTTCTGATTTTTTATCCCAATTTGATATTGATTTAGGCCTTTAGTTGTAGATTGATTACCAAATTACGAATCTGTCCTTAAAGAAGAAAGTTGGAAGATACTGGATGTAGTGCACAACAAATGGCAAAATTCACCACCACCCCTCCCAAAATAAAAATGATTAAATTTTTTAAAGCAGAAAACTGGTTATCAATATGGGAATCCCTTTCAGATGAAAAATACACACTTAAACATGTAAAAGATTCATAGAAGAATTCATTGAAAAATTTCTGGAAAAGTTCAGTTGCCTTTAAGCCAACAGACTGTCAATCATCTATTCAGAATCAGAGTAGTGTCATTGTGTTCCTGGTATTTCACTGGCCAAGAGCACATCAGATAAATATTACAGCCTTTCTCCTGTTCATGAGGTATTGGCTGGGTTAAGGCTGTTGTTATGTGCCATCTATCCAGCTGATAAACTATAGTATTTCTCTGGTTTTACCTGTCATTCTGTTCTGTCAAATGACAGGCTATGCATGGGGCCACTCTCAGACCTGTGCTCTTGCCTCTAACACCTAAGAATTGAGGATGCATTTTCAGAGTAAAAAGATAGAGGGAGAAAGGGAATTAGAAAGTCTAACCTATAACTACATGGGTACTTCTGACTCTACCTTGTATATATGTACATATAACTTCAAATACACAAAACTATATTACTACCATGAGAATTAATTTCAGCAGAAAATAGAACAAATAGCAGAGAAATGCAGAGCTAAGAACACTCAAGGGACCATCTAGTACACCCACTCTGTGGTTCACTTCTATGTCAGTAGATGAATGTAATTTAAAAATTATTTTTGTTTGAGGTGCAATTGATGAATTAATCCTATGATAAAGTACGTATGGTATGTGTTGTTGGACACAGCTCAATTACTGGCCCCTTTACTTGCCTTAAAACAATTGTAGCCAAATTTAGTTTATATTGAATGGAATATATAACAAGGTTGCAATATCATCAGTATGATTATGGTTAAAATATTGCTCTATCTATTGACTAGGATTTAAGAGAACAGAGGTCACATAGCTTGATGTTATAATGTTACATATCTCTAGTGTTCTTTTCAACAAGAATAATGGTTTCACATAAAGTTACCCTTAGAAAAGAAAGTAGTTTCCATTATTATCCTAGTATCCTTTTCCCATTTCAATATGCTACTTGTTTTTGCTTCTCCTGTTGATGTAGAAAAAGTAATGGAAATCTGATGGATACTCTATTTAATTAGTTAACATTGATTAGTTTTTAAAGTAAGGATATTTACTTTCCCAGGGAATATACATGGAAGACAAATAATTTAACCTCTCTGAGCCTTGGTTTCTCTATTTGTAATGTGAAATGATTTGATTAGAGGACCTTTGAGGTACTTTCCAAATCTAAATTTTGTTAAAATGATCTGGCTGATTTTCTGTAGAGAAAAATCACACAGAAAACTTGATACTGTTTTTAAAAGCTATATCAAAAGATCTCTGTTTCTCTTATAGGTCTATAGATGATAGCTGAATAGATGGATGGATGGATGGATGGATGGATGGGAGAGAAGGAAGGAAGATGGCACAGTAATAGAGGACCAGGCCTAGTGTTGGGAAGATCTAAGGTCAAATCCAACCGCAGATCCTTATTAGCAAAATGATTTATCCTGGGCAAAAAACTTAACTACTGTTTACTGTAATGAGCTGTTGTCTCCAGAAACTGCCGATCACTCTCTGGGAGGAGATCTGCTGTCTCAACTGCAGCCAACTGTGACCTCGTATAGAGACTTCTTTTCCAGAGAGCCGCCCCAACTCTGGCCCAGACAAGACTCTCTCCTTGCTCAATGGTGTCTTCTTTTATCCTCCCAGAGAATGGGCGTGGGATAATGCAAGGGCTTCCGGGAAAAATTACTTCAACCAATGAACTTGCTCCTCCTAAGCATGCAAGCTCCTCCTCAGGAGTTCACAGGGGTAAAACTCCCCTAAAGGCTGGAACTAGAGAATTGTTAAATATCGACTTAGCACTTAGTAAGAACCTAATATCTCATTATCTCATTAGCACTTAGTAAGAACCTAACAGTTTACCTCATTTTCCTCATTTGTAAAATGAGAATAATAATTGCATCTACCTTCCAGAATTGTCAACTATTAATTGTTATAATTGTTATATATAGGTGAAGACTATAGTTTAATCAGTAGAGGTAACTTCACATAAGGAAATTTTCCTTACCAACAAACACAGATCCTAAATTCCCCAGACTTGTCATTGGAGATAGATCCAGCAGAACCCTGAGAAGCTAAGTAACTTTCTGATGATTCTATAGCTAATATATGGTAAAGACAAGACTTGAACTATCTTCCTGACTCCAAGGTTGACCTTGGATCCACTTTATCATACCATTCTCATTAAAAAAAAAACATGAATAATAATAATAATAATATGAAATAATATATTCATCATTAATAACTTGTATTTTTTTGTGGCAGCTAGTAGCACAATGGATAGAACAGAACCTAAAGACCTGAGTTGAAATCTGGATTCAAGTACTTATTAACTAGTGATCCTGGAGCAGACACTAATCTTGTTTGCCTCAGTTTCCTCATCTGTAAAATGGGGATAAAAATGTCTACTTCCTTAGTCTGTTGTGAGACTCAAATGAAATAATACTTGAAAATGCTATAGTCAGCACAGAATACCACAGGAACTATATAAATAAGCATTTATTTTTTCCATAGACTTAGAGTTTTAATTTTCAAAGCATTTTCCATATACATTTCGATACAACTAATGTATAGATTAGAAAGTACAAATCATTATTATCTCCATTTTACAGATGTGGAAACTTGGTTTCAAAAAATTAAGCATTTTGTCTTATATCCTATAGGCATCAAATTTTAGAACATATATTTGAATTTAGCACCCCAAATCAAATTATCATCATTCAACAAAATGTTTCTCAGGTAAAAACTATTAAGGCACTAATATGTCCGTAAGCACTGATTAAGTGTTTCCTATGTGCCAGACACTGCTTTAAATACTGGAAATATAAGAACAAGTCAAAACAAAAAGCAAAGAGAATTCCCTCCCTTAAGGAGCTTATATTCTAATTGGAAGAAACAGTCTATGTATATATAGGTTTGTGTAAAATATAGACAAAGTGGATACTTTTCTGTGCCTTCACAGAGCAAGGATGGCTACATCCCATTAAAGATTCTAAGAGTCCCTAAGTGATTAGGAATCACCCTATTGAATCCCAATCTCATATAGTCTTCTCATTGTCAAATGCCAATAATTAACATCTCACTTTTATTTAACCAGTTAACATTAAATTAGTTTTTATATAAGGATATTTATTTTTCTATTCCCAACATTCCCATTCCATTCCCCAAAAACCTTGATTCCTGGGAAGAATGGGCTCAGACTTAATGTACTTTTTATACAGCATGAAAGCCAACATGTTCATGTTCAAATATGGAATAACAGCTGCTGGATGAATCTTTTTCTTGGCTACCCATGGGCTGGGTCTCAAAGGTGGTTTTTTGCCTCAAAAGCTCAGTGTTGAACTGGCTATAGAACCCATATGGATTCTACTCCTAAATCTCAGCTGGCTGACTCTCTTGAGATACCACTACACACCTATCAGATTGGCTAAGGTGACAGGAAAAAATAATAATGAACATTGGAGGGGATGTGGGAAAACTGGGACACTGATGCATTGTTGGTGGAATTGTGAATGAATCCAATCATTCTGGAGAGCAATTTAGAACTATGCCTAAAAAGTTATCAAAATGTGCATACCCTTTGATCCAGCAGTGCTACTACTGGGCTTATATTCCAAAGAAATACTAAAGAAGGGAAAGGGACCTGTATGTCCCAAAATGTTTGTGGCAACCCTTTTTGTAGTGGCTAGAAAGTGGAAAATGAATGGATGCCCATCAATTGGAGAATGGTTGGGTAAATTATGGTATATGAATGTTATGGGATATTATTGTTCTGTAAGAAATGACCGCAGGATGAATACATAAAGGCTTGAAGAGACCTACATGAACTGATGCTGAGTGAAATGAGCAGAACCAGGAGATCATTATACACTTCAGCAACCATACTGTTTGAGGATGTATTCTGATGGAAGTGGATATCGTCAACAGAGAGAAGATTTAATTCAGTTCCAATTGATCAATGATGGACAGAATCAGCTACACCCAGAGAAGGAACACTGGGAAACGAGTGTAAACTGTGAGCATTTTTGTTTTTCTTCCCAGGTTATTTTTACCTTCTGAATCCAATTCTTTCTGTGCAACAAGAAATTCAGTTCTGCACACATATATTGTATCTAGGATATACTATAACATATTTAACATGTATAAGACTACCTGCCATCTAGGAGAAGGGGTAGAGGGAAGGAAGGGAAAAATCGGAACAGAAGTGAGTGCAAGGGATAATGTTGTAAAAAATTGCCCATGCATATGAACTGTCAAAAAAAAAGTTATAATAATATAATAAAAAAAAATTTTTAAAGTAATTCTGCTTGACTGATGCTGTTTGAATGTACCCCCAGTTTTAGCTATACAGCCAATCAAAAAAAAGTTTTTCTTTATTACATAGCTAGAAGACCAGACCCACTGAGAACATATCTCCACATGCTCAACAATCCACATGGAGATTGTTTCTAGCCAAGCAACCTACACATACTCATAAGGACTGGTCTCATTGGCCCTTTCCCAGTTACATGGGGAAATCTTAAAGAAAGTACTAGCAATTGGGAAAAGGCTTCCTATAGAAGGTAATATTTGAACTGAGTCTTGAAAGAAATCAGGGATTCTAAGAAGTAAAGGAGAGGAAACAATACATTACAAGTATGAGTGAGAGCCTGTGCAAAGGCAGTCATGAGAAATAAGGCATTATATGTAAGGTACAGCAAGTAATAAATATGACTTGACCAATAAGTTTGTGGAGAGGCAAAACGCATAAGAATAAAGAAAAGATAAAAAAGACCAGGTTATGAAGATTTTTAAATGCAAAATAGAAGAACTGATATTTTATTGTAGATATAATAAGGAACCATTGTAGTTTGCTACGTAAGGAAAAATGGTCAGCTCTACAATTTTAGGAAAATTACTGACAATTGCATAGAATATGCATTGGAGTGGAGAAGAACCTGAGACATGGAGCCTTAATATGAAGTTATGATAATATTCTGGGCAAGGGCCTAAATTAAGGTAGTGAGTATGTAAATGCAGAAAAGGGAACTTTTGTAAGAAAAGTTGTAGAGAAAAAAATTGGCTCTCAGCTGAGAGGATAGAGAGAAGGTGGTATAGAAGACTTGAAGAGAGAAAAAGATTTCAAACAGACAATTTAAAAGTAGGAAAAGATAAAAAGAAAAACTAACCTGAAAGCACCTAATGTTCATGTGATGAGAATATACACTAAAGAGGTGCTTATGTGAGAGAAGGGGATGGATATTGATGATTCAGTGAAGGTAGAAACCACAAAACTTTGTAATAGATTGAATTTGTGAAGCAAAAGAGAGAGGAAGCAAGAACGACTCTGAGACTGTCAGCCTATGCTCCTATGGTATTCAGAATTTTGCCCCAAACAGATTAATTGGATAATTTAGGTCAAAATAAAAACAAGTTGTACAGTCCCTGGAATATATGCCTTGAAATCAGGAGGATTTTGAAAACTTTAAACTTCTATATTGTTGGGGAAAGTGGCATATTATTTTATTTTGTTCTCTTTAAAGATTTTTGTTAAAGGGGAAAAAAAGCTTAATGATAAATTTAAAACCACTGTATAACATTAATCTATCTCAAAAATGAACACTGTCTGCCAAAATTGACCTGAGGGATGATAGCAGACTTTCCTCATCTCCTCTTCTCTCTTTTAATATAACAGGGAACTGACCAAAAGCATTTGCTTGCTTTTATTCCTTGCTTACGACTTCTAAGGATTCTTTCAGAGTATAGTATGAATTCTAAGGGTCCTCCCAACACTGAGTCTCTAATACAGTAAATCACCTACAAATTAGATCTCAAGGTAGAGTACTTTCTTTGGTAACTTTTTGAATGAATCTTAAGATATTCATCTTTATGTTATTTATTTATTTATTTATTTATTTATTTGTTTGTTTGTTTGTTTGTTTGTTTATTGGCATTTCCTCTGTAATATAACATTTTTTCTTTCTATTTTTCTCCTTAACTCTGTCATCACTCATCTCTGGAAGCATGTCTAAAGCAGTTTTACTGTATTAATGAACTCTGGAGTTTGATGCAACATTTTGTCCTACTGAACATTTCATCTTACAAATTATGTTTGAAGTGATTCTTTTATCTATGAAATCAAATATCATGGAAACACACAGTTGGCATTACGAACCATCACATTTTTAGTTATTGCTTAGGCATCTAAAGGATTTCCATAAATTTTCTTTTTAACAAATTATTTAACAAGAAATAAGAAATATGAATTGAATGTTTTTGTGTCGATTATATCAGGAAATTAAGACAGGGAGACTATGAAATAGATGGCTCTTGCTATTAATCTTGGAATAATTGATGGGGTAGGAGATATAAGAAGTTTCCTAGAGGAATCTGTGAACAAGGAAATAGATTAGTAGATGAGTGGTGGATTTAACTCTTATCAAATAATAGAAGAAGAGAATGGATAACTCTTCTATGATTCCATAGTCAAAATAGGAACTCCATTCAGGAGTCATCTATTGAAAGAGATTCTAAGATGAGGTCCTTTTTTCTACCCTACTACTACTCTATTTCAGATATTTATCACCTATTATAATCTTTTCATTTGGTCCTTTTTTTTCTGGTCTCCTTTTCTCCACTCTGTTTTCCCATCGCTGACAAAATAGCTGTTCTAAGGCATATATATCTAATCACTTAAAAAAAAAAAATTAATTGCAATGGCACAGGGAGAAGATTTAAGAAAAGGTGAGAACGTTCATTCTTTGAGTAACTTCATTGCACAATGGAGAGTTGACTTTGGAACCAGGATCACATATTCAATGTGTCAGGAGTGGGACTTAAAACTAGGTTTTCCTGGTTATAAGACGTACTTTCTATCCATTGTATTTTGGTACAATATTTTATCTCTATCAAATTTTATCTTATGAGCTTTATGGATTCTGCCATTGGAATATTAGCTATACTTCTGAGCTTTGTAATCCAAAATTTGGATAAACATGCCTGTGCTTTTAGCCAAATCACTGATTTTTTGAAAAATGAAACATAAGGATTAAGGTCAGTACTCTGACAGCTCGTTAATCAACATATTCATGTCCAATCTCTCAACTAGCTATTAATGAACTATCATCTAGCTGATATTTCTTTACCTTATCTATAAGATTATCAAGAGAGAATTTGTGAGAAGTCTTGTAGAAATTGAGATATACTATGTTTTTTTATATTTTTCTTAAAGATTTTTGTAACTTCATTTCCTTTTTATTTTTTGATAGGGTTACTAGATTTACTAATTCAAAAGATCAACAGTGAAAATATACATATTCAAGAAAGGAGAATGTACAGGTAAAAAAGGAAAAGATAATAAGCTTAAATTAGAAATGCTTTGAACTGAAGATGGGATATTCAGGTAAGTAGGTGTTATAGAAAGTTAGAAATGTTTATCTGGATCTCAGAAAAGAGATCAGTAATAGAAATAGAGATTTAGTGTATAGAAGTGGTATATCAAGCCATGAGAGTCAATGAGATTGCCAAAGGAGAGAGTGTAAAGTAGAAAGAGATGAAACATAGTCAAATATACCTTTGTGTTTGACTCAAGTTGTGCAATGGAAGTTGAGAAAAAACCAATGAAAAAAGGAATTAATATTTAGAGAAGAAGAGAGCAAGGAGAGTACGATTATCTCTGAAGCTAAAGAATAAAAAAGAATCTAATTGGAAGGGTTGGTGAACCATATCAAAAGCTAGCCTAAGAGTATAGACTGAAAGAAACCCATTTAATTTGCCATTTAGGAAGTCATAGGTGATGTGAGAGACAATTGCTTCAGTAAAGTAGTTAGAGCAGAAAGATGAGATGTAAGTTTGGAATTGACTAGTTCTTATTTCTTTAGAAAAAAAAAGTCCCTCATAGGTCAGCAAAGTTTTGCCTATAGTTTGACCTTGAAGGTTTGACGAACACTGATTGGCTAGGATTCAGGGATCTTCTAGCTAGTCTTTTTGGAACTCAAGTTTGATCTTTTGAGTATCTTGATGTTAGTACACATTAAATACCTCCAGCTACTTGAGACACAGGTTGTTCTTCTCTGGTTGGCAGACCAGCAACAGACAGCTTTGTATAATTAGCTTAATTATGACATATTCACTAACTTTGGGGGACAGATATTATTTCAGGTTGAACAGTCTGCCAATGCTAATTCTAATATTTATCATGATAATAACACTAGAATAAACAATTATTATCCTAGAAACAAAAAAGTAGGGGGCAAAGCTCAGTAAAGCTTCTAGTAAAGCTAAAAAGGAGGGGAAACTTTTAATACTATCATAAGACTCTTTTAAAATACATAGAATGATTTTGAGCATAATGTATTATTCCTATCTAAGCTTTTCTGGAGTTAGATGAAGTATAATAGATTTTATTACATATCCAAATTTCATTCTATATATAAAACATAAATACATTTACAGTATCTTTTCAATACAGCAAATTGTAGAGTTTTTTAAAGTATTTCATAGAATAAATAAATATATATAATTTATTGAAAAATATATCTTGTCAATATAATTTGTTTTCATATTGCTTAAATTCCCTCCCTGAATCTCTTTTCTCTTCCCTTCATAACATGGAATTTTTTGAAAGAAAGAAAGTATCAGTAAACCATTGAAATCAATCAATATACTGAAAAAAAAATCTGACAACATATGCAATCCACCATCATGTACCTCCTCTCCACCTCTGCAAAATACTAGGGAGATTTGTTTTCTTTTTTCTCTTCTTTGGAGTCATTCTTATTCTTTTAATTTTTCTACATTCATTTGCAAATATTTTGTGGGTTTTCTTTAATAAACATTGTTGTCATTATATCTATTGTTTTCTCAGCTCTACTTTTTACATCAATTCACATAAGTTTTTCCATGCTTCTTTGTATTCATCATAATCATTGTTTCTTACAGTATAGGAATTCTATTACATTTATGTACCATGTAGCTAATTTGTTTAGCTATTCCTCTCAAAGATGAGCATCTACTTTGTTTCCAGGCCTTTGCCACAAGTAAGTTTTATTTCATCCCTCTATTTTCACTTTGTATATATCTGTATTATTAAATGAATCTTTTATCTAGAAAATTACAGATCTGAAAAATCAGTAATTCAATTATTTTTCTTTTTATTGAAGAATTCAATCCATTCATATTTTGGGTTATAAATAAGTTTATGGGTTTTTCCCCCATGACATATTTTTTGGTTTGTATTTTTTCTCCTCTCAAGTCAGCATTTTGTTTATATGGATTGTTTTGCTTACATTTATCTGATCCCTATCTTCTCAATTTATCTCTGTCTCCTACTAATTACCAGCCCAAACTCAAATTCCTTGAGTTTACTTTTATTACTATTCTATTTTTGTTTGTCCCTTTCCAAGTTCAAATAAAAGTACAGTCATATCTTATCTTCCATTTCTGCCCCTCAGTATTTACCCATGTTATCTTTCTCAATTTCATTAATATTAATCCGTATCATCTACTCCCAAGAAATAGTTTTATTCTGCATTCTTTCTTATTCCTTTCCCTTTTTTAAGAATGCAAAATTCAGAAATAGCTGAATAGCAAGAGATACAGACTGAATTTCACATACTTTGTTGTTGTTTAATTGTTTCAATTGCATCCCATATTTCATGATTCCTTTTTATATTTTCTTGGCAAAAATACTGGAATATAGTATTTACTTCTGCAGCTCATTTTACACATGAGAAACTGAGCCAAACAGGATTGAGGGATTTGCCCAGGGTCACATAGCTAGTAAGTAACTGAGGTTGGATTTGAATTAAGTTTTACTTGACTCCAGGCCTACCACCCTATCTGCTGTTCCATCTAACTGTCCTTACATACTTTGGACCTGATCCTATTCTTTCTTTTTTTCCTCTTTTGCTTATTCTTTTTCATATCATGATTTCCTCCAATTAAACTTAGGAAACCCTTTTGAATTTCCTCTTAAATCATGATTTTTCTCTCTTAGATCCCAACCATTTTCTCCCCTGATTAAGGATTGGTACTGAGAAGCATGATCCTCGCTTTGAAGTGTTGCTACTAGGTTTGTATCCCAAAGAGATCTTAAAGAAGGAAAAGGGACCTGTATGTGCAAGAATGTTTGTGGCAGCTCTTTTTGTAATGGCTAGAAACTGGAAACTACATGAATGCTCATCAATTGGAGATTGGCTGAATAAATTGTGGTATATGAATATTATGGAATATTATTGTTCTGTAAGAAATGATCAACAGGATGATTTCAGAAAGGCCTGGAGAGACTTACATGAACTGATGCTGAGTGAAATGAGCAGGACCAGGAGATCATTATATACTTCAACAACAATACTGTATGATGATCAATTCTGATGGGCGTGGCCCTCTCCAACAATGAGATGAACCAAATCAGTTCCAATAGAGCAGTAATGAACTGAACCAGTTACACCCAGCGAAAGAACACTGGGAGATGACTATGAACCACTACATAGAATTTCCAATCCCTCTAATTTTGTCCACCTGCATTTTGGATTTCCTTCACAGGCTAAATGTACACTATTTCAAAATCTGATTCTTTTTGTTCAGCAAAACAACTGTCTGGTCATGTATACACATATTGTATTTAATTTATACTATAACATATTTAACATGTATTGGTCGACCTGCCATGGGGGGGGGGGAAGGGAAGGAGGGGAAAAATTGGAACAAATGGTTTGGCAATTGTCAATGTTGTAAAATTACCCATGGAAATATCTGGTAAATAAAAACTATTAAAATTAAAAAAAAAAAAAGAAAAAAGAAAATCTGATCTGAAGAATACAGTCTCATCTGCTACCTTCATCACAAGTACAGTTTATTAGAAGATATTTTATTCCTTCTTTCCTCAGTAAGGTTATTTTTATGATATTTTAAGTATGTTCTTTTTCTTTGGGCAAGACCAAATTCCCAATTTTCCTTTTGTGATTTCTTCCCAAGTGTTCTAGCCTTACAATCTCACTTCCTCAAAGGCAAAGGAAGAAACCAGATGACTTTCATCTGCCATTCCTTTTGAGTTCTGAGCAGTTTTTTTGTGGGTATCACTTTCCTATCATCTTTGCCTGACTGAGAAGAGTTCCAGGGTGTTATCATATCACTAATACTTATTTACCAATGAAGGAATGATATATTTTGTCTCTAAAGTAATAATTTACTTTTTTCTCTATTGTCTTTCTGGTTTTCTCTCTATATATATTTTTTCTCTTTAGATTCTTTAGCCTATTAATGGTATCTTTCTTTTCTTGACATCACTCAGATGAAGCACAATTTTTTCCCCTAAAGAAACAGAAAAAACATTCCCTGCCCTGCCTAAATTTTTTACATTATCTAGATCTAGCAATGTGAAAGCAAACATTTTATTTCTATCTCAAAGCATTTCATTTTCTTCTGTTTGATTAATTTGCATGTTGATTACCCTGTTCACCTTAGTTTTCTTGGAGGAATGTCTTGAATTCTTCAATTTTGCTCAAAGTCTAGCTTTTTGTTTCTGGTATTATTTTCACATTTGTAAGAGATATTATAATTTTCCTTCTGATTTCCTATAAATAATGAATAATGATGTGAAAGGTTTTCTTTTTCCTATCTGCCTGCAAAGTTTTTTGTTTGATATTGTATAGCCAAGGCTAGATAAGTACAAATAAAGAATCCCATGAAGTCATCACATTATTTTAATTCCTTGCGTGTTTCGAATGGGCTGGAACCAATATTTTGCATAATTATGTCTTTGAATAGTGTGAATTAGAATGCATTTGACTACTTCACAGGACTCATTATTTGTACTAATTGGCACCTAAATATAATCTTAACTTGGACTACTATGCTTCTTGGTGAGTAAAATTTGTTGTGTCCTTCTCTGTCTTCCAATCTCTAGATGACTTTCTCCTTCCTATATTTCTGGGCAAGAAGCATTTTTGGAAAAGGGTTTTGTATCATTTCCCTGAAATATTGTGTTAACTTTTTTTTTCTTCACTTTTTTTCCCCTGAAAGACCTATAATCTTCAAGAATGTGAGTTCATTCTATATAATCAAGGAGGACACAGATATTTCTATTGAATTAATTAAGCAATAGTGCAAACTAGGTGTTAAGGAATTTTCTTACAATCACACTATAAAGTATGTCATTCATTCAAGAGGATTTTTAGGGTTTGACCAGTAGATGAAGGCAGATATATAGTGTCACATTAGACATATCTTGTGACTAGCTCAAAGAATTGTTTACATTCCTGGCCTTAGTATAAAAATGGTAGTCAAGGGAGGGGTGGAGCCAATATAGCATAGAAGACACACAAGTCATTCTAAATTCCTCTCCTACCCTCACTACTAATTACCAAATTTAGCCTCAGAAATAGTGTTTGGTAAAATCCACAAATATTGGGAGTCCAACAAATTACCAACAGACGATAATCTGGAAGATGTCCAGCAAAGGTTTGTCCTGATCTTCCAGGACCAGGTCAGCCCAGGCAGGGAGGCAGAACCAGAGGTTAGCACACTGAGTAGATGGGGGTGGGGGCACTCTTCTAGAGAGGGGACTTTGCAGGGAGGACTCTATCACAGGTTGGCTGCTCTGCTTTGGTTGCAAAGCAGTATATCAGCAGAGAAGTTACAAAAAGGCCAAAGGTAGAGTGTACTCCAAAAAACATCAGAATTTATCAGGATCTGGCTATATCCAGAAGTGACACAGCACAGCCTGCAGCACAGCCATGTACCTCCATTCTCTAGTGCGAGGCTTTTACCTGGGGCAGCCACAAATCTGCATAGCAGGGGGGCTCTGCCTAGGGTAATAGAACTTCCATAACTGGCTGTGCTTCCCAGGGCAGAGACACTTTCAGTGCAGGCTCTTCCCAGAGCACTTTCACAGCTCAGCTGTTCTTTGCAGCCCCTTTGCAGGACAACTACTGTATATATGTCTATCCCTGTTCTGTAGAGGAAGCTGATAAACTCTTTTCCCTCAAGGTAGACCCTAAGGGCTTTTTAAAAAATGAGTAAAAAAGCCAAGCCAATGCTAACCATTAATAGCTGCTATATACAGAAAAAGAACAGGTTTTCAACCCCAAGGAGACTAATAGCAGTCTCCAGACAAAACCCCAAAGGGGGATGTAACCTGGTTCCCACACAAGGCTCTCCTAGAAGAAATTATAAAAAAATATTACAAGCGAGCTAGAATAAAAATTGAGAAATGACGGAGCAGCTCTGCAAGAGAGTACAGAAAAGACATATAATACACTAAAAGAAAAATTTCATAAAGTGGAAAAAGAAAACAACTTCCTCAAATGTGAATTGGAAAAGGTAAAGAACTCCCAAGGAAACAGAATTTGTGAACTGGAAGACATAAAGAACTCCCAGAAAAGTAGGATTTGTGAATTGGAAAAAGAAAATAACTCAGTTAAAAAAAAAAAAAAAGAAAGAAAAAAAAAAAGAAAGAAAGAAAAATGGAAAAAAATTCCATAGAGCAAAACAACTCATTTAAAAACTCAATTGAACATATACAAAAAGAAGTTACAGAAACTAACAAAGAAAATAACTCATTAAAAATCAGAACTGAACAAATAGAAATAAATGATTTGTTGAGACATCAAGAATCAGTCAAGCAAAACCAAAAAAATGAAAAAAATAGAAACAAAACAGTTAAATATCTACTTGGAAAAACAACAGACCTGGAAAATAGATCTAGGAGAGATAATCTGAGGATTACTGGACTTCCTAAAAATTATGAAAATTATGATGAAAAAAACAGCCTAGACACTATTTTATAAGAAATCATCAAAGAGAACTGCCCAGATGTAATAGAATCAGAAGGTAAAATAGGCATTGAAAGAATTCATTGAACACCTTCTGAAAGAGACTCCAAAATAAAAACTCCAAGGAATATTGTGGCCAAATTTCAGAACTATCAGACTAAGGAAAAAAAAAATATTACAAGCAGCCAGAAAAGAACAATTCAAATACTGAGGAGCCAAAATAAGGATCACTCAAGATCTAGCTGCTTCCACATTAAAGGATGGAAGGGCCTGGAACCTAACATTCTGAAAGTCAAAAGAACTTGGAATGCAGCCAAGAATAAATTACCTAGCTAAGCTGAGCTTTTCTTCCAGGGAAGAAGATGGACATTTAATGAAACAGGTAAATTCCATCTGTTTCTAATGAAAAAACCAGAGCTAAATAAAAAATTTAACCTCTAACTATAGGACTCAAGAGAAGCAGAAAAAGGTAAAAACAACTCTTGAAAACTCTATTTCTCTTATGGACAAACATAAAGAATGCATGTATAATTTACTTTTACTGATATAATATAAAAAAAGGGAAATAGAAGTGAAAAGGGGATAGTATCAGAAAAAAAAAGGAAAAGGGGAGATAAAATGAGGGAAACTACATCCCATGAAGAGGCAAAGGAAATCTCATATCTGAGGGAATTTAGGTAGGGAGAGGAACATTGGGTGAATCTTACTCTCATCAGATTTGGCTCAAAGAGAAAATAATTGACATATTTGGTTTACAAAAAAAACTTTTCTCACCTCATTAAAAAGTGGGAGAGGAAAAGGAAAAGAATAATAAGGGAAAGGTATAAGAAAGGAAGGGGCTCAAAGGGCATGGGAGGGATTCTAAAGAGGGAGAGCTGAATGAGGCAAGTAGTGTCCATATGTTTAATACTGGGGAGGGGGGTAAGGGAGGCAAGCAAAAGAAAAGCATAATCTGGGGATAATAAGATGGCAGGAAATACAGAATTACTAATTTTAACTGTAAATGTGAATGGGATGAACTCTCCTATAAAGCAGAGGCAGATAACAGACTGAATCAAAAGTCAAAACCCTACAATATGTTGTTTACAGGAAACACATTTAAAGCAGGGAGATACATATAGAGTAAAGGTAAAAGACTGGAGCAGAATCTACTATGCTTCAGGTGAAGTAAAAAAAAATCCTGATGTCAGATCAAGCAAAAGCAAAAATTGATCTAAATAAAAAAAATAAGTCAACTATATCTTGCTAAAAAGTAGCATAGACAATGAAGAAATATCAATACTAAAACATATATGCACCAAGTAATATAGCATCTAACTTCCTAAAGGAGAAGTTAAGAGAGTTGCAAGAAGAAATGGACAGCAAAACTATAATAGTGGGAGATCTCAACCTTGCACTCTCAGAATTAGATAAATCAAACCACAAAACAAATAAGAAACAAGGAGGTAAATAGAATATTAAAAAAGGTAGATATGATAGATCTTTGGAGAAAACTGAATGGATACAGAAAGGAGTACATTTTCTTCTTAGTAGTTCATGGAACCTATATAAAAATTGACCATATATTAGGACATAAAGACCTCAAAATTAAATGCAGAAAGGCAGAAATAGTAAATTCATTCTTTTCAGTTCATGATGCAATTAAAAACTATATTCAACAAAAAGTTAGGGGTAAGTAGACCAAAAAGTAATTGGAAACTAAATAATCTCATCTTAAAGAATGACTGGGTGAAACAGCAAATCATAGACACAACTAATAATTTCATCCAAGAGAATAACAATGAGACAATATACCAAAATTTGTGGGATGCAGCCAAAGCAGTAATAAGGGGAAACTATATCTTTAGAGGCTTACTTGAATAAAATAGAGAAAGGAAAGATCAATCAACTGGGCTTACAACTTAAAAAAACTAGAAAAAGACCAAATTAAAAACCCCCAATCAAACACTAAACTTGAAATTCTAAAATTAAAAGAAGAAATTGATAAAATTGAAAGTTAAAAAAAAACACAAACTATTGAATTAATAAATAAAACTAAGAGTTGGTTTTATGAAAAAAAAAAAACCCAATAAAATAGATAAATCCTTGGTAAATCTGATTAGAAAAAGGAAAGCAGAAAATCAAATTGTTAGTCTTAAAAATGAAAAGGGAGAACTTGCAACTAATGAAGAGGAAATTAGAGCAATAATTAGGAGTTACTTTGCCCAACTTTATGCCAATAAATTTAGCCTAAGTGAAATGGATGACCATCTTCAAAAATATAGGCTTCTCAGATTAACAGAGAAGGAAGTGAATTGCTTAAATAGTCCCATTGTAGAAAAAGAAATAGAACAAGCTATTAATCAACTCTTTAAGAAAAAATTCCCAGGACCAGATGGATTTACATGTGAATTCTATCAAACATTTAAAGAACAATTAACTCCAGTGTTATATAAACTATTTGAAAAAATAGGGAATGAAGGACTCCTACCAAATTCCTTTTATGACACAGACATGGTACCGATATCTAAACTAGGTAGGTTGAAAACAGAGAAAGAAAATTATAGACCAATCTCCCTAATGAATATTGATGCTAAAATCTTAAATAAAACATTAGCAAAAAGATTACAGAAAATGCACCATGGATAATACACCATGACCAAGTAGGATTTATACCAGGGCTAGTTCAATATTAGGAAAACTATTAGCATAATTGAGTATATTAATAATCAAATTAACAAAAACCATATGATCATTTCAATAAAGGCAGAAAAAGCATTTGTTAAAATCCAACATCCATTTCTATTAAAAACACTTGAGAGTATAGGAATAATGGACCCTTTCCTTAAAATAATCAGTAGCATCTATTTAAAACCATCAGTAAGCGTCATATATAATGATGATAAACTGGAACCATACCCAATAAGATCAGGAGTGAAACAAGGTTAGCCACTATCACCATAACTATTCAATATTGTATTAAAAATGCTAGCTTCAGCAATAAGAGTTGAGAAAGAGATTAAAGGAATTAGAATAGGTAATGAGGAAACCAAATTATCACTCTTTGCTGACGATATGATGGTATACTTAGAGAACCCCAGAGATTCTACTAAAAAGCCAGTAAAAATAATCCACAACTTTAGCAAATTTGCAGGATACAAAATAAATCCACATAAGTCATCAGCATTCTTATATATCACTAACAAAATCCAAAAGTTAGAGTTACAAAGAGAAATTCCATTTAAAATAACTGTCAATAGTATAAAATATTTGGGAATCTATCTGTCAAGAGAAAGTCAGGAACTATATGAGGAAAACTACAAAACACTTTCCACACAAATAAAGTCAGATCTAAACAATTGGAAAAATATTAAGTGCTCTTAGATAGTTGAGCAAATATAATAAAGATTACAATACTACCTAAACTAATCTATTTATTTAGTGCTATACCAATCAGACTCCCCACCAAAATATTTTAATGACCTAGAAAAAATAACAACAAAATTCATCTGAAAGAATAAAAGGTCAAGACTTTCAAGGGAACTAATGAAAAAAAAAAAAATCAAACTATATTATAAAGCAGGAGTTACCAAAATCATTTGGTATTGGCTAAGAAATAGATTGGTTGATCAGTGGAATAGATTAGGTTCAAAGGACAAAATAGTTGATAACTTTAATAATCTAGTGTTTGACAAACCTAAGGACCCCAGCTTTTGGAATTAAAATTCACTGTTTGACAAAAACTCCTGGGAAAATTGGAAATTAGTATGGCAGAAACTAGGCATTAACCCACACTTAACACTGTACACCAAGATAAGGTCAAAATAAATGGGTTCATGATCTAGGCATAAAGAATAATATTATAAATAAATTAGAAGAACATAGGACAGTTTACCTCTCAGACCTGTGGAGAAGGAAGGAATTTGTGACCAAAGGAGAACTAGAGATCATTACTGATCACAAAATAGAAAATGTTGATTATATCAAATTGAAAAACTTTTGTACAAACAAACCAATGTAGACAAGATTAGAAGGGAAGCAATAAACTGGGAAAACATTTTTGCAGTCAAAGATTCTGATAAAGGCCTCATTTCCAAAATATATAGAAAATTGACTCTATAAGAAATCAAGCCATTCTCCAATTGACAAATGGTCAAAAGATATGAACAGACAATTCTCAGACAAAGAAATTGAAACTATTTCAAGCCATGTGAAAAGATGCTCCAAATTATTATTAATCAGAACAATGCAAATTAAGACAACTCTGAGATATCACTAGATTGGCTGGAATGACAGGGAAAGGTAATGCAGAATGTTGGAGGGGATGTGGGAAAACAGGGACACTGATACATTGTTGGTGGAATTGTGATTACATCCAACCATTCTGGAGAGCGATTGGAAATATGCTCAAAAAGTTATCAAATTGTGAATACCCTTTGATTCAGCAGTGTTACTACTGGGCTTATATCCCAAAGAAATCTTAAAGAAGGGAAAGAGATCTGTATGTGTGAGAATATTTGTGGCAGCCCTCTTTGTAGTGGCCAGAAACTGGAAACTGAGTGGATGCCCATCTATTGGAGAATGGCTGAATAAATTGTGGTATATGAATGATTTGGAATATTATTGTTCTGTAAGAAATAACCAGCAGGATGATTTCAGAAAGGCCTGGAGAGACTTATGTGAACTGATGCTGAGTGAAATGAGCAGGACCAGGAGATCATTATATACTTCAACAACAATACTATATGATATTCAATTCTGATGGATGTGGCTCTCTTCAACAATGAGATGAACCAAATCAGTTCCCTTTGTTCAATAATGAATAGAACCAGCTACACCCAGCAAAAGAACTCTGGGAAATGATTGTAAACCACTATATAACATTTCCAATCCCTCTGTTTTTGTCCGCTTGCATTTTTTGTTTCCTTCACAGGTTAATTGTACATTATTTCAAAGTCCAATTCTTCTTGTGCCAGCAAAATAACTATATGGATATGTATACATATATTGTATTTAACATATACTTTAACATATTTAACATGTATTGGTCTATCTGCCATCTAGTGGAGGGGGTAGGGGAATGAGGGGAAAAATTAGAATAAAAAGTTTTACAAGTATGAATGTTGAAAAATTACCCATGCATATATCTTGTAAATAAAAAGGTATAATAATAATAAAAAAAAATAGTAATCAATTTAACAGTGGACCAGTTTATTTGTGGAAGACTTCCAGAATTAGAGATAGACTCAGCTAGAAGCCTTACTACCTATGACATTGACTTTATTTCCCTGAATCTCATTTTTTTTCATCCAAACTAATTCCTGAAGAATTGATTCTCTCTTAAAGCTCTATTCCAGTACCTTATCATGGCATGTAGGAAACCTTGGATTCTTAAAAGGTAGGCCAAATAAAAATGGAATGTCAGACTCTATCAAGCTGGAGAGTCTTGGAAGATAGGTTTAGTAGTGAACACATAAAGAATGGCTTGTATGTAGTGATTAAAAAAAACACACAACCAACCAACATTTTATATAAAATTATAATTCATGGTAACTATCTACTAAGGTACAAGAATTGCAATTTGCATTTATGAAAGGAGTACCTACAACATTAAAACCATAAATCACTAAGGTATTGGATTAAGTAAAATGGAACTTATAAATACCTACCAGTGGTCCTCAAACTTTTTAAATAGGGAGCCAGTTTACTGTCCCTCAGACTGTTGCAGGGCTGGACTATAGTAAAAACAAAAACTCACACTCTATCTCCTCTCCTCAGCCCATTTGCCATAATCCAGAGGGCGGCATAAACATCTTCAGCAGGCCCCACCTGGCCCGCAGGCCGTAGTTTGAGAACCCCTGCCTAATACTAATGTTTTATTCATAGAATTGTTTGAGGACCATATTAGATGATACACAACGAATTCTTGAATCCCATGACATCTATATTATTTGAATATGGACTATCCCTTTTCATTAAACTAGAACTATAATTTACAATATTGTACCTTCAAATTGTGTGAATTTGAATACATATAACTACTTCATAGGACTTGACTATACTTAAGACACTTTATAGTTGCAAAGCATTTATGCAAACATTTCATATACATGCATATAGACAAACATAAGAGACAGCATAATATAGTAGGTAGAGAGAGAGTTGATTTCAAGATAACTGCATAGAGGAGCATTACTTTCTCTTAGGGGTTCCCCTAGGAGATGTAGCTAGTCAAACTCTGGGGACCTGACCTGCTAGGGTGTGTGTATATTAGAAGTGTAAATCCAGAGTCTCACTCCACAGGTATGTATCTGATTTAAAATACTGTTCTGTCACTCCTTAACTGTTCTATTTATTTTAATTATATAATATCCTTCCCTTGTTACATTCTACTTTTGAATTTCATCCAATTAATTTTAGTGATATATATGTTATATTTACTTTCCTCCACTGAAATATTGAGTTCATTTTAATTTTAGTTACTTTTATGTGCTTTGGTAAGAAAACATAGAATTAGAGGATTATAGATCCTTCATTTTTACAGATAAGGAAAGTGAGACCCAGAGAGGTTAGGTAATTTATCTAAGGTCACAGAAATAGTAAGTAGTAGATGTATGATTTGAACTCAGAGATTTCAGCTCCAAATCCAACCTTAGATGAAGCCATAGATATCCTCTAATGTCTTTTAAGTTAATTTTCCCTATTAACTAAAATACTTTCACTTAACTACTCTCACTATATTCACTTTACTTTCTGTAATATTTGGCTAAACATTTTTAGCTGGAAACTTTTTCTCACTATTGTAATTTTAAAATTCTTTTGATTAGATAGATAACTTTCTACTCAACATGTTCTTCCTGGTACTCATGAAATGCATTCCTTTCAGAGAAAAGGACCCACATGTACAAAGAGGTTTGTGGCAGCCCTTTCTGTAGTGGCAAGAAACTGGAAACCGAATGGATGCCCATCAGTTGGAGAGTGGCTGAATAAGTTATGGTATATAAATGTTATGGCATATTATTGTTCTAAAAGAAACGATCTGAAGGATGATTTTAGAAACACCTGAGGAGACTTACATGTACTGATGCTAAGTGAAATGAGCAGAACCAGGAGATCATTGTACACTGCAACAAGATTATTCAGTGATCAATTCTGATGGACATGGCTCTTTCCAGCAATGAGATGATTCAGATGAGTTACAATAATCTTGTGATGAAGAAAGCCATCTATGCCCAGAGAGAGTACTGTGGGAACTAAGTGTGGACCATAACATAGCATTTTCATTCTTTCTGTTGTTTGCTTATATTTTGTTTTCTTTCTCAGTTTTTCTTCCTTCTTGATCTGATTTTTCTTGTGCAGCAAGATAATTGTATAAATATGTATACATATATTGGATTTAATATATATTTTAACATATTTAACATGTATTGGATTACCTGCCATCTGGGGGAGGGAATGGGGGAAAGAGGGGAAAATTTGGAACAAAGGTCAACGTAAGGGTCAATGTTGAAAAATTACCCATGTATATGTTTTGTAAATAAAAAAAAGAGCCAACTCCATCATAGTTGATCATCACAAACACACATACACAAAAGGAACTCCTTTCCTCCCTGATTGTATTATTTCACTACCATATACTAGAAACTAAATCCTGCTCCCTGACACAATCTATATTATAAACTGTTCATTTTCTAAAATGTCCTAAAATTTCCAAAGTCCATGAATTGCAAAAGATCTATAAGTATTTTGGGGGGCTTTAAATAATTTGATAAACTCAGGGAAGGTTTGGTTTGGTTTGTTTTTACCTTGGACAGATATTTTCTAAGTTTTGTTTTGTTTTCCTGATGGTAGCATTCATTTCCACATGAATCAAAACAAATAAGTATGAGGTTTGATAGGTCTTGGCAAGCTCTCCATATAGTTCAGATGCTTGCTACAGGAAAGCAGTACATCTATATGTTGGTTTGTCAGATCTGTATATAGCCACTTCTGTAATCCTCAGAAGGTTGTCATCAACATTCAAGATGCATTTATTCCTCTTAGGGCTAATTAACAGTTTTATTTACACCTGAGTTGTTCTTATTGTTCTCAGGAGCATGGGATACTGTTTCTTTAGAAGGCTGGGATTCAACCTCTATGAAAAGAGCCTGTTTGTCACATAGCTCCAGTGTTCAGTTTCTTCTCTGTCCTTCATCCTCTGTGTTACATTCTTCTATTTATCAGCCTTTTGATGTTGCATTTGATTTCATTGGTACCTTCCAGTCACTTTTCTCTTGGATTACTTCAATGATTATTTCTTTCTACCTCTCTAACAAATCTTCATTATTTCTAATTAGTCAAGGTATAGAGGCATTCTACAAGAACTTTTACCTTCTCAGTTATGGAAATATTTGTGTTTAGTCCACAAGTACAATTGGTGAGTGTCTTTGGCAAGACAAATATAATAAATTTCTACAGGTCTATAAGTTGTCTTGCTTTTATTACTCTTCTCTCTCCCAAGATTGAGAAAAACTAAAGAATTGACCCCGAGGCAAGCAGGGAAAAAGCATTGATAGAAATCAGTCATCCAGAAATCCAAAGTTGTGCTAATCCCCTGAGACTCATTTACTGTAGGGGTCTTGAGCAGTTTCACTTTGCTATGCCCTTTAAGAAATCTTGGGCATGTCCCTGAGGTTAAATTTTCCCTATAAAATCTACATATGGGCCATCCCATGATTGCTGCCTTCCCCTTCCACTTCCCCCATGCCACATAGTATCTCTAATTTCATCATGCTTCCCAACTCTACTTTTCTTCCTTCTGGTTAACTTTTAAAGGGTGCTCAGTTCCTTTCAGGATTTTGCCTGCCAGCTAAGGACATGCCCCAACCTCATGGGATGTTTCCTTTCTATTAGATAATTATGAGTTTCACTGAGGAGCTTGTCTTTCATATATCTCTCAACTCTTTCATATTTACCATTCCTGGTTGTCTATTGTATCCCTTCTTTTTGCCAAAGAGAATGGTCATTGTGAATTCTTCACATGATTGAACCCCAACTTTTGTGCCTACCATCATCTAGTATGTACATAACCCATATCATTTTGGAACCAACCTCCACATCAAACCAATTACATTATATTAACAATTTTACTTCTTTTTTGATTATAGGGAATAGGAAAGAAGAAATACAATTGTTAATAATAGAAATATGAGTCAGTTTAGATTGGAACCACAAAATTACCTTCATGTAGGAAATGGATAAGATCTTTGTGTTGTAAGCCTTAGAAAACAAAGTAATTGATTCCTCAGGGTTCTGTAAACAGAGACAACACTGTCAGTTGGATGATTTTTTTCAATTCTAGCTCAAGGGAGGGTTTCTCTATCTTGGAGATCCAGCTCAATTAGACATTCTGATAGGATTAACTAGAGGCCTCTGGCACCACCAAGATAGTCTGATGTGATTGACTACCAAGGAACTACTCAACTGGAATAAACCTGTTTTGGGGCTGCTAGGTTATCAGGTTAAAACAAGATAAGGACAATCTTACTCCCTAAAATCACCTGACCTTTTGCCCCTAAAATCCAAATATGGAAAACAACTGAGCTGATTCAATCAATAGATTCCTTTTATTATGTGTCCCAAGGCTATGTAAAACCCCAAACTGTGCAGTATATGGATATATCTCTTTTTTTATGGGAATCTTTAGTCATTTGGCAATTGCTCAACCATTCATGTTAATTAAATTTTGTATCTTTTAGTCTTGTGTCCTGATTTATTGACTTCCAATCAAAAGGATGAATGTGGGAGAAATTACTCTCCAACTGGATTTTAGGATCTTTGGGTTGAGAAATTTCCCTACATCATCAAGGCAAAATTGGGATCTAGCACTAAGAAAATAGAAAAGCAAGATACAGAATGGATATTTGTAGTTAGAACCATATAGGCAAGCCAGGATTAGGATATATATGACAAGGGAGAGTCAAGGGAAGAAGCATGAAGTTAAAATTCAAGAAAGAAGACAAAAATCAGGTGAATGAAAATATTTGTAGGCAGACAATCAATTAAAAATAATGAGATGTCAAAGAGTTGAAGAATCTTAACCAAAGTCAAAAGTTTAGGTCATCCTTTAAGACCTGAAAAGATAGTGTTGAAGAGAAAGGGGATAAAATTTGAGTCATTAAGATCAAAGGTAGGCCTTAACTGAAGTAGCTTTTCTCCTTCAGGTACAGAACTTTCCTCTTGTTAAATAGGGAATAAATGCAAAAGGATCCAGCCCAGGGCAACCAATTTGAAATACATGACTGAGGTAAAGATTCAGAGACAGACAATTCCTGACAACTACTATAAAGCAGTTTCTGAGACTGTTTTCTTCTTGTAGGGTTCCAAAAGTTTTGGTCCTCTTTGGGCATCAATGGAAACATTCTAAGGCTTTGAACCTGCTTCCCCATGATAGTACTATTAGTAGCAATTTATATTTGTGTGATACTTAAAGCTGGGTGGAAACTTGATTGAGTGCTATTTGCGTATTTAACTAAAAAATTATACCAACTTTAATCTTTCACTGCTACTAGCTCATTTCTTTTTTATGCCTCTTTCTCTAGACTCACAAAGCAGCCTAGGATGTGGGTACCTAAAAGATGTCTAAAACTGCATAAGTTATTTCTCTGTTTGGTTTATCCCTCCCACTTTCCCAATATTCTTGGGTTTAGGAATATCTCCTCTTACTTTTGGGTAACAAACTTTCTTTATCCCAAACCAAGGACATATAAGCTTAGACTCAAATCACTATTGATAGCATGTATTTTTATAGCAATTTTGAATAGCCTAGAACACAACTATTAAACATAATATGACAAATATGACATACAATGGAGGAGAGTTGAATTTCTTCTTCCTAATCCTTTCTTATCTACTGGTCAGAGGGAGAAACTATCTAATAAGAAAATAGTTGTGCTAAGTGAATGTCTATCAGTTAGAGAATGGCTGAATAAGTTATGGTATATAAATATTATGGAATATTATTGTTCTATAAGGAACAATCAGCAGGATGATTTCAGTGAGGCCTGGAGAGACTTACATGAATAGATGCTAAGTGAAGTGAGTAGAATCAGGAGAACATTGTACACAGCAACAGCAAGATTATATAATGATCAATTCTGATGGACGTGGCTCTTTTCAACTATGAGGTGATTCAGGGTAGTTCCAATGACTTTGTAATAAAGAGAGCCATCTGGTTAAAGAGAGGACTATAGGGACTGAGTGTAGATTACAACACTAAGTGTCTGAAGCCAGATTCAAACTTATGAAGCTGTCTTCCTAACTCTACTTCTAACACTACCTATGTGCCACTTGGCTGCATAATGAAAATAATAATAAAAACAATAAAAAAAATACATACATACATATACACACACACACACACACACACACACACACACACACACACACACACACACACACATATATATATATATGTATATATATATAGTCTATTCTGCATTTTAGGTACAAATATGCCTGAAACATATATGTGTGTGTGTCTGTGTGTCTGTGTCTGTGTGTTTGTGTGTATAAGTATATAATTTTTAGGGTTTGAACTCAGGCCCTCCTGAAGACTGGGGCTCTATCCACTGTCATCTAGTTGCCCCACCTGAAACATTTTTAAAGTTAATTTAATGTTAATCTAATAGACAACTATTTCTGCGTTAGAAAGACCAAAAAAAGTATCATAATCCTTCTTCCCCATATCTTCAGACATGTTCTTACTCTATGTACAGGAATTTTTGAACAAGGAAAATGTTATGATATGTTTTTTAAAAAGTTTGATGTTGACATTTAACTACAAAAATTTAAAAGTAATCCTTTAACTGTAAAAATATTTTCCCAGTTTGTTATTTCCTTTCTAATCTCGTTTGCATTAGTTTTGTTTGTACAAAAGCTTTTTAATTTGATGTAATCAAAATTTTCTATTTTGTGATCAATAAATGATCTCTAGTTCTCCTTTGGTCATAAATTCCTTCCTCCTCCACAAGTCTGAGAGGTAAACTATCCTATGTTCCTCTAATTTATTTATGATTTCATTCTTTATGCCTAAATCATGGACCCATTTTGATCTTATTTTGGTATGTGGTGTTAAGTGTGGGTCCATGCCTAATTTCTGCCATACTAATGAAAATTATTTTTTGGGTGGGACATTTTAGAGAAAAAGACAATTTGTCTAAAATATTAATTACATTTTCCAAGAACAAAACACATGTATTATTTCTTTCATACTATAACCATAGACCATTGGAAGGCCTGTTATGCCATATTGGATTTGTGTGAGCCAGTTTGTCCAGTTTAATAGCACTGTAACAAAGTTAATAGGTAAAGAAAAAATTTCAAACTCTAACAAACAATTTTTTGATGAAGTGTTTTTGTATTCTATTTTCCAGATTTCTTTTAGAAGCATAGCCCAGGCACAGTCATACATATGAGTACTTTCATGAACTTTTATCCCCTAATGTCAATTCTCTCATTCTCTTGAAATTACCCAGGGAAGGAAACGGCATTACTTTGCAGATATTTTGTGTCCATTAATCTGTCTACATGTTCTAAACTCTAAATTCTCTAAATTCACTTTAAACACTGACAATTGATCAATGTTTATATCTTATACTGTCAGTGGAGGCCAAAAGTAATCTGGACAGATAAATTTAAAATTGCTACACTTATGATAGATATATTGAACATTAGGCTTCTTTGTTTTTAAAAATTTTTTTCCTCAATAGTATTTTATTTTTCCAAATACATGTAAAGATAGTTTTCAACATTCATTTTTATAAGACTTTGGCTTCCAAATTTTTCTCTCACCATTCTTCCTTTACCTCCCTTTCCCCAAGACAAGTAAGCAGTCGGATACAGACTAAAGATGTGCAATTATTTTAAACATATTTCCATATTTTTCATGTTGTACAAGAAAAGCAGAGCAAAAGGAGAAAAATCAGGAAAAGAAAAAAGCAAACAAACAAACAAATAAACAAAGGTGAAAATAATATCCTTTGATTCACATTCAGTCTCCATCGTTCTCTCTCTGGGTGTGGATGGAAATCTATTGGAATTGTCTTGAATCACCATATTGCTAAAAAGAGCCAAATCCATCACGATTGATTACCCCATAATCTTGCTGTTATTGTGTATAATGTTCTCTTGGTTTTGCTTACTTCACTCAGCATTAGTTCATGCAAGTCTTTCCAAGGCTTTTCTGAAATGAGCCTGTTCATCATATTTTATAGGGCAATAATATTCCATTACATTCATAAATATAACTTATTCAGCCATTTCCTTAACTGAGGGATATTCACTCAATTTCCAATTTTTTGCCACATTTAAAAAGAGCTGCTGTAAACATTTTTGCACATGTGGGCCCTTTTCTCTCATATGCTAACCATTAGATTTCAAAGAGATAGATATTTACATTTGAGAACAATCTTAGATTAGTTTGGTTAAATAAAAGTTATCTGAGATCTCAATATCTTTCTATTATTAAAAATGTTTTCTTTTGAATGTTTCTATTATTTTATTTCCCTTACCTTAATATTGAAATGTTACATGTTAGCTGATATTTGCTTTATGTTGTTAGAATTATGTGTTTTGCTGTTAGAACTAAGCATTTGTGATTTAATAGTGATGCTGCAATATAACCAATTTGATTGTATGTAGTTAGTTTGGACTCTAGGCATGCAATATCTGAGAATGTGTAGAAATGTTCTCTTGTAAGAATTTAAAGATAGTTCTTTTTATTGGTTTTTGATCAAATAAGAGCAAGAACTATCTTCTTGTAATATATTTTATATTTTGATATATTATTGAAAATATTTGTCATTAAATCTTATTTTTATTTTTGTTCCATAAAATAGTGTTGTTTTTTTTGTAGGTATCATCCATGATTATATTACTTGTTAACAATAATGCTTTTGTTATATTCTTTGCGTTTTATTCCCTTAAGGAAATATTCCTTCTATAACTCTCAAACAGAATCTGCTCTATTATTTGCAATTGAATATACAAGTCTCATCTAATGTCTTTACTACCTTGACAAAAAATATTTTTCTTCCTAGTTGAGTAACATAGTTAGTAACTAATAGCAAGGTCTAATGTAGTTTTTTTTCCCCTTTCCTTTTTTTGGTGTTAATAAAATCATTAAACAATTGTCAAGGGAGAAAAAGTGTCATTTCTTCTTACCCTTTACAATCTTAAACCTTTTATTTTCATTTTAGAAAAATAAAATGAAACTGTCTAGAGACTAAAAAAAAAAAATTAATAGTAGCTCATACTTACATAACACTTTAAGGTTTATAAGACACAACAATCCCGCTAGAAAAAGCAAGTATTATAATACTCATTTTAGATATGAAACAACTGAGGATCAGAGAAATTAGGTTTTGAAGCACATTGTCATTAAGTGCTGGGGATATTGATATTTTCTGACTCTATTCAAATAGGTAGTCCTATTACTACATAGTACTGCCTCTATGTATGTTCTATATGAAAAGAAATAGAGTTTGTTCATATATAAGGGAAGAAATTCCATTGGTGATAGTAGCTTATTCTGATATATTGATGTATCTATGACCTCATTAATGTGGGGAATCCATCCATTGATGCTTAATTGCAACCAATATATGCTTTTTCATAGCATGTGAATCTTGGCCATGTCTTCTTATAAACTTTTGGAAAAAAGGGGGTGTCAATCTCCATGTGATCAAAGGTTTCTAATGATTTCTTACTTGTTAAATGCTCTTTTATTTCTTTTTTAAACAAATTATTTTTATTTAGACAAGTATTTATTATCTCTTGCTTGTGTTATTCTTAAACTTACACAACAGAACAATTAAGAAAAATCTTCACAAAAAATACATGTAGTCCAAGATAACAAATTTCCACATACCATGTCCAATTTTCGTGCCTCCTACTGTTTTTTTTTTCTGTTTTCCCTTCACTTCAGTGATTATTACCCTAATTCCTTATAACTAATTAATTAACACCAATTAACTTGATATTTATTTTGAATGACTAGCAAGAACAAAAGTATAAATATCTCCTCCCAACACCTTCGGGGATGTGCTCTCCTCTTTTCTATCTCATTTCTACATAGCATTGGTCCTACCAAGTTCATGTTCAAATGCAGTGTAACTACGGGAAGGATCCTTATCTCAGCAACTACTGATCTGGATCCTAAATGTCACCCTTTGCTCTTCATGGCATTAATGCTGAACTGGCCACAAGATAAATATGGTTGGGTCTAGGACATCATCCCTCCACCTAAAATGGAAAAGAATAAATTTGGAGGCAGGTGGAGGAAGGAAGTTTGTATTCAGAGGACCCCAGAGTATTAAAAAGAGGCCTCATAAATCACCATTTCTCTCCTTTTTCTTTTAAATTACAGTAAATGTGATTGAAAAAAAGATGAATCAATTCCAAATTGTGAACCAGAGAGTTATCAAAATCAGCATCTGGGATCTAATGGAGCACTATATATGCAATAGCGATTAAATAGATTTTTGTTTTAATGTATTTTGGATAGTTAAATGTGTTGAATTGAGATAGGATATAATCTGATATTTTTTATTAGCATTCTAGATTTCCTTGACTAAGAATGATCTTTCTTTTTCAAATTTTCCTATAGCAATTGTTTTCAATACTCTTTATCTTATATTCTACTTGCTAGTAAGATTGTTATGTGAAAGAACTTGCAGAGCTCTTTTTTAGGGCTTCCATCCATCTTTGGTGTTCACTTTCACCCAATTCTCACCTGTGGCTTGAAGAAGCCATGCATACTAGCTAAATCAGTAAAATCAGCTTAGCAAATAGGCTAAATCATTTTGAGGATAAGCAATAGGTAAACATATAAAGACTTCCCCACTGGGATAGGCAAATGAGAACAAATTGTTCCAATAGGCATGGAGGTGGCTGAAGAAGATGCTGTGGAGTTCTTAAAGAAGAAGGTACTCTGGAGTGCTCTGGAGAGTTCAGAGCTTGTTCAGACATCTAAGACACCAAGTTTATTCACTGCATCTTGGACCATCCCCATTTGTCCTGACTTTTCTCTTTTCACTAGGCTTCAATGACTCTGGAAGAGAAAGTGAGGCTAAGATCTCTGCTTCATCTAAATCCAGTTCTGGCTTCAGTTAAGATATCATCTTTGATGACACTGATTCTTTTTGAAAATGGACACACAACAACAATGTAGGAAACTTTTCCTAAAATTTGGTCTAAGAAATACCACAAATCAAGAGCCAGGGAAGCATAGTGATCTCAGCAGGTTTGTCCATTGGTCTGGTCATATTGTGGCCTAATCATGTTTGGCCACTGGACTGGTCTGTTCTAAGAGATTATAGGGAAGTGAGTGTAGGGAAGTGAGTCAGAGTGGAAAGCTGGGAATTCTTAGTTCATTGGAGGTCAACATGACCCATCTGCTGGCATGGCAAATGGAGTTCTGAGTTCAGCAACTGAATAATGCAAAAGATTTATGGTATGTCCAATTTAAGGACAAAGTTTGCCTCCTGCTTGGCTAGTTTTGATTCCCAGATCAGAATATCCTCCCTTGGATAATAGGGGAACTTTAACACATCAAGATGATTAGTAAAAATCATTAACTGCCTCAATTCCTGTTTTTATACAGATAGTTCTTGATTAGTGTGAACAGTAAATCCTGTAAGCTTTGAGCACAAAATCTATTCCCTTTTTCATCTTTATATTCTCAGTCCCTAGCATAATAGGTGGTATTTTTGTTGGTTAGTCAATTTACCATCTTGTCTAACTAATTGTGACTCCATTTGGAGTTTTCTTGGTAAAGAGACAAATGGCTTGCCATTTCCTTCTCTAGCTCATTTTACAAATGAGGAGACTAAAATAAATAGGGTTAACTAATTTGCCAGGGTCCCATAGCTTGTAAATGTCTGAAGCTGGATTTGAACTCAGGAAGGTGCACTCTTATTCTAGGTCTGGTGCTCTATCTACTGTACCACTTACTTTCCCTAGGTACTTTATATGTTTATTAATTCAATCCATGTACAGTCTCATTAAAATCTATATTGAAAAGAAAGTTATCAAGGTTTCTTTTAAAACACACATATTCATTTTTCATTGAATTTTGAGATGTTGACAGTATCTTATTTGGGGCAGAAGAAAGAACTATTAAAATTAAATATTAAAATTAAAATATTAAAATATACATTTAGCATGACCTTATGAAATGCTTGCACAGGGGTATAATTAAAAAGCATATCATTAAAGCATAATGGTAAAATGCTAATGTGATTAAAAATAATTTTGAGTTTGTTTTTTGGAAGTGCCCACTGCTTGTCATTGAAATCAAAAGATAAATACATGTTACTATCTCTTCATCAATCTCTTAAATTTTGAAGGTTGAATATCCTCTATCAGATGAGGTAGAGATGTATTTTCTTTGTGCCACTATGCTTTGGAGTAAGGCCAAGAGATGCATAGAAATTGTAGGGTTGAGCTTGATGAGCAAGCTTTATTGGTTTTAGAGCCCCTGCAGCCCATTGATTATGGTTTCTGAAGGACAAGCACCTTCAGAAATGAAGTAGAAGATGTATATTCTAATAATGATCTTTCAGAATATGAAAGTGGTATTATATAGGTCATGATAGCTAGCTGTTTTTCATCTGCAGTGAGTCTTATATAAAAGGAAATGCAATTTTAAGAATTTAGTTTGAGAGTTATTAGACTTTAGGATGGACTACTAAGAGAACTTCTTTCTCTCGTGGTCTTTAAAAACAGAATGTACCATTATTTTCTCTGTATACACTTTCCCTTGGTGATTTCATCCACTTCTTTGGCTTTAATTATTACCTCAATATTAGGCTACACCTCTACTACAGTTACTCCCAAATCTCTATCTTCACCTTTCAGGGCTACTCCTATATTCTTAACTGTTGACTACTTCACTTCTCTTTGAAAATCCTGTATTCTTAACTGTTGACTACTTCACTTCTCTTTGAAAATCCTGTTGGCATTTCCAAACCAGCATGTTCCAAATAGAAACTATTTTCTTCCTTAAGCCTGTCCCTTCCTAATTTCACTATCTCCATATTTTTTTCAGCCACAAAGTTTGAAATATTTGGCTTGTCTTTGACTTTTCCCTCTCTTTCACTTTCTACTTCTAAGAATTATCAATCCAATCACCTTATTTCATGAATTTAGGCCTCCTTTTTACACTTACTTTTACTACCTAATTAAATCATTATCATCCTCACCTGGACTGCAAGTGGTACAACTACCTTTCTTTGCTTAAATATCAGAAATACATGTCACATCACTGCCTCCTCTTCACAAATTACTAAAGGCTTCCTTAATTAAGATTTAGTGAAATTTAAAAATCATTTATCCAGCACAGATCCTTGTTTCCTAAGGTAAAATAGAAGTTGAAAGTAATTTATTTTCTCTAATCCTCCTTGGCCTAATTTCTGTTGGATTTTTTTTTGGGGGGGGGTAGGGTTGAGTGTGTGTGTGTAGGGGTGGGGTGGGAGGGAGTGGGGGGGAAATGGCTTGCTGTTGTTGAACTATGTCTGATTCTTCTTGACCCCATTTGAAGTTTTGTTGGTAGAGACATTGGAGTGATTTGCCATTTCCTTCTTCAGATCATTTTACAGATTAAAAAAAAAAACAAAAACCTGAGATAAAAAGGGTTAAGTGACTTGCCTAGGCTAAGTTCCTGAAAGCTAGGGATATAAAGAAAGGCAAAATTCCCCCAAATAAAACAATAACAACAAAAATCCCACCAAAAAAAACTTCAAACACTTAAGAGCTCTCAAGGAGCTCAGAGTCTAATAAGAAGACAACATACAAACAACTGCTGTATGTACAAACAAGATCAAGCAGGATAAATTGGGGATGATTTCAGTGGTAAGGCACTAAGATTAAGAAGGACTAGGAAAGACTTTTTGCATAAGGTGAGACTAGCTGAAATTTGGAAAAAGCCAGGGAAGCTAGGAAGCAGAGAGAAAAGAGGATGATCATTCCATGGATGGGAGATATCCAGAGAAAACATTTGGAGTTAGGAGATGAAGTATAATGTGGGAAAAGTAACAAGGAAATCTGAAACATTGGATAGCAGAGAAAGATGTGTGAATATGTGTGTGTTTGTTGGTGGAGGAGGAGGCGAGAGAAGCATAGTGTTAGAAGACTGGACAAGGAGAAAAAGGACAAGTTAATCCTTTCTCTTCTAAGCAGACCAATGACATCATAGATGATATCTTGGCATGCCCATGGAATTGAATTTAAGTGAGGGCAGAGTTGCCCAAAGTCATCAACTTTTTCTTTCTTCTTTCCTCCCTCCCATCCTCTCTCTCTCTCTCTCTCTTTCTCTCTCTCTCTCTCTCTCTCTCTCTCTCTCTCTCTCTCTCTCTCTCTCTCTCTCTCTCTCTCTCTTTCTTTCTTTCTTTTTTATTATTATAGATTTTTATTTACAAAACATATGTATGGGTAATTTTTCAACACTGACCCTTGCAAAACCTTCTGTATCAACTTTTCTCCTCCTTCTCCCCATCCCCTCCCTTAGATGGCAGGTAATCCAATACATGGTAAATATGTTAAAGTATATGTTAAATCCAATATATGTATACATATTTATACAGTTTATCTTGCTGCATAAGAAAAATCAGATCTAGAAAGAAAGAAAAAAATCTGAGAAGGAAAATAAAAATGTAAGCAAACAATAGCAGAAAGAATGGAAATGCTATATTGTGATCCTCACTTGTTTCCCAGGGTTCTTTCCCTGGATGTAGCTGATTCTCTTCTTTACTGAACAATTGGAACTGGTTTGAATCATCTCAATGCTGAAGAGAGCTACATCAGAGTTGATCATCATATAATCTTGTTGTTGCCATGTATAATGATCTCCTGGTTCTGCTTATTTCACTTAGCATCAATTCATGTAAGTCTCTCTAGGCCTCTCTGAAATCAACCTGCTGGTCATTTCTTACAGAACAATAATATTCCATAGCATTCATATACTATAATTTATTCAGACATTCTCCAGTTGATGGGCATCTATTCAATTTCCAATTTCTAGCCACTACAGAAAGGCCTGCCACAAAAATTTTTGTACATGTGGGTCACTTTCCCTCCTTTAAGATATCTTTGGGATATAAGCCCAGTAGTAATACTGCTGGATCAAAGGGTATGTACAGTTTTTGAGTATAGTTCCAAATTGCTCTCCAGAATGGTTGGATCCATTCACAACTCCACCAACAATGCATCAGTGTCCCTGTTTTCCCACATCCCCTCCAACATTCGTCATTCTTTTCCTATCATCTTAGCCAATCTGAGAGGTGTGGAGTGATATCTCAGAGTTGTCTTAATTTGCATTTCTGTGATTAATAATGATCTGGAGCACCTTTTCATATGGCTAGAAATAGTTTAAATTTCTTCATCTGAAAATTGTCTGTTTATATCCTCTGACCACATATAAATTGGAGAATGGCTTGATTACTTATAAATGAGTCAATTTTCTATATATCTTGGAAATGAGGCCTTTATCAGAACCTTTGAATGTAAAAATGTTTTCCCAGTTTATTGATTCCCTTCTAATCTTGTCTGCATTAGTTTTGTTTGTACAAAAACTTTTAAACAATATAATCAAAATTTTCTATTTTGTGATCAATAATGATATCTAGTTCTTTTTTTGGTCACAAATTCCTTCCTCCTCCACAGGTCGGAGAGGTAAACTATCCTATGTTCTTCTAATTTATTTATAATCCTATTCTTTATTTTTAGATCATGAACCCATTTTGACCTTATCTTGGTGTACAGTGTTAAGTATAGGTTAATGCCTAGTTTCTGTCACACTAGTTTCCAATTTTCCCAGCAGTTTGTGTCAAAGAGTAAATTCTTATTCCCAAAGCAGGGGTCTTTGGGTTTGTCAAACACTAAATTATTAAAGTTATTGACTATTTTGTCCTGTGAACTTAACCTATTCCACTGATCAACTAGTCTATTTCTTAGCCAATACCAAATGGTTTTGGTAACTCCTGCTTTATAATATAGTTTTAGATCTGGTACAGCTAGGCGACCTTCATTTGATTTTTTTTTTTTTTTTCATTACTTCCCTTGAAAGATGAATTTTGTTGTTATTTTTTCTAAGTCATTAAAATTTGGGGGGGGAGTCTGATTGGTATAGCACTAAATAAATAGATTAGTTTAGGTAGTATTATCATCTTTATTATGTTTGCTCAACCTATCCAAGAGCACTTAATATTTTTCAAATTGGTCAGATTTGATTTTATTTGTATGGAAAGTGTTTTGTAGTTTTGCTCATATAGTTCCTGACTTTCCCTTGGCAGATAGATTCCCAAATATTTTATCCTATTGACAGTTATTTTAAATGGAATTTCTCTTTGTTTCTTTTGATGTTAGATTTTGTTAGGGATGTATAAAAATGTTGATGATTTATGTGAATTTATTTTGTATCCTGCAACTTTGCTAAATTGTATGTCATTTCTAAGAGCTTTTTTGTAGATTCTCTGGGATTCTCTAAGTATATGATTATATTATCTACAAAGAGTAATAATTTAATTTCCTCATTGTCTACTCTAATTCCTTTAGTCTCTTTTTCATCTCTTATTGCCGAAGCTAGCATTTCTAATACTCTATTGTATAGTTATAGTGATAGTGGGCAACTTTGTTTCACTCCTGATCTTATTGGGAATGGTTCCAGTTTATGCCTAATATACATGATACTTACTGATGGTTTTTAATAGTTGCTACTATTTTAGGGAAAAGTCCATTTATTCCTCTACTCTCTAGTGTTTTTAATAGGAATGGATGTTGGATTTTATCAAATGCTTTTTCTGCATCTATTGAGATGATCATATAGTCAATTATGCTAATAGTTTTCCTAATATAGAACCAGCCCTGCATTCCTGGTATAAATCCTATTTAGTCATGGTATATTATCCTAGAAATGATCTTCTGTAATCTCTTTGCTAATATTTTATTTAAGATTTTTGCATCAATATCCATTAGGGAGATTGGTCTATAATTTTCTTTCTCTGTTTTCATCCTACCTGGTTTAGGTATCAGTACCATGTCTGTGTCATAAAAGGAATTTGGTAGGACTAATCATTCCCTATTTTTTCAAATAATTTATTTAGTATTGGAGTTAATTATTCCTTAAATGTTTGGTAGAATTCATATGTAAATCCATCTGATCCTGAGAATTTTTTCTTAGAATATTGATTAATAGTTTTTTCTATTTCTTTTTCTAAAATGGGACTTTTAAAGCAATTTTACTCCCTGGTCTATTAATCTGGGCAACCTATGTTTTTGTAGGTATACATCCATTTCACTTAGGCTATCAAATTTATTGGCATAAAGTTGGGCAAAGTAACTCCTAATTATTGCTCTAATTTCCTCTTCATTAGTGGAAAGTTCTCCCTTTTCATTTTTAAGACTAACAATTTGATATTCCTCTTTCCTTTTTCTAATCAAATTTACCAAACATTTATTTATTTCATTGGATTTCTCATAAAACCAACCCTTAGTTTTATTTATTAATTCAAGTTTTTTTTGTATTTTTTTTTTAACTTTAAAATTTATTAATCTCTCCTTTTGTTTTTAGAATTTAAAGTTTGGTAATTAATTGCGGGGAAGGGGGTGGAGATTAATCTTTTTTCCTAGTTTTGTTAGTTGCAAGCCCAATTCATTTATCTTCTCTTTCTCTATTTTATTCAAGTAAGTCTCTAGAGATATAAATTTTCTCCTTATACCACTTTGGCTGCATCTCACAAATTTCAATATGTTGTCTGAGTATTGTCATTCTCTTGGATGAAATTATTAATTGTGTCTATGATTTGCTGTTTCACCCATTCATTCTTTAGGATGAGATTATTTAATTTCCAATTACTTTTTTTTTCTATTTCCCCCTGGCTTTTTATTATTTTTATTGCATCACGATCTGAAAAGAATGAATTTACTATTTCTGCCTTTCTGCATTTGATTTTGAGGTCTTTATGTCCTAATATATGGTCAATTTTTGTATAAGTTCAATGGACTGCCAAGAAGAAAGTATACTTCTTTCTGTCTCCATTTGGTTTTCTCCAAACATCTATCATATCTAACTTTTCTAGTATTTTATTTACCTCTTTAAATAAGAAAGAAGTTAAAGAACTTCTTTCTTATTTATTTTGTAGTTTGATTTATCTAGTTCTGAGAGTGCAAGATTGAGATCTCTCACTATTATAGTTTTGCTGTTTATTTCTTCTTGCAATTCTCTTAACTTCTTTAGGAGTTTAGATGCTATACCACTTGAGGCATATATGTTTAGTATTGATATTGTTTCATTATCTATGGTACCCTTTAGCAAGATCTTCCTTATCTCTTTTAATTAAATCAATTTTTGCTTTTGCTTGATCTGAGATCAGGATGGCTACTCCGGCTTTTTTAACTTCACCAGAAGCATAATAGATTCTGCTCCAGCCTTTTATCATTAGTCTGTATGCTTTAAATGTTTCCTGTAAACAACATATTGTAGGATTCTGGCTTTTAATCCAATCTGCTATCTGCCTCCACTTTATGGGAGAGTTCACCTCATTCACATTTATGGTCAAACTACTAATCCTGTATTTCCTGCCGTCTTATTTTCCCCAGATTATACTTTTGTCTTTCCTTTCCTCCTTACCCCCCTCCCAAGTATTTAATTTCGGGGCACCACTTGCCTCAAGCAGTCCTCTCCCTTTAGAATCCCTCCCCCTTAGAGTCCCTCTCCCTTTCTTATACCTTTCCCTTAATATTTGTTTTCTCTTCTTTTAAGCCTACCCTTTCCCTTTTCACTTTTTCCCCTTTCACTTTTCAATGAAGTGAGAGAAGTTTTATCTTTTAATATCATAATAAATCAGACCTCTTTGGTATGAAGGAGCACCAAAAATTTTCTAGATCACATGACTGCCATATCCCTAATATCTATGATTGGAAGGGATAACTGCATATATATATGCATATGCATATAGACATGTATATAACATAACACATAGACCTGTACACATATATCTAAAATGCATTCATGTTTCTTTATCTGTAAAATGAGGATAATAAAAGCATTTATTTTCCAGGGTTGTTGTGAGGAGAAAATGAGTTAATGTAAAAGTACTTTGCAAATCTTAAAATGCAATATAAATGATTGCTATTATATATCATTTATAAAGCACAATGTGCTAAGCATTGTACTAAGCACTAGGGCACAAATCCAAGGAAACAAGAGAATTTCTGCCCTCAAGAAGCATGGTTTAGCACTGGTACCAGGCAAGTGAAATAGAGGCCTAGTTCAAAGATAAACATATTTCCATTTCAAGATCCTGTTGTTTTCTGTGATGATATCAGAAAATTAATTTGGAAAGAAGCTTAAATCTTATTCTGCTGACCTCCACCTCTACCTTTATTGAGACTATAATTCCATCAATTCTTTTTGGTAACAACAATAACTACAGGGATGAAATAATGGTTTTTCTCTAGTTTTTACATCTTTTAAGCCCACCCCATCTCAAGCTTTCAAGATGAAGTTATCAGAAAAACTTTTGAATCTGTGTTAAGTGAATTTCACATTAAACTTTAAAATTATAGGTTAAAGATGTCATAATAGTTATTTTAAAAGTGGTATCCTCACTCTCCCCACCTTTTGGGGGGGTGTTTTCCAGCTGTTTCCACTGAGGAAACTTTGTCCTGTACTTATGGTAGAATTTCATACTTCAATGGATAGCCAACTAAATTAAAAATTAATAGTAATTCACTATATCCACATATGCACAGTCAAGATGCTTACTTATAAAAACTGACTTATGTCAAAGGACCTTCTATTTAGTCATAAATATTGAGCACATTATTGAACTGGACAAAGATAATAATTGCATTCCTGTTCTTATTTGTGCTTGAGTTAGAAATGCCAAAGCACACTGCCATAAATATTGAGCCCTTCAGGGATTCTATCTCTGATGGAAGCACTGAGGGGTGGTTTTGGGGAGATTTGAGTAGTTGGTTTTCCAAGACTTAGACTTTAAAATTGAGATCTTTAAATCATTTTTAGTAAAACAAATAAACAAACAAAACCCCAACAACTTTATTATATATATATTTTTAATTTTTTACTCCCTCTTAGAATGAGTTCCATATACTTGCTACTTATTTAAAAGAAATACTTATATCTTAAAATTGCCTTTTTCATAATTCTTAGAATATTACTTCCTTTTCATATTCTTGCCTATGGTAAATATATCTGTACTCATCATATCTATTCCATTCATAAATTCCTCAGACATCAATAACAATTATACTCAGCTTTTGTCTTTTCTGACAGAATTTCCCCTTTTTAATGTTTTCCTTCCTCATATGGCAATATCCTTCTGGTTCCCCAAAATCCATAGTCATCTTAAATGCCTTTCTCTGTACTCTGTCAGGCCTTATTACGTTCAGGAGGGAGGCTTCTTGGAACTCCTAGGAGTAAGAGGGGAAAATTATGCATTAGTGTACTCCAACAGTTAGAAATTGAGGAGTTAGTGCTCCTGAAGTGCACCTGAAATCAGGGTAGTCAGATGAGTCAGTCCATCCTCAGGATATCTGCCAACATAATATAAGGCCAACTTAAAAGGAAATAACATGGGGAATTTAGAATCATAATATTCTTGGCATGTCTGAACTCATGAAATCTGAATCCTTAAGTTCAAAGCTACTGAGAGCCTTGAATGATTCTTTGTCCTTAATGCTTACACTTTGTTCTTTGTATGAGAGTATGATGAGGAAATGGAGCTTATTTTAAACATCCTCTTCCCAATGGTAATGGGACTCTAGGGAAAGGTTTAAGGCTTGTGTGCTTTCTTTCTCCTTATCCCTTCAGGGACTATTCCTGCTTAAATGATACAGAAGCACTTGCTTCAGCTTGGATTCAATTGTCTTATGACCACCTTGTAATTTTCCACCTTGACCACCTGGGTATAGCAAAATAAAAAGGAAAAACAATGATTTGCAGATGTCTACAGGATTCTCCTAGTAGAAAATTCCTCCAATTCATGATGAATAGACTTTAGAAGGGAGAAATCGAGTAGGATAAGGAGAGTATAAGTTAACAGACTTCAAAAAGTCATACCTTTAATATTGGAAAGCACATTAGAATGGGGTTTCTCAACTTTTTTTTTTTTTTTTTTTTTTTTTTTTTGTCATGGATCCCTTTCTCAATTTGGTGAAGCCTATCACCCTCTTCTCAGAATGTTTTTAAATGCATGAAATACTCAAAGCAATCGAAATCTATTGAAATACTGAGAAAAAAAGTTCACAGATTAAAAAATTTTTCCTGAGAGATTGTATTGTCCAATTCCCACACATAGTATGGCTAGGAGCTTAGAATGCTAGACTTGGAATCAGAAAGACCTGTGTTAGAATCTAGCCACAGATGTTTGTTAGCTATGTGATTCTGAGCAAGTCACTGGAACTCTGCCTCCGTTTCCTCATCTGTAAAATGGGGTAATGATAGTCCTTGATAATATCACTCAGGATTGTTATGAGGACAAAATGAGATAATAAAAATGATTAGTTGGAAATCTTGACATGCTATATAAATCATAAAGATTGTTGTTGATTGATTGGTTGGTTGAGATTAAGTGACTTACTCAAATTTTTACAGGTAGTTAGTAAGCAGAGTAAAAGTTGTATTCATTTCCCCAATTCTGATTTCCATTGTGCACATACTGTTCATTCAGTTCTTATGCTTTTGCTTACATGAACATCTCTTGTCACAGGACCTACTTTTTAATATTGGCCAACTTCTGACTGCTAGTTGTAGGTGTTCAAAAAATTATATAACCTCAAGTGAATTAGTTAATAAATGTCAGACTGAACAACAATTTGAGGTTGTTAGGAGGAATAAAATAACTTTGCATTTTATAAACAAAGTGCCAAAATCTAGAATTCTAAGCTTCTACATAAAAGCTGATTTACCTAATGTCAGCTCCATAACTCAGTTTAAAATTCAAAAGCATCTGTTATCAGACCACTTAGCTGTGGCTTCTTGATGGAAATAAAGTGCTACCTTCAGGGAGTCCACCACAAAATGTTCAGGAAAAAAAAAGAAAAGAAAAATTCAATACCTATTTGTCAGTAAAGACATGTGAAGTTTGATGAGTCTGTTGGGACTGAACCACTAGACAGAGGTTTTAAAATAGAATTAAGTGGAATATAGATGTTGAAAGTCTCAAGAGTCCTTGAAAGAATGAAATATGAAAGATGGTGCCAGTGTCAGTGTAAGATCTGGTTACACTTAAGCTCTTGTCTATGAGCCAGATTTTTAAAACTTGGCCTGAGTTCATAGTAATTCTGCAGTTGGAAGTGTAGTTATGAAATGTCTTGTGCTTATGCTCCAGTGAAAGAGCGACTCTCTTTAACAATGGAGTTGTGGGTTGAGCTCCAAGCCCTATAACAGGAAAAGTCATTTTTCTGTGTGGCTCCCATTGTACCTTTACTCTAAAAACAAAAGGACACCAGGCAATATAAAAACAGGGTTACCACTGGTGTTTATGAGAAATACTATTAAATCTGGCAAATATATTCTTTAATTGAATTTTTATAAAAAACATAGAATTAAGCAGGAGTAAGACAGGGATGCAATAGAAACCACCTGTTCCTTGAGGTTGTCTTAAAAAACAAAACTCAACAAAAACAAAACACAACACAGTTACATGTTTCTCCACCTCTCCATTCAGATTTCATTTCTTATGATCATGAAGAAAGGAACTATATATATGGAAGACACCAAATGCCATGGTCACATTGTTGTAATGGGAGGACCAATACTCCTCCATTCATTTTCCTTTCCTTGTTCTCTTTTTTAGTTCTTCCAAACTTCTGCCATATGTGAAGGACCTTATCTTCCCTTAGTTTCCTCTTTTTAATCCTGGAAGAACTATCTACAAATCACAGGGCCTTTGTAGCCAGCCAATGCCTTGCAATTAGTGATGCTTGGAGTTAGAAAAACCTGAATTCAAATTCAGCCTCATTATCTTGGGAAGGAAAGGAAAGGAAATGGCAAACCAACCTAGTATCTTTGCCAAAAAAACTCCTATTGAGGTCATGAAGAGTTGGAAACAACCAAACAACAACTATAATACCTAGTTAGAGGTTGTTATATTAGAAAATTGCTTTTCCATAGGACAGATTACTTACAGGTACTTATGAGTGGAATGCCATACAAAGAGAAGCAGGAAATAGTGGTAGTCTTTTGCAAAATATGAGCATTTTCTGTTGTCTAGAAGAAAGGCATTTGAGGACAAACAACCTCTTAGCAATACTTAGAATTTCTCCTTTGAGCATCAATCATCTAACAGCCAAATACTTTGACAAGTATACTATTTTGGAATTAAATTATATTTCTATGATAAATATACAAAGAAACATGCAGATTAAGGAATAAATGAATTTAATTCTGTACTTTTATATATCAAAAGATTCAAACTCTACTTTTATAAAATTTGAATGTGTGTTTATGATTCTCTCCACTAAAGTTCTTTGAAGCTTACTTGTAATATGGAGGGAACCCTGTTTCAGAAGATTATGCCAGTCCTACCAAACTAGTGAAGCTTCAAGTACAGGATTGGCAACATATGATCATATATCTCTTGCTGGAAGATCTGTGTAGCTAACTTCAAAGAGACTCATTTCCAGAAGGTGGGTTACCAGGTGATTAAGCAACAACAATTATATATTACTATTATTCTTGTTATCTGCAACTAAGGCATGGGGGAGTTGAGAGAAGTTTAGATCTGCACAAAGAAAAAGTGTCTGTTAAGAGAGGATTCATGCTGATGAAATGATGCATTCTTTAAATACTTTATGTCAATCATTTTTAGTATGTTTTGCCTTTTAAAATACATCACACAATAACAAGATTATGTGATGATCAAATCTGATGAACATGGCTCAACAGTGAGGTGATTCAGAACAGTTTCAATGGCCTTGTGATTTAGAGAGCCAGAGAGAACTGTGGGGACTGAGTGTGAATCACAACATAGTGTTTTCACTTTTTTTTTGTTGTTGTTTGCTTGCTTTTTTTTTTCTGCCTCATTTTTTCCCCTTTTTGATCTGATTTTTCTTATGCAGCACAATAATGTATGTATATACATTATATGGGAATTGTGGAAATATGTATAGAAGAATTGCACATGTTTAACATGTTATATTGGATTTACTTGCCATCTAAAGGAGGGGGTTTGGGGAAGAGGGAGAAAAAAATTTGGGACAAAAGGTTTTGCAAGGGCAAATATTGAAAACTATCTAGTATGTATTTCAAAAATAAAAAACTTTTAAAAATTAAAAAAATAAATCACATGAAAGACCCTGAAAGGCAAAAACAAGGCAATTAAAGTTTTTGCATCCCCTCTTCTTCCCTCCTTCTATCCAACCTTGAACATCTATCTACCTTAAACATCTAGAATCTTAAGAGTTGGGAGGTATTTTAGAAGCCTTCTAGACCAACTGCCTCATTTTATAGAGGAGGAAATTGAGGACCAAAGAGATTACATTACAAGTTCACAGTCATATAGGCAGTAAAGAAAAGGGTTGGGCTTTGAACCTATGTGCTCTGACTCTTAAATTCAACACATTTTCCACTATGCTGTATTATCTCTCCATAGAAGAGAATATTAATAAATATTCATTGGAGTGAATTGAATATACAGTTAATAAATCCTTACCTTTTTTGTCAGACTTCTTAAAGTAGAAATATCACTTGCTTAAAGTAAAAGACCAATTTTAAGGCAGTCCTTTGTCACAGTAAAATGGCTCATACTAGCAACTTTAAAGTATTAAGAAACTTAACACAGTTTAAAAGTGGGTAACACAGTTTGAGTCCACACATTAAATAAGCAATTTACAAACTATGCAGTAAGGGTGACACAGAATCTTGGTCACATCTTTCTTGAGGCAGCAATAGTTACATTGCATGTAGTTATTTCAAATGTCTACAGAACTATATAATACTACTTTCTCCCTGACATGGAGAGAAGAGGAAAAGGAACATCTATTTATATAGTAGCTACTATGTGCCAAGCAATGTACTAAGCAATTTACAAATCTTGGATCTTCAATGGTGCTATCTCATTTCTGATTCATTCCAACTCATAATAAACGTCAAGTGATACAAAAGAATATGGGACAATTAAGTTTTAGAATAGAGATTGTTAATAATTTTTTTTGGTAATTAATTCATTGGGTAGTCTGATAAAGTTTCTGGATACCTTTAAAAATGATGTTTTTAAATCCATAAGATAAAAAACATAGAATTACCAAAGAAATCAGATATGTTGAAATATTTTTTAAAACATTAAAAAGGTATGACATATAAGGTTCTCTTGGACTATAGTCAAAGGCTTTTGGGGGTATATGGACCCTAGATTAAGAACCACTGTGCTATAGTGAAGCTACTCTCTCAGTCAGTGAGCATTTAAGTGTCTATTATGTTATTATGTTCCAGACAGTGGACTAGTCAGATATAAGTTCATAAATTTTACATTCCCTCCCTTGATAAGGAGCTTAATAATTCCCCCTATTTCCTAGGAAAGATAACATGTACATATTTCAATATATACAAAGTTTAAAAACTTGAACACAAGATAATTTTTGGTGGAATACATTAGTAACTGGAAGATCAATAGAGGACTTTTGTAGGAGGAGCTGAGCTTTGAGAGAAATTGGATTCTAAGAAGCAGAGGTGAGAGAGCCAGATGCATTCTAGGCATGGAAGATGATGTACAGGTAAAGAAATGGGAGGTGGAGTATCATGGGTAAGGAACACAAAAAAGTGAATTTTCCTGGGCTATTGAATGCAGAATTAAGAATAATGCATAAGGCAGGCAAGGTAGGCTGAAACCAGCTTGTGAAGAATTTTGAAGTATTGAAGAGAGAAGTTTGTCTCTGATCTTGGAGGAAATATGGAGCCACTGGTATTTATTGAGCAGGGAAGTGAAATGGTCAGATTTGTATTTTAAGGATGTATATTTCACATCTTTGTGAAGGATGGCTCAGAGAGAGAACAGTTTCACAAAGGACAGAATATCAGCCTTGGAGCCAAGAAAACAAGATCTGACTTCAAATTCAGCCTTAGATACTAGCTCTGTGAGCCTGGACAAGTCTTTTAACCTCTATTTGCCTAAGTGTTCTGAGGGATAATAAGTACTATTATTATAATATATAACATGATATGTATAACTATAATACATATAATACATACATATAAGTATAATATATAACATAATGTATACAATTACAATACATAAAATATATAATGTATATATAATATAATCATAATATATAATATAATAATAGCATCTACCTCCCAGGGTTGTTGTAAGGATCAAGTGAGATAATAATTGTAAAGTATTTAGTGCAATGCCATAGTAAGCACTCTATAGATGTTAGCTATTATTATTACTTAAGTTACAGTATTGTGACTCAGATGAACCAGGAATATAGTACAGTTTCTAATTGTTTGCTTCTTGATTAGCTAGGTAGTCTGGGTAGTCTGATAGAGTTTCTGGATATCTTTAAAGAATAATGTTTTTAAATGCTTAACATAAAAAAGTATAGCCAAAATACTTTCAAATATTACCAAACGGAAGGTCTACACAGCCATTGTGCTGACCTCATTGTTGTATGCCTGTGAAACCTGGACAGTATATCAGAGTCATGTCAGGAAATAAAATTGCTTCCATTTGAATTGTCTTGGGAAGATTTTGAAAGTCACCTGTCAGAATAGGATACTAGAAATGTAAGTCTTTTCTCAATAAATTGCCAAGCCTTCCAACTCTATCACAGAGAGTGCAACTCAGTTGAGCTAGTCACATTGTTTGAATGCCAAATGTACACTTACTAAAAGAGTATTCTTTTAAGGAAAACTCACACACTAGGCACCCATGAAGTGATCAGAAAAAGTGATACAATGACATTCTCAAGGTTTCCCTTAAAAACTTTAGAACTGATTGTATAACATGAGAGACACTGGCACAGTTCTGTCCAGCAAGCTACATCAGAGAAGGTGCTGTGCTCTATGAAGAAAGCAGAATTGAATTGTGCTAGGTATAGGACCTGCTGAGAGGGAGTATAGAGGCCATCTTGACCTTTGGTGCATAATAAGTTTTCTGCCATGTTATAGAAACACCTTGTTGAGCAAGGAGCAATGATTCCTGACCACGGGAACAAGGCTAGTCTAAAGGTCACAGTGGTTGCTCATAAGAATGGATGCCTTACCAGGGCCTCTCACCTGTGAGTGGGTTGCTAGATTGCTGGATTGCTTTCCTCTCATTGGCAGGTACCATACATATGCAGAGCCCATGAGCTGCTTCTCTGAATGGTGATTGGGGATTGCCAACTCTTCATGCACTGATCACGCTTGCAAAAATGTATATCAACTAGGCTGTATGGCATAATAAACTGAAGGTCTTTTCACACTCTATGAGTCTCCTGCCTGCATTCATCTCGCCTCTGAGATCTCGCCTTTGAGCTCTTAAGACTGTAGCAACAGAATTAGTTTAGGAGAACACAAGATATGCAAACTTAGAGTCTACCCTAAATGTTCATAGGGACTATTTGTGTCTGACCTGTGGCAAAGCATTCTGAGCTCATATTTGTCTGATCAATCTCAGTTGGACACACTGTAACTTGACTTTAATATAGTGGTATTGTTTCAGTCCTCTTTGAGAACAGGACAAAAGCCTACCAAAAGTACATTCACCCGTGGAGGGGTGGTCTGAATCATCACTACCCTGAGTAGGTAAGTTATATTATTTCCCTTCACATACTCTAAGTTCCAGCCATATTGGTCTAGTTTCCTTGAGGAAATACACACTTTCTTTTCCACTTATTACGTGGAAAAGGCATTCTTTGCATGCCTTGTGTCCTCTCTTTTCTTTTTACCTAATTTTTGTTGTTAATTATCACTAATTTATCCTGTAATATATAATTTTTTTTTTCCTGAGGCAATTGGGGTCAAATGACTTGCTCAGGGTGACACAACTAGGAAATGTGAAGTGTCTGAGATCAGATTTGAACTCAGATCCTCCAAACTTCAGGACTGGTGCTCTATCCATTGTACCCCTAACTGCCCCCACAACATATTCTTTTTGAACATTAGAATATGAATTCTTTAAAGGCAGCATTTTGTCTCTCTTTGTATCCTCAGTACTTAGCACACTGCCTGACACATACTAATGCTCAATAAATGCTTACTGACTTGACCCAGTTTGAATTCCTACCCATCCTTTAAAGCCCAATTCAAATATTCCTTTCTCTAAAAAGTTTCCTTGTCTCCCTATTGATAATGATATTACTTCTGAAATTTATCATGCATTATTTTATATTAATGTAACTACTTAGGAACATATTTTGTTTCCTTATTAGACTAAGTTTACTAGAACATATTTTATTCCTTTACTTCCTACAAGGGTAAGAACTGTATTCCCGTCCCCGCCCCCAGACTTTATATTAGTACCAAACAGTGCTCTGAACTATTTTAAAGTTAGTAAATATTTGTTAAATTAAATTATTGAAGCAGAGGTAGATTATGGTTCAAAGTTCTGTTAGTCAGAATTACCCTAAATATACTTTTCCTACTGCTTTACTTTTTTTTTTTTTTTTGGTAGTGATTTTTTTAAACCTTAAATGCTTCTTACCAACCCCTTATCTCTCCATGATTAATAAAAACTTACCAGTCTTTCCAGGCTTAGGTTAAATTTAATTTAAATTAAATACTCCATAAGAGTATTATTCCTTGAATTTCTCAGTTGGAAGTTCTCTTTCCTTCCACCAAATTCTCATAGCACTTTATTTGTATCTCTATTATAGAACTGTATAATTTCTAATTTATCCTGTTGTTATTTATGAACACAATTGATTTCTTCTATTGTAAGCTTTTTGAGGGCATGCTCTATATCTAATTCCTTTCTATATCTTCTTTCAGTTACTGAGGCAGCCAGATAGCCCAGTGGCTACAGAAATGGTCCTGGAGCAGGAAGAATTTTTGAATCTAGCCTCAGATACTTAGTAGCTATGTGACCCTGGGCAAGTCACTTAACCTGTTTGTTTTAACTACTGGAAGTAGCAAACCTCTCTAGTATTTTTGACAAGAAAACCCTATGGACAATATGGTAAACAGTATTATAAAGAATCAGATACAACTAGATGACTGGGCAATAATATTTCTCTCCAAACCTAGCATAGTGTTTTGCACATAGTAGGCATACAATAAATGATTGCTAAAGGAATGAATTAACATTTTTACCTTAACTTTGCATTAACTGGGGGTTTTGTAGTAGGAACTACAATAACAGCAACACTGTAATTTTCTTATTATTTGCTGAGTGTTTCAATTGCTACTTCTACACTCCTGACATTTGTAATGAACAATAATAAGAAGTTATGTCACTACTATAAATAAAAAGTAACATAAAATGTTATTAGTCACTGAAAATTGGAAACACCAGTTTGAGTTGCTATAAATGTTGGTTTTAAAGCAAAATTAATGGCCAAAAGGAATTTTCAGAAGTATACCTGTGATGGCTTTGGTTTTTACTTTTTACTGAAGGAGCTAAATTGAGGGCATTATTTAAAAAACCTAATATGGATTATTTAAAGAAAATGGAAAGTTAAAAGCTCAAATAAAAGCTCCAACTAACTGACAGAGTTTTTTAAATGCCATGAGAGAACAATTCCAGAACAGTAGAAAATTTCTGGGAAACTTGAAGGAGGGAAACGAAACAATGCTTTATATATATACTATTTAGAATACTGTTTTACATAACTTTTAGAAGCTGTAATTTTTTTGGGGGGAGGGGAAAGGAGCATATCTTTAGTATCATTAATAAATACCTCAGACTATTTTATGCTGATATTATTCACATCTTCCAAGGATATAAAGTTGTTTTAAAAGTATCTTAGTAGGATGATTCCCATCTAAGAAGTACCTAAATCTTTCTTGCAAAGCCAGGCTTATTCTCAGTTTGAGCAGATAGTCTCCTATGTGGTATTATTTGAGAGATCTGGGAAAGCTGCCTGAAAAAAATTGTCTCTAACCATCTGCCATACTACTTATAATTCTACTGTTAGAGATTCATTCCTTGTTTTTTACATTTCTTATTATACAGGTGGAGTTAATTGATTTATCTAACCAAGTCACTTTATCCCACTCAGAATAAAAAGATGCCCTGATTATCTAAGCAACAAAAGAACAATCCATCTCTAACAATACAGATTTTGGCTTCACTCTAAAGAGTGAGTCATTTCAGATACTGGTATAAAACCAATAAAATTCTTGATTAGGAACTATTGGGAAGAAAAGAAAGGACTTAGCATTGGCTGGACCTAGATTTTTTTCTCTCCCTCCGTGTCCAGGGGAGGAACTTTTAAGCTTTGAAAAGTTAATAGAATTTTGTAGTTTCCATCTTCTCACAGGTATCCTGGTGTTATTCCTTGATTGGCTGACAGCTGTCTTATAAGCAATCAAGGATAAACTGGATATAAGAAGCCCATCAAAGAAACTACAAGACTAAGAGTGAATTTCTTGAGTGGTTCCATAGAAAAAAAGATCTCTGCCACATGTGATCTCTAATCTTATCCCCTGTTCTCCTGTACTTTGTTTATACTGGTGGGACAGTATGTCATAGATTTTTTGGGGGGAGTTTTGTACCAAATCTTCTTATCATACCACCTTAGTAAATACCACTTCCTAAAATCTATATAAATTTGACTGACTAAATGCTCAGTGATCAGACCTATAATAATATACCAGAATATGATTTTGCTCCAATAGCATTTGACAAACATATCCCTGAGCTTTTGGAGTAACCCTAGAGCCTTGAAGGGACACAGTAACCAGTGTGAATGAAGGTTGGGATAAACCCTTCAAAGAAAGTGTTACACTCTTTAAAAATGTAAATATCCCACCCAACAGTTGAAACATTAAATTGTTGTCAGTTATTCACATAGAAACTTAGATCATAGATTTAGAGTTTGAAAGCACTTTGATCTTGTCTACTCATAACTACATTTTATAGATAAGGAAACAGAAATCCAAAGAGCTAAAGTCCTTTGGCAAGATCATATGAAGTAAAAGACAGAATCAGTACTTCATCACTCTCCTTTGATATTAAATCCAGGTTTCTTCCTATTATACTTATATGTTATTTCCTTCCATAAATAATAACACCTCATATTTTCTCCTTAAGTTTATATAGAAGTATCTGGTTGTTTTATAAAAATTTAATAGTATGTAAACAATTTTAATTTACTTTATCCTTATTATTCATTTGCAATCTGTTTACTCTTTATAGTCTAGAGCTGAAAGACACCTTCCTGATCTTCCTATTCCAAAAAATTTTTTAGTATATAGATAAGCGACTCATCTGCTATGCTATAGAAGTTTCTCTTCATTTCTATTAAGTGCATGCTAAACTTCTAAGGTCAAGCACAAGTTGTGACTCCTTTCTTTTCCACCTCTTCAACCAAATACAATGTTCAAAGAACCCAGAATATGTATTTGGGAATAGAGACAATTGATAATAACTCAGTTCTTCACCAATTAAAAGAAAATCTAAAGTGAGATTGGAAAGTGGGGAGACAGAAAACAATATCAAAAGACAGCTTCCTAAGAAGTCTAGAAAACAGGTCATAATGTATACTTTCTGCCCTGATCACATGAGAAAGCTTACCAATTAGTGAAGCTGAAGATTAGCCTCAAGGGTGTAATAGTCATGTTGGAAGCAGTCATAGTCTGACATCTTTTCCTCTTCATCACAGAATTTAATCAATTATGTTATATCTCTTAATAAATCTTTAGGATATGTGAGATTTATGTGCAGGTCATCTTTTTGTTTCCTATGTTGGAAAACTTACCACATAATCACCTGTTCAGAGAGCATTTGCTTCTAAATGGAGGGGAATGGACAATAGAGATTGATCATTTCTCTAGTATTTGAAAAAGCCACTATAATTCTCTTCTATCCCTAGATACTTCATCATATATCTCATTCTGTACTGTACTATAGCAGTCTCTATTGTCTCTCTTGAAAGATCCATTTTCTCACACATATCATCTTCAATCTAATGGGAAAATGTACATGTACTCTGAATAAAGTGTAAACTGAAATGTTATCTTAGGAGCAACATCTCCCATCATCAAGAAGACTAGGTTATTCTATAGTCCACTGAAGAAGTATGTCATTAAATATAGTTCACTTGTGTTTCCTTTTACCATGATTCCATTTTTTTTTCTTTACACTTATTCCATTCACTATGTTCCTTCTTGTTAGTGAGTAATGTTGCCCAGACCAATTTTCAACACCTTTTATGAGAAGCTAAGAAGGTGAAAAATTGGCCATTTCCACTAACTTGGTGTGCTTCTAAAGGGGATTATATTATGTTGCCTTCCCTAAATCCAAGTATAGCTAAATCTTCCTCCTAGTTGGTAGATATAGTCATTTGGTAATTTCCAAAGCATAATGATAAGAATTACTTTTACTACTATGCAGCTATTTTATATTCTTTTTATTTTTTATTTTTTTTATTTTTTTAATTTTTTATTTTATTTTATAATTATAACATTTTTTGACAGTACATATGCATGAGTAATTTTTTACAACATTATCCCTTGCACTTACTTCTATTCAGATTTTTTCCCTTCCTCCCCCAACCCCCTCCCCCAGATGGCAAGCAGTCTTATACATGTTAAATATATTACAGTATAATTTAGATACAATATATGTGTGTAGAACCGAATTTTTTGTTGCACAGGAAGAATTGGATTCAGAAGGTAAAAATAACAGTTTACATTCATTTCCCAGTGTTCCTTTTCTGGATGTAGCTGGTTCTGTCCATCATTAATCAATTGGAATTGGATTAGTTCTTCTCTATGTTGAAGAAATCCACTTCCATCAGCATACATCCTCGTACAGTATCATTGTTGAAGTGTATAATGATCTTCTGGTTCTGCTCGTTTCACTCAGCATCAGTTGATGTAAGTCTCTCCAAGCCTCTCTGTATTTCTCCTGTTGGTCATTTCTTATAGAACAATAATATTCCATAACATTCATATACCATAGTTTACCCAACCATTCTCCAATTGATGGACATCCATTCATCTTCCAGCTTCTGGCCACTATGAAAAGGGCTGCCACAAACATTTTGGCACATACAGGACCCTTTCCCTTCTCTAGTAGTTCCTTGGGGTATAAGCCCAGTATTAGTATGGCTGGGTCAAAGGGTTTGCACATTTTGATAACTTTTTGGGCATAATTCCAGATTGCTCTCCAGAATGGTTGGATTCTTTCACAACTCCACCAACAATGCATCAGTGTCCCAGTTTTCCCACAGCCCCTCCAACATTCATCGTTATTTGTTCCTGTCATCTTAGCCAATCTGACAGGTGTGTAATGATACCTCAGAGTTGTCTTAATTTGCATTTCTAGCTATTTTATATTCTATAAGTTCTTGTTGAAGTGTTCTTACTCTGATCCTGAATTATAGTCATTGAATCTTTGCCTATCCCCTTCTAGTCATGGAAAAGGAAAAGCCATCCATAGGCTAGAAAATACTATATTCACAAAGGGATCCTTCTAGGATCTATTATATGGACAGGGATTCTAAGAAGAAGACATGGGTAGTGGCATAAATATACAAAATTAATAGAAATTTTGTATCAATTTTAACCAACAAATCTGTGATAAGTTTTTAGTAGTCATTTTGGGGGAGAAATGATAAGTAGGGTAAGGAGGGTACCTGGCTAGCACATGGTGGCCATAAAAGAACATTGTCTTGTGTAGAGAAATTGCATGAGATAGACTACTGTTTTGCTAACAGCTACTGATTCCTTGTTAATAACAATCAATAAACATTATAATCAATTAATTAATAAACATTTATAGAGTGCACACTATGTGTTAGACACTATACTAAGTAGGGGGGAGGGAAGAGGCAAAAGATAGTCTCTGTCCTTAAGAAGCTTACAGGCTAATAAAGGAGCTTACATTTTAATATGTTGATTTCATTGTATTTGAATTCCTAAGACCTATCACTATGTCAGATGATGTAATTAATGATGCATTTGGAGGCACCAGATAATGTGATTTAGGAGAGCAACAAATGTTGGGGTTTGGTCACAAAGGTCATTCTCTCTGGCAAAAGGTAAATTTATTTAGGAAAAGAGATTACAAACAAAACAAAGATAGAATAGAGAGTTGGGAGAGCACATAGCAAGGAAAGGATTTTTGATAGTTAATGATAGAAAAGACAAATCCCTTAGTGGAACTTAAAATTAGTCAGGAGAAAGGAAACGTCCCCAGGAGGTTGGGGCATGCTCTTAGCTAACAGGATAAATCCTAAAAGGTTTTAGAACCCTAAAAGAGTCAGTTAGCTATAAGGAGGAGATAGACACCATAAGTCATAGTAGGGTGATGAGAGGAGAGACACGATGTGAGAGGAGTGAATGGAAAGACACCATAAAGCAATGTTATGGCACACTGACTCAAAGGAATTCAGCAAAGATGGCATGGGATACAGGCAGATTTATAGGGAAAATGTGATCTTAGGAACAAAACTGGAATTTCTTGGCTGCATAGCAAGGTGGGGCTATAAGCTTAAATTGATCCTCATCAATACCTTTCCTTGCCTCTGCCAAGTGCACCCAGTCATCAACACTTGATACATAGCAAGAGCTTAATAAGCATTTGTTCGTTGATTGTTTGATTCTGCTTTTGATTATTGCTACAAGCTTATTTGCCTCTCCTCCTTTGACTTTGAATTTGATGACACCATAAATTTTGGCTTAATTCATCGACATCTTATTTATTCTCTGATAGCATAATTTTTATCATGCCTTATATTTGCTCTGGGAATTTTTTCTTCATTGATTGACCCCCATTCACCAGCATGCATTGGGGAGTGAATAAACCGTTTAAAAAGTTGGCTATGTGTTTAGGATGATGATAGTGGAGTTGGCTTTCTCTGAAGCAGTTTTTTTTTAGCAGCATGATTAGAGGAGTATAAACTGCCCCCTTCATTTTCCACCTTGACAATTCAAGGAACTAGGAAAAAATATATAGTGTAAGCAATTGTTCTATCATTTCCAGTGACAAATAGAGACAATGTTAGGTGGGGAATTAAAGGAACTTATATTGGGACACACACAATATATATATTGTGTGTGTCCCAATATAAGTTCCTTGGAGTCAGTAACTTTTATTTTTGCATTTGCATCCCCAACGTTTATCTTCTAAAATTTTAGTGTCTAATGCAGTTTTTTTTTTTACATAATAGAGTTTAATAAATATTTGCTGAATTGTCATGACATATCTAATTAAAAAAAAAAAAAAACCTGATCCCAGCTCTATTGCTTCATATCTATGTGACTTTGATCATATCACTTAATCTCCCCAATTTCCAGTTTCTTCAACTACTTTGATAAAGTTGGACTTCAAGATCCATTGTAATTCTAAATCAATGATGAGTACATTAATAATGAACACAAGTAGTTTTATGGGGTTAATATTTTGCTGTACCTTTCTTGCATATTTTATCTTTATAAAAGGAAATAATTAACACAGCAAAAATGATTATATTTTTAAAATTTGCCTCTTTACAAGGATTTTTACCATTATTTTGCATAATGAAGATTCCAGACTTTGTACTTAATAATAATCTTATTCTTAAGGGCAAATCATTTTTTGTAAATGAAATATTCTGACATGAATAAAATATTTAGTGATATGAAACCTAATTGGTTTTAGGAGTTAAACTTTACCATGATATAATAGTCTCACATGAGAAGTTAGAGAAAATAATATTAAGGGTTCAAATAGAAAGATTGCTTGAATCTTTTCCTTTTTTAAAATTGAATTCATTAGGGTTGTATGCATATTGAGCTAGTGATAACGATAACCCATAATTTTTATGGTGAATATCACAGCCCTGCATATCTGAAATTTAGAGAAACTAAAAAAGGAATCTTACAATACATGAACTGTGAAATAACTGAAGGGGAAGTCATTGAAATGACAAGTTACTTTATCCCTGCAAAATAACTCTTCAGTGAACACTACAAAGCCCGTGGTGATAGAAGCAGAGATCATGCTACTTCTGCAAAGATTATACTGCACTTTCACTCTTCCCTCAGAACTCGTTGAGATTTGATAGTAGCAGAGGAGGTTAAGTTTCCTGTCTGGCATCATTGCATCTTGGGAGCATGCAAAGGCTCCGATTATGCAATTCTTCCTAGAATTCAGGAGTGTTGCAGGAAAGTTGGAATATTTTTTAGGAGTTCTGTAAATCACATCTTTGGGACTCTTAAGAATGACCATAAAACTAAAACTTTTCATGTTAGATGATTTTAAAGATGTCTGTCATTGCATATGTATCCTGATATGAATTAGTGCATTTTTAATTTCCAAAAGTTAATACTTTAAAAATTTGAAGAAATATAAGTTTTATATTGATTTCAAATGTGATTTGTTATGTTTGAAAGAGATGAGTTCAAAATTACTACAGTTAGCAGAAAGCATGTCTGACAAATTTAGGAAATCTCTAAATTTAAATGATAAACTTTAATGGGTTGTGTGGTAAAGAATATTTAAGACAATTCTTACTTCCATAGTAGGATGTTAATTTCTTGAAAGCAAAAATAATCAATTAGTTTTGTATTTGTATTATTTACATAACATCTGGCACAAAATTTGGCACCTAATATTTGATGATTAATAGAAGAGCAGAAACATCAGGGGGACATGAGAAACTATACTTTTGTCTTATTTATTATGTTCTTAATTGGGTGGAAATTCAGAGACAAGTATAGAACAATCACTATATTCTTATTAATATCCATTAGTTGAGAGATATAGGAAGAGAGATAGAAGTCTTTAGTCCTTATGCACCCAGGTATCAATGCCCATGCTATTACTGATATTGATGATGTAGATACCAGGTGAAAAATTCACAATGGCCATTCTCTTTGGCAAAAGGTAGAGTTAGGAAAGTGATTACAGACAAAATGAAGGGATACATTAGATACTAGGAATGGTAAATATGAAATAGAGTGGGAGAGCATATGAAAGACAAGTTCTTCAGTGAAATTCACAATTACCCAATAGAAAGGGAGCACCCCATGAGGTTGGGGCATGCCCTTAGCTGGCAAGCTAAATCCTAAATCCTAAATCCTAAAGCACTTAGCACTTTAAAAGAATTAATTAGCTATAAGAGGAGAAATAGTGATATGGTTAGGAGATACACCACAAGGCCTGGTGGGGTTAGGAGATACCATGTGGCATGGGAGAAGAGTAAGGGAAAAGACACCAAGCCAGCGTGTCTTCATGGACTGACTAAAAGGAAGGCAGCAGCCATGAGATGGCCCATAAATAGATTTTATAGGGAAAATTTAACTGCAGGGACGACTAGGATTTCTGACAGGGCATGGCATGGTGAGGTTGCTGGAGATCCCTACAGAAGGTAAGTCTCAGCTATTAACATAACTTGGATTTTTCACTGACCTCCTCAGAGGGTGGAACCATGGAGTAAACTGATCTCTATCAGTTCCTTCTCTCCATTAGCCTCAAAGATTAATTTTTATCAGTTCTTCTACTAACCACACCCAACATTCATCACATTTAAAGTTCTGAAGTTTAACCTGCTTACTCTCAGCACTTGAAATGTGTTGAAGCAAAGAAAGAGACAAAACAATAGAATCAGTGCTGGGGAATCATTGAGATAAGGAAGACCATAGTGGTAATTTCTAAGGATCTTTTTTTTTTTAGATAATTTGGAATAAAGCAATTTAAAGAAAGTACTAGAAAGTACATTAAATATAATTTCTCATTTATTTAAAATATGGCTCTTTTTGTTATTTTTTGGGAGTGCTTAATAGCCAATTGATTAATTCACATAACTGATTGATTAATGAGCTATATTATTATAATAAAAATTTGTTTTTTATTTAACATAAAAAGTGGCCTTATGACATTAGATATCTTTGAATTACTGGTTATCAGTGTGTGAAGACACAAACATCTGTGTAATACCTCCTTAGCTCTGTGCTAAGAGCTTTATCTTATTTGATCCTTATGATATCCCAGTGAGGTACATACTATTGTTATCTCCATTTTACAGTTGAAAAAAAGTTAGACAAACAGAAGTTAAGGAATTTGCTCAGGGACATTCAGCTAGTAAAATATCTGAGGTTACTTTTGAACTCAGGTCTTTTTGACTTCAGGCTCACTGTGCTATCTACCACACCACCAGCTGTCTCTTTGTTATTCAACCCTGTGAAATGGGTACAATTAGTATTCCCATTTTACATTTGAAGAAACTGAGACCGAGGTTTAGGGACCTAAGAAAACAATAATAACAACAAAATCTTTTTGACTTTAAAGTGCAATTAGTGTGCAGAGTAAAAACTCATTTATTGTAAAAAATAGTAAATAGAGAATGCCTAAAATATATTTTCTCTCTCTTTTGAGAACATGCTTTTTTGCATTTCCTTTTGAGATTATATCACATAGTGCTGAAGATTATAGTACCATAATCAGAGATAAATTAGGAGGATGAAAACATTATTGCAAAGCAATAAGAAATTTCTAGAATTGTTTGGCTTGGGATATGTCAGTATTGATTTAGTTTGTTTTCTTGAGTTAAGCATGTCATTGGGGAGGTTACCAAAAATAAAACTCTCCTCCTCCCTGCCAAAATTGAGCTTAACAAAAAGTTGTTTTTAGATAATTTTAAAAGTTTTTTTTTTTTTTGAATAATACTGTCAATACTAATTTTACAATAGGAGGCTACAAATAATAGCAGATTTAGGAAATTTTTTGTAACAAAATAGTGGCCAAATTCTTCCTTCTCTCAAATACTAAGTAGTATCAGATTTGGGGAGTGCCCCCCAAAACAAAATAATTTAGTATTCCCTACTTATAGTTAAAGCTTTAATATATGAAAGGTAGAAGAAATATTCTAGAAGTGACTTGTCTCTTACAAGTTACATTCATCTTAAAATATGAAATCCTTGGAGATTTTTACCTAATTTAAACTCTGCCAAAAACCCCCCCCAAAATAACTTTTTTTTTTTTTTTTTTTTTTTTTTTTTTTTTTTTTTTTTGCAGTTTTAGGGAATTTTACTCAGAAAATTAGCTGTTTACATTGATGAACTCTTTCTATTCTACCTTTTTGGGGTTTTTTTTTTGCAGTTTTAGGGAATTTTACTCAGAAAATTAGCTGTTTACATTGATGAACTCTTTCTACTCTACTTTTTTGTTTTTTTTTTGCAGTTTTAGGGAATTTTACTCAGAAAATTAGCTGTTTACATTGATGAACTCTTTCTACTCAAAACATCTCTCTTCTGAAAACATATTATTCATTCTGAAAATTAAATTAAAAATAGTAAATATGCTTTGTTTTAAAGGATGAAAAATAGGGCTATAACTCATATTAATAAATAGGAAAAGTAGAGAAAAATTTTTAAAAAGAAAATGATATAAAAATTATGGTTAATGTTAATATTTTAAAAAAGAAAACAGGATAAGCTAAATACTCTAAGAAAAGAAATGGATTGTTGATAACATATGAACATATCACTGACTTTTTTTCTGGACTTCTGTTTCATCATGTATGTATGGCTATACAGAACACACACATATACACATTACACATATGTATTTCACATTTATGTATGTTTTAAGATATATTAAGTTATTTGGGAGAGGAAGGGAATAAACATTTATTAAATATGTATGATGTGCCAAGCACTGTATAAAGAGATTTAACAATATTTTCTCATTGGATTCTCACAAGAATCCAGGGAAATGGGTTGTTATCTCTATTATTGTTCCTATTTTACATTTGAAGAGCCTGAGGCACATAGCTAGTAAAGTATCTAAGTCTGGATTTGAACTCCAGGTCTTTATTATTCTGGGCCCAAGGCCTGGATCCATCTACTGTGTCATGTAACTAGATGTTACCTCATTTGATTGAAACAAATATTTGAATTACTTATTATTTCCATCTTATTGCGGATAAAACTGAAGATAATTGAACCTCCAGTGTTATATAGCCAGGATTCAAACCCAGATTTTCTTGAGTTCAAACCCAGCACTGTATGGATCATACCATGAGGAATTCATACTAGATCATTCCTAAGGTCTCTTCAGCTTGTAACTTTCCATGAGTCTATGAGTTAGCATTTCTTTCCCCTGCCCCTCCCCCCACTCATCAAATTTTTTTCTTCTTAGAAAGAATCAAATTAATTATCATCATTGCTCTATGGTAAATATTCTCAAGGATAGTTCTGATCTGTTTCTTTTCCAATCTATTATTCTTAAAGCTGTCAAAGTAAATCTTCCTAATGCAGAAGATTTACATATTATTTTTCTGTTCAAAAAATCTTTTAGTGGAGCTCTATTGTCTATAGCTTAAAATGCAAACTCTAATTTTTTTTTTGACAGTACATATGCATGGGTAATTTTTTACAACATTATCCCTTGCATTCACTTCTATTCCAAATTTTCCCCTCCTTCCCTCCATCCCCTCCCCTAGATGGCAGGCAGTCCCATACATGTTAAATGTATTATAGTGTATCTTAGATACAATATATGTGTGCAGAACCGAATTTCTTGTTTCACAGGAAGAATTGAATTCAGAATATAAAAATAACCTGGGAAGAAAAACAAAACTGCAAACAGTTTACACTTATTTCCCAGTGTTCCTTTTCTGGGTGTAGCTGGTTCTGTCCATCATTGATCAATTGGAACTTAATTAGATCTTCTCTTTGTTGAAGATATCCACTTCCATCAGAATGCATCCTCATACAGTATCGTTGTTGAAGTGTATAATGATCTCCTGGTTCTGCTCATTTCACTCAGCATCAGTTCATGTAAGTCTCTCCAAGCCTCTCTGTATTCCAGATGAACTTTGTTATTACTTTTTCTAGCTCTGTAAAATAATTTCTGGGGAATTTGATTGCTATGACACTGAATAAGTAGATTAATTTAAGTAGTGTCATTTTTATTGTATTAGCTAGGCCTACCTTTAAGCACTTGAGATTTTCCCAAGAGATTAGATCTGACTTTATTTATGTAAATAATATTTTGTAAATGTGTTCATATATTTCCTGACTTTGGCTTGGTAGATAGACTCCCAATATTTTATATTTTCTATAGTTATTTTAAATGGAATTTTTTATCTTTTTGTATCTCTTGCTGAGGGATGTTTTGGGAATATATAAAAATGTTAATGATTTATATAGATTTATTTTGTATCCTGCAACTTAAAGTTGTGAATTGTTTCTAATAGTTAGGATTCTCTAAATATATTAGCATATTATCTAAAAAGAGTGGTAATTTGTTTTCCTCATTACCTACTCTAATTCTTTTGTTTTCTTTTTCTTCTCTTATTGCTAAAATTAACATTTCTAATACAATATTGAATAGTAATGGTGATAGTGGACAACCTTGTTTCACCCTTGTTCTTATTGGGAATGGTTTTAGTTTATCCCCATTACATATGATTCTTATACTGATGATTTCATATAAATGTTACTGATCATTTTAAGGAAAAGTACATTTATTCCTATACTCTTTAGTGTTTTTAATAGAAATTGATGTTAGATTTTGTCAAATGCTTTTTCTGCATCTATTGAGATAATATGATTTTTGTTCGATTATTGATATTGTTAATTATGCTAATAGTTTTTGTAACATTGAACCAGCTCTGAATTCCTGGTATAAATCCTACTTGGTCATGGTGTATTATTATCCTGGGGATAACTTGGTAATATATTATTTAAGATTTCTGCATAAAAATTCTTTAGGGAAATTGGTCTATAATTTTCTTTCTCTGTTTTGACCCTACCTGGTTTAGGTATGATCATATCTGTGTCATAAAAAGAATTTGATAAGACTTCTTTCTTTATTTTTTTCAAATCATTTGTATAGTATTGGAATTAATTATTCTTTAAATATTTGGTAGAATTCACATGTGAATCTATCTGGCCCTGGAGATTTTTTCTTAGGGAGTTGAATAATAGTTTGTTAAAATTATTTTTCTAAAACGGAACTATTTAAGTAATTTGTTTACTCTTCGATTAATCTGGGCAATCTATATTTTTGTAACTATTCATTCATTTAATTTAGATTATTAGATGTAATGGCATACAGTTAGGCAAAATAACTCCTAATTATTGCTCTAAATTCCTTTTCATTAGTGAAAAGTTCACCCTTTTAATTTTTGATACTAACAATTTGATTTTCTTCTTTCCTTTTTCTAATCAAATTAACCAAAGGTTTATCTATTTTGTTGTCTCCCCCTCACCCCCCATAAAACCAGCTCTTAGTATTGTTTATTAGGTCAATAGTTTTCTTTCAATTTTTTTAATCTCCCCTTTTATTTTCAGAATTTCAAATTTTGTATTTAATTGGGGGTTTTTAATTTGTTCTCTTTTCTAGCATTTTTAGTTGCATGCCCAATTCATTGAACATCTCTTTCTCTATTTTAGGCAAGTAAGCATCTAGAGCTATATTCCCCTAAGAACTGCTTTGGCTACATCCCATAAATTTTGGTATGTTATCTTATTATTGTCATTCTCTTGGATGATTATAGATTGTGTCTAGGATTTGTTCTTTCTCCCATTCATTCTTTAAGATTAGATTATTTAGTTTCCAATTGATTTTTGGTCTATTTTTCCCTGATCTTTTATTACATGTAATTTTTATTCTATCATGATCTGAAAAATAAGCATTTACTATTTCTATCTTTCTGCATTTGATTTTGAGGTTCTTATGCTCTAATTCATGATCAATTTTTGTGCAATTTTCATGTACTGCCAAGAAAAAAGTATATTCTGTTCTGACTCATTCGATTTTCTCCAGTCTATTATACCTATTTTCTTTTTTGCTTTCATTTTCTTTTCTTTCTTTTTATTTCTTTTTTTTTTTTGTAGTAAGTTTATTTATTTTTAATACACATTGTTTTATGAATCATGTTGGGAAAGAAAAATGAGAGTGAAAGGGAAAAACATGGGAGATATAAAAAAAAATAGAAAAAATCAACATAGAAGTGTTGATTTACATTTAGTCTCTTTAGATCTTTTTTCTGGATGCAAATATCATTTTCTGTTCAAAGTCTATTGGGATTGTTTTGAATCACTGTACCACTCAGAATAAGCAAGCCTTTCATATTTGATCATCATACAATGTATTCCTAGTTTTGCTTGTTTAGCTCAACATCAGGTCATGTAAATCTTACCAGGTCTTTCTATAATCAGCTTGATCATCAATTTTTTATAGAATGATAATATTCTATTACCTTCATGTACCACAACTTGTTCAGCCATTTCCCAATTGATGAGTATCCCCTCCTTTTTCAATTCCTTGCTACCACAGAAAGAGGTGCTACAAATATTTTTGCATATGGGGTCCTTTTCCTTTTCTCTTTTTTATGATTTCCGTGGGATACAGATCCAGTAATATCACTGCTGGGTCAACTCTCCCAACAATTCATTATTGTGCTAGTTTTCCCTCCAACATTTATCATTATTTTTTCCTGTCATCTTAGCCAATCAGAGAGGTGTGATCTAGTACCTCAGAGCTATTTTTATTTGGATTTTGCTAATCAATAGGGATTTAAAGCATTTTTTCATATAACTCTAAATGGCTTTAATTAATCTGAAAATTGTCTGTTCATATTCTTTGACCATTTATCAATTGGGGAATAATTTGTATCCTTATAAATTTGACACAATTCTTTATATATTTTAGAAATACTTTATCTTTATCAGAGATATTATCTGTGCTACCGAGAAAAAGGTGTATTTCTTTCTGTCCCTATTTTCTCCAGAGGTCTATCATATCATGGTTTTCTAGGATCATAGTAACCTCTCTAGTTTCTTTTTTGTTTATTTTGTGGTAAGATGTATCTTATTCTGAGAGGGGAAGGTTAAGGTTCCCCACTAGAATAGTTTCACTTGTCTGTTTCTTCCTTTGACTGGCCTAAAATCTCTAGGAATTTGCCTGCTCTACCACTTGTTGCATACACATTTAGTATTATTACAACTTCATTATTTACTATACTCTTTATCCAGATGTACATTCCCTCCTTATTTCTTTTAATAAGATCTATTTTTACTTTTGCTTTATCTCTGATCAGAATTGCTACCTCTGCTTTTTTTTTTTTTTTAAACTTCAGTTGAGGCATAATAAATTAATTTATAGACTTTTTACCTTTACTCTGTGTCTCTCTGTGTCAAAAGTGTTTTTTGTAAACAACATATTGTAAAATTCTGTTTTTTAATCCATTCTGCTATTTGCTTCCATTTGATGAGAGAATTTATAAATATGCACATTAACAGTTATGATTCCCAACTTGTAGTTCCATCCATCCTATTTTCTTCCCTGTATATACTTTTGTTTTCTTTCCAATTTGTTTTTAGTAGTTTTTTTTTAATCCACTCTATCCACTACCTTATCTCTTATCACCCCTTCCCCCTTCTCTTAGTGGTATTATTATTATTATTATTATTATTATTTATTTTTTTTAGCTCACTCCACCAATCCTTCTTTTCTCATACCTCTTTTTCTTTTTTGGCAGCTTTTATCAGGAATTTACTTATTCACTTACTTTTTACTGAAGCTTTTTTATTTTCAAAACATATGCAAGGATAATTTTTCACCATTGACCCTTGTAAAACCTTGTGTTCCAATTTCCTTTCCTTTCCCTCTACCTTCTCCCCTAGATGGCAAATAATTCAATACATGTTAAACATGATAAAAATATATGTAAATCAAATATAGTCATACATATTTATACAATTTTCTTGCTGATCAAGAAAAATCAAATCAAAAAGAAAAAAAATGAGAAAGAAAATAAAATTCAAGTAAACAACAACAAAAGAAGTGAAAATGCTATGTTGTGATCCATACTTAGTAGCTACAGACCATTCTTCCATAGCATTCACATACTGAAACTTATTCATCCATTGTCCAACTGATGGGCATCCACTCAGTTTCCAGTTTCTTGCCACTACAAAAAAAGCTGCCACAAACATTTTTACACATGTGGGTCCCTTTCCCTCCTTTAAGATCTTTTTGGGATATAAGACCAGTAAAAACACTGCTAGATCAAAGGATATGCATAATTTGATAATCTTTTGAGAATAGTTCCAAATTTTTCTCCAGAATGGTTGGATCAATTCACAATTCCACCAATAATGTATGTGTTCCAGTTTTCCCACATCCCCTCCAACATTTGTCATTATCTTTTCCTGTAATCTCAGACAATCTGAGGTATGTAGTGGTACCTCAGAATTGTCTTAATTTACATTTCTTTTATCAATAGTGATTTAGATCACCTTTTCATATGACTAGAAATGGTTTCAATTTCTTCTGAAAATTGTTTATTCATATTGTTTGACTCTCTTACCTTTTTTTTTTCCCCTTGTATTTCTGCCTTGGCTTCTCTCCTGTCCCTCTCTTTTGTCTTTTCCTCTTTCTCTTCCTATTTCTTTATAAGATTAAATAAATTTCTATACCCAATTGAATGTTGAGTTATTCATTCCCAAACTGATGAGATCAAGTTTCAGATAAAGCTTATCCCCTTCCTTTTCTTCCCCTTGAATGTAACAGGTCTTTTGAGCCTGTTAGTGTGAATTAATTGTCTCACTCCTTCCCTTTCCTCTTTTTCCAGTACAGACCTTTTTGAACCCCTTTTTTTCTTTGATCATCACATCAAATGCCACTCACAACTATATCCTTAGTCCATGTGATGCCCCCCCTTTGTCTGCACCAGTGTCAGATACAATTCTCTAGAGTTACAGATATTGTTTTCCTATCTAGGGATGTAAACAGTTTACCTTTAAATTATATATATATTACCCTGTTTACCTCTCTATGCTTTTCTTGATTCCTATGATTGTAGATTAAATTTTCTGTTTAATTCTGTTTTTTTCAGTATAAATAATTGAAAGACTCTTCTTCTCCCTTGAAAGATGATGTTGAATCTTTCTGGGCTGTTAATTTTTTGTTGTAATTCCAGGTCCTTTGTTTTCCAGAATATGGTATTTCAGGCCCTCCCATTCTTTATTGTAGAAGTTTCCAGATCTTGGGTAATCCTGACTGCTGCTTCTTGATATTTGAATTGTTTTTATTTAGCAACTTGCAATATTTTTTCCTTGAGAACTAGAGTTTTACAACAATGTTCTGTGGGGTTTTTCTTGTGGAATCTCCAGAAGTAGTCAATGAGTATTTCCACTTCTGTTTCTAAAATATTGAGGCAGTTTTCCTTAATGACCTTTTATAGAATTCTCTCCAGGTTCTTTCTTTGGTCATGGCCTTCAGGTAGGCCAATAATTTTAAAATTGTCTCTTCTAGTTTTATTTTCCAGATTGGTTGCTTTGCTAATGAGGCATTCACATTTTTTCTTTTTTTCTTTTTTTTCATTCTTTTTAGTTTGACTTATTTTTGCTGTCTTACAAACTCATTACCTTCTGTTTGCCCAGTTCTAGTTTTAAAGTGTGATTTTCTTTAGTTATCTTTTGTTATCTCTTTTCCCATTTGGTTTATTCTACTGTTTAAGAAGTTGTTTTTTTTCAGAAATTTTTTTTTTTCCTTTTTTCCCCAAACTATTGACTCTCTCATGCATATCTCTCATTTCTTTTCTTATTTTTTCTTCTATCTCTGTTCTTTGCCTTTTGAAGTCTTTTATGAGCATTTCCAATAAGCCTCTTTGGGCATGAGACCAATTTATCTCATTCTTGGAGTTTTCTTCAGTCCTCCTCAGAATTTATGTTTTGGTCTGCCCTGTCACCATAGTAGATTTCTATGGTCAAGTTTCTTTTCTGGTTCTTGCTTGTTTTCTTTCCTTTTCTTTTTGAATTTCCTCATTTTTTATTTTTATTTTTTATTTTTAAGGTGGTACTCTGCTCCTGAGGTTAAAAAGGACACTGTTCCAAGTTTCTTGTGCAGCTCTGAGTTTTGGCTTTGACCATAGAGGTTTTTTGTGTTTTGTAGGAGGTAGTTTTGCCTGCTTTGTTCAGGAAACAGCCTGGTTTTCCAGAGTTTTGCCTTGTGAGCTGAGACTGGAAGTTGTCCCACTTATTTTCTCTTCTACTGAGCCAGGACTGAGGGTCTTAATTGCTGATTTGCTGTGTCTGAACTGGGCTGAACATTCTTTTCACCCCAGTAAGATTGACCTTTCTTGAAGTTTTTTGAGTCTATCTTGAGATAGTGGAGAGCAGTTTCATTCTATCAGTTGAAAAGCTTGGTTTCATGTGATTTTTGAGGGAAACTAGGAGAGCTCAAGCAGTTTCTTGACTTTACTCCATCATCCTGGTTCCACCCCTGGAACTCCATACCTAACTTTTTAAAAATTCTATTTATTTCCTTAACTTCTTTCTTATTTATTTTGTTTGATTTATCTAGTTCTGAGATAGCAAGGTTGAGATCCTGAGTGGGCAAAATTTTAAGAGAAGTTAGCAAGAAAAGGGATTTCTTAGCAATGAACAAGCAATGACAACTTTCCTAGTGGAGCTTACAATTAACCAAGAGGAAGATGCCATTAAAAAAGAAGCCCACCATGAAGTGGGAGTTTGCCATTGACGACTGAGCTAAATTCATAGAGAAGTTTAGCAGAGCTCTAAAATATGAACAGATCTTTTAAAGGGGAAATATAAACTCAGGGATTTGATGTTATAACTTGGCTTTCTGATTGATTGTGGTAAAGACAAGGTTTCTAGAGACCTCCCCCTGGGGTAGTACAGCAATCAAAAATCCATTTGAACAAAAGGTCTATTTAAGAACAAAAGGTCTAAACTAAATTCATAGTGTCCTTTTATAGTCTTATCAATGCTCTTCTCAGCTTCTGGGAGCAATTAGTCTTTCAGATTGTTTATTGAGATTTAGGCTTTATCTGCCAATGCCCACCTGGCTACCCAGGACCACATCAAAGCCAATTATAGCTTCAAGATCTCATGTATTATGCATACTTACAAGTACATATTTAAAGATATCCTGAACTGGACTGTTACACACACACACACAAATTATATATCTATTTTTTAAAAAACATTTTGCCAGCCCAATGGGCATGTTGACCTTCTCTAGAGATGAAGTTGTCATCTGTTTTTTCAAAACTAACTTTTTACTAGTCTGAAGAATTTGTTTTGATTACAACTCACATTTAAAAATCTAGAATTCTTCTCATTCCCTTCCTGACCTTTCATATTCTTTTATGAGAAGAGAATTAAAACTCTTTCTGTGTCACACACTCACATACAGATCAAGTGAGAGCTTTGGTTCTTTGACTTTGTGAAGCTATTGACATTAATGGCAATTTTTTACATGACATTTTTCTCCTTTAGTTTCCATGATATTATTTCCTGATTTCCCCTTTTATATCAGATTTTCAGTTGCCTAAAACAGTCATCTGAAAGAATGATGATCAATTGTGCTTTCCATTTCAAAGCAATCATCTGAAGGTAGGGTTATGAGATATCCTTTTGCCTTCCGTACATAATAACTTGAGAGACAGGATCTTTCATTTGAGAATATACAAGAAAATTCTCAGGAAGTATCAAAGACATTTTAAAAAAGTATATACATATATGTATTTAAATTATGTTAATTAGTCAACAGTGGTGCAACATGTATATTATATGATTGATATATAATATGATTATATATAATAGTCAATCTTTGACTATTCATATATATATATTTTTAAAATTAAAAATTATATAACATATATATGATTGTATATATTTGTATGTGTTTATACATATATACATAAAGATGTATATGTATCTGTACTCTATGTTTTTAAAAAAAATTCCTAAGTAGTTTTCTTGGTCATCATTTCCTTTGAATTCCTTTAATTTCTATAGTTGCTGCGATCTTTTTCTACTCCCAAACTTGCAAAAACTGTAATCTCTTGTATTAAATCATCTATCTGAAAAATCTCTTCTTCCATCCTGAGCTTGTGGGCAGATAAAAATGCCTTTTTAAACATCTAGACCAAGGATTATCATATAGTTAAAATTCATTTGGCTTCTGATTCCATAAGTCTTACATAGTATGAATACTGGAAGTAGGATACTTAATGTTTACTTCTCATTTAAGGAAGTGAAATATCTTTCTGTTTATAAGAAAGGATAAGATTCATAATCCTTAAGCCTTAAGATACTCCTTTCTCAACCTAACTGTTGGCACTTTTATGCCAATGGGATCAGCAGTGAGTGTAAGACTGGGGACACCACACCTAGCAGAACATGCCCCAATTTCAAATGTCCTTGGCCCAAATTAGGGACTGCATTCACTATAATGCTCTATACTCTACACACACACACACACACACACACACACACACACACACACACACACATATACATACACACACATAAACACACTAAAGTGTTTTTTACTATAATGCTGCAATCCTCCAAAATGGGCAATAGCAAATTTTGTTTAAATATATATTTTTTTGTGGATGAGTTGTCTTTAATTTCTTTTATATAGCTCTTAATACTACAAAACTCTCTTATTTAGAGAACATTGGTTGCCAAGAAATAGGGGAAGTTAATATGCATCTTTGAGTCCCTTTCATCATTATTTGGATCAACTTCCTGTGATGGTGGACCATTTACATTTTTAAAAAATTCCCACAGTATTCCACAATGTTCACCTTAGCACACTTTTAAGAAACAAAATTGCTTATTTGGAATGGCTGCTGCTAATCATAAGTCTTTTAAACCTGTTGTGTCTAACAACAAACAAAAGGGATTTCATGGGTCCATCTGTGAATGCCATTGGTTACAATAGCAGCCCTGGATCTCTATTATGAAAAATTTCCCAGATTTGGGAGGAAGCAGAATTATAAATAATACCATGTATCAACCACATACCAACACACATTGGAATTTAAGAACTATAGTAGTAGAAGCAATGGAAGTTTTATTTCCTTCCTACAAAAATCATTAGGGGTGGATAATTTCACAGCTAGAGAATAAGTAGTTTAGATTAGAATACTTTATTGGGGAAAAGGAAAGAAGTAATATCCTTTAGTAAGCAAGGATAGAAATAGCTTTATAAAGAACAATGAAGGAAGTTTTCTGGCAGACCCCAGAATGTCTTTGTTAATGTCAGATTTTTATATTTTCCCCAAGCTGTAAAACTCCTTCCTTTCCCTCCTCCACTGCTTCGCTATTTCTCTTACAATAAAAATACCAGGACAAGTTTATGTAAGTAAATATAGCAATATACTTATTATTGGACTGCCTAAGTTATTCCAAATTAGTAATTAATGAAGATCAAATTAATGAGATTTTGCCATAGTTTTGAATTGTTACTGTTCATTTATGTGACTCAGAGTGCTTTACAAGTTTTCATGTTTTTGTTCTTTTTATATGTATACCACTGACAGTCATATTTCATTGGCATTTGCCAATTTAAAAGCATGAACTGAATCATAATATCATCACCGTAAAGTACTCTTCCATTCTTCATAGTACAGTGGAAAGAGCACTGGATTTAGAGTTGTAAAACCTGTGTATGAATTTTAGCATTGTTACTTATTACCTGTATGACTGTGAACAAGTCAGCTGACCTCTCCAGTCTTTAGTTTGCTCATCTGTAAAATGAGAGATTTGGACTAAATGACCTCTAAGGTTTCCTTCCAACACTTCAGGGCACCACTATTTTCCCAATCAACTAAGCTTGCAACCTTGATGTCATGCTTGACTCTATTCTTGCACTCACTCTACATATCCAGTTGTTCAGTTTTATAATTTGGACCTTAACAACATCTCTTATATAGGTTGCTTTTTTATCTACTCTTATGACTCTATCTACACAAACACCACTCTAGTGCCATCATCATCTTACACCTGGCCTATTACAGTAGTCTTCTCATTGCTCTTCTTGCTTCAAGTCTTTCCCTACTTTAGTTTGTCATCCATCTACTCAGCTGCCAAAGAGATTTTCATTTTTTCCCTTTTTTATTGTTTCCTTTTTTCTGATTATATATGTACATCAACTTTTTAAAAAATACACATTTCTTTATGAATCGTGTTGAGAGAGGAAAAATCATAAATCATAACAAAAGGGAAAAACTGCAAAAGAAAAATAATGAGATAAAAAGTAAACATAGCATGTGTTAATTTACATTCAGTCTCTATAGTTCTCTCTTTGGATGCAGATGCAGATGACATTTTCTATCCCAAGTTTATTAGAATTACCTAATCATTGAACTGTTGAGAAGAACCAAGTCTTTCATAGTTGGTCATAGCTCAATCTTGCGTTACTGTGTACTATATATTCTTGGTTCTGCTTGTTTCATTCAGCATCAGTTCATATAAATCTTTCTGGGCCAAAGTGATTTTTCTAAAGCCCATGTCATCTCATTATTAAATAAACTTCAGGGACTCCCTATTATTATTATTTCTAGGATCAAATATAAAATTCTCTGTTTGACTTTTAAAACTCTTTGTAACAACCCCTTCCTACCTGCCTAATCTTATGCTTTTCCTTTTAAGACTACTGACACAGCTAGGAGTACTGCCCTTAAAGTCAGGAGGACCTAAATTCGAATCTGGCCTCAGTTACTTGACACTTATAACTGTGTAAACTTGGGCAAGTGACTTGATTACCTCCCTAGAGAAAAGTTCCAGTCAAGTGAGCTTCTTGCTGTTCCTAGAAAATGACATTGTCTCTTCCCAATTTATGCCTCCCATATAAGTCTGGAATGCTCTTCTTTCTCACCTTGGCTTCTTGGTTTCCTTTTAGACTCAACTTAAATTCTACATTATGCAAGTTTTTCCTGGACTCCTTGCTTTTTTTTCTTTCCCCCTTTCTAGCCTCCTCAGTGCCTTCCCTTTGGTCTTACTTCCCAGTTATACCTCATGTATTTTGTGAATATGTGGTTACATGTTTTTCCCCCTTTAGAACTGGAACTTTCTGGACACATATTCAGAAAATATAAATCAATTTTTGCCTTACTTTATATCCTCAGAACTTACCACAATACCTACTTAATAGTAAATACTTAATAAATGCTAATTGACATTCTGGAGAGCAATTTGGAACTGTGCTCAAAAGGTTATCAAACTGTGCATATCCTTTGACTCAGCAGTGTTATTACTGAGATCTTAAAGGAGGGAAAGGGACCCACATGTGCAAAAATGTTTGTGGCAGCCCTTTTTGTAGTGGCTAGAAACTGGAAACTGAGAGGATGCCCATCAATTGGAGAATAGCTGAATAAATGAATAAAATATGAATGTTATGGAATATTATTGTTCTGTAAAAAATGACCAGCAGGATGATTTCAGAGAGGCCTGGAGAGACTTACATGAACTGATGCTGAGTGAAATGAGCAGAACTAGGAGATCATTATACATGGAAACAAAAAGACTGTACAATGATCAATTCTGATGGATGTGGCTCTCTTCAACAATGAGTTGATTCAAAACAGTACCAATTGTTCAGTAATGTCATCTACACCCAGAGAGAGGACTATGGGAACTGAGTGTGGAACACAACATAGCATTTTCATTCTTTCTGTTATTGCTTGCTTGTGTTTTTATTTTCCTTAGTTTTTTTATTTTTCTTTTCTTTCTAGATCTGATTTTTTTTTTAATGTAGCAAGATAACTGTATAAATATGTATACATACATTGGATTTAACATATTTAACATTATTGGACTACCTGCCACCTAGGGGAGAAGATGAGGGGAAGGAGGGGAAATTTGGTACAGAAAGTTTTGCAAGGGTCAATGTTGAAAAAATTACCCATGAATATATTTTGTAAATAAAAAGATATAATAATAAAAAAATATTGGAAATCTTAAAAAATGCTGATTGATTTATTGATTGATTTTTAAAAAGTTTGTTCTTATGAAAAAATTTGGTTTCCCAGTGCCATCAGTCCCAAGCTAGAGTCTTATTCTTTCGTTTGCTTGAGGGGTATAACTCTCAGGATTACTTCAACTGGATATTTTACAAGTTGCTGCTGGCCTCTGCAAGCTCAGACATTTTCAGCTTTGAACAGAGAGTACAAATGTAGCTAAGTGTTAATTAAAAAGAACATCTTGAGTGTAAACATTAAAAATTGATCACCTTCTGTGAACAATTTAATTTATGAGCATTAACATATTCTAAGCTGATGTCTTGAATTTAACTAGAACATCCCTTAGCACATAATAAGGGGCAGGGGGAGGGAGTAGGAAAAAAAAAAAACAAAAAAACCTCTTCACATGAATACATTAAAATTTCCCTCTTCTCAGCTAGTTTGAGTGTGCAAATCCTCAGGTCAGAGCATTACCTCCTCAGCAAGCTCTAGCTATGCCAGCAGCAGCAACCACCATCCCAGTAGTCAGGCCCCTGCCCTTGAGAGCATAATTCCCACAATCACTATTGATGAAAGCTGCATCCTTTTTTTTTGGCAAAGTGAAAGACTTCATGGACTACAGACTGGCCCTGGGAGCTTTCTTTTCTTTTTGTGTTTATTTAAATCATTAATGAATGCATTTATTTACTGATTTTTCAGCTTGTTCAATAAGGTGTGTTTGGAAGGAAGAAAAAAGAATAAATTAGATTTCAACATGAAAGTGAGAATTGCTACCTCTGTTAGTACAATGAAGGAGATGTCTGCCTCCTCCCCTCCCCCTCGGCCAATCCCTTTGGTAGTTATGTATTCATCTGTTTTTAATGGTTTGACTTTGACACCATATTTCTAGAACATAGCAAGGGCCCAGCCCCAAAGTGTGAAATGAAAATTGCTTTTTAAAAAAACTTTTTATTTTTAATTTTTAGGGCCCTTTTGAGTCCCTAAAGTGTTCTCTCTCCTCTCTTTTAGCTTTTTTCTCACCTTTGATGGTCTAGAGGCTAGTTCCTAATTTCAACTACTGACCATTTACGTCACCACTGTTAAGGTCTTGTCTCAGGAACTATAACAGACCAGTAACAGAAAGATTGAGAGTAAGGGGAGTATTTCCCATATGGCTGATTTACTGCATTTCATGATCTCCAGAAATACCATTATGTAAGATGAAATAAAAATTGAATTGGTTGTTTACTTTGGTTTCTTAAGGTAATTATTTGAGATTTATATTAGTGTAAGTTGGGGAGTAGATTGAGAGGCTTGGTGAAGTAGTGGCTAGAGAGGTATCACTGACCCCAAAACTCTCAAAAAGTGTAAGTTGAAGAGAAAATGACAATTTATATTAGTAGAGGAAGTTTCTTTAGTAGGAGTTGCACACATTAATGGAATGAGTAGTCCAGTATCACCCAATAGAATACTATTGTTCTATAAGAAATGATAAGCAGGTAATTTTCAGGAAACCCTGGAAAGACTTGGATGAACTGATGTTGAATGAATGAAATGAGCAGAACCAGGAAAACATTGTTCATAGTAACAGCAAGATTGTGTGATAATCAACTATAATAGATCTAGATCTTAGCAATATAATGATCCAAGACAATTTCAAATGACTAATGATGGAAAATGATATACATATCTAGAGAAAAGACTATATAAGAAGTCTGATCTGTTTGGACTTCTTTCTATGGAACTTAATATGTGCCATGGCCATTTTCAATTATTTATGTAAACTTGTTGGAGTACTTCTTGCATTGCTGAACATATACCCTAGCCCTTTTTGGTAGCCTTATGATTAGGTTATTTCTTATAACACATATATCCTGGATTCTTGCTAAAGTGCATTTGAAGCCAAAAGCCTCTAGTTGATTCCTTTTCTGGGTGTATATTCTGGAGCCAGCTTTAATGTATTTAATTGTTAAATCTTCAGTATTAGCATTTATACCTTAGAAATCACTATAAATTAGGGCTTGATTTATTATTTTGTTTATTGGGTATACTTTAAAAAGTGAGGAAGAAAATGTTAATAATGTAGCTGAAATTTATTTACTTTTAAATTAATAAATGTTATTTTTCATCAGTTACATGTAAAAATGATTTTTAATATTTGGGGGTAAATTTTGAATTCCAAATTCCCTATTTTTCTCTCCTTACTCCTCTTTGACAAGGCTAATACATTGATATAGATTAATACATGTACAGTCATGAAAAATTATTAGCCATGTTGCAAAAGAACACAGATCAAAAAACCCCAAGAATAATAAAGTTAAACAGATTATGTTTCAATCTCCATTTAGATTTCATTAGTTCTTTTTCTGGAAATTGATAGAATTTTCTGTTAATATGTAAAGTAATCTCCAGGCTCTTCTCATTTCACTTTGTACCAATTCATATAAGCCTTTTCCAGGTATTTCTGAGAGCATTCTGTTTGTCATTTTTTTTTTCCCCCTGAGGCTGGGGTTAAGTGACTTGCCCAGGGTCACACAGCTAGGAAGTGTTAAGTGTCTGAGACCAGATTTGAACTCAGGTCCTCCTGAATTCAAGGCTGGTACTCTATTCACTGCGCCACCTAGCTGCCCCTGTTTGTCATTTCTTAGAGTACAATAGTATGTTATCACAATCATATACCATCTTTTGTTTAGTTATTCCTCAATTGATTGGCATTCCCTCAATTTCCAATTCTTTGCCACCATAAAAAAAATAAAAATATTTTTCTACATATAGGACATTTTCCTTTTCTTTGATCTCTTTGGGATGTAGACCTAGTATAGTGGCATTGCTGGATCAAAGGATATGCACAGTTTTTAAAATATAGTTCCAAAATCGCTCTTGAAAATGGTTGGATGAGTTCACAATTTCACCAAGAGTGCATTAGTGTCCCAATTCTCCCACATTTCTTCAAAAATTGTTATTTTCCTTTTTTTTTGTTATATTAGCTAATCTGATAGGTGTGTGGTGATACCTCAGAATTGTTTGTGCAGATGAAATTTAAAAGTGAGTTATACTATTATGGAAAGCTGGTTGTTAAATACTTTCCTGCGTAATCGTACCTGTGTCCATTCCCATTAATGATGGGGTTGAGAGGAAGGGCTGTACTTCTGTACAAGATGATCTTCTAATAGAAAGCATTTAAAAGGGAGAGATAATCTCACTCTCACTCTTTCTTTGCCTTTTTTTTTTTTTTTTTTTTCTTTTTCACTGGCAAGAACTCTGCTAACCTCTCTTGGACTTTTAGTGAGGGTAAAATGATTTCTTCTTTTCTAGGCTGCTGTTACAATTTCTTGCATGTGGTAGTAAAATCTTGTGCTGTTTTGGTGAGCCTAAGACTAGATCTCAAAGTTACTATGCCTCTATTTCTTTTACTGAGAAGTTGTTGAACTTTGGTCAAATGTGTTTTTAGCATCTTTAGCAACTTTGTGAATTCTAGAGATTGAGAGAATGAATGCTGGATGCTGAAAAGGAAATTACCTGTCAAACAGTTTCTTGGAGGAAGCTTGCTGAGTTATTGGACAGTGAAGAGCTAAAATGATGGTAGTATGTGTGAAGCTGAAAATTAATACCCCATTTTATTCTGTACTATTTATTGATTGAGAATTTTATCTAATCATTGGATTCAATACTTAAGAATTAGTTGGATTTTTAAAAAGTTTTTCCTTAACATTAGAGTCTATAAAATAGTTTGAATTCTTTTTTAAGAGTTTAATTTCACAATTTCTTTGGGTTATAGCATGAATTCAATCCTCCTTATCAGGAGGAGTCAGGATGAGTCACTTGGACATAAGATATTCTGCCTCAACTAGCATTGGACCATTCTGGGGTAGAGTCTCATACATGGGACTTTCCAGACTTTCCAGAAGATATTGACTAACTGACTGTACTTTCTCTTTACCATGGACTTCAGAAAATCTTTTGCGAATATACTATCAAATATAAGCCCAACCTTGCCTATATAAGTCCAATCATAGTCTTAGTTTAGTTTGTATAACTACGCCTTATGTAATGAATTATATAAAAACTACTCTGTCAGGTGTATCCCTGGCAGAGGAGCTTTGGCATCTCACTTATTTACAACTGCTAGTTTTGCTAATAAATAATCATGCTTGGCATTATGTGCCTCAATTTTACTTCATTGTAGATTTTTCTTTATTACATACAGCATATTTCTATTCAGTAATCTCATAGTGCTTCATGTAATGAATGACCGTATTGCATTTTAAATATTTGCTAATATCTTTTGTGATTTAAAACTTCCTTTTAATCAATTGGAGAATGGCTGAATAAATTGTGGTATATGAATATCATGGAATATTATTATTCTGTAAGAAATGACCAACAGGATGATTTCAGAAAGGCCTGGAGAGACTTACATGAACTGATGCTGAGTGAAATGAGCAGGACCAGGAGATCATTATATACTTCAACAACAATACTATATGATGATCAGTTCTGATGGACGTGGCCATTTTCAACAATGAGATGAACCAAATCAGTTCCAATAGAGCAGTAATGAACTGAACCAGCTATACTCAGTGAAAGAACTCTGGACTATGAACCACTACATAGAATTCTCAATCTCTCTATTTTTGTCCACCTGCATTTTTGATTTCCTTCACAGGCTAATTGTACACTATTTCAAAGTCTGATTCTTTTTGTACAGCAAAGCAACTGTTTGGACATATATACATATATTGTATTCACTTTATACTTTAACATATTTAACATGTAATGTTCAACCTGCCATCTTGGTGGGGGGAAGGAGGAGAAAAATTAGAACAAAAGGTTTGGCAATTGTCAATGTTGTAAAATTAGCCATGCATATATCTGGTAAATAAAAACTATTAAAAATTCCTTTTAAATTTTAAAAATTAAAAAAACAGTAAATAAATAACTGTACTATACCTGATCTATTTCATACAATGACTACTTTTCTAGAATTAACCCTCTTGTTCTTTTTAGGGATACTTTAGGCATCAGTTAATTATAAGTTTAAACAAATGTCTTCAGAGATTCAATGAGGGGTATAAAGAACAAAAATTTTTGAGAAGAGTCGACTCTTTTCTTTGAGGCTGGTCTCTCCCAGTAAGAAAAAGGTATATGAGAATCTCAAACTGAAAGTGTAAAACAGTACTTTGACTCCATGAACCATGAAGCTTTATGCTTATTTCGAAGATTATCATGTTAAAGAAGAATATTAATGATTTGGGTATGGTTCTATAAAGCAGAATAAGAAAGAGAAGTTACAATTTATGAATAAATAGGTTTTGGCTCAATGTGAATAAAGACTTTTCTCCCTTAATTGGAGCATTATTACAAACAAATAGGATGTCTCTTAAGAAAATGAGTTGCCCTCACTTCCAGTTGATCAATGATGGACAGAGGTATCTACACCCAGAGAAGGAACACTGGGAAGTGAATGTAAATTGTTAGCACTAATATCTGTCTGCCCAGGTTACATGTACCTTCGGAATCTAATGCTTATTGTGCAACAAGAAAATGGTATTTACACACATATATTGTATCTAGGTTATATTGTAACACATGTAAAATGTATGGGATTGCCTGTCATCGGGGGGGAGGGAGTAGAGGGAGGGAAGGATAATTTGGAAAAATGAATACAAGGGATAATATTATAAAAAAATATATAATAAAAAAAATATTAAAAAAAAAAAAAAAAGAAAATGAGTTGCCTCACTGGAAATGCTCAAGAAAAAACTGGATGACTACTTGTTAATGGTATTGTAGAGAACATTTAATGTCAGATTTGAAAGGATTAATTGATATGACATCTAAAATGTCTTTAAATTCAATGCTTTTGTTTTATTTATATTTTATTTTTAATTCTTCCCATGAAGTACACTCTGCTACTATCAAAAAATATTTCTCATCTTGTGTAACTAAGTCTACTTCCACCTCCCATAAAGAATAGTGAATATGCTTCTTCCTTCTTTCTGCCTCACTTCCCAAATGCTGCCCCCAACAAACAAATAGATTACTTAGCATTCTGCTTAATGTCTTCTACAATCTTGCTCAACTTAACTTTCTAGAATTACTTTATATTACTATTGACACATTCTAGTTGTACTAGTCTATTAGCTGTTTCCTGAGTGTGATATGCAATCCTCTTATCTTTAATGCTTTTATATAAGCCTTTCTCTATTCCTGGAATGCACCTCTGCTAGTAAAAGTTTTCCTTCCAACCTCTGCTCCAGTGGATCATCTTTCCTGTAAAGTTTTGCTTGATTTTTCTGTTACAAGCATTCTCTTGTTTCTCAGATTTCCCTTCATTATTTTCTTTCTTTCCTTTGTTTCATCATACTCTATCTTTGTACTTGCCATTCACATTGTACCCCAACCCCAATAGATACAAGCTTCTTGAGGACAGTGACCTTATTATTATTATTTTTTTTAATCTTTAAATCTTCAATGTCTTGTATAATGCCTTGAACAAAACAGGGACTTATTAAATATTTGTGGAATTGAATTATTTGCTCCTGGATCTTTCTCTCCTTTTTTTATTGTGGTGAGTGGGAACATCAATGAACATCTGTGACTAAATGGGGTGTGGTTCCTGATACTTGAGTGCCTCTTTACAATAGCATCAGAATTAAAAAATAAATGAGAATGAAAGCTGAGCTAGAATTTCTTATCTGAATTATGCTACTTTATTCATCATCAGCAGGATAGGGTGTTCAGGTTTGGGTTTCATACATGACAGATGGAGACTTGCTAGTCATATGATTTGAATAGGAATTCTGTGAGAATTTTTATGCTACTAATATTGTCACAAAATATTAAATAGAACATTAAACCTGCATCCAATTATACATTGTAGGTTATGATTTCTAGTATGAAAATTAGCTGACTTTCTTATATTTGGCTTCAAAATTTTTCTAACCTTCATTGATCTTTGAACATTTACACAACATCATTCAATTCATAAAGTAATTTCAACTGATTTTTTCATCATTATGCTTATCTATGTTTATGAGAATAGAATATCTGTATGAAAATAGTATTTATTTGCCATATTTTAAAAATTATTCTATAATTATTCTATTCTGTTTCTATTCTATTTTACCAAGTTTCTTTAATAAATCCCATTATCATGGGTTTTTTTTGTTTGTTTTTTTTAAGGAGGCCAGATTAAATATTTTTAAATACCTGAATTTTTTAATTGAATATATATATTTTTTTGTTAATGGGCATTAGACTATAATAAAATATTTGCATATAACTTTGTCCTTAAAAAAATAGACTAGTTATACTGATGCAACTAGGTGGCATAGTAGATAGAATGTTGGGCCTGGAGTCAGGAGGACCAGATTTCAAATTTAGCCTCAGACATTTACTAGCTTTTTAGCTAGTAAATGATTTTAAAAAATCATTTCACCTCTGCCTGCCTTAGCCTTCCCATCTATAAAATGAACATAGCAATAGTATCTAGCTCACAGGGTTGTTTTGAATGTCAAATGAGATAATAATTGTAAACTACTTAGCCCAATGCCTAGAATACTACATAAATGTTAACAATTATTATTATAATAATGCTTCAGAGGGTATTTTTCAGGTCACATATTTGCCAGATGGTTGCAACCCACAGTTTAAAAAGCTGGGGCATAAGAAGAGGCTCTGATTAAGTATTTACTAAATTTTATTTTATTTTTTGGTCAATTTCTGTAACATAATTTTAAAAAATATTCTAAATCTCTAAAGTTGAAACTGAAAGTTTGTTCAAATTTAAACATAGTTGTAGTTGAAATAAAGCAACTGTTGTGTGTAATTATTATAAAATATTATTTTATTTTTTCAATTACAATTACACTTACAATTTTTAATGTCCATTAAAAAACTTGAGTTCCAAATTTATTTATTTTATTCCTTTGCTTTATTCCTTTATTCCTCTGCTTCCCTTCCCCTCCCAAAAATTGTATGTGATTTGATATAGGTTTTACATACATATATATGTATATATATATATATATATATATATGCAATCATGAAAAACATATTTCCATATTAATTATGTTATGAAAGAAAAAATAGACCAAAAGAAAACAAAAAAGTAAAGAAAATGAAAATAATATTTTTTTACTTTTACTTTTAATTTTAATACTTCAGCCTGCAGACTCCAGCAATTCTTTCTCTGAATGTGGATAGTGTTTTCTATCATGACTCCTTTAGAATTGTCTTGGATTATAATATTGCTGAGAAAAGTTAAGTCATTCATAGTTGATCATCTAACAATGTTGCTATTACTGTATACAATGTTCTCCTAATCCTGATTATTTCACTTTGCATCAATTCATATCATGTCTAAATTAATGAGGTCATATGTTTATAGATTTAGAGCTTAGAGGAAAAAGAATCTACTTTCTCATTTTATAAATTGGACCAAGTGAGTCACTCCATTAATAAACATTTATTAAGCATCTCCTTTGGGCTAGGCTATGAGGATGCCAAAAAGATAAAAGACAGTTCTTATTTTCAAGTATCTGTCAATCTAATGAGGGAGACAGCATGCAAAAAACCCCTACATATATAAATTATGTATAGGAGAAATAGGAAATAATTAACAGAAGGAAGCTGGTAAGAAGGATCTAGAAAGCTTCCTGAAGAAGGCTGAATCTTAAATAATTTATTTCCTCTTCTGTTAATCAGGGTAATCTATATTTTTATAGGTATTCTTCCATTTCACTTAGGTTGTCAAGTTTATTGGTATTAAGTAGGCAAAATAACTCCAAATAATTGCTCTAAATTTCTCTTCATTGGTGGATAGATCTCCCTTTAAATTTTTAAGACTAACAATTTGATTTTCCTCTTTCCTTTTTCTAATCAAATTCACTAAAAGTTTATTTTGTTATTTTATTTTTATAAAACTACTTACTTTTATTTATTAATTTGATAGTTTTTTTAAGTTTCAATTTAATTGATCTCTCCTTTTATTTCTAGAATTTCAAATTTGATAGTTGATTGAGGATTTTTAATTTGTCCTTTTTCTAGCTTTTTTAGTTGCAAGCCCAATTCATTGATCTTCTCTTTCTCTATTTTATGCAAGTAAGCCTCTAGAGATAAAAAATTTCCCCTTATTACCACTTTGGCTGCATCCCACAAATTTTGGTATGTTGTCTCATTATTGTCATTCTCTTGGATTAAGTTATTGATTGTGTCTATGATTTTCTGTTTCACCCATTCATTCTTTAGGATGAGATCATTTAGTTTCCAATTACTTTTTGGTCTATTTTCCTCTGGCCTTTTATTGAATGTAATTTTATTGCATTGTGATCTGAAAAAAATGCATTTACTATTTCTGCCTTTTTGAATTTGATTTTGAGGTCTTTATGTCCTAATATATGGTCAATTTTTGCATAGGTTCCATGAATTCCAAGAAGAAAGTGTACTTCTTTCTGTCTCCATTCAATTTTCTCCAAAGATCTGTCATACCTAGCTTTTCTAGTATTCTATTTACCTCTTTAACTCCTTTCTTATTTATTTTGTGATTTGATTTATCTAGCTCTGAGAGAGCAAGCATTGAGATATCTCACTATTATATTTTTGTTATCTATTTCTTCTTGCAAATCTCTTAATTTCTCCTTTAGGAATTTAGATGCTACAACACTTGGTGCATATATGTTTAATATTGCTGTCACTTCATTATCTATGGTACACTTTAGCAAGATATAGTTTCCTTCCTTATCTGTTTCAATTAAATCAATTTTTGCTTTTACTTGATCTGAGATCAGGATGGTTACCCCCTGCTTTTTTGACTTCACCTGAAGCATAATAGATTCTGCTGCAGCCTTTTACCTTTACTTTGTATGTATCATTCTGCTTTAAATATGTTTCCTGTAAACAACATATTGTAGGATTCTGGCTTTTAATCCAGTCTGCTACTTAATTACATTTTATGGGAGAGTTCACCCCATTCACATTTACAGCTAAAACTACTAATTCTTTATTTCCTGCCATCTTATTAACCCCAAATTATACCTTTCTCTTTTATTTTCCCTTTTCCCTCCTCCCCAGTATTTTACTTATGAGCACTATTTGCCTCAAGCAGTCCTCCCCTTTAGAGACCCTTCCTCTTTCTCCTAACTTTCCTCTACTATTTCTATTTTCCCTTTTCTTTAGCTTCCCCTTTCCGTCTTCCCCCTTTCCCCTCCCAATTTTCTATAAGTTGAGAAAAGTTTCTCAGTGAAACCAAATATGTCTAATAGTTTTTCTTTGAGTCAATTCTGATGAGAGTAAGATTCACAGAATTTTTGTCACTCTGCCTTCTTTTACTCAATTATAATAGGTTTTCTTTGCCTCTTCCTGAGATGTAATTTCCTTATTTTTACTTCCACTTTCCTCTTTTTTCCTGTTACAATCCCCTTTCCACTTTTTGTTTCAGTAAAATCAGATTATACATATATTCTCTATGTATACCCATAACAGAAATAGTTCTCAAGAGGTTATTTTTTCTTTTTACCTTTTTTACTTCTCTTGAGTTCTATATTTCATAAAAAAATAAATGAAATTCACCAATTTCATTGGATGTCCATCTTCTTCCCTGAAAGAAAATGCTCAGTTTATCAGGGTAATTTATTCTTGGCCACATTCCAAGTTCCTTCATCTTTTGGATTATCAGATTCCAGGTCCTATCATACTTTAAAGTGGAGGCTGCTAAAGTAATCCTTATTGTGGCTCCTCAGTATTTGAACTGTTTCTTTTCCTTGGTCTGATAGTTCTGAAATTTAGCCACAATATTCCTTGCAATTTTAATTTTGGTGTCTCTTTCAGATGGTGCCAGTGAATTCTTTCAATGGTCATTTTCCTTTTGGATTCTATGATATCTAGGCAGTTCTCTTTGATGATTTTCTGAAAAAATATTGTCTAGGCTCTTTTTTTTCATCATGGATTTCAGAGAGTCCAATAATCCTTAAATTGTCTCTCATAGATCTATTTTCCTGGTCAGTTGTTTTCCCAAGTAAGTATTTTACATTTTTTTTCATTTTTTTTGGTTTTGCTTAACTGATTTTTGTTGTTTCATTAAATAATTCATTTCCATTTGTTCAGTTCTGAATTTTAGTGAGTTTTTTTTTTTCTTCATTTCCTTTTTAACTTCTTTTTGTAATTGTCAAATTGAATTTTAAAATGAGTTGTTTTGTTCTATGGAATTTTTTTCTATTTCACTGAATGAGATGAGGTGAGATCTTTCAAGACAGTTGTGAAAATCGAGTTTGAGTAGGCCTGAAAGACTCTAAACAGTCAAGGGCATAATTGCGTTCCCCTCCCATGATATCATCTCCTCCCTATTTCAGCCAAATATGGGCAACTATGTATTTATTGGTCAAGTTCAATTTCATGGGCAGATCTCGCGTTTAGAATGTAAGACTCTCAGCCAATGAGGATGAGGGTCAGTGGTGGGAGGGGATGTTTTGCGTTAGGGATTAAAGGGGCTGTCCTGCCCACAGAAGGTACTTCCTCTCTTCGATTGTCTGCTCGAAGGGTGGGACACCCTTCTCGAGAGAATGTACAATAAACTTTGCTTTTCTCTAGAGCTCTCTCCAGCTTTTTTATTAAATGGTGACCCCTCACCATTTCCGTACAACACATCACAAATTATGTTTTTTAAAGAGTTATTTTCTTTTTCCATTTCACAAATTCTGTTTTTTAAGGAATTATTTTCGTTTTTTGTTTCACAAATTCTGTTTTTTGGAGAATTGTTTTCTTTTTCCATTTTACCAAATATATCTTTTAATGAGTTTTATACATATATATGTATATATATGTGTGTGTGTGTGCATATGTATATATATATATATATATATATATATATATATATATATATATATATATATATATATATATATATATATGCAAAGCTTTCATTTCCTTTCCCCATTTTTCTTCTAGTTTTCTTTTAAGATCCTTTTTATTTTCTTCTAGGAGAGCCTTGTGTGATGGGGACCAGGTTATATCACCTTTTAGGGCTTTATCTGGAGATCTGCCTTTAATCTCCTCAGGGTTGGTTATCTGTTCTTTTCTTTCACCATAAAAGCTGTCTATCATCAGAGTTCTCTTTACTTTTTTTGCTCAATTTTTTTAAATGTCTGCTTTTAGGACAGGAGAAGTTTTCCAAGCTTCCTCTGCAAGCAGTGCCTTCAAGGAAGCCGCTGTGATTGTGCTGGGGTAGTGCTGACTCACTCTTGGTGCTGGGTGGGCTTGACCATTTTCCTTGAGATTCTGGCGTTTTGGGGTTTACTATTTACCTTTGTGTTTGTGTTGGATGTTTTATAACTTCTCTGCTGATCTACTCTTGCAACCAGGGCAGAGTGGCCAACACGGCTGCTGTAGATTCCTCCCCATAGGTTCTCTGCCCCATGGAGTCTGCACTACCTGTGGAGCCCTGGATTTTGTCACTGTCTGAGATGGCATTTGTGCCCAGCTGCTTGTGCTTGACAGTTTCTCTCCCATTTCCAATTGAAACAGACTTTTTCAGTCTGTTTCCTTCCTGTAGATTCTCTGCCACTCTGAGGCTTCATATCTTCCCCTCTTCCCCCCCCCTCCAACCCTACCCCCACTTTGTGCTATTTGTGCTCAGCTATTTGTGCTGGCTGTCTCCCTTCTGTTTCCAATTGAAACAGGAGATCTTCAAAATTATTTTCTGCTAATAATTTGCTGCACTCCCAATATCAGTGGGTTCTGCAGGTTCAGAGCTAATTTTAGAGGCTGGATTTGCTAATTAAACTGAGGGTTATAGGAGAAGGTCAGAGAGAAATGCATGTCATCTCTGCCATCTTGGCTCCATCCCTGGAAGTGAAGAAGGCTGAATGTTAGCTGAGACTTGAAGGAAGTCAGAGATATCAAGATGCAGACATAGGAGGAAGCACATCCCATTTGTGGGAGACAGCCAGGAAAATACCCAGAGCCAGTAGATGGAATGTTTTGTTTGAGGAGCAGAAAAGAAGCCAGTGTCATTAGATCAAAGTATGTGTGTATGTGTGTATAAAACTGCCTTCAGATTCTTTTCTGAAAGAGTACCTTTAACACATCTTACCTAAGTTCAGAAAAGTTCATTACCCAAAAGTTAAGATCTGCTTATAATTAATTTATGTGATGAACCAAAAATTCTAGACTGTCTGCAACATTGTGTGGCTGATTTTTCTTCTTTGGTGATAGAAGAGAGATGGGAGGGTTTTAAACATCAAAATTCTTAGTCCATCAAAAATCATTACTTTCATAAGTTTCAGTTCCCTCACCTATAATAGGAGGAAGTTGGACAGACAACTTCTAAATACAATGAACAGTTAGTAACAAATGAATTGATACTTTACAAACTTATCTAATTCATAATGAGATTCTCATGAAAAATTAATCCAAAAGACCAAAGGAAGTTGCAACCAAATATGAAGACTAGAAAATTCAGAGGAACAGTTTTTACCTCCTTTTGTTACTCCCTTTAAATCTAGGGCAGTAGTTTCTATTTGGTGCTTCACCAATATTAAGGGATTCATGCTAACAATTCTTCAATGGAAGTGTAAGCAGTAGATAATTATAAAGGTTATTATGAGTAATGTATTAAATTATCTTGGAAATTCACAATAATTTATTGTTGGTGTTGTGTAAAGCAGTTTATAAAAAAAAAAAAGAAAATACTTGGAATTCACTGGGCTTGAATATGAACTCGTAGACTTCAGACTGCAAATGTACCCAAATCTTTCCCTGAAACACAGATTTATGTAAAAATCAGACAAAAGAAGATCATAGATTTAAAGCTGGAAGAGACCTTTAGAAGTCATCTAGCTCAATGTTGTCATTTTATAGATGAAAAAACTGAGTTCTAAAGAGGTTAAATGATTTGATCAGGATCAAACAGATAGAAGATCGAAGTCAGGATTTGAAACCAGGTTCATTGATTCCAAATTAAGTCCCCTTCCCTGAAAGAAAGTTGATAGTACAGTGGATAGAGAACTGAGTTTGAAGTCAAGAATACCTGAGTTCAAATTTAGCCTCTGTTATTTATTAGCTGTGTGACCCTGGGCAAGATGAGGACATCAGCAAAATGCGGATAATCTTAACACCTACCTCTGAGGTTTGTTGTGAAGTTAAATAAGTTAAATAATGATTGTAAAGCACTTATAACAGTGCCTGCAATATAATGTGATGTCTAAATGTTACCTATTAAAATGAATATTTATATAAATCACTTAGTACATAGTGGATGCTATATAAGTACTGATTTCCTTCTATCATCTTCCCAGTATAACTAAATGAAAAGAAAGAAATATTGCCCCTCTACCTCATTATCAATCTTTTTGACCAGTATTCAAGAGGCCTGTGTAATTTACAACATATATATGTTGGGTTTTTTTGTTGTTGTTGTTTTAGTTTTTTCCTGAATTGTTCAAATAACTGTCTTCATGTCCTTATTTGCGTACTCTTAAGATCACATTGAGCAAGAAACCTATGATAAAAGGGTTAAGGGGAGAGACAATTTGTCATTCAAGGTAATAAAATGCATCATAGGGGCTTCTATTTAATTTGTTAAGCACATAATGTTCCATGCTGAAGTAAACACACACACACACACACACACACACACACACACACACACACACACACACACACATACAGAGCAAAATTCACTAAGGGCAAAGCATAATGAAAATCTTCATTTACTGCAACCAAACTAGGTGTTGCCAGTAACTTATGGCATAAAAACAGTGTCTATATACCAAAACTTAGTGGATTCAACCACACACACACACACACACACACACACACACCTTCCTGCCACCTTCCTTATAGTTGCTTGTCTGTCCCAATAGTCTCCCTGCTGCTAGTTTGTACTCCTCCACCTTCTGGGGAATCAGATGCTGGCTGCCAATTATGATTGTCCACATTCCCCCCAAGGAACTCCTGCTGTTCTATTAAAGACTAATTGGTGGGTTGTTGGCAGCAGTTTCAGGGCAACCTGGGGCATGGTTTTAATACCTTGTTTGGCAGGCATTATGCAGAATTGCCTACCTGGTTGCAAATATAGAATCATATCACAGAAATAAATATGGTGTGACCAACGTGAATCAGATAGCTTTCACAGCTCTAGTGCCTTGGCTTCAAGATGATTCAAGCTTTGGCTTCTGTCCAGTATAGCATAGTAAATTCCTAAAGAGCTAAGAGAAACAACAGAAGGAGAGGAAAGGGTGGAGATGATTCAGATTTTACCACTAATTAATGTAGAAATGTCTATTCTGCATCTTGATTAGAAGAATGCATCTTGATTAGAAGAAGAGTGGCAATGTCTTTTGTTGTATTGACCATAAAACAGTTTGTCCTCATTTAATTTTTTTTTCCGCTTAAAATTGTTAAATAAAAAGAAATCTTTTTGCTTTGGCTGGCTTCATGTTTTAATTTATGAATTCTCTATCATTATAGTATAATAAAAATTTTGAATGTATCTTTTGAGATTTGACCCCCTCAATGCACTTCCCCTCTCTTCTACAAATCTGGGACAATTCTGTTTTTTGAATTTTCTTCTTGTCTTGGGAAGGGAAAAAGATCAAATTATGATTTATGAGAGGAAGAAGAAAATGGTTATTTGAAATGAAGATAAATTAGGGAGGCTTAGTACTACCCTGAAAGTATTTAAATAACTGATACTTTAGAACCAGTTAGGCCTCAGTTTCCCACCTTTTTCCTTTCCCTAAACTTCCTTTTTTAATCTGGAAAAATCCTTGTCCTTTAGAAAGTGAAATAGTTGACATTTTTGTGTTTTGCTAGAAATTCGGTATCATAGAGCTTAGGATCAAATACCATCTCTTTTTTTTTTTTATTTTTTAAAAAAAAAGATACATGTGCACAGCAGAACATAAGAGAGGATTCAAAATATAAAGCAATAAATTTCCATTTTAAGAAAGCCTGTGTATATATTACACTTTGTGTTCAGAGCTGTCCAGGTTATTTTTTGTTCTCTGGTATGCACTTTTTACTTTATTCTCCTTTCCTTACTTCCCTCTTCCCCCAAGAAAATTACAATTGAGTCCAGATATGTACACAACACACACACATACATATACACACACACATTTATACATATACACATTGATACAATACTTATACATAGATATCTATAATCATACACATATATGAACATATTCATTCATATACATCTATGTAAGATCATACTATGCTGGTTTCTATGATGGCGAATAACATGTTTCTTCATAAGTCCAAGTTTTTCTAACTTTTTCTAAATGCAATTCATCATTTCTGATACCACAACAATATTCTAATCTTATATTGTCTTTTTTTTTTTTTTAATTTGCTGAGGCAATTGAGGTTAAGTGACTTGTCCAGTCTAAGGTGTGTGTGAGGTTGAGATTTATGTCTGAGGTGAGATTTGAACTTGGTCCTCCTGACTTCAGGGCTGATGCTCCTTATTGTCATTATTTCAAATAGTTATTTTAAATACCTCCTTTCCTGTGTGATCTTGAACACTTTATCTTTCTGGATATCTTTCTAGTCTACAAAGTGAGGGGTTGGACTTGCTGATCTCTAAGATAACTACTAGCCTTGAACCCAGAATCCTATGAATTCCTTACTTAAATTCTTCCCTGAACCAAAATATGATCTCAGTTCTCAGAAAGAGGAAGGGAGGAATTGGAAGAGCATGGAATGACTACTTTGACATGTTCCTCAAAGAGTCTCTTTCACTATCAATAAGATATCATCCCAATTAAATAGTCAAAAAATAATTTTGCTGAATTAGAAAAAAATAACAAAATTCATTTGGAAGAACAAAAAAAGTCATGCATAATTTTAAAAAATGTAAAAGAAGGAAGTTTAGCAGTAATTATCAAAACAAACTGGTGCTGGTTAAGTAATAGAAAGGTAGACTAGTGGAATAAAGTAGAAATACAATTTATAGCAGCAAAAATTATAATAATCTTGTATTTAACAAGTATAAGGGCTTAAGTTTTGGGGCTAAGAATTCATTATTTGATAAAAATTGTTGAGAAAACTGGAAAGCAGTCTGGCAGAAATTCAGCATACACCAATATCTTACATCATTAACCAATATAAGATCAAAATGGATATATGACCTAGATATAAAAGGATATGTTATAAGATAATTGGAAGAACATGGAACCTGTTACTTATCAGACTTATGGATAGGAGGACAATAAACAAGAGATGAAGGACAATAAACACAAAATAAAGAACAGTATGAAATATAAAATGGATAATTTAGAAGACATTAAATTTAAAAGGGTTTGAACAAATATAGCAAAGATCAGAAGGAAAGCAGAAAGTATGGAGAAATCATTTTATAGCCAGTTTCTCAGGTAAAAGGTTTTATATCTCAAATATATAAAGAATTTTGCTAAATCTATAAGAACATGTCATTCTGTAATTGATAAATGGTCAAAAGATGAAAACAGGCAGTTTTCCAGTGAAGAATTTATAACAATTTATAATCATATGAAAAATATTCTAAATCATTATTGATTTGAGAAATTCAAATTAAAGCAATCAAGATATGTTTATCATATTGGCTACAGGAGAAAGTGATAAATGTTAGAGAGGATGTAGAAAATTGGGATGCTAATTCATGGTTTGTGAAACTGAACTGATCAAACCATTTTGGAGAGCAGTCTGGAATTATGCCCAAATAATTATTAAACTGACTATACCTTTTCAAAATTTTCAGAATAGATGCAAAGACAGTTTTCAACATTCACTCCTGTAAAACCTTGTGTTCCAAATTTTTCTCCCTCCCCTCCCCGTCCCCTTCCCCAGACAGCAAATAATCCAATATATTTGTTAAACATGTACAATTCTTCTATACATATTTTCACATTTATCTTTCTGCACAAGAAAAGCAGATCAAAAAAGAAAAAAAGAGAAAAAAACAAAAAACAAGAAAATAACAACAAAAAAAGGTGAAAAACTATATTGTGATTTATATTCACTGACTATACTTTTTGACCCATCAGTACCACTATTAAATCTATTTCCAAAGAGGATTATGGAAAAAGGAAATGTTCCAGAATATTTATAGCAGCTCTCTTTATAGTGGTATAGAACTGAAAATTGCAGTGATGTTCATCAATTGGAAAATGGCTGAAGAAATTTTGGTACATGATTGGCCTAAGATGAAATGACCATCAGATGAATTAGAAGAATTGATAAAGACAGATTAGAGTGCTTCTCTGAGCAGAAGCAATTTGTTGCTAACTTGGATAGAAAGTTGAATCAACACATGTTTAGCAACAATGGAACAGAAAAAGAGTGAACAGCTTTCAGAGATTTGATGTACAGAACTGCATTTGGTCATCTGGATCAGAATGTTTACAAAACATCAAGACTGCATAGACAAAAATATTGGGGAAATTCAGTAGCTGCTAAATGAAAAATGAGAACTCCACAGGATGTGGAGGATAGTTCATCCATCTGTGAGAAGGCAGCATTTAATTCCATAAAAAGCAAAAGAAGCTTAGAGAAAAGAAGGATTCATGTCTCAGTAAAACACAGATGAGGAGGGATGGAGCTAAGATGGCAGAGAGGACACATGTTTCTTTCTGATCTTGTCCTACTACCCTCACACTAATTATAAAATCCAGCCTCTGAATTACCTTTGGACTGACAGAATCCATGAATTCTGGGAGTGCAGCAAATTACCAGCTGAAGATAATTTTGAAGATTGCCAGAAAAGGTCTGTTTCGGTTGAGCACAGAAGAAGATAACTAGGTGCAAGGCACTAGTGCATGCTATGCAGAATAGAGTGGGTGCAAGGTCTCTGTGGGGCAGTGTAGAACTATGTATGGCAGAGCATCTGTGGGGAGGAATCTACACCTGTGTTGGCTACTCTGCCCTGGCTGCAAGCCAGTAGATCCACAGAGAAGTTATAAAACATTCAACACAAACACTAAAGGTAAAGACAAAAAGGAAAAAAAGAGAGAAACCTGAATCAGGGGACTCTCATGGGATGTGGCCATGCCCATCAAGCACTGGGAGTCAGCAGAGTTCAGTGAGACCAAGGCTGTTTTGCTGCCACCTGTTAAGGAGCCTTGGAAAACCTCTCTTGCCCTAAAAGCAGATCCTAACTTAAAAAAAATGAGTAAAAAAGCAAAGAGCACTCTTAACTATAGATAATTTCTATGGTGAAAGGGGAGAACAGATTTCAAACCATGAGGAGAATAAAAGCAGATTGTCTCAAGATGAAGCCCCAAAAGGTAATATAATCTGGTCCCCATCACACAAGGCTCTCCTAGAAGAAATTTAAAAGGATCTTAAAATAGAGCAAGAAGAAAAACAGGGAAAGGAAAGGAAAACTTTGCAAGAGGATTTGGAAAAGGCATATAACTCATTAAAAGATAGATTTGACAAAATTGAAAAAGAAAAGAACTCCCTGAAAAACAGAATTTGTGAAATGAAAAAAGAAAATAACTCCTTAAAAAACAAAATTTGTGTAATGGAAAAAAAAATCCATAGAAGAAAACAACTCATTTAAAAACTCAATTGGAAAAATACAAAAAAGAAGTAAAAAAAAAGGAAATGAAGAAAATAATTCACTAAAAATCAGAACTAAACAAATGAAAATGAAAGACTTCATGACATATCAAGAATCAATCAAGCAAAACCAAAAAAATTGAAAAATATGAAAAATGTAAAATATCTACTTGGGAAAACAACCAACCTGGAAAATAGATTTAGAAGAGACAATCTAAGGATTATTGGACTCTTTGAAAACCATGATGAAAAAAAGAGCCTAAACATGATTTTTCAGGAAATCATCAACGAGAACTGTCCTGATGTCATAGAATCAGAAGGTAAAGTAGCCATTGAAAGAATTCACTGAACACCACCTAAAAGAGACCCTAAAATTAAAACTCCAAGGAATATCATGGCTAAATTTCAGAACTATCACACCAAGGGGAAAATATTACAAGCAGCTAGAAAGAAATAATTCAAATACAAAGGAGCCACAATTACTCAAGACCTAGCAGCTTCCCCCTTAAAGAATCAAAGGGCCTGAGTTCTGATATTCCCAAAAGGCAAAGGAACTTGTAATGCAGCCAAGAATAAATTACCTGAGGATTTTCTTTCAGAGAAGAAGATGGGCATTCAATGAAACAAGTAAATTCCATTTTTTATTTCTGATGAAAAGACCAGAGCTAAACAAAAATTTTGACCTCTAAATATAGGATTCAAGGGAAGCATAAAATGGTAAAAATAATTCTTGAGAACTGTATTTCTGTTATGGGTATACATAGAGAGTGCATGTATAATGTGATTTTACTGTTATAATATAAAATATTAGACATATTTGGTTTACAGAGAACCTTCTCTCACCTTATTGAAAAGTGGGAAGGGAAAGGCAAAAAAGGGAAGGAGTAGGCTAAATAGAAGGGAAATCAGAAATGGTAGGGGAAAGACATAAGAAAGGGCAGGGAGAGACTCTAAAAGGAGGGATTCTAAAGTGGGAGGGCTGCTTGAGCCAAGGGGTGCTCATAAGTTAAGTACTGGGGAGGGGGAAAGGGGAAAAGGAAAGAAAAAAGTATAATTTGGGGATAATAAGATGGCAGGAAATACAGAATTAGAAGTTTTAACCATAAATGTGAATGGGGTGAACTCTCCCTTAAAGGGGAGGGGGTAGCAGACTGTATTAAAAGCCAGAATCCCACAATATGCTATTTACAGGAAACACATTTAAAGCAGGGTGATACATACAAAGTACTGGTAAAAGACTGGACCAGAATCTATTATGCTTCAGGTGAAGTAAAAAAAAAAAAAAAAAAAAAAAAGCCATCCTGATCTCAGATAAAGCAAAAGCAAAAATTGATCTAATTAAAAGAGATAAGGAAGGAAACCACATCTTGCTAAAGAGTACCATAGATAATGAAGCAATATCAATACTAAACATATATGCATCAAGTGATATAGCATGTAAATTCCTAAAAAAGTTAAGAGAGCTGCAAGAAGAAATAGACAGCAAAACTATAATAGTGGGAGATCTCAACTTTGCAGTCTCAGAACAAGATAAATCAAACTACAAAATAAATAAGAAAGAAGTTAAAGAGGTAAATAGAATACTAGAAAAGTTAGATATGATAGATGTTTGGAGAAAACCAAATGGAGACAGAAAGGAGTACATTTTCTTCTCAGCAGTCCATTGAACCTATACAAAAATTGAATATATATTAGGACATAAAGGCCTCAAAATCAAATTCAGAAAGACAGAAATAGTAAATGCATTTTTTTTCAGATCATGATTCAATAAAAATTACATTCATTAAAAAGCCAGGGAGAAATAGACACAAAAGTAATTGGAAACTAAATAAACACATCCTAAAGAATGAATGGGTGAAACAGCAAATCGTAGACATAATTAATAATTTCATCCAAGAGAATGACAATAATGAGACAAAATACCAAAATTTGTGGGATGCAGCCAAAGTGGTAATAAGGAGAAATTTTGTATCTCTATAGTTTTGCTTGCATAAAATAGAGAAAGAGAAGATCAATGAATTGGGCTTGCAACTAAAAAAGCTAGGAAAAGAGAAGATTAAAATCCCCCAACTACCAAACTTTAAATTCTAAAAACAAAAAGAGAGATTAATAAATTTTAAAGTAAAAAACAACTTGAATTAATAAATAAAACTAAGGGTTGGTTTATGAAAAAAACAACAAGATAGATAAACCTTTAGTAAATTTGATTAGAAAAAGGAAAGAATATCAAATTGTTAGTTTTAAAAATGAAAAGGGAGAACTTTCCACTAATGAAGAGGAAATTAGAGCAATAATTAGGAGTTATTTTGCCCAACTTTATGCCAATTGATCTGATAGCCTAAGTGAAATGGAGGAATACCTACAAAAATTATAAGTTGCCCAGATTAACAGAGGAGAAAGTAAATTGCTTAAATTGTCCCATTTTAGGAAAAGAAATAGAACAATCTATTAATCAACTCCCTAAGAAAAAATCCCCAGGACCGGATGGATTTACATATGAATTCTACCAAACATTAAAGAATAATTAACCCCAATATTATATAAATTATGTGAAAAAATAGGGAATGGAGGAGTCCTACCAAATTCCTTTTATGACACAGACATGGTACTGATACCTAAACCAGGTAGGATGAAAACAGAGAAAGAAAATTATAGACCAATCTCCCTAATGAATATTGATGCAAAAATCTTAAATAAAATATTAACAAAGAGATTAAAGAAAATTATCCCCCACATAATATACCATGACCAAATAGGATTTATACCAGGAATGCAGGGCTGGTTCTATATTAGAAAGACTATTAGCATAATTGACTGTATCAGTAAACAAATTAACGACAACCATATGATCATCTCAATAGATGCAGAAAAAAACATTTGATAAAATCCAATACTCATTTCTATTAAAAACACTAGAAAGTATAGAAATAAATGGACTTTTCCTTAAAGCAGTCAGTAGCATCTGTTTAAAACCATTACCAAGCATCATATATAATGGGGATAAACTGGAAGCATTCCCAATAAGATCAGGGATGAAACAAGGTTGCCCACCATCACCATTATTAGTTAACATTGTATTAATAATGCTAGCTTTGGCAAAAAGAAAAAGAAAAAGAGAGTAGGTAATGAGGAAACCAAATTATCACTCTTTGCAGATGATGGTATACTTAGAGAGCTCTAGAGAATCAACTAAAAAACCATCAGAAGTAATCCACAACTTTAGCAAAGTTGCAGGATATAAAATAAATCCACATAAATCATCAGTGTTTTTATATATCACTAATAAAATCAATAGCAAGAGGTGCAAAGAGAAATTCCATTTAAAATAATTGTTGATAGGATAAAATATTTGGGAAGGGAAAGTCAAGAACTATATGAGCAAAACTACAAAACTTTTCCCACACAAATAAAGTCAGATCTAAGCAATTGGAAAAATATCAAGTGGTCTTGGATAGGTCAAGGAAATATAATAAAGATGACAATACTACCTAAACTAATCTATTTATTTAGTGCTATACCAATCAATCTCCCAAGAAACTATTTTACTGACCTAGAACAAATAACAACAAAATTCATCTGGAAGAACAAAAGGTCAAGCATTTCAGGGGAACTAATCAAATGAAAGTGGATAAGTTGTACCAGATCTAAAACATTAAATGGTTTTGATAACCACTACTTTATTTATAGTTTATTTATATATTTATATATATAAATAAACTATAAATAAAGTAGTGGTTATCAAAACCATTTAATACTGACTAAGAAATAGAGTAGTCGATTAGTGGAATAGGTTAGGTTGACAGGACAAAAATAGTCAATAACTATAGCAATCTAATGTTTGACAAACCCAAAGACCCCAGCTTTTGGGATAAGTATAATGTTCTCTTTTTCAGTTTTCTTGGGGTCTTTGAGAGCAGCCTTTGTTTCAGTTCAGTAATTACCACAAGTACAGTGAGGTGTTAAAGTCCAAATTCTTTATTATCTCTTTCAAAGTCTTATCTCTTTTCCTGGAGTCTGGTTAGCTTTCTTAGAGATCTATCTCTCATCTTGGTTCCAAGAGCTTGAGCTCCTGCCACTAGTCCTTTGCCTCTGCCAACTTCTTGACGTCCTCCTGAAGGTGTCTTGGTTTCTGTGGGGGAGGCAGGAGGACTACCACCAAGTTCTCTGTCTTCCAGTTCTGATTCTGTCTGAGTTTGTCTGAGCTTATATGCTCTCTTACCATAGGTGTGAATCTTGTGGAATTATAGTAAGTACTAAGTACATATATTGAACTAGAGAACTGTTAAGCACCATGCTAAACAACCATTGTCTCTATCAATTCCACTGAGTTAGCACCTTGTAAGAATTCTTGTTTGAGTTCTGGCCTATAACAGATAAGAATTCACTATTTGACAAAAATTGCTGGGAAAATTGGAAACTAGTATGGCAGAAACTAGGCACTGACCCAAACTTAACACCATACACCAAGATAAGATCAAAATGACATAAAGATCTAGACATAAAGAATGATATGATAAGCAAATTAGATGAACATAGGATAGTTTACCTCTCAGATTTGTGGAGGAGGAAGGAATTTGTGACTAAAGAAGAACTAGAGATCATTATTGATCACAAAATAGATAATTTTGATTATGTTAAATAGAAAAGTTTTTGTATTAATGCAGATAAGATTAGACGGGAAGCAATAAATTGGGAAAACAGTTTTACATTTAAAGGTTCTGATAAAGGCCTTATCTCCAAAATATATAGACAATTGACTCAAATTTATAATAATTCAAGCCTTTCTCCAATTGCTAAAAGCTAAGGGGGGATTATATTAGAGCTGCAAAGATTACTAAATCTATGTGGCTCACAGAGGAGTAAGCAATGAGAGATTTTAGATATGTTTGTCACAGACAAATAGAACTTGTCATAATTATTCCCCATAATGAAAGGATTAGAAATGAACAGACAATTTTCAGATGAAGAAATTGAAACTATTTCTAATCATATGAAAAGGTGTTCCAAATCACTATTGACTAGACAAATTAAGACAACTCTGAGATACCACTACACACCTGTCAGATTGGCTAAGATGAGAGGAAAAGATAATGATGAATGTTGGAAGGGATGTGGGAAAACTGGGACACTGATACGTTGTTGGTGGAACTGTGAACAGATCTGGAAAGGAATTTGGAACTATGCTCAAAAAGCTATCAAACTGTGCATACCCTTTGACCCAGCAGTGTTACTACTGGGCTTATATCCCAAAGAGATCTTAAAGGAGGGAAAGGGACCCATATGTGCAAAAATCTTTGTGGCAGCCCTTTTTGTAGTAGCTAGAAACTGAAACTGAGTGGATGCCCATCAATTGGAGAATGGCTGAATAAATTATGGTATATGAATGTTATGGAATATTATTGTTCTGTAGGTAATGACCAGTAGGATGATTTCAGAGATGCCTGGAGAAACTTACATGAACTGATGCTAAGTGAAATGAGCAAAACCAGGAGATCATTATACATGGCAACAACAAGACTATATCATGATGAATTCTGATGAGCATGTCTCTCTTTGACAATGAGATGATTCAAACCAATTCCAATTGTTCAGTAATGAAGAGAGTCATTTACACCTGGAGAGGACTATGGGTAATGACTGTGGATCACAACATAGAATTTTCAGTCTTTTTGTTATTGTTTGCTTGCATTTTTTGTTTTCCTTCTTAGGTCTTTTTCTTTCTTTCTACATCTGATTTTTCTTGTGCAGCAAGATAGCTGTATAAATATGTATACATATTTTGGATTTAACATATATTTTAACATATTTAATATGTATTGGAATACCTGCCATCTAGGGGAAGTGGTGGGGGGAAGAAGGGGAAAATTTATAACAGAAGGTTTTGCAAGAGTTAATGTTGAAAAATTACCCATGAATATGTTTTGTAAATAAAAAGGTATAATAATAAAAAAATAAAGAAAAAAATAGATGAAATTCAATTTTATGTTGATAGCAACCATCCAAAGTGCTTTTATAATGCTATGAAGGCTATTTAGGGATCAAAGACCTATGAGCCATTTCAACTACTCATTGCTGATGGAATCACATTGATTTGTGGTAAGGATATGATGCTGGAGAGATGGATTGAACACTTCCATAGTTTTCTCAACATACTGTCATCAATCCAAATTGAAATCACTAATCATATACCTCAGATTGAAGTCAGTTCCTCTCTAGCTGAGCTTCAAAATGAAGAAAAGGTTTTGAATGACATTAAGCTACTTTCCTGTGGCAAAAAGAACCTGGTATTGATTCTATTCCAGTTGATATTTACAACTTGGTGGGGCACTGTTCATACAAAAGCTGATTGAAATTTTCCAGGCTGATATAGCAAGAGGAAGTTATTCTCTAAGAGCTCAATGATGCCTCCACTTTCCATTTCTATAAAGGAAAACAAAATCAGTTGTCCTGTGACAATCATGGGAAAAATGGTGAAAGGACTATTATTCACAGATATGATGGACAAATTAATTTTTTTAATGCTCCACTATTTGCTTATAGTATTACCCTTTATGTTTAAATCATGTACCCATTTTGACTTTATCTTGGTATTGGTGGATACTTTCAATTTCTGTTTTTCCCTCTGGTTTGAAGATATTAGGGAAGTTTTCCTTGATAATTTTCTGAAATGTTATGTCTAGGCTTTTTATTATTATTATTTTTTAAATTGTGGCCTTCAGGTAGTGCAATAATTCTTAAATTATTTCTTATGGATCTAATTTGCAGGTCAATTGTTTTTTCCAATGGGGCATTTCACATTTATTCTATTTTTTCATTATTTTTATTTTATTTGACTATTTCTTGATGTCTCATGAAGTCATAGCTTCCATTTTTCCAATTCTAATTTTTAAGAAATTATTTCCTTCCTTAAATTTTTTTACTTCTTTTTCCATTTGGCCAATTTTACTTTTTTAAGGGGTACTTTTTCATGAATTTTTGTACCTCTTTTTCTAATTGACCAATTCTACTTTTTAAGGAGTTCTCTTTAGCATATTTTTATGCCTCTTTTACTATTTGGACTGTTCTGTTTTCCAAGGCATTATTTTCTTCAATACTTTTTTTTGTGATGCCTTTATCAAATTGTTGACTCTTTCCCTACCAAGATTTTCTTGCCTGACTCATTTCTTTTTCCTTTCCCTTTGTAGATTAATTACATTTTTATTTATTTTGTTAAGTGTTTCCAAATTATATTGTTTTTTATTTATAACATTCACTTTTTTAAATCTCGAGTTTCAAATTCTTTTCTTCCCTCCCATCTATTCCTCACTCCTTTGAGAAGGTAAGAAATATTATATTAATTATACATGTTAAATCATACAAGATGGTTCCATATTAGTCAAGCTATTTAAAAAATATCAAAAAGCAAGAAAAACAAAGAAAGTGAAAAAGACATATTGTGCTTGTTATTTAGAATTCTTCAGTTTTCTCTCTGGATGTGGATAGCATTTTTTATCATGAATCCTTTGGGATTTTTTTTGATCTTTGTCACAATGATAATAACTAAGTTATTATCAATTGATCATTATATATTGTTACTGTGCATAATGTTTTTCTGGTTCTGCTCACTTCACTTTGTATCACTTCATAAAAGATTTCCCATGTTTTCCTGAAATCTGCTCATCAATTTTTAAAGTATTAGCTTGTTTAGGCATTTCTCAATTGTTGAGCATTTCCTCAATTTCCAATTCTTTACCAATTCAAAAAGAACTGCTATGTTTTGTACATATATGTCCCTTTCCTTTTTTTTTTTTTTTAAGTTTTATTTTGATAGAGATGTAGTAGTGGTTTTGCTAAGTCAAAGAATAGGCACAGCCTTTTGGTCATAATTTATTGGTAATTACATTAATTAAGATTTGGGGTATGAGATAGCACAACAGGATCATAAATTTAAAGCTTAAAATCCTAAATGGTTCATCTAGTCCAGTACTTCTAAATCTGAAATCTACCTCATTTCTTTTCTTAATTTTCCATGTACTTTTATTTGATTTTTAAAATCCTTTTGAGCTTTTTCAGGAATTTATTTTAGGGGAGCTTGAGACTACTTCACAACCTTCTTTAAGACTTTTCATGTAGTGCCAAAATGTTTGTGGCAGCTTTTTGTTGTAGCTAGAAACTGGAAGTTGAATGGATGCCCATCAATTGGAGGATGGTTGGGTAAATTATGGTATATGAAGGTTATGGAATACTATTGTTCTGTAAGAAATGACCAGCAGGAGGAATACAGAGAGGCTTGGAGAGACTTACATCAACTGATGCTGAGTGAAATGAATAGAACCAGAAGATCGCTGTACACTTCAATGCTGTATGAAGATATATTCTGATGGAAGTGGATATCTTCAACATAAAGAAGATCCAACTCACTTCCAGTTGATCAATGATGGACAGAAATAACTACACCCAGAGATGGAACACTGGGAAGTGAATGTAAATTGTTAGCACTACTGTCTATCTACCCAGGTTACTTATACCTTTGGAATCTAATACTTAATGTGCAACAAGAAAATGGTATTTACACACATATATTGTATCTAGGTTATATTGTAACACATGTAAAATGTATGGGATTGCCTGTCATCAGGGGGAGAGAATGGAGGGAGGAGGGGATAATTTGGAAAAATGAATACAGGGGATAATATTATTAAAAAAAATTACTCATGCATCTATACTGTGAAAAAAAATTCTAAAAAAAAAAAAAAAAACCACTTTTCATGTATCTGTTTTGATACTGTTTTCTTCTTCTGAGTTTGTGTTTTGATTTTCCCTGTCACCACAGTAATTTTCTTTTCTTTTTGCTCATTTTCTAGCCTACTTTATGACTTTTGACTATATGTTAAAATTGGACTCTGCTCTCTGGCTTATGGGTCAGGTTTTTCATGACGCAATTTTCCAAAGCTAGTTTGGGGAGTCTATAAGTTTTCAGTTATTCCAATGTGGTATAAACTAAAAAGAGGTGTGTTCACTGCTTTCCTGGTCTGTGTCTCTGGTATGTGAAATGCTACAAGTATTATTTTTGGCCTTTGAGCTATGACTCAATAAAGGCTAGGGTTTTTATTCCTGCTAGTATTTCTTGACCTCAGACTGTGACTAGGTTATCAGGTATAGGAAATGCAACAGAATCTTACTCTCAGTGCCAGAAAAAGGTCTATAATTTCCTTCTGACAAGTCATTTGAAACTTTTACTGTCTCTGGAATAAGAGTTCTGGAAGTCACTGCTGCTGATTTAATTTTCCCCAATGCCTGCTGCTGGTCTGCCATGAACTGCACTCCACTCTCACCCCTATGAGATGGACCTTTTCTGGCAACCTTTTAACTTGTCTTATGTTGGAAAATTCTTTCACCCCAACAAAAGTTTGTTGTTCCAGAATTTGTTTGGTGGTATTATTTGAATATTGTTTAGAGGGGAATTTGGGACAGCTCAATCCTTTTTCTGCTTTTTTCTCCACCATTTGGCTCCATCCTCCAAATTTACTTTTAATTGCTCATTTTTCGTTAATAGCAAATATGACACCCCACAAATCCCATGATTTCTCACACATATGCCATTATGTATGTGCATTGAGGTTTACTTTAGGAAAAACTGTCTCTATGGAGAAAGAATTTTAGCTTAATGAAGAGGTATGGAATTGAAGCTAAGATATAAAATAATATATCTTTATACATAAAGAAATCCTGTGCAATTTACTATGTTTTCATACTGTCCTACAAAAATAAATATAAAGTCATATATCTTTTTTTTTTTTTTTTTTTTTTTTTTTTTTTTTTGTGCCCAAAAGGTCAAGTCACAAATCCTAGTGAGCCCTTGAGACTACTTCTTGTAGGATCATAATATTGCCTGAAACCACTTTCAACTCAATGTTTGGATGAAATTTGAGGTCACCTTATATTTTTGACCTAGTCTTTAGATTAAGCTTTGTTTCTGACCTTATGATGTTTTCTATAAGTTACCATTAATTTTGTAATTTTGTACCATTAATTAATTTTCTGGTTTAATAATCCCTGTATATCCTATACTCAAACAAATAAAAATGATGAATGTGCTTACAGCCTTAGCAAATGCATGGAATTAATTTTCCAATATAAAGCAGGCAAGTGATACTTAAGCAAATGTAAATTTGAAGTGTGCAAGCAAAGGAACAAAACTGGCACCCTCATAGACCCATATAGGCTCTGTAGTTTGTCTTTGCCTCATATAAACAGGAGAAGAATTTATTTTTTTGGAGAGTGATTGAAAATTGCTAGATAAAGTTCTTTTGACCAATAAAAACAGTGTTCCATTATACATCAACAAATTGATATATTATGCTTAATTTTGCCAAGGAGATGATTTTTAATTTTAGTCCTGGTTTGTCTGCATTCCAGATTTTTTGTGACTCTGATTCTTTAATGTTGCAGCTGGTAAGTCCTGTGTTATCCTGATTGTGGCTTCTTGGTATTTGAATTTTCTTTTTGGCCACTTGCAGTTCTTTTTCCTTGACCTGACAATTCTGTAATTTGGCTAAGATATTTCTTGGAGATTTTCTTTTGGGATCTCTTTCCTGAGGTGATCCGTGGATTCTTTCACTGCCTATTTTGTTCTCTGCTTCTAGCATACCTTGCTATTACTTGATATTTTCTTGAAAGATGCTGTTTAGGTCCTCTTTCTGATTATAGCTTTCAGGTAGTCCAACAATTCTGACATCATCTCTCTTGCATCTATTTTCCAGGTCGCTTGTTTTTCCCCATCAGATATTTTATGTTTTCTTCTATTTTTTTCCTCTTTTTTTGGGAATTTGATTGATTTTTAAAAAATGTCTTATATACTCATTAGCTTTCATTTGTACAATTTTAACTTTTAGGAAGTTGTTTTCTTCAACTGGCTTTTGTAGTTTCTTTTCCATTTGACCAATTGTACTTCTAAGGAGTTGTTTTATTCAGTGAATTTTTGTATTTCCTTTTTCATTTGGCCAATTCTACTTTAAAAGTAACAAGCAGTTATTTTCTTTTTCCAAACTGTTGACTCTCCCTCTTCCCCCATAATTCTCTTTATCACTCTCATTTCTTTCCCCAATTTTTATTCTACCTCTCTTATATAATTTTTAATTTTCTTTTTGAGGTCTTCCATGAGTTCTTTCTGGGCTTGAAACCACTTCCCATTTTTCTCTGGGGTTTTGCCCATAGATGTTTGAATATTATTGTCTTTCCTGTCAGTATAATAACTTTCTATGATCAGATTATTTTCAGTTTTTTTTTTTCATTTCTTTTGACCTTTTTTCTTTCTTTTAAATTTGAGTTCTGCTCCTGGCATGGAAGGGGCATTGTCTCAGGTTTCTACTTCTTGGACTGCAGGCTCTGGCTGTTTACCTAGTGCTAAACTGATATTGCCCTGAGACCCACTCAAGACGCTCATGTCTGGAACTGTGTAAAGGGGGTATGGTGGGATAATTGGTACTGTTGTAGGCTGTAGGGGTCTAGCAATACCTCATGCTGGTATTTGGTGTTTGTTGAAGCTGGTTGGGTGTCTTTACATTTCCCTGGGGCTACACTGAAGCACATGGTTATACTGAATCATTTGGGGAGTCCTGGTATTGGCTTTTTCCTGTTCCACCATACTGGGACTCAGAATCTCCTACTGGTTTTCTAAGGTAAAGTTTGCTGCTGGCTTACTATGATGCTTCCTATGCTAAACTGCGCTCCCCTTTTACTCAAGTGAGACATTTCTTGGTGATCGTTCCATTTTCTTGGGCTAAAAGATTATTTTACCCTGATTGTATGAGGGGTTTGCTATTCCAGGATATGTTTTAGGATGCTATTTTATGGTTGTTTATAGGTGAATGTGGGTATGTTATGGTGATTTACTGCTTACTCTTCTATCTTGACTCCCAGAAGAGCTTTAATCATTTCATTAATAATGCTAGTGGTTATTTAATTATATATCCTAGAACAAAGACTGGTAGTTACTATTTATCTTACGCATAGGATTCTGAAAAATTGAGGTTTAAAGAAGTTAGGTGATTTACCCACCATCACACAGTGTCAACAATAAAATTTGAATTCAATTCTTCTTAACTCCAATTGTATTACCACATTGCTTCCAATACACTTATCTCTTCCCATCTTATAGATAAGGAAGTTGAAATCAAGAAAAGCTGGTCAAGCAATTTGTATAGGGTCATATTTGATAAGTGATAAGATTTGAACTTATTTTTCAGATTTTGAGTTCAGTGCTGTCTATTACAACACCAGACTGCCTTGAATGAATTCAGTTTTTTGGTCTTGATCCCTGTTATCATTTTGTAAGCCTAATACTAACTTAAAGTAAACTATATTCATTTCCTGTTTGTTTAGGTAATCAATTAGATAAATGAAAACACAAAACAATTGACATTTTTAAACAGTTTATTTATAAAGATTTTACATCCTCTTTTTTCCTTCTTTTTCTCCTTCTCTTCTTCCTCTTGTCCCTCATAGCTAACATTACTCTAGCACTTAAACATGTGCCATAGACTGTGTTAAGTGATTTAAATTATTGCCTTATATGATCTTCACACAAAAAGTGGGTGCTATTATTATTCGCATTTTGAGAGTGAGGAAACTGGGGTCGCACAGCTAGATAAAATTTGAACTCTGACTCAGCCCTAGAGTTCTATCCATTATGCAACAGAATTTCATTTAATCTACACAAAGGCCTTGAGTAGCATATCCTATTATCTCTAGTTGATGGATAAAGAAAGTGCTACATTTGATATTGTTGGCCAACTTTTCCTCTTGGATGCTTTTTCCTCTTTAGGAATTGGTGACAATCTTTTTTCCTCTTCCCCATCTGATTGCCTTTTCTTAGCCTCCCTTCCTGGCTCATTATACATATAATTGGGTTTGTTCCAAACTTCTTTGGTAGATCCTCTTCTCTTTCTGTATTTTTTCTCTTAATAAACAACGCCATCTCTAGGAGGATGATTCACAATTTTATATATGTCTAGCCTGTCTCTTTCCTAAATTTCAGTCATCCACTGCCTATTGGACATTTCAAACAGTATGTACTGGAGACATCTTAAACTCAACAAGGATCCCAAACTGAACTCATTATTTTCCCCCTTTATCTTTCCTTTCCTCTAAACTTCTTTATTTCTATCAGACACACTATTATCCTTCTAGTCTTCCAGTTTGTAAATGTAGTCATTATCTAACCTATACTCCTCATTCTCCCTTATCCCAGGTATCCCTTCAGTTACCAGATCTTATTATCTCTATCTTCAAAATATCTATTATACTCTAACCCTTTATCCCTACTCACATAACTTGGACTGAAAGTCCAAGTCCTTATTTCTTGCCAGATTATTGTGATAGCCTCCTAATTGATCTCCCTGACTCAAATTTCTTTCCTCTTTTGTTCATCTTCCATATTGTTTCCCAAGTAATTGTCCTTTAATGCAAATCTGACCATAGTACTCCTATACTCAACTCTAGTAGCTCTTTCTATTGCCTTTAGGACAAAGGTTCAATTCCTCTATTTAGCTTTTAAAGTCTATATGTCCTACCTCAATATTTCCAGCCCCATTTGACATTAATTCCCTTCCTAAACTTCATGATCCAGCTAAACTTCTTTCTATGCTTCATCTATCACACTCCATATCTTATCTCTGTGCCTTTTCTCTGGCTATCCTACATGTCTGGAATGCACTTTCTCCTTACCTCTACCTTTCACAGTTTCTCTATGTCTTAATACACATATATTAATATTTTATATTTTAAGTCACCATGTTATTCATGAAGCCTTTGTTGATTCAATCTCTTCTGTAATAACTCCCTCCCAAACTATTTTGTGTTTATCCATTTTATAGTAATACTATATCTGCACATATGTACTTATTGTCTCTTGCTAGTAGAGATTATTTCATTCTTTGGACTCGAATCTTCAGTATCCAGCAGTATTTGAACTTATTTTATCTTGAATTCCAGCTCCTCCACTACTCTTTCTACCATATTCTGCTTCCTCTTTTGACAAATCGAAGAGAAAAGTAGAAGCAAATATGAACTGTGAACAATTGATAAATTCACCCAGCAGTAACCTTGTGCAAGACAACAGAGTGGAATATGTGGTTTGTCATTTCACAAAAAAAAAGAAAGAAAAAAAAAGGCAAAGTTTTGAGAAATGAAAGCTGTCCACCCTCCCCCATCATGTGTAGGTGGCATTAGTCAAAAGTTTAACAAACTAGTTTCATGAACACAGGTGGTCACTTTATTTGTAATTTTTCACAGTGGAAAATAATGAGAAAAGCTGTTATTTTTGTTGTTTTCAATAGTTGGGTTACATCTCAGCCATCTGCATACAAAATTTGATTTAACATTTTCTTATCTCTATCTTCCAGAGATTATTATATTCAGGATGGAGAGAGCTATTTCTGAAAGGAATATTGAATGTAATCACATTCTGTTTTAGAAACAAACATTCTAACTCTTTGAAGTAAATTCATATTAATGTTTAAGTATTTTCTTAATATTAGAAAACTTTAAAAAATCTATTTTATTTATGATATGGTAACTTCAGTCACAAATTTAGGAATGTGGTGAATCCTCTTCAAGGAATGAAAATGCTAATAATGATTCTTTCCTACAGAGTAAATTCTTCCTTGAGTTTATATAAAGTGTATACTAATGCTTTCAGGAAACATGAGTAAATTTGATAAAGTTACATTATATTTTATAAACTAGCATTACCTCATATCTCTTTATGTTCAAAAGGTTTTGTCTATTCCAACTCATATTTGAATCGGCATTCTTTCTGCACCCTAAACAAGTTTTGAAGGCTTGGCATGAAGACCTTTGCTTAGGGGAAAACCTACCTCTAACTCAGGTAGCCCATTCTACTTTTAGATTATTTTAGTTTTTATGAAGTTTTCACTTAAGTCAAGACCATATATGTCCATCTGTATCTTCCATTTATTTCTTTGTAATTAATCAGAATGGGCTTAATTGGTTTTCTACATAACAATTTTTCAAATTTTCAAAATTCTCCAAGATAACCATCATGCCCATACCAGGTTAGACATCCCTAATTCCTTCAATATGGTCTTGAGGTTCTTTATTGTCCTGATCAGCCTTCACTGAAGATTCTCCAATTTTCAAATGTTCTTCCTAAACTGTGGTGCCCAGAATGAAATATAATACTTCAGATGTGATCTAACTAGGGCAGAGTGTGGTGAAATGATCATTTCTCATTTTTGAGACTATATTTCTCTAACTGTAATCTATTTCCACAAACTTTTTCTATAACTATATCATACTGTTGATTCATATTAATGATGTAGTCCCATTAACATATTTATATATTTTTTCAGATGAACTGCTACCTAGGCACACTCTTGCTATTTTTCTCCATATTTTTTCTATCTGCCCACTCTGGCCATCTTTTTATCAACTGTCTTGTCCCACAATACCAGAATATACTTAACACCGACCACTTGGGCTATTTTTTTTTTGCTGTTCATACTACTTCTATAATTTATTACCTTTTCTAATCTCTTATTCTGAGAAATATCAAATCAATGCTACATATTACTTCTTGAAAAGGGGGAATAATTTGATTCATCAATGGCTCTACTAACTATTCCTTTGTTTTCTTAGACCAAAACATGCAATTATCTTGTACATATGAAGTAATTTTTTTGATGTCAAATATAAGACTTTAGAATTTTAATTCTTGATTTGACCTAATGTTTAATATGATCAATGGTAACACTTGGAAGAAGAATTAAGAAGCCTCTTGTTGAAAGTAAAAGAGAAAAGTGTAAAAGCTGGCTTGAAGCTTAACATGAAAAAAATCTAGGATCTTGGCAATTAGTCTCACTTCCTGGCAAATAGAGTAGAAATAGAAATAGTGTCAGGTTAGTATATTTTTGGGCTCAAAGATCGTTGTAGAAGGTGACTGAAGCCATGAAATTATAAGACTCTTTTTTGAAGGAAAACTATGACAAATCTGGACAGAATACTAAAAAATGGCAGGGACATCATTTGCTGACAAAGGTTTATAGAATCAGAGTGATTGTCTTTCTGCTATCAATATATGACTTTGAGAGTTATACTAGAAGGAAATCTGAGTATGGCAGAATTTATGCTTTCTAATTGTGGTGCTAGAGAAGGCTTTCAGGAGTCCCTTGAACAACAAGGAGATCAAATCAGTGAACAGTTAATATAATAAATAGTCAAAATTATTTCAGAATATTCATTGGAAGATCAAATACTAAAGCTGAAGCTTACTTTGGCCACATGAGAAGTCAGGACTCACTGGAAAAGACTGATATTTGCAGGCAATAAAGGCAAAAGGAAAAGATGATGGCAGAGGATGCGATGGATAGATAGTGACTTGGAAACAATGAGCTTGGATAGACTTTGGGAGATAGTGGAGGATAGAAGAACCTGGTGTACTCAATAAGTCATGAAAAGTTGATTATGACTGAACAACTGAGCAACAACAGAGTTTAACAGTCTTTGTGAATTATTTTTGACTCCTGATATTCAGTTATCTCTCCTAATTTTCTTTCATACTCAAATCTGCTTAACATTCAACCTTTCTTTTTGTTTAATTGAACCAATCAGCCAACAGACTTTTATTGTGTACTGTGTGGCAGACTCTATCAGACATTAGAAAAACAAAGACAAAAACAAAATGTCTTTGCCTTCAAGGATCCTATATGCTTTTGGGGGAAAATAACACAAATATATGTGAGAAAATGCAAAATTTGAATAAAATAAACACAAGATAAGTTTGGGGGGGTATAGTGTGAAAGTAAATTATTGCTGAGGGACCTGAGATTTAGATTTTGGCAAAGAATAAATATTTAGACTAAAACAGTGTTAATTTTTTTTTTTTTTTTTGCTAAGAATCATCAAAGAATAGAGGAAGCAGAGATACATGATGAAAAATCTGAATATAGGGGCAGCTAGGTGGCACAGTGGATAGAGCACCAGCCTTGAATTCAGGAGGACCTGAGTTCAAATCTGGTCTCAGAGACTTAACACTTCCTGGCTGTGTGACCCTGGGCAAGTCACTTAACCCCAGCCTCAGAAAAAGAGAAAAAGAAAAAAAAAAGAAAGAAAGAAAAATCTGAATATATAGCAGTTTCAGGCAACTGGTTACTCCTTGTCTCTCTGTCTTCTGACCAAAACTTTAAAAAATTTCATTTTTATGTTACAAACATTTATAGATTACTCCCCCTTCATGAGAATTCTTTTGTAACAAAATAATTTAAACAAAGTAACAATAAAAAAACATGTAATGACTTCATCTGAAAGTGCATGCAACCGTCCACATCTATTGCACCTCCTAGTCTGGTCCTAGTTTTCAATGCAACAGTCTTCAGGAATGATAGTTTCTGGCCAGATCAGGTGAATAGCAACTTTCTATCCTTGCAATTGCTTTTGTCTCCCAAATGCTAGTTACTAAGTTAGACTGGGGGGGTCTCTGAAGCAACTCTTTAAAAAACAATTTCAACAGTGTTTTATTTTTCCAAATGCATGTAAAGATAATTTTCAACATTCATTTTTTTGTTTGTTTGGTTTTTTTGTTTGTTTTTGTTTTGTTTAAAGCTTTTTATTTTCAAAACATGCATGGATAATTTTTCATCATTGACCCTTGCATAGCCTTGTGTTTCAGATTTTGTCCCTTCTCTCCCACCTCTCCCCTAGATGGCTAGCAATACAATATATGTTATACATGTTAAAATATATGTTAAATCCAATATGTGCAAACATATTTATATAATTCTCTTGTTACATAAGAAAAAATCAGATAGAAAAAGAAAGAAAATGAATAAGAAAACAAAATGTCAGCAAACATCAAAAGGAGTGAGAATGTTATGTTATGATATATATATATATATATATATATATATATATACCTCTCTATGTGTATACATGGTTCTCTTCATCACAAGATTATAGGAACTGGCATCAATTAATTTGTTGTTGGAAAGAGTCATGTTCTTCAGAATTAATCATTGTATAAAATTGATATTGCCATGTACAATGATCTCCTGATTCTGCTCATTTCACTTAGCATCAGTTCGTGTAAGTCTCTTCAGGCCTCTATGAAATTATTCTCCTGGTCATTTCTTATAGAAAAATAATATTCCATAATATCCATATACCACAACTTATTCAGCCATTCTCCAAATGATGGACAGCCACTCAGTTTCCAGTTTCTTGCCACTACAAAAAGGGCTGCTATAAACATTTTTGTAAACAACATTCATTTTTGTAAGACTTTGTGTTTTAAAATTTTTTTCCTCCTTTTTTTCCCTCCCTTCTCCCCAAGATAGCAAGTAATATTATATAGGTTAAATATGTGTAATTCTTTTAAACATATTTCCATATGTGTTATATTGTGCAAGAAAAATCAGACCAAAAGGGAAAAACCAGGAGAAAGAAAAACAAACAAACAAATAAAAAGTGAAAAATATTAGGCTTCTATCAATATTCACTTTCCATACTTCTCTCTCTGGATGTGAATGGCATTTTCCATTCTGAATCTATTGGAATTGCCTTGAATCACCACATAGTTGAAAAGAGTCAAGTCCATCACAGCTAATTATCATATAATTTTGTTACTGGTACAATGTTCTTTTTTTCTGCTTGCTTTACTCAGCATCAGTTCATGCAAGTCTTTTTATTATTTTCTGAAATTAGCCTGTTCATCATTTCTTATAGAACAATAATACTCCATTACATTAATATGTCATATTTTATTCAGCCATTTCCCAATTCATAGACATCCACTTAATTTCCAGTTCCTTGCTTCCACAAAAGTGGTGCTATATTTTTGCATGTATAGGTCCTTTTCCTTCTTTTATGATTTTAGGATATAGATTCAGTAGTAAGACTGCTGGATCAAAGGGTATGTATAGTTTTATAATCCTTTGGCCATAGTTCCAATTTGCTCTGGTTTTCAGGCAACACTTAAAAAAAGGACTTATGTAACTTGGGGCTAGACTCTGTCTTTTGTCATCCTCTTCTCTATTTACAACTTTATTTTTCTGGACTTCATCTTTGTTTTCCTGCTGCTACTCAGTTAAATTCTTATTAAGCTAACTGCCCTTAGGTATTTCTATACTATTTCTAGTTCTACATATAACAATTCTTTGGTGGGGGCTCTAGTCAAAGCTAAATTTTGTTGGGGAGATGCAAGTTATAAAGTCATGAAAACCAGAGATGAAATATTATCCATCAGGAATAAAGAGTAGGCCACTTTGGCTGGATTGCAGAGTTTATGAAAAAGAGTAATATATAATCTATTTAGAAAGGTAGACTGAAACCAGATGCAATTGGTCTTAAATGTCAAACAGGGACTTCTTATCTACTCCTAGAGGCAATAGGAGGCCAGTAGATTTTTTTGAGCAGAAGAGTGACAATATTTTGGCAAAATATTATTTTGGAGAGAATATCATTTTGAGGCAAGAAGACCAAATAGTAGTAATCTATTACAATAACACAGTTTGAAAGATGATAAAGGGTGTTTTGTAAATGGAGAAAAGAGATAGATGAGAAAGATGTTGTAGAGGTAGAATGGGCAAGATCTGGTAATTGATAAAAATGTTAAATAGTTCAGGCTAAGAGAGATTTCTGAGGCAGCTCATTATAGACCTACCAAACTAACATTAGCCAATTGATTACTTTTTTGGAATTTGTTATTTAGCTTTTTCTGGTTCTATGTATTATTGCCTATAGAAGTAACATGAGAGACTTTGTCAAATGTTTTTTTTTTTCCCCCTGGAATTAAGGTTAAATATATTCATAGTATTATGTTGATATTTTTTGTTTAAAAAAATGAAACTAGTATGATGAAACTAGTATGACATGATTTATTACTGATGGAAAGGAGTTTTTTGTTTTTTCTTTAGGATTTTTATTTTAATTCTGTTATTCTGAAATTGACATACACACAAAAAATTAATAAAAATATCCACAAGGAAGATTAGAATAGATTTTATATGAAAGTACAAATTTTTATTATGTATAACAAATTTTTAAAAAATTTAAATTTTTTTAACAAAATTAAAAAATATATTTAACAAATTCAATATGAGTTATAAGACTAGCACTTTCCTATAGTTTTTTTGCTCTATTTTGTGGATTTATTTAAATGTTTCTATGAATTTTTTTTACCTTTTAAAATTATTATCATTACCATTAATACCTTTCTTTCCTCCCTCAACTGTTTTATGCCCCCACCAAAAAAACATCCACAATCCTCCCTTTTAATAAACAAATATTGGCTAAGTGTGAAAACACATCTCATTCTGTACCTATAGCCCATCATCTAACAAGTTTGGTAGTATGCTTCATCATTGGTATTCTAGAATAGTAGTTGTGTGTTCCCCCCTTATCCCCCTCCTACCAACCACTTTTTGTCTTCTTTGTTAGTGTAAGGTAGAACTTCAGTTGTTTTAATTTGTATTTTTTCTTATTATTAGGCAGTTGGAGCATTTTTATATAGTTATTGATCATTTGCATTTGGTAATGGGTCTTTGTAAAATCTACTTTTTTTTCCCTAGAGATATTTACTAAAAATTCCTTTAATAATAGGTTGTAGAATTCTGCCAGCAATCAACATCAGGTTCACTGAAATAGAAGAGGCAAATTAAAATATTGAAAAACTAAAATTCAACAAATTAATTATCTATTGTCTTCACAGCACTGTTGGACACTTGGCAAAATAAAAAATGATGAGATATGAGCCATGTTCTTATACCATATACATACATACATACATACACATATACACTCAGGTTTATATATGTAAGTATGTATATAATGTATATCCTCATATTTATTTGGCCCTTTTCCTTTAGGAAGGAATGACATGATATTTTTATAATATAAAATAATACCTCATAAAGACATTGGAGAGATGGAAAATAAAATTTTGCTTTGGGGGAAGGTCATTACATAAAGAGGGATCAGGAGGGAATTTAGGGAATAAGAATTTGAATTGGATTTTGAAGGATTGATTCAATAGGTGATGAATATGAGTGATGATGTTCCAGATATAAGGAACTTTATGAATAATGGCATGAAAGTGCCAAAAAAAGCATATTCTTTTGAAAGGAAAGAGTTTGGCAAAAGCACAATGAATATGCATAAGGGTTTATGCAATACAGGCAGAAAGGAAAAGTGGGTGCTGGATTATTGGAGGACTTTGAATGATAAATGAAGATATTTGAAGTTATTGAAAAGGCAGTAGGGAGCCACTAAAGATTTGTGAGTGGAGAAAGTAAATGACTGAGGCTATGAAAATGGAAAAATAAGCTGTCAGCTTAATGAAAAATTGTCTTCCTTAAAGAGAATAAACTAGTTGATTTTGTTTCGTTATTCAGCCGATACCAATAAAAAACAATTTCATTGAAATTATATTGAATAAAAATTTATAAAGTGCCTAATAGGTGCTAGATATCATTCCAGTTACTGGTATTATCTATCTAACAATAGGAACTGCTCCTGTACCCAAAATGCTAAACACTTAGCATTCTCCCTTTTCTACTAATGGGTCCTTGTGCTCTGGATACAGGCATGTGGTCCAGATTGGTTTCAGTGTTGGGGAGCCTGGTTTCTAAGGTGAAAGCTTAGGCTCCCATTCTTCAGGTCATTATATCCACACCCCAGTGAACCAGAAATAATTTACTTAAAGCTCAGGTTTTGGTTCAGTTTAAAGTCTTCCTAGAGGGAGAAGTAGAAAGATATTCAAAGTACAGTATAAGCCAGTTATACAACAGGTATTTATTTCCTACGCCCAAAAGTAGGTACATAATACACTCATAAGCATTCATCTGGCAGAAACAAACACAAATAAATGGAAGTAATAACTTCTGTTATACTCTATCAGGAGGTTAATTTTTAAACTTCAGCTAAGCAATTAAAATTTTTTATTTGTAAGAGACATTTTGTGGGACTATTGAGAAGACATTTTATATTTCATCTAGGCTCTGCACTATTTCCCTTATGGTGTTTCTTAGCTTTCATTTTCAAAGGCAATCAATGATATATGGGGTGATATCTTGACTTACATGTGAATTGGATTTAGATGAGGCACAGTTGCACAAAGCCTTCAGTCTCATTCTCTCTTCCTGAATCATCCAAGTCTAGTGGTAGCACAAAAGTCAATGGCCTGGCATGCAGTGGACAATCTTGGCATCTTCATTGTCTGACCAAGTCTTAAGTACCCCACAGAATCTTCTAACAGCTTTGTGACTGTTGGAACAAATTGTTCTTATCTATCTATTCAGCTGAGGGAAGTTTTCACAATGCTTGTGGTAGACATCCTGCTAACTCACTGATTTTAAGGCATGTTGGTTGCCCTCGATGTAGTTTAGCTTGTTTGCTGAGATGATTTTATCGGGGTGTAGCCACTAGGCAAGATATAGCTTCTTGGACCTACAGATGAGTGTTAGATGAAGATGCTGCCAAAGGTGTGTGAGCAGCCCTGTAAAAGGCTAGATAAACCATCACCAGAGTAGCTAGTTCCTCTGAACACTCCATACACCCCAAACATTCCCTTTATGATAAATGTATTATGGAAAGCCATGCCAGGGCTAGGACTCTTCCTTATATTGATGATCATATTTTCTAAGAGCACTGGTGTAATTATTGGGGATTCTTCCACTTGCTATAGTCAGAGACCATCAACATCACTAAAACTGGACTTGTCCAACATAGGATCTATCCTTGTTCACATATGATCAGGCAAAGACACACAAATAAGAAAAGAACAGCTTAAATCTGAGACATAGACTCTATCAGGTAGGGCATATACTTTAGCAGATATATGTTTACAATTTGGCATTTCTGCTGGGGGAAGAAGGGCTGTCTGTCTCCAAATCCCTTAAGGAAAATATCCTGGCCACATGGAGATTCCAAGAAAGAACACAGTCTGGAGGTGGTGATGTTGTACATTCCTTAGATTCAACTAATGGCTAATAAGAGGAATGGCTTGTCATCTCAAAACACCCAAGCCCCCTAATCCTTGAATCATATGTGATTGGCCAGAAGTTAGAAAGGCAGCTTCTACATAACAGACCATTTTAACCCTAATTGACAGATAGATAGAAAAAAATTGGTCCTTGCCCACAAAGACCTTACATTCTTTTGGGAGAAAGAAAATACAAAACATGTAACTAGACAAATAAACAGTTAATTTCAGGAGGGAGAAAGCACTAATAAATGGGAGAATTAGGGAAGGTTCTATATAGATGATGTAGAGATTAGAAAATTTCACTGTTGAGTATTTGCCCTAAAACATTCCTTATACAAATAGAATAAATTGTCAATTCCTTTCCTCCCAACAAACAACAATATTTCTTTCATTTCTTCCCAGGTTAGTTAATAATCTCAGCAAAGAAACCTGTTTGAATACAAAAAATTCAGCTTTAGGAAAAAATGATTCAGCAATTTACAATATGGTCAATGCTACTCAAAATGTCATCAATGGCTATCACATTTTAAAAGTTTATGATAAAAGACAGGTACTTTCAAATGTAGTTTCATTAATTCAGGGGCTCTTCTAAGACTACACTGACATAATGTGATGCTTTTTAAAAAAATCTAATTCATAAAATCTTCTTTCAAATGCTTAAAACAAACATGAGAGAGAAAAGGTTATGTACTCACTCATGAGAGAATTCAGACAATTTTGAAAAGAACTTTTTTTTTTTTTTTTTTTAAAGCAAGTCTCCTGGCTCTATTATTACTTTCATGACAAGACAAAAAGAAAAAATCCAAACCAAAAAAATCCTCCTCTTCTCCTATGCCCCTAAAGAAAAAGAAAATTGATAAAACGTATTTGGGCTTTTATCTAGCATTTCAATAATAATAAAAAAAAACCACTCAGATAAGGAGAAACATTGAGATAGATAGTGACAGCCATTCAGAAAACTTTTAATAACTGAGTCCCGCCTCAAAAACTGGTACTAAAATGGTATAGTCTGAGAAGATTCTGGTAGAAACTTCTGCTCAAAATATTAGGCACCACTTCTTTTTATTACACTATGATACTATTGAATCTTCATGAAGTTTCTTTTAAAGTAGATAGAGGAATGGCTTCTTGAGTAAGAAAGATCTGGCTTCAAATCTTGCCTTGAATATATGCTAATTATAGGACCTTGGGTAGGCCAGAACAGGCAATCAATTAGAGAAGATAATAACAATAACAACAACTAATATTTATAATAACAATAACAACAACTAATATTTCTATGGTGCTTACTATGTGTCAGGCCTGTTAATTAATTAAATTAATCTCATTTGATCTTCACGACAATCCTGGGAGTAGATACCATTATTATCTCTATTTTACAGTTGAGGAAACTGAGGCAGCCAAGCCCTAAGTCCTGTCCCTAAGTGTCTAGGATCACATAGTTGGTAAGTATCTGAGGCTGGATTTGGAATCAAGTTTTCCTAACTTCAAGTGTGGCACTATAGCTACTGGGCCACCTAGTTGCCTCTGCAGCTGGCATGGAATCTGATTACTTGGACATATAGAGGGGTTTGCCTTGGCAAGATTGGCCACATTATTATGTAAAATAAAGTGAAAGAAAAGAGAGTGATAAAAGGCATCTGGGAGATGTGATTTGTGGAGGAGAGGAGAAGGGCAAATTCTCAGTTAAATGGCCTCACTTTTTTTCAGTGAAATAAATATGAAGAAAAGTTCTTAGCTGGGATGGGGAGATGTGGAGGTTTAGGAGGCATGAGGAAGGATGAAAAGATTTAGAAAATCTAGTGGGAGGGGCAATTAGGGGAATATAAAAATATTGCTTTGCTGGAATGAGAGCCCAGTTGAGATTGTTAGCATAAATCTGTAGTGGACCTAGTTAGCACAGTTGAATGATTTTTTTCCATATTCATTTAGCAGTGTGAGAGAAGAACCAAGGCCAGGAGGTAGTGGGAGTGATCCAGGGCTGAGAAGGTAAGATTGGCAATAGAATATAGAGGCAAGAGAGTCAGGAGAAGAGGATAGTATAGAATAGAATTACTTCATTAAAAGATCAAGACAGGGAACGAAGGAGAGTATAGCCAGTGTAAGTGTGGTAACCTGGGAAAGAACTATGGGGTGAAGAGATTGGAGAGCAAGGTTTGGGATTGCAAGGCATAGAGAGAGGTAGAATAACAGATAAAGGAAGTTCAGAGTTCATAAATAAAGAAGAGGAGCTTTTTTGCTTTATGTGCTAAAATCAAGGGTGTGCCAATATCTGTATAGCTGAGATGTGATACAGGAAGGAATAGGACATGGGAAAGGAGCAAGCTGAGGAAAAAGGAAATTAGGAAATTTAAGAGAACATCAATATATCTCTATGTTTTTTCTCTATATCTACACTGATATCTATCAAGGAATTGGGGAATAAAGCCTGAGATCAACATTGAACTCATTGAGGAAAGAAAGCAAGTGTCTCAAAAGTCAGTAGACAATAGCTGCTAGAATGCTAGAATTGGTAGAAATACCAATGAATCTCAAAGGAGGAGAGGTTCTTGAGTGATAGAAATAAGGGGAAGAGTCTGGTCATGGCAGTGATCAAGGTGAATTCCAACTCTTATTTTAACCAGTGAATTAGTGAATGAGTGAAATTACCACCAAAATGAAGGAAATAGAAAAGGGAAAAAGTTAAGATAAAAGGAACTTGCTACTAGCAAGTTCCTACCAAGGGAGTATTTCACAGAGTACAGTGAAGAATGGATTGCTTTAGAATATGACCTTAGGGGTGGAGTTACATTGAGGAGGATAAGAATAAAGGGGCAGGAAATTGGAGGTTGGAGAACAAGTCTTCCATAATTATAAAGGGGATTTAGGGTGAGTATGAAGGGGAGGTATAACCAGGTAGAATTTGCTTCAGAACTTGCTGAATTCATTGCTAAATGAATTTAGGAAGGTTACTAATTTCTCTAGGAGTTTGGCTCAGGCTTTAGGACTAGTGTGGGAAACTGATAGAATAGTTTTTCTGTCCTATCCTTGCAGGCAGGCTGGGCAGATGGAATGAGTGGCAAGGAATAGTCTCTCTGTACCTTCTAGGCAGGGTTTTCTGCAAACTTATAGAAGGTCATTTCATGGGGCAGAAGGTAATGGAATATCTTTCTGATCCCTTGTAGGCTAGAAGTACCCCAAGTGATCATGAAGAGGCTCCCAAATGATAGGCAAGTTTCCCTGGTCCTTCCGTGACAGAAGTTTGGGTGTAGGATAACTTAAGCAATGGAATTACTCTTTGATCCCCAGCAAATAGAAAGAGGCTACATAAGGGATTGAGAGTAGCATAGAGTTATATAATGACATGACCAGAAGACATCAGCATTTCTGTAGCAGAGATGTATGTTGTCTCTATCATAAATATTTTTCCATGTGTATCCTAGGCACATGTATTCCTTCTCCACATATATGACCCTTCATGTATGCCCTTCTCTAATAGTAGTAATTTGTGGGAGAATATTCATCATGTGTACATTGGAGGATAGATTTATTTCCTAGTTATTGTTTGCCATGCTGTTTTATTTTAATTTTCTTTATTTAGAACTGACACATCCTCTGCCTGCCTGGTACAATAAACATATCCATGGGAGTTTTTAAGCTCCAATTTTAAGTGGGTATCTGGAATTGGGGGTAATTATTCTGCATACTCATTTATTTGTTTGTCAATTCATCATTCATTCAACAAATATTTTTTATGTCTGATTCTTTTGTATCTACTCATAGTACCTAGTATAGGATTCTGCTGTTAGAATATACTCAATAAATGATTTTACTTTATTGAATTTTAAAATCTAATGCTTGGCCTTTTCCCCATCCTCACGATCTACATTTTTTCTAATATAATGTTCTTTCCCTTTAAGTTTAATGCTCTGTAAGAGAGCACAGGACTCATAGGGATTATAGACAATATAACAGAAGCTAATTTAGGTTAGCTAATTCTGAGCTTGCTATTTCATGAGTACATTTCACCCAAATCTCAGGAAGACAATAGGTGTTATAGATTCAGGAAGAAGAGGACAATGATCTCTTGGTCATTTCAACCAAATGTAAAGGAAAAAATACAATGTGTTTTATGGTTATATTTGCATATATTAAATTATTTAGATTTATTTTCTTTTTTCTAGCACACGTTCTTGCTGGTCAAATCTTAAACCAGTCCTCAATTATTTTTTATAATGAGAAATCCAAGAACTTTCTCCATGGATTCATTCCATGGACTAGAGCTCACTTAGATCTTTGTCTAAGAAACACAAAGTTATAATGTCATGGAGTCTATTATTTGAACAAAGGTTTTATTAGCTTGCTTTTGATTTCTAGCTCATGGTTCTCTGAATTCAAACAAAGCATTGACTGATTATACCTTTGGCTTTTTTCCTATGACCCGAGAATAATGCTCTATATCTTACTACTTATCTCTAACAGATGTACCTAGACGGGTGCTTAAAAACCAAAACCAAACCAAACAAACAAAAACAAACAAATGAACAACAACAACAACAAAAAACTCTGCTTTTTCTTGAACTGATCTTTTTTTTTTTTCCTTCCAGATCACATATAGTACCATGATTAAGAATCAAGAGTAATTCCACATAATGTGTTTTTACTTCATTCTTAAGGATGTGTGGGTAGTGAAATAGAACACACAGTGGAAACATTAGGAAGGAAAAAAAAAAGATTTTAAATGTTATTTTGGGAGGACAGAAAATTATATAGGGATTGCCATGATTTCCCAGGGCTATTCTAATGAGACTAATGAGACAAGACATTTTGGTGAGGCTGAGATGAAAGTTACAGAATCCAGAACCCATCGGTACAGTAATGTTATATGCATAATGGCCACAATATAGAACATTATTTCATGCCCCTTTCTGTCAGTGCCTTTTAGGATCAAGTTATTTTTTTTTAAACCTTTGGTTTGGACCTGTAATTTCATAAGGGGGCACTCATTGAGAAAACTCCATTTACCAAGGCAGATCTGTAACTAGTTTGTAATTTATAAGTTTAGAGAGTTGTGGGGGTGGGGAGTGGGAGGGAAAGGAGGTGGTAGTAAGGGAAAGGAGATTGATACTAAGAGTTGAGGATATCCCAGAGTTACAAAGAAAATGTGTTTCAGTGGTAGGAATTGAACTCAGGTTTTCCTCTCTCTTGAGGCCTCTCTAATCATCACTTCATATTGACAGGGTCAAAGATTGCATAGATTGAACCTAGATTTATCTAAGCACTTTGTTGAATCTATTTAGTTTTAGCTAAAAGCTATAGGAAATAAATATTTTTGTGGTGCACATAAAGCTCGTGACTAGTTTACTTATAGATCTTATGGCTATTAAAGGCCAAGCATCTCTTTATCTCAGGTCTCCAAATTTACTGCTCCTGTGTTTATTATCTGGATTCTTGTGGAAATGGTGGAATATCATGACTTATATTCTTTTCTCTTTATGGCCACAAGAAAAAGTCTTCAGTGATTATCCTGTTCCATGAGGCTTAGTCTGTTATTAAGAGATTCTATTTAATATTTTTGAAGGGTGAGGATGGAGTGAGAAGGCCCACAGCCCAATTCTCCTACTCCTTAGTTTTTTTATTATTTTATTGAATAATGGTATCAGTAGCTCATCACAATGACTTTCTCTCCTTACCTATGCCTTTCAGAAGACTACTTCCTAACCAAAATTTTTTTGAATGTATTTTGCATTTGCTTGTATAATGATGCTTGCTTGGATCTGACCCGATTGCTAACATAAAGACTTTTTGAATCCTCTGTCATAGCGTGAGGAAGGCTCCTTTTGGTTGTGTAGCCAGAAAGTCCATGTCCTTAAAACTGGTTTAACTGGGATACTCTCTCTCTCTTTTTTTTGGCTTTGAAAGATAAATTTATTGTTTCAGATTATTTAAATGTTATAGATTTAGTTCTTTTTTCTTTTTTAAAATTAATTTTATAATTATAAAATTATAAATTTTTTTGACAGTACATATACATGAGTAACTTTTTAAAATAACATTATCCCTTGTATTTATTTTTCCAAATTTTCCCCTCCCTCTTTCTACTCCCTCCCCTAGATGACAGGCAATCCCATACATATTAAATGTGTTACAGTATAACCTAGACACAATATATATGTGTAAATCCAATTTTCTTGTTGCATGTTAAGAATTGGATTCCAAAGGTATAAGTAACCTGGGTAGAAAGACAGTAGTGCAAACAGTTTACATTCAATTCCCAGTGTTCCTTCTTTGGGTGTAGTTGTTTCTGTCCATCATTAATCAACTGGAAGTGAGTTGGATCTTCTTTATGTTGAAGATTTCCACTTCCATTAGAATACATCTTCATACAATATTGTTGTTGAAGTGTATAGTGATCTTCTGGTTCTGCTCATTTCACTCAGCATCAATTCATGTAGGTCTCTCCAAACCTCTCTGCATTCATCCTGCTGGTCATTTCTTACAGAGCAATAATATTCCATAACATTCATATACCATAATTTACCTAACCATTCTCCAATTGATGGACATCCATTCATTTTCAAGTTTCTAGCCACTACGAAAAGAGCTGCCACAAACATTTTGGCACACACAGGTCCCTTTCCCCTCTTTAGTATTTCTTTGGGATATAAGCAGTAGTAGCACTTCTGGATCAAAGAGTATGCACAGTTTGATAACTTTTTGGGCATAGTTCCAAATTGCTCTCCAGAATGGCTGGATTCTTTCACAATTCCAACAACAATGCATCAGTGTCCCAGTTTTCCCACATCCCCTCCAACATTCATTATTATTTGTTCCTGTCATCTTAGCCAATCTGACAGGTGTGTAGTGATATTTCAGAGTTGTCTTAATTTGCATTTCTCTGATCTAACTGGGATACTCTCTTTCCTGCATGCTACATACTGTTTTGTTCAGAGGGCAGAGATTGTTGCTCGTTGATGCCAAGGGCACCATGAACTGAATAGGTGAGAGAGGAAGAACTTCCTTACCTTGAACTCCCTTTTTCTTCTTAGCTCTCACATTTTTCTTAGAGAGTGTTTATGTTTCTGTTCTGTTTTGTTTATCCTTTTCAGTTTCTCAGGTGCTGGACAATAATCTCCACAGATCTTGGAGTTTGAGCCATGATGACTTTGGAGTCAGGATTTTAATCAGGAATTTGCAGCCAGCCAAGTAGGGAAGCTCTGAAAAGTCTGGACTCTCAGGACTCCAGAGTATGTGGGGTTTTGCACTTGTAATTGGGACTACTCTTTTGGAACTCAGCTAAACTATAAATATTCCCAGAGAATGATGTGGCACAAAGGAGAGTTGGGAGGTAAGTTTGCATATTTGTGATTATGTTATACCGCTTGAAATAAATATTCTTTCATAAATGCTAATCTGATTTTTTAGTAGCTAAGTGGAATTGGAATGCAGGCTCCCACCCCTACCACAGAGGAAACACCATTAGTGGGGCTCCAGTCATTTGCAGAGAGACTAGATAACCTTACATTCTCTTAAGGGTACTGAGAGAGGAGTGAAAAATGTAATCTATCTGGCTCTCTGACAGTGGGAGCCAGGGTGGTCAATGTCATATTACACTTATTTGTGTCCATGCATGTTCCTCAGAAGATTGTAAGACTCTTGATAGCAGAGACCATTTTAGTTTTTGTCTTTGTTTCATCAGTTTTGGTTTTGAGCAAGAACTTCTACATTCCACAATCTTAATAGCACTCACTGAAATAAATTAATCCTGTAGATGCCCTTCTGGCAATCTTTAATAGAGTTTTCTGTAACTGATAGAAATCCAGAGATTTCCCCCTTACTCCATTAATTGCAAAATTCAAGATTACAATCCCTAACATTAGACCACAGAATGAGTGGTGACACTAACAAATAGTGTCCTATATATAATTGGAATTCTCAATATAAATAGTGACTCTCCTCTCCCTGTCCCTCAATAGTATATGATTATTTTTTCTTCACCATTTCATTAGATATCTTTCATGTGCAAATCTCCATTTGTGTCTTTTGGTACCTCAATTGCAGTACTCAGACTGAAAAAGTAAGTTAATCATTTGGCTATCCTTTCCTCATCATATAATGAATTTAATGCAGTCACAGAAAATACTAAAAAGTGTAAAAAGGACAATTATTGAAAATTGTGTAATGGAAATAAGGGTGGAACTGGAGTCAGGAGGAGGGGTATTCAAATTTCACTTCTAATATTACTGAGTTATTGGCTTTGTGATTATGGGAAATACTCTCTGAACCGGTTTATCTATAAAATGGGCATGATGTTAATATCTGCAGTATTTGTTTCTCAGGGTTATTGTGAGGATCAGAGAAGACATGTGTAAAGTACTATGTAAATGTTAGCTATTATTAAAAGGGAAGGTCAAAAAAGAGGCATAATCAAGAGATTAAAGAATCAATTGTACTTTTGCCTTTGATAGCTGGTAGCAAATCCAATTTTCTTCAAATCTAGTCTTTAAGATCCTCCATCAACTCTCCAATTTTGTCTCATTTATTTTTGGCCTTCTACTTAAATTAAATTAATCTGTTTGTCCTCCTTTGTATAAATGTTACTTATTTCCACTCCTGTCTTTGCATATGCAACACTGGTTTTCTGGGATCCCTGCCCAGATAGTATTGTTGTAGGGATGGAGGACTCAGACAGATGCTATTCCAGAACTCACTAGTTTGGAGGCTTCTGGAAAGGGGGAGTTGAAAGAGAGGCGTTAGATTGACAGCTGTGCCATTAATAGGGTTTAAACATAACTTATTTCTTGATGCCAACATTCCTGTTTCTCTCTTCCCATCCTCTGATTGGATACAGCAATATAGTGATATTTAGCAATGTGAGAAAAAAATAAGGATCATTTTTTTGACATCTTGTTGGACTAATAAAATAGAACTCTCTCAACCACTGGTGCCAATTACTGGAATATGCCTGATCCCTGTGCAGTAATACAGTGAAGCAGATCCTTTTGTCCACTGTTGTAACAATGACTTGTCCTTAGATAATAGACTTGGCAGTTTGGTCTAAAAGGATTTCTTTCGATGGTTGTAAAAGTATTTGGTCTCTTCCCTGTGTCTTCTGCTCTTGAACAGAAAAAAAAATATTTTCTTATTCTTAGAATAAATCTTGCCACTTCCATTCTAAAAACTCTTTTCTTCCTTGACTATTCTCTTTTTCTTTATTCTTCTCTCTCCTGTGCAAAGCTTTATTTTTCTATCCTAAATTGTCATAGAATGATGCTGATTGATTGTTACTTCTAGGTGATCCAGAAAAAGATATAAAAACTAAATCTGTAATGTAGGAATTTGAATTTGTAATCAATGAGAATGGATTCCTTAGTATTTAATAAGTGTCTTTAATTTCACTTTGTCCTATCTAAGACCCATAATCATTGGACTTCAAGAGAGATTTTTTGACAAAACAGATGAGATATTCACTAATGACCCAACTGTTTAGTAAAAGAAAGAAGAGACAGAAATCTCCATCTTCCCCCTCACTCCCACCCCAGCAAAAGTGGCTGATGCTCCTTGATGCTGCTTGCCTTTGAAAGTTCCATCTCAGTTTGCACTGTCATATATTTTTTGTATAAAATTATAAACAAAAAAATGGTAGTTTTTAAAACCTTGTCTAATGTGATGAATGCTGACAAGGAGAGACATTTGGGAAAAGGTTTTGATTCCATTAGAGACAAAAGAGGTATTCCTGCTTCACCAGAGGCTGAGTTAGGGGGTAGTATGGAAAGATAGAGGTGGGAAACAGGGTCAATAAGTAGACACTGATATGATATAGAAGTCTCAAAATTAAGGGAGGTTTTCCACATTCCTAAGCAGCAAGTTCCCCAAAACAGGGGAATTTAAAAGCAGAGGAACATATCTTTATGTATATATTCCTAGACCTAACTGGGCCAAGCCCTTATACCATACTTGAGCTGAACCCAGATAGGATCAACTTCTAATGAAATATGTTTGCTTTCTGTAATTAGGATTGCCTCTCAGAATGTATGCTCCCACTTCTGATCTTGTCCATGCTTTCCTTCTACCCCTTTTATTTCCTTAAAAGTATTGATTATAACTTAAGTTTCACCTAATTGATTGCCAGTAATGTATTAATAAGACCTTATACACCAATCTCTCAATCAATAAATAAGAATCTATTAAGCACATTTAATGCATCAGGCACTGTGCCAAGTGCTGGGAATACAAAAAGATAGTCTTTGCCTTCAAGGAGCTTATAAACTAAAAGAGGAGACAATATACAAATAAATATATGTGAAGCAAGCTATATATAGGATAAATGGGAAATAATTAACTTAGGGAAAGCATTGGAATTAAAAGGGACTGGGGAAGGTTTCCTGTAGAAGATCGGATTTTATTTGGTCATTATATAATATTTCATGTTTTTCACTTACATATAAAACTTTTTTTAAATAGTTGTTTTTAAAACTTTGAGTTCCATATTCTCTGCCTTCTTCCCTTTCCTTACCTGTCTTTCTCATTGAAAAGGCACATATGAATCTATACAAAATATTTCTATAAAAGTCATGCTGCAAAAGAAAAGATATATCCTGTCCCCACTCCCCAAAAATCCTCAAGAGAAAGAAAGCTAAAAAATGTCCTTCAATCTGCATTCATATGCAATCAGTTCTTATTCTGGATATGGATAACATTTTTCATCACAAGTCCTTCAGAGTAGCTGCTGAGAATAGTAAAGTCATTCATAGATGATCATCCCACAACATTGCTCCTGTTCTGCACACAGTATAGTTCTTTCTTTTTTTAATTTTTTTTATTAAGAGTATATTTTTCAAATACATGCAAAGAAGGGGCAGCTGGTTGGTATAGTGGATAAAGCACTAGTCCTGAAGTCAGGAGGATCCGAGTTCAAATTTGGCCTCAGCCTCTTAACACTTCCTGGCTGTGTGACCCTGGGCAAGACACTTAACCCCAATTGCCACAGGAAAAAAACAAATAAACAAAAACCAAATACCTGTAAAGATAGTTTTCAACATTCACCTTTTCAAAACCTTGTATTCCAAATTTTTCTCTGTCTCTCCAGCTACCTTCTTCCCAAGACAATATGTAATATGACATTAGGTTAAACATATGCAACTTTTCTAAATATATTTCCATAGTCATCATTCTATGAAAGAACAATCAGATCAATGTGAAAAAAGAGAAAGAAAAAATAAGCAAACAAACAATAGAACCAAGAAAATATTATGCTTTCATCCACATTCAATTTCCATAGTTCTCCCTCTGGATAAAGATGACACTTTTCATCACAAGTCTATTGGAATTGCCTTAAAGCATCTCATTGTTGAAATGGGTTTTAAAAGTCAGTTCTATGAAGCATTTTCTGCTGTAGCCCACAGATCTATGTCTATACCTTTGTTTACCATTTCAGTATTCAATATCTGCTATACTTTGTTGCCTTTTTTATGATTTTAATCCCTAGAATATGCTCTTCAGTTTATAAGCATTTCTACTCCCTAGATTGAAAACATCTCAGAAGTCCATGTCTTTCATTTATAGAATTATAGAATTTGAGAGATGGAAGGGTTTACAAAGGTTCTCTAAGTTTAAGATCCCATCTACCCAAAGCAAGAACTTTCCCCTATAGGGGAAGAGAAAAAAAAATCTGATTTCTGCTTTTAGTTACAGAAGGTTTCTTACTATGTAAAGCAGTCTATTAGACAATTCTTCCTTACATTAAGCTGCCCTGTGACACATATTTCATTAGTCTTACTTTTGCTTTTAGAACTATAGAAAATAAATCAAGTCCCTTTTAACATGACAGTCTTAAATTATCAGAAGAAAACTAACAGATTCCTCTCAGCCTTCTTTCTCTAGATTAATCACACGCCATTCCTTGAAATTATACTCCTCATGTAAGATATAATTTTGGTCCCCATTATCATGCCTTCCTTTTTCTGGACAAGCCCCTGATAGTCAGTGCCTCTTTCTTTAAAAATGCTGCACAGAATCAAATAGATTATTTCTCCAAATTGTATGTGACTAGCATAGACTAGAGTGAGATGGTGATATTTCTGCATCTGGACATTGTTTCTATAAATGTAGCCCAATTCAATGGGCATTTAATCTTTTTTTGGTTTACTTTGTCTATAGGGTGTAACGAGGTGCTTTATGAAACCTTGGATGAAATTGAATTGTGCTTATAACATTCATCTGCTTTATCATTGTCCTATTAAATACTTGGCCTAGTGTTTATATAAGACAACATGGTGAATAGGAAAAAGTGAAGATTTAATGTAGGAGGACTTGCATTCAAATTCTTACTCTTTGATTTACTGTCTATGCAACATTATATAAGTCACTTAACTATTCTAAGATTAGATCTGGGAAAAGAAGAAGCTAGACTAGATTACCTCTAAGATCCCTTCCTATTTAACCAGAAGTGTTTGAGCAGAAATTGGATGATCATTTGTCAGTGATACTATAGGAAAGGCTCTATTTTCCCTTCTATCTTTCAAGTTCTATGATTTTATACAAGAAAGATATGAACTCTGAAATATTTATAATAATATTATGACCTTTTCCTCTTTCAAATCTAGCTAAATGCTTTGTACCTAAGTTTGTCCAACTGGGTACCATAGGTATTTGAATTTTATCAGTGAGTAAGGAGTTTTAAAGTAAAGGAGAATTTCTACCTACAGAATTTCATATGGGGCAATTGGGGTGGTTTTCTCAGCATTTCTAAAGTTATTGATTACTCTGACAAAGTGTAGGTTGACCATCACCAGAGTAATTATACACTATGTTCAGAAGGGACATCTATGTGGCATAATACTAAGAGTACTAGATCTGGTTCAGAGCTTCCTGAATTTATATCTGGCCTTAGACACTTACTTGCTGTGTCACTTAGGCAAGTTATTTAACTGCTGTTTCCTTTAGTTTCTTCATCTATAAAATGGGAATAAAAATAGCACCTATCTCCTAGAGTTGTGAGAATCAAATGAGATAATAATTGTAAAACACTTAGTACAGTGCCAGGTATATATTAAGTACTATGTAAATAAATATTAGCTACTATTATTATCATTATTGCCATCATTCTTGTTATTATTAGTAGAAAAGCCTAAACCTTCCAGATGAAGTTGTCCATACATTTTACAATATTTAATTTGAAAAGCAATTTAATGCTTAGAAAGCAATTATCTTTTTTTTTTTTTAAATGATTGATTACTTTGTTTATCTGGTAACCTATACCTGAAGGAAAAAAGAATAAGGAAAAAGTAATATCCCAATGAATTTACTCTTTAGTTAGAAGATGAATGGTTGCTGATTGCTACAGACTGAATTCTATCTTATTTACTTAGTAATGTCTTTGTTACTAGGAGACCATATTTCATGTTTTAGACCTTCTTATAAAAATTAAATGTGCCTTTATTTTTCAGGCAGATATCTACTGGTTTTTGAAATCTTTATATACTGTTTCCCAAACCATTTTCTATTAAATTCTGTTACACACATTTAATTTGGTTCAAAGATGGTTTTACTTCAGTCCTTTGAAGCAGATTTATATTGTACACCTAATCAATTGATTTGTGACTTTGAAAATGTTTGCAAACCTGTTCCTTATTCTTGGAGAACTGCTGTGTCAAGTCCGCTAATGTTTTTAAGGTCATTGCTACATTCCTTTCTCCTTCACTACCACTGAGTGGTTTGGACATGAGAACTAAATGCACTCCTTTGATGAGAAGTGGCAGCAACTTGATTCATTCATTTTGTTAGGTTCAAGGCTTGCTACTTGCCTTGAATTTCTGCAGATCCATTATTCTTATAGTATTTTTTTTTATTACTTTTGAAAAGAACTTTCAAAGAGGGTATTAGTTAATAATTCAACTCCACCCTTATCTGAAACTTCCCATTTCTCTCCTTCCTGTCCCATATGTAGATGTAAGGTATTATCTTTTGTTCTGGAGTGAGAGGAATTAAAAGAAAGTGACATTTTCAATTCACAGTAGCATTATAATGTATAGTTAAGCAGGCTACTATAGTAAAAAAGAAAAACTCTGAACCAGATGCTAAAAACCATTAAGCTTGTTTATGGAAGTATGTCACCTGTCCTTCAGGTGGAAAACTACAATCAGGGCTTTTTGTTGTTGTTGTTGTTGTTTTGTTGATTGTTTAGACTTAAGAAGGTGATGAAAAAATATTAATAATGAAGCTTAAACATGAAGATATGTTGTATGTATGTTCACTCCCCCTCCCTAGCAGTTGTTAAATATTTACAAATATACTCATAGAGAGAAGGATGAATTTTGCAGTACCCAGCAGAGAAGGTGGAATGTTTATGTTTCTGGCACAGTACTGTAGGGTAGTCTAGAGAAGGATAAAGAGGGATATAGTAGCACTTCTTCACTTTCCAAATTATTGGGGAAAATGAGGTATCCCTTGAAATAAATAGGACTCCATGACTCAAAGAGAACTGAAGGATGCTTCTCTCTTCTTTTTTCTCTAGCCTCATCCTTTCATTCTCTCTCTTCACTCAGATGTACAGCAGTAATTTCCACCAACAAGGAGAGAGTCCCAAAGCAGTGGCCTTTGGGACTAGGGATACATTCCTTCCCAGGCCAAAACTTTTACAATCCCTTTTGAAGATTATTTGGGGAAAGTATAAAATGTATAAGTATAGTGAACAAATACAAATTTCAGTGTTTAAAACAACAAGCATAATTTTCCTGGCATCTAGGACTATTGAAAATAAAATAAAACAAATGTAAACAGCACACTTCATAGACATGGAATCAAATAAGTCACCTAATGAAAATATATTTATCTACATACAAGACATAAGACATACACTTTTTAAAAGTACTTGCATCTTCACAATATACAGTAATGATTCAAAAGCTATAAGATTGGCTAACTTATAAAATAAAGCTAGTTAATTGCAATAACAGTATCAGTAGGCCTATATTGATGTTTCTTATTTGATCTTTACCACTTATTTGATCTACCTGTTATGTAGATTTTATTATTACCCCTATTTTATAGACAAGAAAGGTGAGGTTAAGAAGGGTTACATTACTTACCCAGAGTCATAAGATGTTGTTTGAAGTAGTATTTGAATCTGACTCCAAATCCAATACTCTATCATTAGTTTCCGCCAGCTTGTATACTTGTAGATAAATAAATACAAAGTATATTTATAATAATAAAAAAAAATTCAGAAAATAGGGATTACTAATGACATGGGTGAGAACAGGATTTAGAAGGAAGGAAGTAAAAAAGCATTTATTAAGTACTAACTGTGAACTGAGGGGAGGAAGGAAGGGAGAAGGGAGGAAGTTAGCTGGTACAGTGCATAGATCACTGTCCCTGGTGTCATGAAGACATCTTTCTGAATTTAAATATGATATCAGACCTTTACTAGTTATGTATCCTTGAGTGATTTTCAACCCTGTGTGCCTCATTTCCTCATTTATGAAATTAACTGGAAGAAAAATGGCAAAATTTCTAGTATCTTTGTTGGAAAACTCCAAATGTGGTCATGAAGAGTGAAATATGACTGAAACAACTAAACATCATCCTGAGTCACATATTGTACTAATTGCTTTACAAATATAATTTCATTTGATGATGATGATATCAACAACAGCTAACATTTATATGGTGCTTCCTATGAGTCAAACAGTCACTGTGCAAAAAGTTTACAATTATCTCAATTAAGCTTCATAACAACCCAAGATGTTCTTATTATTCTTATTTATTACAGAGGAAAGTGAAGGGAATTGTGGTTAAATGAGTTGTCCAAATAAGAGATAGTACTTGAATTGCACTTTGAAGGAAATATCCATTGTATTTTATGAGGAGGGAATTGTGGGAATTATTCTAAACATGACAGACTACCATGGATGAGTGCAGAGTGGGAGATGGGATTATGTATAGAGAACAGGTAAGAGGTCAGTTATCAAACTGAAAAGGGAATCTGTGAAAGGGAACAATATAAAGTAAAATTAGAATGATAGGTGAGAACTAGATTATAGAGGGCTTCAAATGGCACTCTCACTTTTATTGTAGAGACAATAGATATGCCTAAGCCACCATGAGGACTTAGACTTGAAGAGAAAATAGATGAAAAATCTGCAGAAAAGATTACAAGATTGCACAGAGCATAATATAATGTTGAAGGAGAATTTCAATGATCTGGACATCTTCTGAAACTTTCTCCAACCCAGTCACAATAGATAATAATTGCTTTACTTATATTAATGATTATTTTGATTTGCAAAAGCTAGAGGAAAAATCAGGCCAATATATATCTAGACCTGAATTCACCATCTTTGTTTTTCTTCTCCCTCTATCCCCTTCTTCTTTGTTACCTGGAATTTCAAAAGCTCAGCCTATTTTCCTCCTGGCTCTGTTTCTGACCTTCTCTGAACTTAAATATTAAGACTTCCTACTCTTGGCTCATCTTCATTCCATTATAGCCTATTATATTATGGCCCACTTATTACAGGATATCTCTCTTTTTTAAATTAAAACTTTTTTTTATTTTCAGAACATTATGCAAAGATAATTTTTAACATTCACCCTTGCAAAACCTTGTGTTCCAAAAATTTTTCCCCTCCCTTCCCTCCACCTTTTCCTTTAGACAGCAAGTAATCCAATATACGTTAAACATATGAAATTCCTCTATACATATTTCCACAATTACCATGATGCACAAGGAAAATTAGATTAAAAAAAAACAAGGAAGCAAACAGCAACAACAAAAAAGTGAAAATATTATGTCGTGATCCACACTAAGTTCCTTCAGTCCTCTCTCTGGGTACAGATGAATTCTCTTCATCACAAGGACATTGGTACTGGCCTGAATCAGCTCATAGTTGAAAAGAGCCATATCCATCAGAATTGATCACCATACAATTTTGCTGTTGCTGTGTACAATGTTCTCCTGTTTCTACTCACTTCATTTAGTATCAGTTCATATAAGTTTCCCCAAACCTCTCTGAAATTATCCTGTTGATTGTTTCTTATTAACATTCCATAATATAATATACCAAAACTTATTCAATATCCAACTGATGGGCATCCATTCAGTTTCCAGTTTCTTTCCACTACAAAAAGGCTGCTACAAATATTTTTGTACATGTGGGTCCTATCCCAGTACTTAAAAGAAAAACTTGTCAAACTATAGGAAGAATTTTCATTCAAAATAAATATAAATTACATAAAATATTTTATATCACAAAATATAAAATATCTTTACACAAATAAAATATAGATGGAAAGATTTTCAATGTCTATGTGTCATGTCAATGTGACAAAATGATATCATCAAAATTATTCTATATATTTTTGTCATATCACCTTGGTTAATAAAGAATTATTTTATAGAATGAGATAAAAATGGCAAAATTTCAACTAGAGGAATAGAAAGTCAACAATATCAATAGATATGCAAAAAGTGGGAATAACTATGGTGGTAATTCTCAAAATTATTTGGTATTGTATTGAAAATAGAAATCAATTAGGATAGATTTTTGTAAATGAGACCTGGAAGCAATGGAACATACTTGCCAAAGTTTAACAAATCTAGGAACACAAATTATTGGGGTAAGAACTTCTTACTACATAAAGTAGAAAAATTGTAAAGCAGTTTGCCAAGTTAGATCAGTATCTTGCATCATATATCACAATAAGCTTCAAATGTCTATAAGATCTAATTGTAAAAGGATATGGTAAGAAACTGGAGGAGAATGGAAATATATATATATATATATATATATATATATATATATATATATATATATATATATATATATATATATATTTTTTTTTTACTATGACCAGGGGGAGAATTCTTAAAGTAATAAGGGAGAGGATCTTTGTATTAGACAAATTAAATAAATTTCCAATTGTGCTATATAAATAAAAGAGAATATTTTTATGCCCTAAGAATTCAAAATGTAAAGAAATCAAAGGAATTTGTATATTTGTATGAATGGACACAGAATAGAAATAAGTAGAAACTGGAGAATACCTTATACAATGGCCATATTATTGTAAAATACAAGTCAAATCAAGTTAAGAAGCATTTCATTAGTGTATTTTACATGCCAGTTACTATGCTAAATAGTGGAACACAAAGCAAAACAAAAACAGTTATACCCCTGATGGAGCTAACAATCTAATGGGGGACACTACCTACAAACGACTCTGCAAAACAAGCTACAAATAGGTTAAACTGAAAGCAATCACAGAAGTAAGGCACTAGTACTAGGCAACCCTTCTTGAAATTCATCTGGAACCTAAAGAAAGTCAAGGAAAGCAGGAATTGGAGATGAGTAGACATTGGAGATAGATAAATGTAGAGTTGGGAGCTAAAATAATTTGTGTCAAGGATAATAGGAAGTCAGTTACTGAATTGTTGAGTTTAGAAAAGAATATGGTGATAAGAGACTGGAAAGGAAGGAAGAGACCTTGTTCAACAATTTTGAAAGACATCAAAATTCTGGTCATTGTTGCAAACCATTGTTATTTCAGAGAACTGATGATAGAGCATGCCTCCCTTCTCTCAATAGAAAAGTGATAGACTATAAATGTGGAATGAGACATATATTAACAGATTTGGTAAATGTGTTAAGGTTTTACTTGTTTGTCTTTTGATTCAAGGAAGTTATTCTGTTCACTGCATAGACCAGGACATCAAGGGGAAATGTCAATGAGGTTAAAAAAAAAGAACAGCAGTCAAATATTTATTTAAAATCATTAAAGAAATTGCTTAAATAGTCCCATTTTAGAAAAAGAAATAAAACAAGCTATTAATCAACTTCCTAAAAAAATCCCCAGGACCAGATGGTTTTACATGTGAATTCTACCAAACATTTCAAGAACTCCAATGTTATATAAACTATTTGAAAAAAATAGGGAATGAAGGGCTCCTACCAAACTTTCTACACAAATTAAGTCAGATCTAACCAATTGTAAAAAATATTAAGTGCTCTTGGATAAGTTGAGCAAATATAATAAAGATGACAATACTACCTAAAGTAATCTATTTATTTAGTGTTATATCAATCAGGTTCCCAAAAACCTATTTCAATAACCTAGAAAAAATAACAACAAAATTCATCTAGAAGAACAAAAAGTCAAGACTTTCAAGGGAACTAATGAAAAAAAAATCAAATGAAGGTGGCCTAGCTGTATCAGATCTAAAAGTATATTATAAAGCAGCAGTCACCAAAACCATTTGGTATTGGCTAAGAAATAGACTAGTTGATCAGTGGAGTAGGTTAGGTTCAAAGGACAAAATAGCCAATAACTTAAATGATCTAGTGTTTGACAAACCCAAAGACCCCAGCTTTTGGGATAAGAATTCACTGTTTGACAAAAACTTTTGGAAAAATTGGAAATTAGTGTGGCAGAAACTAGGCATTGACCCACACTTAACACCATACACCAAGATAAGGTCAAAATAGGTTCATGATTTAGGCATAAAGAATGAGATTATAAATAAATTAGAAGAAAGTAGGATGGTTTACCTCTCAGACCTGTGGAGGAGGAAGGAATTTGTGACCAAAGAAGAACTAGAGATCATTATTGATCACAAAATAGAAAATTTTGATTAAATCAAATTGAAAAGCTTTTGTACAAATAAAACTAATGTAGACAAGATTAGAAGGGAAACAATAAACTGGGAAAACATTTTTATAGTCAAAGGTTCTGATAAAGGCTTCATTTCCAAAATGTATAGAGAATTGATTTTAATTTATAAGAAATCAAGCCATTCTCCAATTGACAAATGGTCAAAAGATATGAAAGACAATTTTCAGATGAAGAAATTGAAACTATTTCTAGCCATATGAAAAGATGCTCCAAGTCATTATTAATCTGAGAAATGCAAATTAAGACAACTCTGAGATACCATTACACACCTGTCAGATTGTCTAGGATGACAGGAAAAAGATAATGCTGACTGTTGAAGGGGATGTGGGAAAACTGGGACACTGATACATTGTTGGTGGAATTGTGAATACATCCAGCCATTATGGAGAGCAATTTGAAACTATACTCAAAAAACTATCAAACTGTGTATACCCTTTGATCCAGCAGTATTACTACTGGGCTTATATCCCAAAGAGGTCTTAAAGAAGGGAAAGGAACCTGAATGTGCAACAATGTTTGTGGCAGCCAGAAATTGGAAACTGAGTGGATACACATCTATTGGAGAATGGCTGAATAAATTGTGGTATATGAATATTATGGAATATTATTGTTCTGTAAGAAATGACCAACGGGATGATTTCAGAAAGGCCTGGAGAGACTTACATGAACTGATGATGAGTGAAGTGAGCAGGACTAGGAGATCATTATATACTTCAACAATAATACTATATGATGATCAATTCTGATGGACATGGTTCTCTTCAACAATAAGATGAACCAAATCAGTTCCATTTGTTCAATAATGAATAGAACCAGCTATCTCCAGTTAAAGAACTCTGGGAAATGAGTGTGAACCACTACATAGCATTTCCAATCCCTCTGTTTTTGTCAGCTTGCATTTTTGATTTCCTTCACAGGTTAATTGTATATTATTTCAAAGTCTGATTCTTCTTGTGCAGCAAAATAACTGTATGGATATGTATACATATATTGTATTTAACATATATTTTAACATATCTAACATGTATTGGTCTACTTGCCATCTGGGAGAGGGGGTGGGAGGAAGGAGGGGAAAAGTTGGAACAAAAGATTTTGCAACTGTCAGTGCTGAAAAATTACCCATGCATATATCTTGTAAATAAAAAGCTATAATAATTTTTAAAAAATCATTAAAGGAATGTTAGTGATCACAGAGAACACACATGGATTCATCTTACTTAGATTTTAGCAAAGCAATTAACATTTTCTCAAGTTATTCTTGTGAATGAGATGGAGAAGTAAGGAATAAAAAAATAGTATAGTTAGGTAGACTTGGATTTGATTCTATTCCCAGACCTAAGAAGTAGTCATTACTGATTCCATGTAAACTTGGAAGAACGTCTCCCATGGTATGCCCCAGGTATCTAAGCTTGGCCTCTTCTGATTAAATTTTGTCAATAACTTTGAAATAGTCATAAATTGCAGATGATCATATTAGCAGATGACATTAAACTGGAAGAAATAGCCAACATATTGGATGACAGAGATGTCAATTGGATGGAACCATCCTCTAACCTGTGGGTGATGGGAGATGAACTAAGCAAGCAAGAGTCAGAAAAGTCAGGAATCATACAGAAGTTTAATTTCAAAATGAGGAAAATGACTTATAAACAAGGACGCATGTGCCAGAGTCCTGCCCCTAGTTGGAGGGTCCTGAGGCAGTGTGGGGAGAGCTCAATACTTATACCTATGACTACACAGTAAGTTGTAGACTTGATGATGAGGGGTAAAATCAAAGATGAGACAACTTTGATTCAGAGTAGGATTTCAAGACTGTTATATGGGTAATTTTTTGAGCTTGTTCAGTGCTTGTTGAAGCTCAGAGAATATCTGGTGCTGGTCAAAGAAATACAGCAATTATGTGATTCTGCCCAGGATGAGATAATCTAGAATATGAACACAAAGGATTGTTGTTATGGTAAATTCAGGGCACACCCTGCTTGCTGGGTCTTAGCTCTGAAAAATAGGATGTTCCTCATTATCTTGACAGAAATAGTATCTAAAGTGATCTTATTTGGTTTGCTTTGTTAAAGATCCTTTCTTTCTTTCTGTTATGGTATACTAAATGCAAAGCAGAAGGAAAAAATCCAAAAGACTCCTCTTGGTTAGAGAAATATTTTTCTTGCAGTAACTGAAATTAGGTAGATTCCCTGTTAAATATTGTATCAATAAATTTCTCATATGTACTTTGTATACATGTGTCTTTTTATTTTTTTAGTCAGAAAAACTGTATTTGAATGGGAAAATGGATATACATTTCTTTATGCTCCTTGTTTTTATTTTAAAATTTTATAATTGTTTCTTATTAATTAAGCTTGAATTGGTAAAACTGATCCTGTTTTTACTTGTTCCATTGTTAGCAAAATCTCTGACATGTTCATAGATAAAATATCCATCTAAAATGAAATTTTGAGTAGATTTTTATGGGATTTTGAATAAATATAACAAAATAAAATTTAATATTTAAGTGTAAAAATGGTTTAAAAGCAGACTCACAAAAGAAGGGAGATATAACTAGAAGGCAGTTTGTCTGAAAAATATTTAGTGTATCATTATCTTGATATGACTCAGCAAAGTGATTTATGGCAGGAAATGTGATTTTATGTGATCTTAAGTTGCTTTAAGAAAGGAATATTAACCAGAAGTGAAGAGTTCTACTTCATTTTGACCTGGTCAAATACATCTAGAGTATTGGCTTCAGTTCAGTTTTTTTTATTTTTATTTTTATTTTTTTATTTTAGGAAGGAGTCTTCTCCCTATTGTTGTATATCTTTTCAATTAGATATCTAGCTCCTGCACAAGGGCCATGTTAATTGGTGAGAGTTCACTCCACATAGCCAGCCCCAGTTACTTCTTGCTATTACTACCAGTCCCATTTTACTAGGTAATTGCACCAATAGTGTTTCTGGAAAGGGAACATCACATGATTGCCTTATTACTCTATTCATTATTTGTGTAACTTCACCCTTCCATGGCTAACACTGTCTGTGATTCCTCTCCCTTTAGACTGTAAGTTCCTTGAGGACAGGGACTATTTTTTATATTAGTACACCTAGATATAATGCCTATCATATAGAACACACTTAATAAAAACTTTTCATTCATTTATTCAGGAACATCATTTCAAAAAGGCATCTACAAAAGTATAAATAGATTGGAGAAGTGCCTTAAAATTTTGCTGTAAGAGGAAACACTGAAGGAATGTACAATATCTATCCTGAAGAAAGAATTTAGGGTTTCAGTGAGTATGATAGCAGTGTCTTAGTATATGAAGGCTGTCATCAAAAAGTCAATGAAGTGCTGTACTTGGCACCAGAAAGCAGCACTAGGAACAATGGGCAGAAATTTCAGAGAGCCATATTTAGGCTACATATATGGAATAAATTTTATATAAACTTTTGGATAAACAGTGAAATGGATTACTGTGATTCATAAGTGGTTTGTTTCTATTCACTGGAGGTCTTCAAAGATAGATTTTTTTTTTTTTTGAGTAGGTTATAAAGGAGATTCAGCTTCAGGGAGGTGTTGGAATAAATGGTCTCTGACAACTCTTCCAACTCTGCAATTCTGTGATTCAATTATGTCTTGTCAATCAATAAGTGAATTTCTTCCTTTCACTCTCTTTTTCTTACCTGAAATGTCTTATTTACTGGTACTGGAAAAAGTAACTATAGAAACTTAAATTCTTTGCTTATTTTGGATTAAGATGTAGGTTAAGAAAGAGAAAGTAAATATTTAATTCCCCTCCCTTCAAAAAGAAACCTAATACCTTTAAACTAAGTTTGATGACATAATTGCTCCTTTTAGAAATCTTATGCTAAATGTTTGTCACAATTCATGTGAATAATTCATGATTGAACTAAAGAACCATAAGATTACACTTTTTCTTGTCTCAGTTTTGAGAAGTAAATGCTTTATTTTTCTTTAACAGAAATAGAAATGCTTCACATTGGCCTTATTATGAATTTTCCCCTTACTATTTGTGTGATATTTCCCAGGTGTGTCATACTTATCAAGAGCTTTACTCCTTAGTAGGAAGAAACAGACTCCTTTCCATTCAGTAAACTTCAGTGACACTCCATTACCTCCAGGATCAAATATAAAAGCTTTAAAAGTCCTTTATATCCTGTTCCAGTATTTTTTTTTTTTCACTTTACTCCTGTTCAAATACTTTGTGACCCAATGCCACCAACTTTTCCCATATGGGAATGCTGCTTTTCCTTATTCACGCTTTCTGCCTTCTCAGACTTTCTTCAAGTCTCAGCTGAAGTCCAAACTTTTACAAGAAACCTTTTTTGATTCCCGTTATTCTTGATGTATTCCTTCTTCTGATTAAATCTAATTTATCTTCTTTATAATTAATGAATATGTATTTGTTGTTGTCTCTCCTGTTTGTCTATGAGCTCTTTGAGGGAAGATATACATATCTTTGGGGTTTGGATAAATACACCCAAAAATACTTCAAGAGAGACTGGAACCCCAATATAAAGTGCTATTGCTTTTTCTCCACTCATCTGTATATATGTGCATGTGCATATGCACACACATGCACACACACACATATAGAAAACACACAAAAATGCATAGGCATGCTGAGTTCACATCTGGTTACCCACTTACCTTTACAGCAATCTGTTTTTCAGGAAAAGGGACAGAAATTTCCTAATCTGCTAATCAAAATTGGCCTTTAGGATCTGACTATTAACTCCCTCTTTTGGTTGGCTTTGTCCAAAACATAATGACAATGAAAAGCAAATCATAGGAATTAGATGTGATTGATAATTTATGTTGAAATAGAAGTTTTTTTCTCCCTAAAATGGTATTACTCAAAACAATAAATGGAGAATATAGGGCACTCCTCATTTTGCCACAGAATCCTTTGTGTATCCCTAAACTTAACCAGTGATTTCTCAGACACTGTTAGAACTAGAGATATAAAAGAGGGCAAAAAATAATTCCTGCTTTTAAGGAACTCACAAACTAATGGAAGAAGATAGCATATTAAAAAAAAGTTACTAAAGGGAGGAAATGACAATAGAGGGAAAAGGGGAGAAAGGATATAGCCTGGGAGCATGATAAAGTACTACTGCAGCATCCCCTGCCCTGAATGTCTCTCTTAAGTGCAAGAACTAGAAGGAGCTTTCCAATGTCTATCCTAACTGCTCCATGGGCAGAGAGTGCTGAGGAGTTTGGTGTGATCTGTAGGATGAATAATTTTTGGAACCTGTGATGAAGTCCAAGAGAACAGTGGGACATTCTACTCCTCTTCATCGTAGCTACCAATTATATATCACTTTGAATATCATCTTGGATGATCCAAAGATATTCCAGGGAAGCATGGGTTCTATCAAGCTAGAAAGACTTTGATCATAGCTTTGTATAGACTATATATATGTCTGTCATTTGAAGACCAACCCAATCGGAGTTTTCAGAGTCTCATTTTCAGTATAGTTGGTGAATTTTAAGTTGTGGGAATTCATAATGGCTACCTATATACTAAAGTACAAAGTGGTTTCTGCCTGGATTCAGTGGAGCAAGTCACCAAACTGACAAGATCCTTGAAGTATCTTTTGTAATTGTCTTGTTAAATTAAACTATTCACACGAATGTTTTTACTTCAGGTTTTTGTGAGTTAGGTATACCCTGAATAATGAGCCTTATTGAGTCCCTTGGGGGTCGACTGTTGAACATTACTTAGAACATCTTTATGCATAAATACTCAGAAATATAAAGAGGGAAAAGGAGCTTATCCTCCCTACCCCCATGTGACAATCTTGATGCCTCAGAACACAACAATGCTGCACTTCCCAACAGATGAATTTAGCAAGTGCTTAAAAGACCTTCAAGTTTACAGAAATGTTTTGATTATCAAGTAGTATCTAAATTGACTTTCTCTAGTGGAAGCTGTGTTGAAACAAACCAAGATATAAATTGTTTGTTATGATGGTTGAATTCTTCCTCTCCCTTTCTATTCACTAGCTACCCTTTTGCAGGAGACTTGAAGCCTGAATTCTAGTTCCTGAATTGGCTTAGTACTATCAGGACAAAGAATATATTCCAGGTTGTTAATGTTCTTATTTGCCAAAGTCTTTGAGGTGTTTCAAGTTTAACATCAATGTTACATGATTCCTTAATGTCCCAACTTGTCCCCTTCAATGAAATACTCAGCATTGTAATTGTTAAATTTCGTACAATTTTAATTTTTTGTAATAATTGGAAAAGTACCTTATCATATTAGATTTTAAAATTTTTATGGAATGATTATCAGCTCTTCTCAAATTTATTTCCTTTTACTTTCTTATTATTTTATTCAATAAAGTTAATGATTTTTATACTTTATAATTCATCTTTTGTTGGGCAAGCTTATAAATTCTTGCTCTGCTTTAAAAATGAAATAGTGCAGTACTAATATCCTATATGTATATTCTTTAAATAAAAACACAAATGTTTAAAGCTACAAAGTAAATGAAACATTCCTGATTTCATGGATTGCTTAAGCTTAAAAACATTCATTATTAACTCATTTGACAGTAGGCCTCTTTTTTATTTAAACAGTATAACATTTTAAAATGACTTTTCTAAAATATCATAATCATTTTGCTTTGCTTTTTAATATTGCAAATTTTGAAGAAAAATCCCCTAAAGTCTTGGTACTGTGTGATGCCAGAAAATTTTATTTCTGAAACAAACATTCCTTTTCAGTCTGATCTAGGTCATATGTGGATTCTTCACAGTTATTTACATGTGGTATTTTCACTAAATGGAGCATTGTCACATATAAATCAAACATTAAAAGAACTCTCACTGTGCTTAGAAAGATCTACTGGGCACTGGGCTTAGAAAATAGTCAATCAATGATTCTATTTTATTGCAATATGCATTTTGTATAATTATTAAGTTGGAGATAGAGAAGGTAGAAAATTTTATTTCTGTTGTGCTCATTTTCTATCACTTCTTTTTTGGATGAGGCAATCAAGGTTAAATGACTTGTCCATGGTCACACAGCTAGTATAAAGTGTTCCAGGCTTGATTTGAACTCTGATTCTCTTAACTCTATAGCTGGCACTCTTTACACTGTGCCACTTGGCTGCCCTCTATTCTCTTTCTAAATCTACTCATGATGCCAGATATTACTGCTTTGTTAAAAAAAAATTTAAAAAACCTTGTTGCTATTTTTAGAGCTTTTTTATTATCATTGTTATTATATTTTTGGTCAATGATGAACATAACTAATAGGTTTTATTTTATGATTTCTCCTCTTGGGCAAACTAAATCACTTTTGTGACATATTAGGTATGTCTCTCTCCCTATGTACTCAGTTTACTGATGCAGGCAGAAGGCAGAGTAGGCTCATTTTCTGTGAATGAGTCACATCGCACTAAACAGGTTCTACTCTCATGGTTCTCATTTTTGATTCAATATATGTCAGACTTTGCAGAATTTTTTTTTTCTTTTAGAAATTTTTTGGTTTTATTATCAGATCAGCTTTTGCCAAAATAGATACTTCTTCACATAGTCTTCACAATAAAACGTGAGGAAAGTAACACAATAATGATAAATTGGTACATTTTACCTGGTAATAAGGTATTTTAAGGGGAAAGTTGAGAACAGTTTATTTTCTCTTTGTTCTAGCCCCTAAATCATTCCATCACTTCTCCCAAGGTAGCAATTTATTTCAGCTGGAGAACATCTCACCAAAATTTTTCTTTGCTTCCTCAGTTTGGAAAATCAAATCCCAAAGAATAAAGGATAGATGTGACAGAGGAGAAGCCATGACTGATTTCCCCTCCCCAATGTTCTTATTCTAAAGCAAAATGGTTGGGGGGGGGGGGGAATGGGTCTGATAGGGGAGATGAAGCTCTCATGATGCCTTTTTATCCCATCTAGCCTTGATCCTAGGCACCTTGACATTCCTCTGCCATTTCCCTTTACTGTTTCCTCTTACCAATCTACAACAGCATTTTTAGAAAGGACCTCCAGAAACCATTTCCTCCCCTTTCTAGGGGAGATAATCTATTTGGTTTTGGAAATCAATTCTTCCTGTCTTCACTAGTCAATGAGAGAATCATTGCAAAGCTCCCTTACCCACTATATTTTTTGGAGAACAGATCATGCTTCAGGTGGCATCCTGGTATCCATTCTGGGCATCTTGCTCTCTGCCCTACTGTAGAGGGCTGGAACTCTGAAAAGGTGCACTTGAATCTAAGACAGCAAAGCACTTAAGGCTAAGTACCTATTCAATGTGAGAGAATGGTTCTATAAATAGATACTTAGATGATATGGTGATGTGATCATTCTCAGTATTGGCTCTTGCTGAATGTGGTGTGGTGAGGTAATCTTAGGGAAGGATTGGAGGGCTGAGGAAGAGAATTGGAGTCTCTCTACCACACCACACTCAGCAGGGAAGACTTCAGACTCCAGACTCCAGAGTCCAGGCTCATCTTTGATGAGCCATGTGGCAGTTTGTCTACCTGCACTTCCTCTCTTAAAGAGCAAGGACACTGACTGATTCTGACTCTGATTGATCCTGAGGCCCTCCAGAGAGCTAGCCTGGACCTTACACCTATTACTGTGGGGCCTACTTCTAGAACCTAATTTCTACCTCTTCCTCTGGGAACTGTAATCAGATCAATACCACCATAGTGTCTGGAAAAGGTATGACCATTGTGACACCTATGTGGCTAAACTCATGATCCTTATAACTTCCCAGATTAAAGCTTCCTTTTGATGAGCACTGTTCCCTTATGTATACTGTCTGTTACTTTTTATTAGAATTTCCTATTTAATTTTCTATTAGAAGTTCCTATCTTCAAAAGATAGGAACTATCTTACTTTTGCCTTTGTGGCCTTAGCAACCAGGACATCACATGGCATGTATACTTAATTAGATGTGTGATCTCATAGAATCAGGAATTCCTTTCAACAATATAAACCCATTTGTTAACTACTCATTCTGTACAATTCTTTCCCATGTCCTTCCATATATATTACATAGGTGGATCTACCTAATGTGCCAGGATTCTTTCTAGATTTCTCTTGATATTACACAAGCAAATACTCTGGCTTTCAACTAGTAATCCTTTACTTTTACCACACAACAAATTTATTTTATCTCCTTCTCTCATAATTTTTGTATACTTTTTACTACTATCTTTTTTTAGAGTTTCTCATTGGATATATGTTGCCATTTTTCTTTAGAGTCCCTCTTTTGAATATATGCTGTAGGCTGCCTGCTCATGTGCACCAGTACCTCTTTATTGCTCTCAATGCCAAACTCATTTTTAATTCTCAGGAGCTTGTTTTAGGCAGGAGCTTAATGATTTTTTTTCATCCATTCAACCTCCCACACCTCCCTCTATCTATCCATCAATCCATCCATCCATTTATAGTTAGGATATTCTTCTTTTTGTATATGTCCAACTGAGTTTTTAAATGAGTTGTTTTGCTCCATGGAATTTTTTCCATTTCACTAAATTTTTTTTTTTTTTTTTAGTGAGTTATTTTCTTTTTTCAATTCACAAATCCTACTTTCTTGAGAATTCTTTATCTTTTCCAATTCACAAATCCTATTTTCCTGTGATTTCTTTACTTTTTCAAATTCACAAATTCTGTTTCCCTGCACTTCCTGGGATTCTTTACCTTTTCCAATTCACATTTCACAAAGTTGTTACTCTCTTGCATAGCTTCTCTTTCCTTTTCCCATTTTTCTTCTAACTCTCTTTTGGGATTTTTAATAGTCTCTTCTAGGAGAGCATTATTTGGGGTATTTTCTGGAGGTTGTTTACTATTAGTCTCCTCGGGATTAAAAACCTGCTCTCTTTCTGTATAGAAGCTATAAATTATCCTTTTTATTTTTTTTACTCATTTTTAAAAGCCTGTAGGGTCTGCCTTCAGGGCAAGGAGGTTCCCAGTTTCCTCTGCAAAGCAGGGATAGGTGTCAGCTGGTTGACTACAGAGAGTGGCCAGGTACTGGAGTGCTCTGGGAAATAATTCCCCACCCCCACTGGAAGTGCTTTAGACTGATTGCACGGCTGAGGTGCAGAAGTGCCCAGTGAAGAACCTTGCTGTGTGGATTAGTGACTGCCCTGGTGCTAGAGATTGGGCAGTGAAAGTGTTACTGTCCCAAGACAAAGCCTGCTGTGGGAATGTGGGTATTAGCAGCTGACCAGCAAATAGCCCCACACAGACAGAAAGTGGTTCTGCCCCAAGCACAGTCTCGATGCAGAAATTTTAATGCCCCAGGCCAAGCCCCCCCCCCCTCGTGCAGATTAGAGGCTGCCCTGGGCTGTGTCCCCTTGCTGAGCAGATTTGCATCTGCCCAGAGGAAAAGCCCTGTACCATACAACTGTATTGTGGTCCCTGCTGAGTCACTTCTGGTTTTGGGTGGGTATAGCGGGGTCCTGTTAGGATCTGGTGTTTTTTAGAGTACCCTCTGCCTTTGGCTCTAATTTCTCTGCTGGTCTGCTGCTTTACAACCAAGGCAGGGCAATCAGCCTATGCCAGAGTCGTCTCTGTACTTTTTCTAACCTCAGAGGCCATTCCCTCCCCCAGTCTGCTGTTTGCCACCTCCTACCTCCTGATTTGTGCTGATCTGCTCTGGCCTCTCAGGACAAACCTTTTCCGATGAACTTCCAGATTATCTTCAACTGGTGAGTTGTACTTCTAGTCTTAGTGAATTTTGCCAGTCAAGTGCTATTTTTGAGGCTGAATTCAATTATAGATCTTGAGGTATGAGAGGATCTTGTCACATGTGCCTTCTCCACCATCTTCAGTTAGGATATTCTTCACTCAAAAAAATGAGCCTGGGACCAAGAGGCCACCCACAGTATTACCTCACTCTTTCCTCAGTAATCTCTTCTTCTTGGGGCCCCAGTTGTAATTGGATGCATATTCCTGGATACTCTAGAGGCAAGGTCTATGTTCATTTCCTGCCACACCTTTGCCTGTTCTGAACAGAGTCAATAAATATCAAAGTTTGCAGCTGTGAAGGCCAAAAGCTCTAGGGAAACTAGAGTTATGGTGACTTAAGTCACTAAGAATTTATTAACTGTTCACTATATATTGGCACTGTGCTAGGTGCTGGATATACAAGGAAATGTAAACAATAGTTCCTGCTCTTAAGGAGCTCATAGTCTAATGGGAGAGATGCAATCAACTATGTACAAACAAATTATATACAGGGTTAAATGGGAGATAATCTAGAGAACAATATAATGGAGGAGGTCTGATCTGTTTTGTGCTTATGGGTACAGACAAGCAGATTACTAAAAATTAATTTCAGTATTAAGGCCATTTATACTGATGTTAAATATTCTGTTTGTATGCCTTAACTGACCCTATAATGCTCCTATTAAATTTGTATCTGATGAAGTCAGAGTCAGTATATATTTATTAAATGCCTACTTGGTGCCAGAAACTGTGCTAAGCACTGGGGATACAAAAAAGGCATAATAGTCCCTGACTTCAAGAATTTCACAATCTAATGAAGTAAGTGAGGTCCTGGGAAGCTTAAATTAAATTGGCTTTTAATAAATCTTCTTTCTAATTACTTTCAGTTCATCATATCTCTTCTTGTAATCTTTTGGTTATAAAAAAAATTAACTGTTATTTTGATTTACTCACTCACTCACTTAATCGATCAATAAACAAGGTTCACGTTCTCAGACAGCTGGGCACAGCTTGTTCTTGTGTAGACCTCCTGTGAGATTTGGAAGATTGGGTTCCGTGATTCTTTTGGAAGATTTTTTAACATATTGTAAAAGTGAATCAATATACACAACTGTTACCATGTTAATTGCTGACACTTGATAAGGTTGACTAGTTAGGAGCTAACGAAGAGTAGGCAGAATAATTAGTCATAAAACATCATATTCCAGGAATAGCCATTCCCCTTGAGAATTGGCAACATTTAACAGAAATAAGCAGATTGTGAGTCAGTTTCTAAAGGAAAGCTACTAAGGACTATAATTAAGTTGGATTCCCAGAAAGTATGGACATTGAAGCTATTTGCTGGTCATACACTAATGTGCACATTTTCTTTTCTGGAGGCAGTTATAGGTATTGTAAATTTAGATTAGTCATTCTGCTAGAAAAAGAGATGAAAATCCTTGAGAGAGGAGAAGTGGGTATCAAAGAGGTGGTTCATTAAACCTACCAACCATTATTCATTTCTACATGATCTATGATGGTTATGGAAATACATAAAGTGAGAAGCAAAACTGGAACATATTCTTCATGTCGTAGAAACCCTATATAGGAAACTATAGGACTTTGAGGCAGAGGTGATGTTTTCATCATTTGTTCCACTGGGAAAGTCTTGACTTTGGAAGATATAAAAAGGATAAGAAATGTGAATAGTTAGTGATATAGAAAATATCAAATAATATAAATGATACTTTTTATTATAGACAGAAATTCTGATTGCAAATCAGTTTTCTAACAAGAACTATAAGAAAAACACTAGGTATTCAGTGAGTAGGACCTGAATTCAGATATGACTTCAGAGACTTACAAAATGTATAGTTTTCTTAATTGTAAAATGAAGATAATAGCACCTACTTCATAAGGTGTTGTGAAAATCAAATATGATCATATTTATGGAGTGCTTATCACAGTGACTGGCACATAGTAGACATTTAATGAATGTTTATTGATTAACTGATTGAAATCTCTCCTCATCTCTTCTGACTTTTCTAGAATTCATGGCTCCAGTCAAGACTCAGATCAAGTGTTATTTTTTTCCTGATTTTCCCCATTATTTCTATACTCTCCTTTTCCCTTTAAACTATTCATCATTTATTTTATATATACTTTTTATTTACTTCTTTGTGTGTGTATATATTTGATCTCAGGTAGAATATAAGTTCTTTGATAGTAGATATGGTTTTATTTTTGTTTCTGAATTTGTTTGTCTAATGCAGTGCACTTAAGAAATGAATTTTTTTCAGTTCTGTAATGATGAAAGGTTTCAGACCAGGAGCTTCTTTGCTTCTTTTATTACTTTGTATACTCAGCATATCTTACAGTGCTTGGGACATGAGTGTTTATTGTTTTTTTAATTGATTGAATTATAGTACTGATAAAGGAAGAGACTTTGACAATTAAGAAATCTGCTGAAAATTTAAAAAGAGGATATTTGATAAATTCTTGACTTGTTTTGCTAACAATTTCACAACTCTAAAGGAGAAAAAACAACCAGAGCCTATTGTTCTGAACTTAATTCTAATTAAATAAAAAAAATTAGTTAGTGCCAGCTAGGTGGCACGGTGGATAGAGCACCAGCCATGAAGTCAGGAGGATCTAAGTTCAAATCTGGCCTCAGATACTTAATACTTCCTAGTTGTGTGAACCTGGATAAGTCACTTAACCTCAATTACCTCAGTTAAAAAATAAAATGATTGATGGTGTAGAAGCATCAAACACTGTCTGAAGGTGACCAAAGCAGCTTGGTGCTCATAATCATGACAAAAGTCAGACACAAACCTAAGATTTTCAGATATAATTTTTAAAATTAAATATTAAAAAGTACATATGATATGTACTGAAACCCTATAAGTTTAAATTATTATTTTCTTATACAATGGATTCACAGTATGTTCAAGCTATAAAAGGTCTTAGACATTACTTTTTAGTTCAATCAAAGGGATTTTATAAATGAGAAAACTGAAGCCAAGAGAGGTAACATAATTTGCCCAATATCACACAGTAAATAGTAGAATAAGAACTTGATTCCCAAATTATTTTACTCTAGGCCCCTGAGTCTTTCCAGTATAATTTACTTCTCTTCAGAAGTGATACACAGCAAAAAAGGATGTGGCATCTAATGATAACAATATTGATGAAGAGAAATGAGATTTAAAAGGAACAGTATTTGGTATGGAAGGAGGAACAAGCATCTCAAAATTTCAGGGAGCCATGATTTCATCAATATGTCTATTTTTCCCATTAAACTAAATCACAGTCTGCCAATAGCTTAGTAAATAGTTGTTATGAATGCTCATTGCAAAATAGCTACTCCCCTCCCCCCAAAAAGCAAAACACTTCAATCTATCTAAACAAAAATACTTCTTCCCTAACCAAAAGGGAAATTAATTGACCAAAATTAAATTATAATCTGATGTCTTATCTTTTGTAGATGAACACTGAAGCAGGATAATCCTCAAATGATAGCTATCCTGTCCATTTCTGTGTAATGTTCTGTTTCTCTAGATTGTAATCATTCTCTAGGAGCAGGTTTCTCGGGGAGCTTCTGGAGGCAGCCTTAGTTTCAGTTCAGTTCAATAATCCCAAATGCAGCCAGGAGTCCAAATCCTTTACTGTTTCTTTCCAAATCTTATTTCCTTCACTTGGGGCTTGCTTAGTTTTCTGGAAGCCTTCCGGATCTTGGTTTCAGTGTTCTCCACAGGACAGCCTGCCACCACTTCTCTATCTTCCTTCATTCCCGACTTGTGAATCTCCTTGATTGAATCCTAACTCTGAATCTCCTGAAGACCCCTTTGGCCCCTAGAGCTTCTTGCTTATATGCTGCACACTGATTACACATCAATCATTACATCACTAGGAAACCATTATTTGTTGTAGGATTAAATCAATGCTAAATTAGATTTAACCACTGTCTCCTCAATTCCACTCAGTACCTTGTTTCAAGTTCTGGCCCATAACATCTTCTTGTAGGATCAGATCAATCATACTGAACCATGCTAAATTAGATAATTATGGTCTCTATCCATTCCAGTGACTTAGCACCTTGTAAGAATCCTAAAGTTTCTGGGTCCAAACTTCAGGTTTTTTAACTTGAAAGGTCCAGAAGTTTCCCCTGGAAAAAAAGTATTTGATAACCTAAGGTTACCTCCACATCCTGCTGAGGTAGGACTTTTGTTCAGATGACATGGGGTTCACAAAGGTCAAACTAGAAAAGAGAATGATAGTCAAGAACAAATACAAAATAAAGGAATAAGCACTGAAGAATGAAGTTCTGTGAGAAAGCTGAGACCTGTGAAAAATGGGAAAATGTAATGACAAATATTAATTGTTGATTTATGGATTATTTTGATGCTGTGCAATCAACTTAAGGAGTGATCCTTAGGATATAGGTTCTTCAGCAGTTTCTTTACCTCAAGACCCTATAGATTGCTACCAGACTTGGGTCCCCTTTATCCTTCACAATGCAATCAACAGAGGGGATCCCACCTGAAAAACATCATTTATGGGTTCTAATCAAAACCTTTTCCCTGTCTGGAGCCTCTTGCTCTATGGCTTCTTTAATCTTTGTGATTTAGAACAACTTTGCAGGAAGTCTTTCTTCCTTGTTTCCTCTCTTCAAATTCTCATCTTTTTCCAGTTCAGACTTACTCCTTTGCTCTCTTCTTCCACTGTACCTTTTAGAATCTCTTCCATTCCTAAAGAAAACAAATTGTTCTTGTCACAGATCCCTTCCTCTCAAATTCTTTACATTTTCTAGATTCAATGAAATCTAGTTAATCCCTGTCACTCTCTCCATTGTTCTTCTATTACAATCCTGGACACATAGGGTGAAGAGAAGGAATTATCTTTCATTGCTTTGTCCTGACACTTCAAGGCCTCACCTCCTTTGAACATAACTCAGTCACCTCTCCTTCTTTGAAGGTCTCACTATCTACTATATTACCCTATTCAGATTCTTATTTCTTTCTTTTGTCCCTGCATTAAATACCTGATGAATATTGATGTCCATATTCAAAATAATGAAACCTTGAGGGAAGGATTCTGGAAAGATGGCAGAGTAGGTCAGAAAATTCCTATGTCTCTAGATTTCGTCCATAAACAAAGCAAAATTGTGCCTCAGATCAAACATTGGCTAGTGGCAAACAAATACTACTTGGAGTAGAACAGGGTCCTCCTGGACAAACTGAGAAAACCCAAAGAAAGATTCCAAGATTGAGGTTTAATCAAATGTAAACACTTCTAAGCTAACTAATGTTTCTGATAAAGGCCTAATTTCTAAAATATATAGATAACTGAATAAAATTTATAAGACTAAAAGCCATTCCCCAATTGATAGTCAAAGGGTCTTTACAGACAATTTTCAGAAGAAGAAATTAAAGCCATCTATAATCATATGAAAAATTGCTCTAAATCACTATTGATTAGAGAAATGCACCTATCAGATTGGCTATGATTTCAGGAAAATATAATGATAAATTTTGAAGGGGATGTGGGAAAATTGGGACAGGTAATGCATTATTGTTGGAATGGTGAACTGATCTAACTATTCTGGAGAGCAATTTGGAACTATGACCAAAGAGTATACATACACACACACATACACACACCAAGAAAGGTATAGCACCATCCAAAAATCTATAAAGAAATAAATGGGAAAGGAATAGGATAAGGTAGAGTACAGAAGAGTGTTTAGGTTAATGGGAATGGATCAGTTATGTAGTTTAATGGGAATGTGATAAATGGGGAGGGAAAAGGTGAGAGGAGCAGATAAGGGAATGATCCATAGGTGGGGGGAGGCTAAGTAATAGCAAGTCAGGTCAAGGAGTAGAACAAAAGTGGAAGATTTAGCAGGGATAGGAAATGTGAGATATATACAAACACAATAACAAAGATCAAGAGTAGAATTTATTAGGAAAAAAATAGAGCTAGTCATCACTCATCTCAAAGTCAAAGTTAAAAAGTTAGTCAAGAGAGAAATTTGCATTATATCTTAGCCATATTAATATTTTAGATGCACATATCTATATATGTGTAAATGTATTTGTATATGTACATGTGTATATTTATGGATGAAGGTCTATGTATATGTGCGTGTATATATATATATATATATACATATATATATATATATTTGTATGTGTGTGGATATGTATGTAGGTATGTGTGTGTGTGCATATGTGTATCTGTATATATCTCCATGTTTAATTGTAACTTACTTGGGGGAGGTAAGGAGGATAAAAGAAAAAAAGGAATAAAGTAAAAATACACAAAAGAGAACAAAAGAATAACTTACAAGATTTCAAAGAAAAGATACACAGTCATGAATATATCTTCTACAATTATATATGCTTTCTTGAAATGGAAATGTATTGTTGATTTTCCCCTGATGTTTTTCTGGGCACATGACAATTTTTTGTTTTCCTTTTTCTGTATTTCTATTTTTTTTAATTTTGTATTTAGTTTTAAATAATAAACTTTGAAAAAAATATAAAAAAATTGAAACTTTGGCTTCTCATAAACTACTTCATCTCCCAAGATTTCTGTCTGTACTTTCTCAGTGTCCATAGGAGTCAAAGAACAATAGGATCAAGAGCTGGAAGAGAACCACTGAAGTCAATCCATTTAATTTATAGATAAAGAAAATGAGGCACAGAGAGGTTAAATAACATCCTCATCATCACATAGCTGGGAAGTACCTGAGGTAGGAATTGAACTCAGGTCTTTCTGATTCCAAGCTCAGCACTATATTCATTATAATACCTTCATTATTACTTCAAACTTACCCTTCTACTTTTCCATTGTCTTATTTCTTTTAAATCTTTTCTTCCTTCTGCTTCCAGTCTATCAGCTTTCTGTCTGTTCTCGTCTATCAACTAACTTTTTTTTCCCCTGCTCTTTACAACACTGACTCTGAAATTAACCATTTCAAAAAGACAATCATACACCCTTAAATCAATTGTCTCCTTGCCCTTCAGCACTTCATACCCTGCTAATCTTCAATCTGGGTCATGATTTATCTTTTCCCTTTCTGTTCCTATTCATGAGCTGAAGACTGCTGGAGGAAGTTACAAAATTGTGTGGACTAAGTTAACTCTAGATGGATGATAAGCATCAATTTGGTCATAATTTCAACTGGGCTCTCACCATTGTATATCCATCCTTTTATTCTGACAATGTTATTCTCTAAAGAAGTTCTTTTAAACTTTCTCTCCTCAAATCCCCAACTTGATTCACCCTCTTTTCCTTTAGCAAATGACTCCAACTGTTACTGATATTGAGGTCATCCATCATTAGCTTCCTTATGTCTCTAACACACATTAGACACACATGTATATATGTATGCATACTACATATATATGTGTATACACACATAAATATATAATTCCAAACTTTTTTTAAAACATATTTTCCCATTTTCTTCTCTTAATTCAGTTTCACATGATAGGTTATTCTTCATGTCTTGTGTCCTTGATCCCATTCCTTCTCATCTTCTACAGGAATGTGCTCATTAATCATTCCTTTCTCCCTTTCCCCTTCTTTAACTTCTAATTGACTGACCATCCACAAATATGCTCATCTTTATATTTTTAAAAAGTTTCCCTAAAACTGTCCATCTCTTCATACTTTTGTCCTCGATCTTTCCTTCATGTTTCTCCTAGAAATGCTTAGAATTAATTTAGTCTTTAACTCTTTGTAATTGGTCTTTTGACTCCAAAACCCCTTTTCATATATTCTTAAAGGTTCAGTAATTTTGACACAGAGGATGTTCCAAATCTATATATTTAGCTCTATTAATTCACCTTAAATTCAGTACCACATTTCCAACAGTCTGATAGAAATATCTACCTGGATGTTATTACAGTACCTCAAACTCAACAAGTTCAAAACTGAACTCACAACTTCTCCCTTATGTGACCTACCCTTCCAACTTCCCTATTACTGTTGATGTCACTATCTTCTCTGTCACTGAGGTTCATAATCTTAGGAGTCATCCTTGACCCTTCCCTCTCCCTTCTTTCCCACTTCTATTCTGTTAGTTATACTTCCATGGTATTTCTTCTATCCAAGTCCTAACCACTCACCCTTCCTACTTCCCTCTGGACTTATTACTTCTTTTATGGCCTATTATAACTTTTAAAATTGTCTTCCCTTCCTAATACATCCTTTGAAAACTTTCCATTGGCTCTAAGATTAAATGCAATCTCTTTAATTTGACAATTAAGATCTCTATACCTACCTGTATGATCCTTGGAATGTTTTTTAATCTTTATGTTTCAGAATATTTTCATGTTCATGAACTCTGGAATTCTCCTATTTGATCACAGTCTCTCCCTCTATCTAACAATGCCAAATATGTATACATATATATATTTCTATGCACATAGATAACTACAAATATACTTATGTTTACTCATATGTATTCATACACATGTATGTGTGATCATACCATAATTACTTCTACTTGTCTGTTGAACTCAAGTTTTTCTTACTTCAGACCTAACATTCTATCCACTGAGCCATCTAGCTTTTCTAGAGACAGGAGTATCTGTCTAGAGACAGGTGTACTGGCAGCTAGAGATGAAGTCTAAATCAGAAATAGGTGATAGATAGCACAGTATGAGGGACAGGCAAAGAAATATGTCCCTAAAGCCAGATTAAAAATTCATAATATAAAATGAAAGTAAGTCTCAATCTTCTTAATAAGCTTGAGACAATTTGTTACACCTATTGGAGTCTTGCATCCATTAGAAATTAGGTTTTGCTTTTATCTTCCCCTAAATTAGTTTCAATAGAACAGCTTCTTGCTGTAACTAGTATCATTAACTTAGGAGAAAAGGGCCATCTCTGTGTGCTCTTCAACTTATCAATGTTCTCTAAATTATAAGATGTATTTGAGAACTGAGTCCAATGGAATTATATATATATATATTAATGCAGTCTACAAGTGCATTAGTTGTATTAACTTCACAAGCTCTAACATGGCTTTTGGAAACAGATTGTATCCTTTCTGAGTAGCAATCTAGCTAAAGATAGAAAAGTTCATCACTACTAGGCAACCCATAAGACAAAGGAAAGTACAAAAGAACCCTCAGTCCTATGTAGCTTCCTTCCATTTCTACAGATTATGGCAGAATAGTAAACATAGTCGGGGTAAGTTTGTAAAGAATTAAGATAAGTTTTTGGATATCTAGAAAATCACAAAAAAACTATGAGAGAAAATATATGTATATTGCTACATATACCAAATCACATTAATTTTGGCATTATTATTTAAAGTGAAATCAGTTTAGAAAAGGAAATTACAGCTAAATGGAAGGATGGTTCACAGGTTCAATCAGTGAGGCAAATAAAGAGGTTCATTGGATGATTATAGGTATAGAATTGAAAGTTGTTGAATGTAGAGGGCTGGAACTCTGGAAAAGTATACTTGAAACAAGGATACTTACAACAAGGTGTTAACTCAGTGAAATTGATGAGATGATGGTTCTTTAGTATACTTAATACTTAGCATGGTTAGTAATGGTTCCCTAGTTCACACATAATCAGTATGATGTAATTATGTAATTGTAATAGGATATTTAAAGGTTGAGAAAGACTGGAAATGAGACATTCTATCTTTGACCATCCTCCTGGTGGCTCTCCTGCCTCCTGCCCTCTCCACTAAGATCAAGACTTGGTCAGAGAGGCAGACTGTCACAGACTGCAGGAGACTGGGAGAGAAGCAGACTAAGACTGGATCAGACTGTGACAGACACAGACTAGAAAAGAGACAATAAAGACTCTAGACTCTATTCCTGACCATTCTCATGGTGTCTATCCTGCTGAGACCAAGGCCCATACAGAGGTTCTCCAGAAAGCTAGCCCAAACATTACAGTTGAAGCTGCTTTTGGTCATGGTATTGCACTGTTTATCATAAATATTTGCCAAGGAATAGGGCTTGAAAATTAATTGCAACTTTTGTGTCAACAGCTTTTCATGAAGAGGTAGATAAATTCAGTGAAGAATCTGATGAAATCCACTAGATTAAATCAATATATACTTTGATATAAAGATAGTTATGTTTGAGGATAGCAAAAAATATGTAGAAATATATTGTTCAGAAATATATTTATATTATAAATGAGAAAGACCAAAACTTTGTAGATTGCAAAGACATTTCACATTTATATATTATGAATATTTTTATTCAGAGAATAATTAGAATGTGTCAGACATCTCAAATATTGAACAATGTCACAAGAAATAGAATTGATTTATTTAAACAGACAGGAAATATCTTGTTACTGATGTTGGAGTCATTCCTGAATCAGTCTATTAAACAGTTAGTACAAATATAAAAATTAATATACAGTCAGATGAAAGAATAACAGTGGGGAAAGATATGGCATGCAATTAAAACAATTCAACCTGATCAGTTTAAACAGGTTACTAATGCTGAAAAATGGGAAACAGATGGAAGAGAGGACATCAATACTGACTATAACAATTCTCTATAGAAATTTAATGGATGGAAATCAATTGTTGTAATGAGGAGAACAAAGGAATCTAAAAACTACCTTAATCAGCACATTCTTGACATGCTGGCCAAACAGAGAGAGGTTGAAGCCAAAAGCAAAGCTGATTTAGAATATAAACTCATTTCAGAAATCTCATGGAGAAGGATGATTAGTCATTCAGGCAACACAAGCATTTATTAAGAGAGGTTATGAACAGTGTCACTTAATAAAACAAGGAAAAGCAATGGAGCAAGAACCAATTTAAAGAAAATTTGGTAAGAGATTCAATTAATTGAAGGAATACTAAAGACATTGTAGGATGAAACTGGAAGAACAAAAAGCTGACAAAAGAAAGAAAAGATATGAAAAACCTAGAAGATTTTTGGCATTATTCAAGACCTTAGATCTATCACTTATGAACTCTAACATTATAGTCCTAGATATTTTAATGAAAGAAGTACAAATCACACAAAAGAAAATTTTTAAAAATTCTTAAAAGAAAGATGGACTAACTTAAGTAAATACAAAGTATATCCAATCTACAACAAATACAATCTGAAGGGTCCATAGGTTCAATTCTCAAAGTATCTATCTAAAGGAAAGAAAACTACCAAAAGCATAACAAAAATTGGAATCTTATTAACCTAAAAGATAACTAAGAGAATCTCATCAATGGTTATCATCTTATGTTTTCCATGGAGTAAACTGCATTCACCTTTTATGAGTATATTAGAAAGAAACAAATGGATTTTTTTGTCAGTGTTAGTCCAGGAGTATAGTTCATATATTTATTCTCACTTAATTGATTGAGAAATGTGGAGAACATAGATTCTTAGTACGTAAAAATAATGCAAGATTCTTTGAAGGATAAAACAACATAGATGATCTTGATTGATAATCTTTGGTTATTCAAGGAACAAAAGGGGTAGATGTATACTTGTCAAAAGAGGTAACTACTATCATGGAGAAGATCCAGTGCAGACATCTAAGTAAAAGTGTTGTAGATGGCTAGGTACTCAGATGCTCCCACTTGTAAATGACATTGTTCCCATTTCAAACATCACAGAGCCTGCCAAATGATATCTATAATGATTCAGAAGAGTTTGGCATAATTATTTTTAGGAAGAACCAAAGGGATGAAGCATTTCTATAGACCAGATTATGTTTGTCTGGATAGACAACTCATCGAACACATCTGTCAGCATATGTATCTTTGGCAAATGCTACAAATTATACAATGAGCTGGGCTCCAAATTGAAGAGAAATAGGAGAGTTGGATCCAAAATAGAAAGGAACAGGAGAGCAAGTGGACGTTTGCAAAGTTTTTTTAATTACTGAAATAAAGGGCCATCTTTAAAAAAAAATTAAAAATGTTATACTGAGTTTGACAAATGGAAACAAACAGGAACATTTCCATTCATAAAGAAGATCAGAAAAAAAAAAGGATTGTATATGAAATTGTGAATATTGATAGTATAGATTTTTTTCAAAATATAAATTAAATTTAACATATAAGTACCAACTTTTGGTTTGTCTGCTTCCCACTACTTATTTAAAAAAATACTTCATTAACACACTTTTAAAAAATGTAATGTTGGAATTAATTGTTCTTTGAGAGCTTGAAAGAATATACATTTAAATCCATTTGTTACTGATTTTTTCCTTAGATCATTTATGAATTTAAAATTTTATTTTTCTGAGGTTGTTTTTTAAATAATCATTTTCTTAATCTGTTAATTTGGATATTCTACAGTTTTGTATCTCAGAATTTCACTTAAGTTACTAATTTTTGGCAACTAATTAAAACAAAATAAATTTTAATAATTTTCTTTATTTACTTTGCATTTGTTGGAATTTTAAAAAACTTAAATATATGGATCATTTACTTTTTCTCTTTAAAAAATCAGGTTGGCTATCAATTATTTATTTAACTTTATCAGTTCAATCGAGTTTGCTTTTTGTGTTGTTAAACTTATCTTTGAGGTTCTTTTAAGTGATAAAAAATATTTATCATTATTTGTTCTGCTTGGTTTGGATTCCATAAACATTATGCATTTTTCCCCAGGATAAACTCAGTACCTGAAATCTCATCAGTGTAGAGATTGATCCAGCTTTGATACCCAATACCTTCTCATCAGCTTTTACTACCTCCTCCTTCTAATTGGAAAGCTCAAAGGTGAAGCAATAAAACTCTTCCCTAAAATGTTCCTTTATTAAGGGCATACAACTTCCCAGATAAACTCTTCATTTCCCATCAGCTGTTCTGCTTCATGAACATCATGTCCTGGCAATGGGTACTCTCCAGTGAATGTTCTTCCCCTCTCTCCCTTTTCATGTTCCTTTTGTGTATGATGTCTTTCTCCATCAGATTTTAATAGTTTATTATTTTGCTGAAAAAGTTAAATTTATTGAGATAGTATTGTCATTTTCATTTTACAGTTGAAGAAAATCAGGCAGACAGAGGTTAAATGACTTGTCCAGGGTCATTTATTAGTTATATGACTATATAAATATATAATTATATAACTAATAAATGTTTTAATTAAATTAATTAATTGATTAAAAACTGAATTTTTAACTCAAATCTTCCTGTTCAGGCCTATTGTCCTATCTACTATATAAGCTAACTTCCTATATCTGAGAGATTTTACATTAAAGCTCCCAAATCTTATATATTTTTTCTCCCTATAATTCATTAACTTTTCCTTTAAATATTTAGATGATATGCCAATGAGTGTACATGTATCAATTATTGATACCATTAAGCATAAATATTAAGCATAATTTTGTTCATCTCTTAATCATTTGATTTCTCTCAGATCATGATTGTTCCTTCTGTTTTTTTAAAATTAATTTTAAGTATAATACATTTTACTCCAGTTTCTCATTTTAATTCTGTGTTACTTTTTATGTTTCTTGTGAACAACACATTTTTGGATAACACTTTATAGTCTTCCATTTTATGGGTGAGTTCAAACTATTTACATCCATACTCATAAGTGTAAGTATCTATCATATGCTCTTTTAGTTTTTCTCTTTTTCCCTTTACCCCAACCTCCCTGCATAGAAAAAGTTGGAAGAAAAATGAAGGAAGGTGATCACTAATTTAAGCAGTTTGCTTCCTTTTGATTGTCTACCCACTTTTTTCTTTACCCAAACTTCAAACAATGATTCTTACATTTTTTCTTTACTTTTTTTTTTTTTTACTGAGGCAATTGGGGTTAAGTGACTTGCCCAGTGTTAAGTGTCTGAGGCCAGATTTGAACTCAGCTTCTCCTGACTTCAGGTTTGGTGCTCTATCCACTGCACCACCTAGCTGTCCCTTCTGTTACTTTTAATATTCTCTCCTCACTTTAAATCAGCCTCTAAACTAACAGGAATTTGTTTTTTTTTTTTTGTTTTTTTTTTGCTCATGACTATTCCCTTCATGATTCTACCATAATTCTTAAGCCCCGCCCTTTTCTTTTGCTTATTGGCTTCTTTCTCTTTGCTGAGTTTAATATATCATGAATCAGATCCTTTATTTGTACTTATTTGTAAGTTCTACTCCCTTATTCTAGTTCCTGGAAAGATAGGGAGAACATTAGGTTATGAAGAGCTTTGAACGCCAAACAGGATTTTGCATTTGATTTTGGATATGATAGAGAAACACTGGAATTTATTTAATATGGAAATTACAAGGCTGGCCCTAGACGTGACAAATCAACAAGGATTTATGAAACTTTTACTATATGCCATGCTCTGTGTTAAGTGCTGAGAATGCAAATAAAAGCAAAAAATAGTTTCTGAAATCAAGGAGTTTATGTTCCAATAGAAGAAGGCAACATAAAAAAAGAGAGGTTAAGAGGAAGAACTTTAGAGCTGTAGTTGTTATAGTTTTGTCAATAAGCTTTGAAAAATTATGACAAATGGGAAATGTACCATAGCACTGAGGCTCAGACATTAGAGTCACAATATTTAAAAAGGAGGAGGTGAATATCAAATCATAGAACAAAAAGGTGGCATAATTCTAGATGGATTTTAGAGAATAGTTTATGATGGTTAGTAAGAGGAAAGAACAGGTGATTTGTAAGAGCTATGATAATTTTATTAACAATAAATCACACTAGACAAATCTCTTTTCCCCCTTTGATGGATTTATTAGACTATAGATTGGACAATGTGACATAATATGCCTGAAAATCAGCAGAAAGTTGTTATTGGAGCCCTAGACTTGCGGTTGGGAGATCTTGTTCATATCCTTCTTCATACATTCACTGTAGAATCATGGGCAAGTTATTTAATCTCTGAGAGCTTCATGCTCTTCATCTAAAAATTGGGGCTGATAGCACTTGTAACATGTACACATAAAACTCTTATGAAGAAAGTAATTTGCAAACTTAAAAAGTGTTATGGAAATGCTGATTATTTTATTTTATTAAGCTCTACTACTTATTATCTGTGTGACACTGGGTGTGGCACTTACTTCCCTTGGGCTTCAGTTTTCTATCAAATCATAAATTTTCTATCTGTATGATGAACTGGTTGGTCCCTGTCACTTCTAGAACTATGATTCTAAATCATTGATAAAGATGCCGAACTAAACCATACAGAAGAAAGATAAAAATTTAATTAACCCATATTCGGGTTAAAAAAAAATAGACTTCACAAAATTGGGATGGGGAAGATGTGGCTAGAAAGTAATTCCTGTGAAAACAAATAAATTTCTAAACAATGTATTCCTCTAAGATTATAGGCAGAACACTCTCTAATAAGACCAGATTAAAATGTAATTGGGAAAACCAGATTAAAATGTAACGAGAAAACATTTAATAAAAAAAAATAAAAATGCAATTGGACTTAAATAATATTAATATGTTGCTTTCTTAGTCAATATAAAGCCCAAAGGGATACTTACATATGGTTCAGTGGTCCCCCATTTCCATTGAGTTTGATACCACTACTCTAAAGGATGTATGATCTTATCTATACAATGAGAGAATTGGACTAAATAGCTTCTGAAAATTCTTCTAGATCTAGGTCTACAATCCTAAAATGGGAAAATTCTCTGAAATGGTGCATTTCACAGCCTATTTTGATAGCTCATTTTGTGCAATGCTCTTTGATGATATCCTGATCTCTCTTTACTTCATTGTCTGAAAAGGAAGTGTCATCCTCCTTACCATGACAATGACCAAATTTTAATTTGTGCCCTTCATTTTTTTTCTCTATCTCCTCTAATATATTTCATTTTCATTCATTGCCTCTTTTCTCCATCTTCAACCTCTCCTTATCTGCTAGTACTTTACTTGCCATCTATGAACATGTTTAGATTTCCCCATTTTTAAACCAAACAAAAAAAAAGAAACTCCCCCAAATTCCTTTTTTCTTTTTTTCTGAGGCTGGGGTTAAGTGGCTTGCCCAGGGTCACACAGCTAGGAAGTGTTAAGTGTCTGAGACAAGATTTGAACTCCTGAATTCAGGGCTGGTGCTCTATCCACTGCACCACCTAGCTGCCCCCCCCCCAAATTTCTTATCATAATTCTTCCATTTACTGACAAATTTCCAGAATGAGTTATTTACAATTTTGCCTCAATTATCAATCTTTGTAATTTGGCTTCTGATTTCAACACTCCACTGATTCTGCTTTCTGAAAATTTTTCTATGATATATTAATTGCTAATCCTGATTGCCTTTTTTTAGTTCTCATTCTCCATACATCTCTATAACTTCTGACACTGTCATGTTTACATCATTTTGGCACATTTTCTTTAATTCTTCATCATGAAATCATACTTTTATGTGTTTTATTTATACAAATAAAATTCCAGTTCCATACCATAAAATATCTGCTGAATATTACATGTATGTCTGGATTGTTACCCTTATATTTAATAAATCATCTATTCTTTTCAATACATACATACATCACATCATTCAAATTATTCCTTTCTCTATTTACATGGACACCATTGTAATTCAGGGCCTTGTTGTCTCTCACTAGGACTATTGTTTTTTGAAATCTGTTTTTATTGATTTTTTTTAAATCACTAGAATTTTTTCTACTATTTCTCCTTGCTCTCTTAGAGAACTTGGAAGGGTCTTCTTACTAAATAACCAACAGCATTTTTATATTCAAAAAAAAAAGAAAGAAAAAGAAGAAGAGGTATATATCAGTAAAACTGATCAGTACCTTTAAAAAGTGTGAAAATATGTGCAATATATGACACTTAGGCACCTCCTTTCCAAAGGGCTGGTGGAAAGCTAATCTTTTCATGTTTATCTTTTCAAATAATTTTTGTTCTTAGTTATTTTGAAACACTCACTTTTGATTTGTGAGGTTAATTTTTCCCCATTTATATTGTGGTTGTTGTTGTATATTGTGTTTTCTTGGCTCTGCTTACTGCATTCTGCTTTAATTCATATAATTCTTTTTTATATTCTCTATATTTATAATACATATCATTTTTTACAATACAATAATATTCCATCATATTTACATACCAATTTGTTCAGATATTCATCAATTAAAAGGTATTTACTTTGTTTTCAATTCTTACTATTATAAAAAGTGATATTATAGATATTTTGACATATATGTACATTTTTTTCTTATCAATGGTCTTTTTAGGACATAAGCCTAGTAATGGCATCTCTGGACCAAAGTAGATAACAACTGTAATTACCTTATTTGCATAATTCCAAATTATTTTTCATTGTGCTGATTCCTAATTCCACTAACAATGTACCAGTGTGTCTATATTTCTACAATCCCTCCAAATGTTGACTCTTCCTATCTTTGGTAATTGTTGTCAATTTGCAGGGAGTGAGGTAAAATCTAACAGGTATTTTGATTTGCATTTCTTTTATTATTAGTGATTTGGAACATTCTTAAGTTTATTAATAGTTTGCAATTCTTCCATTGAAATCTCTTTGTTTATATTTGACAATGACTGAGAAATAGTTATTTGCCTATATCTATATATCTGTTAATTGTTTGTTCTTTACCTATATATCTGTTCATTGTATCTTAAATAGCAATTTCTTATCAGATAAATTTGATAAAAATATTTTTCTTATTAAATATTTATCTTTTAATCCTAGGTGCATTATTTTTTTTATGTGTGCAGAAGCTCTTTGTTTTCATGTAATCAGATTTATCCATTTTATCTTTTATAATTGCTTCCATCCCTTTTTAGTTAAGAATACATCTGCTACCCATAACTGTGAAATTAAATCTTATTATTTCTAAATTTTTAATGGTACCATTTTTCATGTTATTATGTACCCACTTAGAATGTATAAGGTGTTGATCTAAGCTTAATTTTTTCCATATTGATTTTCAGTTTTCCTAATTCTTTGTTTTAATTACATAAGGTATTTTTCTGAAGTAATTTATTTTATTTGCTTTATCAAACATTAGATTATTGAGTTCCATTATTTCTGATTTTCCTTTGACTAATTTGTTTTATTGATTTATCTCTATTTTTTTTAAATCAGTGTTTGATGAATGCTTCTTTAAAACATTGTTTGAGATCTGGAAGTGCTATTCCCCATTAATCAGAGTTGTGTTTTCTTAGTAAATAAATATTTGGAAAGCACTTACTATGTGTCAGGAAATGTGTTAAGTACTGGAATATAAATATTGGGAAGAAAGATACCTACCTTTCAGGGAGTTTATAATCAAATGGCAAAGACAAAACACAAAAGGAAGCTGAAAAGGCAGGAAGAAAAGTACCTACAGGAGAATGATAGAGAAGAGCAAAAGAGTATAGCTGGAAGAGAAACTTGGAATTGTAGGGTTTTTTAATTTGTTATTTATTTTCTTAATACTGAATGATTTCTTGGATAAATCTTTTTAGTCTGACAGAATCTTGTTTATGAGTTTTAAATTGATAGTTATTAATGATATTGGAGAGCAAAGTGGTGCAGTAGATAAGAGTGCCATACCTAGAGTCAGGAACTCTCATCTTCATGAGTTCAAATCTGGCTTCAGATAGTAGCTGTGCGACTTTCCTTCTCTATTAATTGAGTTAGAGAAGGAAATGGAAAACCACTCCAATATCTTTGCCAAGAAAACCTCAAATAGGGTCACAAAGAATTGGACATAATTAAAATATGAGTGAACAAGAAATGATGTTGATCTATCTCTCTTCTGTGCAATGTTTCTCCTTATCCTTAAATAGTCTGTGTCCCCCTCTGATCTGCTCATGCTGGAGTTGCTTGACAAAGCTTGCTCTTCTTCTCTCATTGGTGAATTCCTTTTGGAATTTCTATTTTGAGGAAAAGCCCAGGTGAAACTGCTTTAATTTTCTTCTCAATCATGTTCCTGACTTTCTGGACCACAACTCTACTATGAATCATCTGGGAACTTCTCTCAACATCTGGATCCTCCTCTCCCACAGAACAAAAAATCTCCCATTTTTGTATCTTCAAATATCCCTTAACGAGGTTTGGCTCTCCTTTACCATTGGTTATTTTCTACTGGAGCATTCATTTTGTGGAGGGGTGCAACATCTATCTTTATTCTATGTCTGTTTTTTTTTTTTCTCTTAATTTTCTGATCTTCAAAACTAATCTGAGGACCTTCACTTATCCTTTCTTTATGCCTCCACCCTCCTACTTTTCAGCTCCCTTTTATGTGTGGTCTTCTTTCATTAGAAAATATGCTCCTTGAAGGTTGGGAATGTCTTTGCTATTTAACAAATGCTTATTTCCTGTCTTCCTTTTCTGATTTAGGTAGTAGGATTATATTTGTCTCATGAAAGGAATCTGAAAGGGTACTCTTTCACAAATTTTGACAATCATTTGTGCAGTATTGTTACTAATTTTAAATTTCATAGAATGCCCCTTTAAATCCATTAGGATCAGATGTTTTTTTTTTTTTCTTTAATAGTTCCTTCATAGTTATTTCTTTTCCTGAGACTAAATTATTTAAGCTCTGTATTTGGACTTCTTTGTTTGGATATTTTGTATTTTTGAAAATATTCCTTTATTTTTCTTGTGTAGTATGGAATTGTGCATAGTAGGTTCTGACAATGCTTTTATTTCTTCTGATTTTCTTGTGAACCACTGTTCATTGTTTTTAAATTTGATTTTGTCTTCTTTTAAATCAGATTGGATCATTATGACAGTTTTCTAATTTTTTCCATCCTTTCCTTTATACATTATATCTTCTAAATAGTATATATACATGCAGACATTTTATATATAAGGGTAAATATACACATATATGTATATATAATTACATACACATATACATATGTATTCATGCACAAGCATGTATACACATAGTATGTATATTTATATATTGACTTGGACTTGTTCACTGGTTAATAATTATTGTTATATATATAAAATCAAATAAACTCCAAACTATGCTATATTAAAAATTACTGGCTATTTGTTTTAACCTTGAAAAGAGAGCATTAAAAAGGGACATGGTTGCTATCTAGCTGTGTGACCCTTGGCAAATCTTTTAGGCTTTAGGATAGAATATAAAATGCAAATTATAGATTATCTTAAAGCCATTCTCCTCTCATTAAAATAAGAAGGTCCCTTACATCCCCAAAATTCTTTGAAATTTAAACAAAGCTGGGGAAGTAAAAGAGGAAGTAGACTTATTTATATGGTTTCAGAAGTCAGAAATCAGATAATGGTCAGGAATTAGCTGGAGGAAGATTTTAGCTCAATATAGGACAAAACTTTCTAAAAATTAGAGATGTCAAAAAAATGGAAAAGGTTCTCAAAGTAGTGAGATCATGATCTCTGGAAGTGTTCTAGTAGAAGCTGGATGGCAGGGATGCTGCAGTAGGAAGCCTATATTTGGAGGAAGTTTGCATTTAAAGACCAATAAATTTCCTTTTTCTAAGAAAATTCATATTATTGGACATTTAGAAATTAAGGCATCTTGCAGCTTCCACATTTTATAAGCAAAGAATCAGAAGCCAGGTGAAGTTATTATTTCTGTAAAGACACATAGGTAAATGACTAAGCCAGGATTTTATCCAAAATCCTCTCATTCCAAATCTAATTCTCTTTCCACAGCACTATATATGTCTAATCTTTTCTTTGTTTACCTGACCAAGTATAGACTGCATAAATCATACGCTTATTACTTGTATATTAATTAATTCATAAAGTTATAGGAATTGTCCTTTCTGAAAGTTGGACAGATTATATCTATTAAATCCATTAATATTTTACCCTTGTAATGAATTTGATCAGATATTCTAACATTTTCCCTATAAAACCTATACTAGCAATTACTTGCCTTCTACTTTGTTTCCAAGTTGTTAATAATTTTATTACTTATGAAACATTAAAAAATAGTCTCCATTTGCACTGAGAGATACAGAGCATGGAACCTACTCATCACTCTAATTAGCATGGAAGTGATGTGGTCCTGACATTTGGGCATGGATTTGAATATATGACAGTCATTTGCATTATTTTTGCTGGAAGCTATCTTCATTTTGAAGAGAAAATGTAGCAGAGTTCTTCCAATGTGAAGCATTTGCCTCCATGCTTCCTGTGATTAATGGTGACAATGACTGTCCCTGGAGTCCATCATTAAGCTTCCTCCTGTTGTCCATGAAGGGCCTCTAAAAAGCTGGCAGCTATGATTTGAATTTAGTTTGTTCCAGATGGGCTGTCAGAAGCCAGAGTTTACATATGTATACACATATACATATGCATGTATATATACATGTATATGTATATAATTTAATTTTTATAATTTAATATTTTTGATTGGCAAAAATATTTTTTCTTCTTCCTATCACCTTCTTTCCTACCTACATTAAAAAAGCAAAAGCAAAACAAAACTTTTGTTACAAATATGTATAGTGAAAGAAAACAAATTCCTGAATTGTCCATATTCAAAAACATATTTTTCATTTTGCATCTTGAGCCCATCACCTCTCCTTCAGGAGGTGAGCAGCATGCTTTCATCATCAGTCCTCTGGAATCATGATTGCTCATTGCATTGATCAGAATTCTTAAGCTATTCAAAAAAAGTTTATCTTTATACTGTCATAAACATTCTCTCTTCTCCTGGATGTCCTAATGTTATTTTGTATTACTTTATACAAATCCAAAACATATTATCCATAATTTTTTTCATACAGTATAACATTGTATTCATATATGATAATTTGTTCAATCACTCCCCAACTGATGAGCACTAAGATTCCAATTCTTTTCAACTACAGAAAGAACTGCTTTATATGTGTGTGTGTGTGTGTGTGTATCCTTTCCCTTCTTATACTTCTAATAGTGGTATTGCGTTAAAGGAAAAGTTAAGAGTAATGGAAGTATGAAAAACAGAGTGTGAATCAGTGCCTTCAAAACTGGGGAAATTAACTCTAGGAATTATGTAACTGAAAGGATTTTCTTTTTAGTCATAAGGGAAGATAAAGGGTAGAATTGTAAAAGTCATTTGAAGCCATCTAATTTAACACCATCCTTTTACTGCTAAGGAAACTGAGCTCTAGAATGATTAGATTACTTGCCAATGGCATTCAGCTAGTAAATGACTATGGTGAAGTTCTAACCCAGATTCTACAAATTCTAATTCAGTGCCTTTAAAAAAACAACTATATCATGTCTAGATAGGAGGGATCTATATGTAGGATAGAATGCATTAATCCCAATTTTCTGTTACCCAAAAGTTATGATGAAAATTAGGTTTTCTGCTTTTGATTTGGTCTTTGTGCATTTATATTTATATTATGTCATACTTTTATATTTCAAGGATCTGTGATTTCATCAAAGTGGACAGTATGGCCATTAGAGTACCCCCTGGGCCTAAGTAGACTGTCTTTGTGAGTTTCGAGGGTTTAAAAACTCACCCTGCCTTTTTGCCAACCTGATGATGAACCTCTCCAAATCCAGTGGGATTCATCATCTGCCAATGCCCATTTGATTTACACCTCTGAGCATGGACTTGAAACCTTTCCAACCTGGAAGGTCTTCCTGGAGCTTGAACTGTATTAACATACTATCCATGCTAATTTCTGTGCCATAATAAGACATTATGTTAGCATTGGTAGAGATGTGTCAAAGTAAAATGGCATGTATTTAAAAATATAAGATGATATATAAGTCCATGATTTGTTTAAGATGACTAGTATGAAAGAGCACAAGCCATATTAGGGGAAAAATGCATTTATTAGGAAGAAAAAACTTATCTATAGTCCAGGGAAAGGGATATAATTATAGCTTCTAAAATATATCATATTTTTGTAGCACTTTATTTTTACACACCCTTTCATATCATGTAGGCTAGAATCCAGGACCCTCTTGAATTCAGGCTACACTCCTGAATGAGATTTCTTGGAAAGGGAAAAAACAACAACAACAACACAAAAACCATAAATAACACTGAGAGATAATGCTGATTATAGGTTATATTTAGATTTTATTTATTTGTAATCTGTAGTCAGTAATATACAGTATTTGATCTTTATAAAAATCTGATAAGATAAGTAGTACAAAAAAAGAGTTAGTATAGTCAAAACAGTATTGTATTTAGAATTGAAAGACTTAAATTCAAATCTTAAATGTGCTACTATTTCAGTTTCTTCCTCTATAAAATGAAATTGGAACAAATGACTTCTAAGATCCCTTCCAGTTTGAAATCTAGGATCTTAAGAATTAACATTTCATTTTATAGATGAGGAAACTGAGGCTCATAGCTATTAAGTAGAAAAATTGCAATTTGATGCCAGATTGTCTGGCTTCAAATCTAGTATCCTTTTGATAGTATTACTTTATCTCTGCTCTAAATTATAACTCCCCCAAAAAGGAGTTGGTGAGCTATTAATTTACTTTGAGGTATTTATAAAAAATTATTTTAAAATTCTATTACTATTAATAGTTATACTCCAATTCCTTTATATGGTTATATATATATTATTTATATGATTAGGATTATTTTCATATATCTTATATTTCTGTAATCAAATCAAATCAACAAATATTTATGAAGCAGTATAGTAATAAACACACAGATAACCTGTTACTTATTGAGCATAAGTGATAATGCTGTATAGTGAAATAAAGACAGGGGTTTGGATCAGATGATATGGTTTGAATATGGGCTTTTCTATTTACCACATGTATGACCCTGGCTGTCCCTTAATATCTTTAGGTCTCAGTTTTGTCACATGTTCTATTAAGTTATTTAGGTGCTATTTCATCCTTAACCCCAACTCAAGTTTACTGATCTTCAATAATTTATATTCAAAGAAGAAAGACTAACTGCTTTTTTCCTCATTTAAAAAAATTAGAAAACACCTGATAAGATGTATTGAAGCTGGGTTAAGTTTAATTAAATTAGGTGATGGTTACTATTGTCATAAACATTTAAAGATAATTTATGAATGAGGGCATTTAGAAAGGAACATAGGCAATGACTTCTAAAAGGCAAAAGCATTGATTTATGAAAAGGCTCAAGCAACCTAAATATTTATGCCCTAAGGAAAAGAGCATCTGGTAGCCTTATGAATAAGTAGAAAAAACTAGAGAAAAAATTGTCTGATAAACAGCAACACTAAGACAATAGAATGAAGTAAAGTTATCAACAAATTATGTTTACTATCAATACTGAGAGTGAAAAATTATTTTCCCCCATTTATAAAAGTGAATGTCTTGCCAAAACATCAATTGTGGGAAAAGGGGTTAAAAGTGTTTCATAATCTGCCTCCAATCCATCTTTCTAAGTTCTTTCACATTATTTCTCTTCACACTTCCCACCTCACAGACAAATGGGTTCTATTTATTGAAATTGTACTCCATACTTTTACATATACCTCATTTTATTGAGTTTTATTGTTTCACAAATATGTTTTTGTTTTTGTTTTTTACAAATTGAAGGTTTGTAGCAACCCTGTATTGAGCTAGTCTATTAGTGCCATTTTTCTAACAGCATGTGTTCATATCATCTCTTTGTCTCACATTTTGATAATTCTCCTAATATTTCAAACTGTTTCATTATTATTATATTTGCTTTGATGATTTGGAAGGGATCTTAGATGCCATTAAGCACACAGCTTTATTTTTGCAGATAAAGAAACTGAATTACAGAAAAGCTAAGTGACTTGTCCAGAGTCACATTGCCATAAGTGTTTGAAGCAGGATTCAAATCAGCTATTCTTGACTCTAAATATGTTACCTTTTTAAATGTATTGCATTACTTCTTATATTGTAGGACTGTACAAACTATTTATCCAGCTACACAACAAAGGGATATATTTGTTTCTTGTTTTTTTTAGAACCCCTATTTCTCAAAGATGCACATTTCATGAAACATTTACTTTCTCTGCACACAGAATTTGCATTTTCTTCGTTGGTGACTAGGAATCATCAGCTAATCACAGCCTACTGTCAATAATTTTCTCTTCAAATCACATCAACTAATCACACAGCCAATAACTCCAAATAAACACTGAATCTCTGTCTCTTGTACCCACTAGTTTCATTCTATTCTTTATCATAAATATCCATGGGGTACATTCCTGTTTAGTCCATTTAGTCCCCTGTCAGCATCAGGAGAATATCTTCAAGTTTTCATGTAACCCTAAGCCTAATACATTTATTTAAATGAACTAAACACATAATAAGTGCCTATTATATGAAGACAAACTAAATGTCAGGGATACAAAGACAAAAAACAAAAGTGCCTGTCCTTAAGGAAATGACATTTTATTGAAAGGATATAATACATAAACAAATAAATATGGTAAACTGAGAGATGAAGAATTAACTAAGGGGAACAGAGAAGACTTCAGAGAAGATATAGCATCTGGAATGAAACTTGAAGAAAGACAAGAATTCTGAAATGTTGAGATTAGTAGGGAGTGGTTCTAGACAATGATTAAGGCTTGTGAACATGCAATTGTAAGAAATATGGTGACAGTTTAGGGAATTCTAGTAATCCAATTTGACTGGAATATAGAGTTTATAGAGAGAAGCAGTAAAAGAGAAAGTTGGAAGCATGGGTAAAAACATATTGTAGAGAGGTATATTTTATTCTAGAGTTTATGGGGATCCCTTAAAATTTCTTTAACAAAGGAGAGAGGAAGTCAGACTTCAGCAATTTGCTTTAGGAATATCAGTTTTGGTAGGTGTGAGGAGGATGAATTGGAGAAGGAAGAGACTGAGTGCAGAGAAATCAATTAGAAAGCTATTGCATCATGATAGAAAACAGCTGATAAGGGCCTAAACTAGGATGATTAAAAAAATCCTGAAGATTTTATTGTATATATATTTTGGTCAGTTCAGTTACTTATTGGGATTTGCTTGACTGGGAATTTTAAAAAGGTTAATTTTAAAAACTTTTAGCATGAAAGCAAGAATTTCCCCATTCTTTTCATTCTTACATTTATTGAACACAGGTAATTGGATATTGAGAGCTTCTGAATTCACAAGCGTTTTTTGCTTGGATATAGATTTGATAATGAGTCAATATCTGTTAGGAATTAATTGGGAAACCTAAAACATAAAGCTGGAATTTTAATTCCCTCCACTTGATTTCAGATAATAAATTTTATCTCCAGAAGACTGAAAAACACTATCCCACCCACTTCATTAGTACAATTTGAGTAGTGAATTCTGAAGTTGGGGATGGAATGTCAACTAGTTTATTTTTCCTTTGTGTATTCTCACTAAATAATTGTAAAGGGACAGCAGATGTGTACAGAGTCAAAAAAGTCTCAGGCTGCCCATAATTGTGAATTTTTATCTACTATCTCTCCTCCTGTTTTCCCACAAGGTACCCAGTTCTGCTTATCCTTTATTTCCATCTTCATTGTCTCCTTATTTACTGGCTCTTTCTCTATTGCTTATACAGGGTTCCAAGTTTAATTCTTAAACTCTTTCATCTACCCCTAGCATGTTGCCAAACTATTGTCTTCTATCCTTTTCCCTTTGGAAGCCAAACTCCTAGAAAAGTCATGTGTATATTTGGGTCTCACTTCTTTATTTTCTGTAGAAGGTTGAAACTCCAAAAAGGTATGCTTGAAGCAGACACGATCAGAACTGAACACTTAAGGCTAATTACCTATTCAACATGAGATAATGACTCTATTACCATATATTTGGATAAATGGCTCGCTCACTGTTGGTGCTTGCTGAATGTTTAGTATTAAAATAATCATAGGTAAGGATTGGAGGGCAGAGGGAGGGAGGCCGGAGGCACTTGGTGGCAGGACAAGGAGGAGAGAGGCTAGTGACTCAGGACTCCTAAATCCAGGGGAGATCTTTGGCAAGCCTTGTGGCAATTTGTCTGCCTTCTTCACTTCTCCCCCTAAAGATCAAAGACTGATTCATCCTGATTCTGGCTGATCCTGAATCCCACCAGGGAGCTAGCCTGTAGTTTACATTTGGCACCCAATGTGTGGACCAAGGACCCTAATTTCACTGAAGAAGTCCTAGGTGACTAGGAAATAGGGTGAGTATTTTAATAGACAAACAGGGAACTTACTTTGTTAAGAGCTAAACTAATAACTTTTGTTTTCCAGCTGACATGGGGCAGATATTAGGAAAAGATTCTCCCCCACCCCAAGGAAGCTCTACAGGAAGCATACTCAGACGAATAAAGAGGCAAGGTTTGCTTGTAACTTGGAAGCAGATTAATGAACTCTCGGATACATTAGAATGCATGTCCCCTTGATTCTTCAAGGAAGAAGAAATAGAGGAAGATAATTGGAAACTAGTAGGAGAACAACTATGTTTATGATAACTATGATAAAGGTCCTTATTCATTTTCTAAGGAAAGATTTTATATATACAACATAATACAATTGGCCTTAAAGAATCCCACAAGTTCTAGAAAAAAGAAAAAATTTAAGAACAGCCAGATGAGGAAGTGTGAGGAAAAAGAGGAAGAGAAGGGAGAGGATAATAGAAATACCACCTGAGGGTATGAGGAGTTAAGTGAATTTAAAGAATGTGATTCTCACTCTCACACCCCAGCTTCAACTCCACCTACACTGGAGAAGGTTCTTAACCCTCCCCTATCAATTTCACATTCTAGGTGGAGGGAAGAAGAGGAGTGGGAGGGGCAGTGATATCACCAGCACCTCCCCACCAGCAACCATCTCCTCCTATGACTCAATTGCAAAAGGCAGTACTTAAAGCCAAAGAGGAAGGACAGAATATAGCTGATTTGAGAATAGAAATGTATTCTGATTGAATAGCTTAACTCTTCAGGTCAAGAAAGGAGAAAATACACTCCTTTTAATCTAGAAATTATCAAAGATCTGAAAAAAGGCTTGCATCGTCTTATGGGGATACATCATCTTATGTTAAGATTCTATTACAGAATTTGGGTTATGAAATTTTAACCCCTAGTGACTGGAAATCTATAGCAAGGACATGCTTAGAACCTGGCCAAAACTTGTTGTGGCTTTCAGAGTATAGTGAACTATGTAGGATACAAACCCAACAAAATAGGAAAACTGAATTTAATATAAAAATCACCTGTGATCAACTAACAGGTGTACGTTCTTATGCAGACACTTCAGCACAGATTAATTACTCCATATCAGCATATGAGCAAATTCCTTCTGCTGCTATCAAAGCATGGGGCTTTATCCTAGGTAAACAGGACAGAGGAGAAGCCTTCACAAAAATAGGACAAAGTCCAAATGAATCCTTTGCTGATTTTATGGGACCTCTGCAGACAGCTGTCATATGAACTATTGGTGAAAATGTAGCAATAGAAATTATGATAAGACAATGTGTTAAAGAAAATGCTAATGAGTTTTGTAGAAGAATTATAAAAGGACTTCGAAAGGATACTCCTTTAGAAGAGATCATAAGACAATATGCCACAGTGAGCACAAATACCTTTTATACCTAGGCTATGATGCAGACTTCCCAAGATATGAACATGGGAAGAGAGGGTCCCTTTTGGCAAGGGATTTCCAGAGAGACTTGTCAATGCTCTCACTGTGGTAAAGTAGGGCATCTGAAAGCTCAATACTGGCATAGAGACAGAATGAGAAAACAGGGTGGGAAAACAAGACCCAATAAGCTTCCATTGGGCATCGGAATGTAGACTGATTCAGGGAAAGGGGATGAGGGGACCAGCCCCAGGGCCCAAAACAAAAAATACTTGGGTCATGATGGCAGCCAATGCTATACCCAGAGAGCATTTAGAAGTTCAGTACTCAGTCATGACCAATAAGCCATGAAGCAATCTGATGGGAGAAAGGGATTACAATTGGGGAGAATAGAATTGTATGCAGCTAGGACTACTGAGATACCCCCTGGAGAGGTGAAATTTGTTCCTCTCCAGCCTATGGATCCCTTGCTTCCAGACATAGTAGGCTTGACCATTTTACCTTCTGAGAATACTTACAAAACAGTGTTCATCCATACACTGATGTGGGAAACTGGGGAATGTGTAGATAATATCCTAGTCACTAATTCATGTAGATAATATGTGACTTATCAAGCAGGAGAAGTAGTAGCATCAGGTAACAGACTCCTAATAAGCAATCTGGTGATAGTCTCCCAGATTCTGACTCCAAGCAACACAATCCAGAAATATTCTATACTGCAGCAGTTACAGCTGATTGACCTATGCTCACTATCTATATAAATGGCATATCATTAGAAGGATTGTTAGACACAGGTGCAGATCTTACAGTCATTAGAGGTATCATCTGGCCCAGTCACTGGCCAAAGACTAAGGCAGACACCTACATGTCTGCTGTAGGAGAATCAATAGCAACTGAAGTTAGTGCTACCCCTTTGAGATGGACATTTGAAGGAGAAACAGGAGTTTTTACTCCTTTTATAGTTGAAAAAATCCCCATCAATTTGTGGAGAAGAGACATCTTACAACAGTTAGTATTACAAATACTTCGGTTTTTTAGGCAGGGCTGCTGCTGAAGGCCTGCCAACACTCTCATCTGTTCCTATTCAATGGAAAACTGATACACTAGTGTGGATAGAACAGTGGCCCTTAGCTAGCAATAAAATTCAGGTCTTATTAGATGTAGTATAGGAGCATCTTGACCAAAGACACTTACAACCTTCTCTAAATCCTTGGAATTTCCCAGTATTTGTTGTAAAAAAGAAATCTGGAAAATGGAGGATGTTGACTGATTTAAGAAAAGTAAATGAACAGATGGAAACTATGGGAACTCTTCAGCTTAGATTTCCATCTCCTACTCAATTGCCCATAGAATGGCCTCTTTGAGTTATAGACATTAAGGATTGTTTCTATTCTGTCCCTTTAGATAAGAAGGATATGAAAAGATTTGCCTTTTCAGTGCCCAGTGTTAACTTAGCTGAACCTTATAAAAGATACGAATGTAAGTTTTTTGCCACAGGGAATGAAAAATAGCTCTACTGTGTGTCAAATGTATGTTACTGCTACCCTTACTCCAGTAAGAAAAGCATTTCCAAAAGTAATGTTATTACATTACATGGATGATATCTTGGGGTGTACACCTGGAGGAACAAATGTTAGAAGCATGTCTACAAAAAACTATAGAAACACTAAGGAACTGCAAATTGCATATAGCTTCAGAAAAAATTCAAAGACATGCTCCTTTTCAATATTTAGGATATGAAGCATACCCTAAAGTGCTTACAGTACAAAAACTTTCCTTAAGAACAGAGAAGCTGAACACCTTAAATGACTTCCAGAAATTGATAGGGGATATCCAATGGATGCATCCATTGTTAGACTTGATTACCCATCAATTGCAGCCATTTTATGACATTTTAAGGGGAGACAATACTTCAAACTCATCATATCAGCTTACAAAAGAAGCTCAAGAGGCTTTGAGAGAAGTTGAATTGGTTTTATCCAGTGGGTTGAAAGAGTCACTCAAAAACCTTGGAAATATCAGTTTTTGCTATACAAGAAGCACCTACAGTAGACCTTCATTAAGGAGACAGCGTGATAGAGTAGGTGAACCTCCCAGCACAACCAGAACAAAGCTTTACTCCTTACTCAGTGCTTGTGGATAGGATTTTATTAAAGGCCATTAAGTGAGTAGTACAATTATCTAGGATAAGACTTGACAAGATATATACCTTTTATACTAATGCACAAATTAATGTATGCTGTGAAACCATTCAAGAGCTCCAAATTTTACACACAGATCTCCATTAAAGATAACCCGACTATTATATAATTGGCAATGGATTCTTGAAGAAAAGGTTTCTAAAGTTCCTCTTAAAAGACCAACTATCTTTACAGATGCATCCAAACATAATATTTGTGCTGTATACTCTCATGACTTAACTATAAAGAGAGTAGTCAGAACTCCTTTTCAGTCCACTCAGCAGAATGAATTGTATGCAATCATTCTAGCTCTTACATATTATCCAGGAGATATAAATATAATATCTGATTCAGCCTATTCAGTAGGTGCGGTACAAAGAATTGCCACAGCCCAAATAAAATTTGTAGCTTCCAATATATATATATATCTCAGCTCTTTAAGAACTTCAAGAGCAAGTGAGAAAGCATCCAGGTAAGATTTATTTCTTGCATATCCACTCGCATAGTGGACTTACAGGTCCTATATTTTATGGAAATTCAAAGGCAGATCAACTTCTAACCATGTTAGCCAATACTATTTCTACCTGTTTCTAGTAAGACTCTTCAGCCCAGAAACCCACTAACAATATCTGGCTTGACTCCCCACTTCCCTTTGGTGCTTTTCACCAAAGAGACACTTCCTGAGAAGTCAGGGAGGGCTTGATCATCTCCTTTTTAGTACTTTCACCTCCCTTCCTGAGAAGTCAGAGAGGGGCCATGATCACCTCCTTTTTGGGGTTTTCACCTCCCTGAGAAGTCAGGCAGGGAGTACCCATCTGTGTTCTAAAACAAAAGAAAGAGGGAGATGTAGAGGACTGAAATTCCAAAAAGGAATGCTTGAATCAGACAATCAAGTACTTAAGGCTAATTACCTATTTGATGTGAGACAATGACTCTATTAACATATATTTACCATATATTAGCATATAAATGGATCTTCTCACTGTTGGTGCTTGCTGCATGTTTGGTGTTAAGATAATCAGAGTCAAGGATTGGAGGGTAGGGAGAGATAGGCCAGAGTCACTTGGGTGCAGGATGAGGAGGAGAGAAGTTGGTGACTCTGGACTCTAGAATCCAGGATTGATCTTTGGCAAGCTTTTGTGGCAGCTTGCCTTCCTCCTTCAGTTCTCCCCCTAAAGATCAGGGACTTTGATTTATCCCTACTTTGGCTGACTCTAAAACCCTCCCGAGAGCTAGCTCATCCTGTTCAATTTCCTACTCATTTCACCCCCTGCAGATGAGCTTCTTATTCCAGCCCTCCACTGGATTTGCTTTCTACAAAGTAACCAGTAACCCTTAAACTGCTAAATTCAATTATCCTTCTCAGTTTTCATTCTGCTTGAGGAAGTGATTCAGTAGATAGGGTGCTAGGCCTCATGGTCAGGAAAACTTAACTTCAAATCCAGCCTCAGACACTTAATAACTGCATGACCCTGGACAAATCATTTGCCTTGTTTCCTCAAATATAAAATGGGAATAGGCTAAGCAAGGTGGCACAGTGAATAGAGTGCTGGGCATGGAATCATGAAGACTCATCTTCCTGAGTTCAGATCTGGCCTTAGATACTTATTACCTGTGTGACCTTAGCCTTGCTTGCTTCAGTTTCCTTAATGTAAATGAAATGGAGAGGGATATGGCAAATCATTCTAAATATCCTTGCCAAGAAAACCCCAAATGGATCATGGATACTTGGAAACAACTAAAAAGACAACTTAACTACAAAATGGGAATAATAATAGGATCTACCTTCCAGGGATATGTTAATCTATGCCTTTGTATATAGGTTTTGAGAGGAGGAGAACTAGAGAAAGTAGATTCTATTCTATTTTTAGGATATTTAGTTCATTTTCCACTCAACTTAAAAAAAAGAAACACTTCTTTTCTTCATAAAAACAAAAAGCATGTGGCCAGCTGTTCTGTCTTAGAAAGAGATCTTAGGTGCCCCTAAATTAGGTCTGATTGACATAGGAGTATGGGCACTCTGGAAAAGTCAGGATTGGAAGTGATGGTAGAGGAAAGTGTTTAAATTGGGGGGGGGGAGTGGAAGAGACAAAGTTATTTATTGTCCATGATATAAGATGTCAGTATCTTTGATTTATTCATTCTAAAAAAATAAACTTTGAAAAAACAAAAGAAAAAAGAGATAATATTTTAAAATATGGACTATCTTCATTATCTTCATCACAACTCCTTTATGATTGGGATAGAAACTCTTGAGGAGTTGCTGTGTCTGAAAAATTTATCATCCTTTGGTCAACCTAATAATGGTGCTTTTCTCATTTAGCTGGACTGATCTTTGGATGACAGTTATATAGTCTATCAATGAGATCAGCATAGGTAAATCTAATGGAATAAAGGATATTGCTTCTTCATTTAAACTCCATATTTTGTTTTGGACCAGTTCAGAATCTGTTATTTTCATAATTCAGTTAAACTCTCTAATTCTCTTTGGTGTGAATGCTCTAGAGAAAAAAGTAGGACATAATTCAAATTGGTCACACCACCATGCTAGATCATCCTAAGTAGAAAAGTATATTTTCAATCTTAAAGGCAGTCTTCTTTATTTTGGTTCTCTTTCTGTTCTGAGTGCATTTCTAAATAAATGTATCCTTTCAAAATTGCTGTTGTTTTTCTCCAGAAACTTTAACAGTTTATGAGTTATCCAGCTATCCAGTTGCTAACAATAAATAGACTGACTACTGGATTGCTCCTGACAAGTTTTATCTAAGAACAACACAGCAAAAACAGAGCCAGGAAGGATTATGAATATTCTATTAAAATGCTTTGAAGGAGTGTGGCAATGAAATTATGGAATTAGAAGTGGAAGGCTGTCCACTTGCAGGTTTTCTGAGATCATTTTATAAATGAAAAAAAAAAAAAAAAACAAACCAAAAAACAGAGACTCAGAAACCTACCTAAAGTCACATAACTAATAAGTGACAATGAGGTTTTAGACCCAGATCCTTTATCTGCAAATTCAGTGCTTTCCTCACTATATCATACTTATGAATGTATCCTTAGCATCTGCCAGGATCTTGCTCTCTTCAGAAAAACTGGAAAAATTGCTGACTTTTTTGAGTCACTTCAGAGATGATGATTGAATGAGAATTCTACCAGATTCTGTAAGCTAAGGGCTTTCAGAAGCTGGGGAAAAGGCCAAAGAAATAAACCTCTTATTCTTAGGATAAGTAGGAAATTGTTAAGATTCCTGCTCTGGGGCTTGGAATACAGCCATCTAGTGTGTCTGGAGGTTGGGCAACTGCTTCTCCTAACCATTGTCTTCTCTCTCCTTTCTCAGTCTCCCCTTTCCCTTCCCATAAGTGTGTGTGTGTGTGTGTGTGTGTGTGTGTTTTAAATTAAGCATTTAGAGTGTTACAATAATCTTTGTTATTGCTGGGATCTTTTCTTTTGTCAGGAATTACCTTAAAGGGAAAGTAACAGCATCTGTAATGGACTGGGTAGAGATTTTTCAAGATAAGGAAAAATAACCTCCCCAAACTTGGAGTTTTTGCATTCTAAGGAACTGCAACAATTTTTCATTTGTTAATTGTAATTCAATAAAATCTGTTTTGTTTTTAATTCTAGTTTTACCAGGATGCCAGAGGGGTCCATGGCACAAAAAAAGTTAAGAGCCCTGCTCTAAATGACCTTTAAAAATCTTTTTCAACTCTTAAGAGTTGTGATTCTATTATACAATGATAAATTTGTTGAGATTGCAGTGGTGATTAACTAAGAAGACAATTACTACCAATGTTGTCAATTTGATTTTGTGAATTAGACCACTGGCATTTGCTGCGATGCACTTAGAGACAATATGCCACTCTAAATATTTTCAAGGGGATAGTCAATAAATATACAGACTCTTTTGGCAAGACTGTAAAATACCCAAAGATCTCCTATCTTACCCATATTATTTTTCAGTAATTTTGGGGCTTTGTCTTACCAGATTGTCATTGTTCTCATGTTTTCCTCAGGCATTTTCATCTCAGAGGCATTGTTTCAAATAGGCAACACCCAATACTTTAAACTTCTCCCTCCTTGGATTTTATTCCCTTTCTCAATCTGATACCACCCTGCCTTTCCAGTATTCTCTTCTTTAATTCCCTTCTACACACTTTTCCCTGAATTCTTGTTGTTGAGTTGTTTTAGTTGTGTCCAACTCTTCATGACTTCATTTTATGGTTTTTTTGTCAAAGATACTGGAAGGTTTTGCCATTTTCTTCTCTGACTCATTGTATAGATAAGGAACTGAGGCAAACAGGGTTAAGTGACTTGTCCAGGGTCATACAGCTTAGAAAGTGCTTGAAGCTGCATTTGAATTCATGAAGATAAGTCTTCCTGATTCCAAATCCAGTGCTCTATCCAATGTGCCACCTAGTTGCTTCTTTTCTCCAACTAGAACTAGACTCTTTTTTTGGTCCCATCTTCCACCCTACTATCCCAATATATGTTAATTGTATTCTTCCATTTCTACTTTTGCTCATACTAGACCCTATGCCTGTGGCAGTTAGGTGGCACTGTGAATAGAGTGCTAGTTCTGGTAAATTTAGATATTTTTGCCAAGAAAATCCTAAAAGGGTTGTAAAAAAGAACTGGATATGATTGAAAAACAACTGAGCAACAACAACAAGTTTAGACTTTTCCAAGAGGCAGAGATAAGAAAAGCATTCCAGGGATGGGACACAATCTGTATAACGTCATGTAGGTGGGAGACATAATGTTGTGCTTGGGTATATCTGTTTTTAGACTTGTTTGATTGGAACATGGAGTATATAAAGGGAAATCAAATGTAATAAGCCTGGGAAAATAGACTGGAATAATATTGTTAAATGCCAAACAGAAGCTTTTTGAACAAGAGAATGTCAAGTTTCAACCTTTGCTTTTGGAATTTCAATATGATACCTATGGAAGGAATCCAACTTGGAAGCTGTTGCAATGATCCAAACAAGAGGTTCTGAACTTGAGCGATTGTGGTATGAGTAGAAGCAGCAACAGATGCAAGACTTGTTTGTGAAGCAGAATCAATAAAAATTTGGAAACTTTGGATATGGTAGAGTGAGTGAGAGTAAAGTTGCAAACCTCCTAATCAATCTAGAAGGATCTTGACAGAAAAAGAGAAATTAGAAGTTAGAAATAGAGAAGTTGCAGAGGAAATTAATGACTTCTGTTCTGGGCATGTTGCATTTGGGATACTTATAGGACATCTAGGTAGGTGGAACCAGAAATATGGAAGTACAAAGCAAGAGAAAGAGCTAAGATACTTTGGGATTAAGCCCCATGGAAGGTGATCAAGTCATTCTGAAACTGAACAATAAGGGAAAATAAAGGGAAAAGTCTGAAATAACCAAAAGATCCCAGGAAGAAGAGAACTCAAATGCCCTGAACAGAGGCAGATAAATCAACAGGAAAAACATTAACTGCAGAAAGAAATATGGCCTTCAAATCTATTAGATGTGTTTAAGTGACTAAGAATAAATATATCAAAGTAAAAGAAAATGATCTAATATTGTTGAGATAGAAAATGTGGAATTTGAAGATAGCATGGACCTAAAACATATTGTTCCTGAATGATTTAAAAGAGAAATGAGAATTAGGAGGGCAGAATTTATGGTTTGCATTGTAAAAATATTGGGCAGAATAGGAAAACAGTAATCTGTGATGGCAAGTCTTCCCAAAGACACAAAAGGAGAATAGTAGACTGGTAATTCAAGTACACAGAAGTGAAGGACAATCTAGAACAAGAGAAGCAAAAATATTAACATTAAAAGAAAAAAGATACTAAGTAAGCAAAACATATTGATTTTGAAGAAAAGATACACACACTCACATTATATATCTATCTATTAATCTATCTGTCTAGATATAGATAGATAAATAACCTAAAGATCACAGATCTTTCAGAAGAACATGACAAAGCAAAACACTTTAACACCACAGTAAAGGGGAATAATAGAATAGAACCACTTAAAACTTCTGAATATAGATAATGAAATGCTAATTGAAAGAATTCATATATTGGTTACAAAGACAGTGGTTAAATTTAACAATTCACTTCAGAAACAATTCTGCAAGCAATGAAGGAAAGGGATATTCAAATTAAAAGAAAAGGAAATTTGAACAATATAAGACCCTTCTGCACTCACCTAAAACCACAGGAGCAAATGAAATGTATTCTGAAGAGCAATGGAGTTGACCATTAGGGTATCCTGCTCTGCAAATTTGAGCTTAACCAAAAATGAATAAAGATTAATAAAGAAGTATTGAAACATTCTTTGAACAAAAGCCAGACTTGAAGAGATTACTTGCTTTTCAAATGCCTCTGACAACAGAAATGCTGACAGCTAATAATTGACTACAATAGTCAAGAACAGCAATAACAATAGTGGATCATCAGAGAGAACAGCAAGAGTGTCTTACTCTTAGTGACTCCTTTTGGAGTTTTCTTGGCAAAGATATTGGAATGGTTTGCCATTTCCTTTGCCAACTCATTTTATAGATCAAGAAACTGAGGCAAAACAGAGTGAAGTGACTTGTCTAGGGTCACATAGTTAGTAAGAGTCTAAGGCCAGATTTGAACTTATGAAGATGAGTCTTCTTAATTCTAAACCTAATGCTCTATCCACTAGAATTGCTGCCAGATTTCTTTCCAAATATATTCAAAGAAGCATTAGTGAAGTTGGAGATAATAATGAAGTGGGAGACCTGGGGCATTATGGTCAAAACCTGGTGAAATCCTGCCTGTCACCTATAAATTATAATAATAGCTCACATTTATATAATGTTCAGAAGATGGCAAAACACTTTGCATACATCATCTCATTTGATTTGTAAGTCAACCCTGTGAGAATTCTGATCAATTCAATGATCAAACATGATTCTGGAAAACCAATGACTAAGCATGCTAACCACTTCTTGAGAGAGAAGTGATGAAATAATTTATCTATCTATCTATCTACATATCTATCTATCTATCTATCTATCTATCTATCTTAGAATAAGACAAAGTTTCAGAGTTCACTTGATTTGAGATTTGGAAGAAACTTTCAAATTATATATAATGTAGATATTTACTTGCTTTTTCAATCTGTATATTCTCTTTGAATATAGTTGAAGTATAGAACCCAACTTAAAGTACAATATGAAAACCAATGCTAAGCATTGAGGTGGTAGTGTAAATTTTCGTGGAGAGAATCACTTGGACTTTTGTAAGAACAGCTTCTAATCCTCATTCAAAGAATCATATTTTTTCCTTAGAGAGGATTTTCTTATACTATTTATGCACAATACCATAATGCTTATCACTTTTATTATAATTCAATCCAGTTCATGTTTACCCTATTTTATGATTAATATGGGAAAACAAGTAGCAATCAAGTTATTAAAATAACATAAATCTATAGAAAAATTTCATCTACAAATAAAGTTATTCCAAAGTGCATTTCTTTATGTTACTGATATAATTGAATCAATTATGGGAGAGTTTCAAAGGTTCTGTCATTTAGTCATCAGGGAAAGCTTTTAGAAATATTTTTCATTTGACAATTGCAAAAGAAATTTGACATGGATTTTAAAAAGTATAATTGCTGTCAGTTTATAATTTTATGGTTATCATCTGGGGGTAAAATAAATTGTATTTTAATATGATGGTTTTTAAAATAAAAATTAATCTTGAATTTGTGTGGGTATTATGTAGGGGAAAAAATCATATTGAACTAAAGAGACTCATAGAATCTTAGAGTTAGAAGAAATCTCTGAGGCCATTTAGTCCAAATCCCACCAGAAGCATTAATCCTCTTTACAAAAGGTTAAACAGGTAATCATCCAGCCTCTATTAAAAGTGCTAAGCAATTTGCTACCTAATAAAACAGCCCATTCAACTTTTGGGTATCTTTAGTAAGTATTAGGAAATGTTTTTATATATTGAGTCAAAATCTGTCTTTCCAAAGCTTCCATTCATTGGTTATGTTTCTAGCCTTTCTGAACAAATATAATCTCTTTTCCATAATGCAACCCTTGAAATATTTGAAAGCTGCAATCACAGCTCTGTCATGCTAACTGTGCCAACTTGATTTAATCAATGCGTGACACTGTTTTGAGTCACCATTCCCTCTTAGACTCATTTCAATTTGTCTTTTTCCTTATTAAAATGTGACATCCAAAACTGGACACAATATTTCAGATGGTCTGTCTGGGAGAGAATATAACTTCCTTTGTTCTATTTTTTGGTATTTTGGTGGAATTTTGGTTTTGTGGATATAAGCATTTCCTTAGTTATCTTATCCTCTCTGTTTTCCTATAAAAGCTCCATAGAGGATTTAAACAATTAGCTAAGACCGTCCTTCTTGTTCTTTATGTATCTCAGGGACACTGATATGTAGAGGGCTGCAGACAGCGGGAAAACTTTGGGTGAGGTATAAGACCCTTCAGCCCAGAGGGAACCTGCTAACAATGTCTGGTTCGGCTCCCCATCTCCCCTAAGGGCTCTTGGCCTTCCTGAGAAGTCAGGGGGCAGTGACAATCTGTGTTGTGATTGAAGCAGAGTGATAGCCGCTGCCAGAGTACATACAATAGCAAGTTGTTTATGTGGTTCCACATGCACAGTACATACAGAGAACATGAGCAGTGTTTTTGTTACTTAAGGGTATGAGGGTATAAAAGGGGAAAAAACCTTGTAATAAGTGGACTCCTTTTTTCCACCATCCAGGACAGTATATTTTAATCACCCTAGTGTGGGGGCTTGAGAAAGCATGGTATGCATGTTTTGTCACCCAAACTTGAGGGCTCTAGAAAGCAGGACACAACACTGATTACCTTTAGGGCTTTCCATTTGTCTCTTATTTTCATTAAATGATTGCTCCTCACCTGTTCTTCCCCTATCCTTCCAATCTTCTTATACCTTATGGCTTCCCCCTCCTTCCTTTCTGCTCCAGTTATACTGGAATATTTGATGTCCCTCTCATAAGATCTTATGTCTTCTGATGCCTGACTTGGCATTTTCCCTGATTTATGCCTGGAATTCTCTCCCTTGTCATTTCCACTTACTGGCTTCCCTGATTTCCTTTAAGACTTAGCTACCCTATCTTCTAAAAAGTCATTCTCCATTTCTCTTAATTCTAATGACTTCTTTCTTGATCATCTCCATTTTATCCTATTTATGTCTTGTATTCCCCCACTAGACTGTGATCTCCTAAGAGTAGGGACTGTCTTTTGTCCTTTGTATCTCCAACATTTAGCATAGTGCCTGGCACAAAGTAGTCACTTATAGAAGTATTTTGATTGGTTTGTGTCCTTTTATAACCATATATGTTTTTGATAATGTTTTTCATGTTACTTAAACATTATCAGCAATATCATCACTCATTTATATAGTGATTCATGGTTACAAAGTACTTTCTTCACAACGAACCTATGAGATTGGTAGGGAATATATTTTTTATCACCATTTTATATTTGGGGAAACACAAATAAGAAGGTTCAGTGACTAGGTCAAGAACACATAGAATAAAGTAGCAGTTGTCCTGTCCTTTATAATGGTAGTTGCCAAATTTATTATGATCCTGATTGTTTCTCTTTAATTTGTTGCTGTGATTTATATTTGTTTTCAGTTATATCTGATTCTTCATGGCGCCATATGGAGATTTCTAGACAAAGATACTGGGATGGTTTGCCATTTCTTTCTCCAGCTCATTTTACAGATGAGAAAACTGAAATAAACAGGGTTAATACTTGCCTAGGGTCCCACAGCTCCTAAGAGGTTGAGGTCAAATTTGAAATCATAAAATTGAGTCTTCCCAATCATAGACCAGGAATTCTATCCACTGGTCCACTTAGCTGCTCCTTTTGTTCTTTGATACTTGAACTCTTCATTTTTGTCTAGTTGCAGTATTTTCTCTTTTATTTGAAAGTCTTGGATTTTGGTGATACTATGCTTGACAGTTTTGATTTTTGAGGTTTCTGTCAGAAAGTGACCAGTGAATTTTTTTATTTTTCCCTTCCTTTTGTCCTCTTTTTTAGTTCTTGAATGTTTTATTTCATAATTTGTTTGAAATATGGTATTCAGGTTTTTTTCTTGTGTTAGGGGGTGGGAATTTATGGTTTCCAGGCTTATTCTCAATTATCTGAATTATTAGATTTTTTTCCTCCTCTGACCTGTTTTCTAGGTCAATTGTTTTAGGTACCTTACATTTTTTTCTTTCTTCCTCACTCTTAGTCTTTTGACTAGTATTCTATTATTTCTTGTCCCATTCTATTTCAGGGATTTGTTACTGAAATGAGCTGTGAGGCTCTGATTCTAGATCTTATAAAGCTATTTTTCCCCCGGGTTTGAATATTGGTTATTCTCATTGCCAATATACATATACATATACATATACATATACATATACATATACATATACATATACATATACATACACATACACATATACATATACATATACATATACATATACATATACATATACATATACATATACATATACATATACACATATACATACATATACATATATATACATATATATACATACATATACATATACATATATATATATATATGGAATGGTAGAGATTTATTTGGCCTTGATCTTTGTCATGTAGGTTTCTGTCACTGTTTCCTCTAAGTGCTATTTTCCTCAAGGACTTGAGGGGTGGCTCTGGCCACTCAGCTGTGTACTTTCTCCGAGAAGTCTGATCTAGGTTATAGTCTAATAACTATCTTCTTGTTCTGAATCGTTCAGGCTTCTAAATCTAGTTCAGGGTCCAGAGGACATTGTTTCAAACTTAGACATGCCTGGAGCTCCAGTTTATAGCTACTGCTTCCAGATAAAAGTTTATAAACATTCTATCAAGTTCCACAAGATCAGAGAATGAAAACTTCAGGCTCTGTACTGCTTTACATTGTTTGTCCCAGTACAGTTTTTCATATGAGTCCTGGTTTGTGTTTTAAAAGGCTTTGCAGGGTCCAAGTGATAGAATTACAAGCTTGTTCCTTCTTTGTATATATAGTTTCAGACCTCAGCCCTGTCCTGCATGTTACAAAGCTCCCAGATACCGTATCTAGGGTCTTAGCAATGTAGCTGTAGACTTACCCTGGTTGAGTGTTTCTTGCTCCTGGCAGTTTGGAGATTCAGACTGGATCCATATTCTGGAAGCCTTCTGTAATGGTGTTCTTGATTGAACCACTCTCTCTTTTTGCCAAGCTATACTGGAAAGGCCTCTGTAGTTGCTCCTTGGATTGCCTGATCACTTCTTTATCTAATGATTTTCTTCAATCTTTTCAGCACATGTTAAAAAGGGTATTAGACTTCCTATTACTCTGGCATTTTTGTAAGTCTCCAAGAAAATGCTTTCTTAATATCAGTAAATATCAAAAATTCAGCCAAATCTTAGATTCTTCATAATTTTCAGTCAGTTGTGTGACTACTCTAAAAATTTCTTTTGAAAATCTTCTTATACTCTTATATGTTTTAGAATATGACCCATTGATATGTTCATATCCTACACACATGCATACTTTCTCTCTTTTATATATATATATATATGCACACACATATATTCATATATACACACACACACACACACACACACACACATATATATATATCATACATACACATATGTTTGATTTTCTTGTCTTTGAAAATACCTCTTTATCTATTATCTTTCTGAAAATCTTAAACCCTTATAAATGTGTTAATTGGAGAATGTTTGGCTTCTTCTGAGCCAAGTCTTAGTCTAGTGGACAAATATAAATATGAGGAATTCTGAGAGTTTGGGATTGGGAGGAGGAAGGGAGAGGACTTAGGAAATGCCATTACTCTGCCTGAATAAGTTAGAACTCCTGGGGAATGGATGGAGAAAAAAAGAGGAATATTCAAATTTCCATTTAGGCAGGAATTTCTTTAGGCTTAAATCAATCTTTATCTGGATTTTAGTACTAGAATAAATGAAGACTGGGCTTCCTCTTCTTCTTCTTCTTCTTCTTCTTCTTTTTTTTTTTTTTTGCTGAGGCAATTGGGATTAAGTGACTTTCCTATGGTTACACAACTAGGAAGTATTAAGTGTCTGAGGCTAGATTTGAACTCAGGTCTCCTCACTTCAGGGCCAGCACTCTATACACTGTGCTACCTCGCTGCCCCCTGGGCTTGTTTCTTAATGCCTACCTGAATGACTAAAAGGGAGTATTGGAAAAAGTATTGATTTTTTCCATTGAACTTAAAAGCCATAGGATCTGAGTTTGAATTTTGACTTTGTTACTTATTACCTGCTTGATCTTGAATAAAGGACTTAACTTCTCTGGGCCTTAGTTTCCTAATCTATAAAATGAAAGGGTTGGACAAAATGGTCTTTGAAATGTTTTCCAGGTCTAAATCTATATGTCAATTACTAGGGTGAGCTTGATGATCCTTTCATTTATGTATGCATGATGGAAAAATCACTAATTGGCAAGTGGTTCTTCAGGGTTTCTCTGCCTGGTGCTTTCCTGGTATATACCAAGTGCATTTATACCAGTAAATTCTTGGCACCTTTTGTAGTGTTGCTTGATTATAAAGAGAATCTAAATGTCTATACTCTTGAATTTTGGTGGCCAAAATTCAACAGGCAATCACTCTTGACAGGTAAAACACTTGTGAATTATGTTGATTGGATTTATTTTTATTTACTGAATGACAGCAAACTAGAAGAGGCACATTGCGTTATATGAAAAGATAATTGTTATTCTTTATGGAAGCCTACCAAAAATGTTTAAATCACTTCTGTGTCTTTAGAACCTATTGTTATTTCCTAAGCAGTTCATTGGTATGTTGGAAAAATGCTCTTAAATATTGTTTCTTACTATAAGCTTACCTGTAATATTCTTCCCTAAAATGTAATTTTTTCTGAGAGCAGGTTTCTTGGGGGGCTTCTGGAGGCAGTCTGTGTAATAACCCCAAATGCACCCAGGAGTTAAAGTCCCTATCCTTTATTGTCTCCTTCAAAGTCTTGTCTCCTTCACTTGGGGCTCAGCTAGTTTTTCTGGAGGCCTTCTGGATTTTGGTTTCAATGTTCTCCACAGGACAGCCTGCCACCACTTCTCTGTCTTCCTTCCTTCTGCCAGACTTGTGAATCTTCTCGTCTGAATTCTGGCTCTGAATCTCCAGGAGTCAAGCCTGATTGAGGCTCCTAGCTTATATATGCTCTCTTAAATATGCTCTCTTATATATGCTCTCTTATATATACTCTCTTAAAGTTGTGAATCTTGTGGAATACTAAGTACATCTAAAGAACTGTTAAGCACTCTGCTAAACAACCATTGTCTCTATCAATTTCACTGATTTAGCACCTTGTAAGAATTCTAACACTTACCCTTTCTAGACTTTTTTTTTGGGGGGGGTAAGCACCAATAAGTGACTCAAAAATGTACCATTTTTTTTTTTTTGTAATAAATAATTCAAGATCTTTTAAGGTTGCAAGAATTTGGTTTTATAACAAAGTTATATTTGTTTCTTCATATACTTTTTTTTTTTTTTTTAAAGGAGTTTACATTGAGTGATAGTCACTTTTGGGTTTAGGCCAGAATAAAAGTGAACTTAAACTTAGATGAAAAAAATCAGGATATTTCACTACTTCTCTAATATCTGTATTCTTATAGGCCTTCAAAAGTTATGTAATCCACAGGAAAGTAACATTAGAGAAAAAAAATTCTTTTTAGGAAATAATGCATTTTCAAGCAGTGAGATTTTGTGTTTTTTTTTTTTTAATCTATTGGGAAAACACTGACTAACAAAGGAAAATATGGCTAGGCTCCTGAATGCAAAGTTTTTTATTCCCTCTGTGTCTTAGGGAAGGGAGAGTGGTCTGTTTTCTAGTAAAAGTTCATCATTTTGGAATGTACTTTTTTATTGTCTAAGGTTAATTGTCTCAATTGGTTGTAGCATCTTGCTAATGATAGTGAGGTGTTCTTGTTGTTCATTTGGGTCCATCTAAATCTTTGTAATCTCATTTGGGGATTTCTTGGTAAAGATACTGGAGTACTTTGAATTTTCTTCTCTAGCTTATTTTACAGATGAGGAACTGAGGTAAACATGGTTAAATGATTTACCCAGGGTCACACAGTTGGCAAATATCTGAGGCTGGATTTAAACCACAGGAAGATGAGTCCTGATTCCAAGCCTGATACTTTATCTATTGTGCCATTTATCTGAGTTACAGACCCTGATTCTTAGAATCATCAAAGAGGCTACTTAGAATCTTTGGATCTTAGACTTCCTGGGTGTAAGTAAGGTGTAGATTGGAAAAGTAGGAAGGGGCCAGATTAGGAAGGGTTTTGAATGTCAAACAATGGATTTTACATTTGATCCTGGAGGATCAATTGAATTTACTGAAGAGGTATGTATATGTATGTGTGGGGGCAGTGGTTTGTGTATGTGATATGTCTGTGATAAAGACCTGTAATTTAAAGATCACTTTGCTAGTTCTGGTGTGGGGTGATAACTGGTTACCCTTAATGCTAGTTCCTTTCCTCTAAGATTGTCTCCAATTTACTGCATATATTATACATACATACCTACAAACATACATATAAAGATATATCTGTGAATATCTATCCATCTATACTGTCTATCAAATATTGTATATATTTGGTGTTTTTATGTTTGTTACAATATAAGCTCCTTGAGAGCTTATTTTGTTTTGTATTGTTTTTCTGTTTTTCTTTTTGCTTATTTTGTTTCTTCAAATAAAATAAATTTGGAAAAAAACAAACAAAAATTATCATTTCCTTCCCCTCAAAGGATCTAACTCATTAAAATGTGAAAGTGAATGAGGATGAGGGGAGATCTTCTAGTAAAATCCCAGAGATTGTGGGTATTTTTTCCAAATGCCATTAATTAAATTGGAATACCCCCACCCCCCTATCCCCCCCCACCCCCGCCATGCTAAACTGTTCTTTGGATTGCAATTAAGTTTAGTGAAGAAAAGAGCTAGGAGAAAGAAGAATCCTCTTTAAATGTGGTGGTGTATTCCAAGTTCCCAAAGGCATACAGTAAGAAAATTTTTATTCGAGGGAAAATTCTAAGTGACACAACTAAGGTGTTCCATGGCAAAAAATAAGGAATGATTTTAAGCAAGTCATCTTTGACAGATACAAGTTTAGATCTCATGCAGGGTGAAAATCTCTTATGCAGCCAACCCTGCCAGCTTGTCCGCCAAAATGTGCTGGAAAACATTTAGCCTCACAGTGCCACATTTTATTTTTAACTCAGAAAGACTGGCCTCTTTTGGAAGAACTTCCTAAAGGGCTAGAGATGTCAGCTGGGTGTAACATTTCATAAATACCGAGGACACTACAAAAGATGTAAGTTTTTTAAAAAGGAGACTCTCGCATCCTTTCCATTCAAATTATGTGTCTTGGCTCATTCTCAAATGTCTGAATAGCAATTTACTATATTGTGTATTGGATCATAGCACAGATGGTCCCTGGAGATACTCCTTTTTAAAAATCTCATCTAATTCTCAACTGTCTGAGTGTCGAGGTCTTAATCCTACAAGAAAGTACATTCATGATAGTCCAACTGGAATAGGGTCACTTCCTATCTTTTGATACAAAAATGAAAGATCTATGAAGGCTAAAAAAGGCAGATTTTGCTTTCTGTTATTCTGTTATGTATTGTTATCAATAGAGCTGGTGACTTTTGCAAGCAGGTTTCATGTAATATTTATGCAAGCTTCACATAACCTTGAATGAAAACAAGGGTGAGAAGAAATGATGTTCTGACTAGTCAACAAAAGTCATTCTCTCTTTTCACCAGATGTTACTCACTCAGGTCAGATTTGTTGCTGTTGTTGTTGTCGAAGTTGTCATCATCATAGTTGTTTTTCTGAATAAGAAGGGACTCTGTATCAAAAGTGGGCTGTGGTGAAAGTATAATGTTTCTATTTAAAAACAATACTGCTTCATAGGTCATAACTTTAGAACTGGAGAGGAACTTGGAGACTAATTTTTTACAACCCTCCTTCTTTTATAAATAAAGAAATTGAAATAGAGTGAGATTGAGTGACTTTCCAAGGTTATATAGATGATAAATTGAAAAGCTTGGATTTGAATTGAGATTCTTTAACTCCAAATGTAGCATCCTTTCTGGCTCTTTTCTTTTTTTTTTTTTTTATAATGCCAATTTTAAGTAGATTTTATTCTTCAGGATGAGGATTATATTTTCACTGGTTTACAGTACTGATAAAGTGTGATGTTGTTCACTTCTTTCCTTCTGCACACATTTTAAGCATTCATAATGCCCAGATTTACATGGTAGCTTAAATGTTACTTTTAAACTGCTACTACCTTGGCTATAAATTTGAGTCCTTAAAGTTTTGGAAAGCTGTGTGAAATGCTTTTTCTCCCAATGCACTTAATTGACCTCTTCAATGGTGGGTTTGGAAGAAGCACTTCAGATGGAATTGTTCCACCCTCTGTGAACCTTCCAGGCCGGTCTCTTGGAATGTCCCCTGTACTCTGGTGCAGCTTAATATTGATGCAGTTGCAAACTTTCTCCCAATTTCTTCTGGTGACACTCAGATTCTTTCTTTTCAGCAGTCTGATTCTTATCCAGTCAGTTGGTTATTTCATTACATTTGTCAAGGACCTTCTGTTTGTATTCATCAGGAATTTTTTCTTGGAATTTCTCATTCTCTACAGTAGCTTTCCTGTTGAAAGGATAAGATGGAAGAGAATTCCTGGTAAACACCTTGTCTCTATACTTCTCATATTCATCCTTGTATTTTTCAACTTCCTGGACTATTAACTCATTGTCTTCTTTGTTTAGACAACCTTTGTCATTGATGATAGTGATATTCTCCTTTCCGGTTCTCTTATCTACCACAGAAACATTGAATATGCATTTGCATCAAGGTCAAATGTTACTTCAATCTGAGGTATAAACCTGGAGGAAGGGGGTGTGGCTCTTGTGAGCTCCAACTTGCCTTTTCTCATTGCTCTCTCATTCTCTTAAACCTTAATAAGCATACCTAGTTGGTTATCTAAGTAGGTGGTAACAATTTTTATCTGCTTGGTGGGGTCGATGTATTTATGACTGATGAAAACTGTTATAATTTCACCAGCAGTTTGAATTCCAAGGGAAAGAGGAATGTTCAACAATAGTAAGATGCCATCTTCAATGGTAAGAAGAGAGATATCCAAAGTACCAGTTATAAAGTAAAAGATCAACATATTTCTCTCAGCTTCAACCTTTTTCTCTATGTATACCATAAGCAATAACATTATATAATATGATAATGATAAGTTATATCATTGATGATTCAAAAGAAAATGAGACCAGCAACAATAGTTCTAGGGTTTGGTGTTCTGATGTTGGAAAACATTGAAGTAGGCTGGTACTGTAATGATACTATTTGTTACAATCTTGCCAAAATAACCTTGAGCAATTTTTTTCATCTTGGTCAAGACCCTAGAAATACTTCTGCATAAAGACTTTTGGTATCCTCTTTATATTCCACTAGGACTTTAGGCCTTCTTATTATATCATTCACTACCATGAAAAGCCAAATTCCTGCTTGTACAACTGCATTATCAAATCTTTCTCCTATCAGACTTGTGTTGGTAGGGTTCATTGCATTTCGATTCTTTACAGCATCACTTATCAAACTTTTTGTGTCAGTGAAAGTGACATAACTTGAGGTGGTCCTATTTTCTTGGTCATTAGTGATTTCCACTTTCCCATGTTAAAAGCCTCCAACACAGAAATGAATGGTGTCAAGATCAAAGCCAAGTGGTTTGACATAGTTTCTGGCAATGTTGGAGAGATTCTAGCTGACCATTGTGGAGTAAGAAAGGTTACTGCTGAACTGAGTAGAACTTTCAAGCTCTTCTCTCTGCATTATGGGTTTAAAGGAAATCTATTGAAACAAACAAGGCTAAATGCTATTTCCAGTGTCTTGGTAAGAAAACATACACACAACATACACACACAAACACACACACACACACACACACACACACACACACACACACACCCCACACAAACACACACACACATACACATATGATTATACCCTTTTTTCATTACCAGAGCTGATTTTTGGTAGATGCATAAGCAGACGACAAGGAGTCAGAAGACTATGTAAAAGTGATGCTTCTGAGATGCTTTGATTTGACTGGTATGTGTGATAAATACATTTACTCTCATTCAATCTTATAGCTCACAATAAATATTATGTAGCAACTGTGGGCTTTGGATTTCCTTGTTGTAGATAAATGGTTCAATGGATAGAGCATTGGACCTTTGGATGAAGAGTTTGATACTTTTGGTCTAATATATTACCTTCATTTTACAAATGGGGGAACTAGCATCTAGAGAAGGTACATTTCTTATTCACATGTAATAAATGGCAGAACTGGATTTTGGACAGGGGTCTGCTAATTTTCACTACTGTAGATATACAGAATGGCAAAAAGCAATGTTGGCTACATGTAGAGGAAAAATAGGAAGGAAAAGCCTCTTTTGAAACTACCCTTCATACATGGCCTTACTAGATATCCTACAAATTAACTTTTCTGTCTCACCCTAGAGACAATAAGGCACTTTTTAGAACAATGCTAGCAATGTGGCAAGTGTTTAATAAATGCTTGTTTGCTTTGCCATGCTTAAATCTTTTATAGCTAAATACCACTCTTTAACTTTAGCCCCAGCTTTCCTCAAATTCTTGATCTGATATTACTTGGAGGACTAGCACCTTTGATGTGAGCTTGTTGAGTTCCTTTCAGGGCTGCTCATTCACTTTAGTCACTCAATTCTCTCCTGTGGTTCCAAGAAGCTGTAGCACATTCAGTGGTCACAATTCAGTAAAATTGTCTTGGAAGACAGGCTAAATCAGGTTGGAGGTAACTAATAGGTCTCAAAGTCACCTGTGAGTTTGTGAGGATATCTACCCTAAACATGTGGAATCTTCCACCAGTGGAATGAGCAGATGAGAACAATTTCTTACAAAGGCCATGAAGGCAGCTGAAACAGGCATTGTCAAGCTCTTAGAGCTTGACTAGGCTTTTAAGAAGCCAAGGATATCCATTGCATCTTGGGCCATAGCCAGACAGCTTGATTCTTTTCTTGTCACTTGATTTTGATGAGTCAGGAAGAGAAAATGGGGCTGATGACTTTGTGTCTCACTTAAATCTAATTTATGCAGGAATCAAGATATTGCCTCATGATGTCATTGATCCTCTACAAAAATGAAGAATAAACAATAAACAGCAATAACTGAAGACTCAATATCATCCCATCTCAATATAGATAATCATGTTTAATCCTCATTTATAGCTTTGGATTACACAGACTATTCTTTGAGTCTAGCTACTAATCTTTGTAGTGTGAGAAGCCCTGGTTGTGACATCTAGGTTCCTGAGTTCAAATCTTGGTTTTACTACTTATTAACTGAAAATCTTAGACAACTCATTTTATCCCTTAAATGTCATTTTTTTGTCTATACAACACAAGCCCCTTAAAAGTAGGTGTTTTGTTTTTATTTTTCATTTGTAGCACCCAAGCTCCCCTTCACACTTTGGGCTCTCAAAATAGCTAGGGTAGAATTGAGATATTTTGGAGGTCTATATTCATTCAATATTATACCCCTTAGCCTCTCAATAAGGACATAGGTTTTTTGTTTGTTTGTTTGTTTGTTTTTGCTTTTAAGATGAAATAGTTTAGTGATAAAAGTAGCAATAGAATATTTCACATTGAGCCTCCTGTCTCCTTCACTTTCTTTAGTTGTAGAATGAAGATAATCTCACCTCCTTCACTATTGTGAGGATCAAATGTGATATTTGTAAAGTTCTTAACATAGTGTTTGGCATATAGTAAATGTTTAATAATTGCTTATTCTTTTCCCCTTCCTCCCAGGTGCCCTAATCTCATTAGTGAGAAGACTGGACATACAGAAATAGCATACATTAGAAGCTCATATTAGTGGCTTATGAAACCAGGGGACATGTGTGGCGATCCATCTAATGTTACTACTAATAATGGGCTGCCTATGTCTCCTGGTAATTTTATCTTACAATTCTCTCTGGGTTTGCTTCCTGCTATAAAATGATTTCTCTTGGGCTTGCACCTGGATTTATTGTCTCTGTTGTTCCCTCCCCTCAGATTGTCTCCTGGGATTCTTTGTTCTCTATTGGGCATCTTATTCAGATGGAGTCATAGTCTCTGTTGGACTTGACAGTTGTCAACTCTAGACTTCATTTTTGGGAGTAGATTTAAAAATTTATTTTAAACAAATATAAAATGACAAAAGAAAAAAGAACATTGCCAGGTACAGAACAAAACATGAGAAGATTCAATGTAAAATAATGAATTTCTATTTCAAGAAAACCTAGATAATAAATTCTACACATTTTTTAAGCTATCTAGCTTTTCTTTGCTTTCTTGTAGGTTTTCTTTTGTTCTCTGCTGTGCACTTTACTATCCTGTTCCCCCTTTTCCTTCTTCCCTAAAGAAGGCTACAATTAAACGTGTGTAAATGTAAATATATATCTAGAAATCTATATTAGATATATATACTCATACACATATTTGTAACACTGTACTGTGATTATTTCTGCTTGTCATCTGTTTCTCTGAAGGTGGATAGCATCTTCCTTTATAAGGACAAGTCTTTCCATGTTTTTCTAAATCAACCAGTTCACCATTTGCTATACCTCATCGGTACATTTTATCTGAGAGATTATCTATGAAAGTTCTGTCCCCTACTTCAATTCTATTGTCTACATGTTTTATTTATAGAAAAAATTTTTATGTATATATTTATATATTCACACCCACAGATCTACTCACTCATATATAGAGCAACATGCACACATATCTACATGTATTCATACATATGAGGTGAAACAATTTTCTGGTCCATGATAACTTAGCCAAGTTTCAAAGCTACAGATAATGGAAAACTCTTAAGTTTTCCTCCTGGAATCTCTTTCAGATAGTAATTGGTAGATTTTTTTTCTATTTCTACTTTGCTTTCTTGTTTAGAGATTCAGGGCAATTTTCCTTAATACTTTCTCATAATATTTTATCAAGATATTTTTCATCATAATTTTCAAGTAGTCTGATTATTCTTATATTATTTCTGCTTAATCTGTTCTTAAGATCAATGTTTTTCTGATGAGATTCTCTTTTTTTTTTTCAGTTTTTGATTTTGTTTTCTTATTTCTTAGAATCTTATAATATCATTTGTTTTCCCTTAGCCAGTTCTAGTTTTCAAGGAATTTTTTTTCAAATTTTTGATTTTCTATTTCAAATTGGTTGAATTTCATTTCCTTTCTTCCTATTTTTGCCTTGATTTCTCTTATTTGATTTTAAAAGTCTTTAAAAAAGTTGTTCCAAATAATTTTTTTGTGCTTTTGTGAAAAAAGGAGTAGATTTTAAAGCTATTTTATCTTCTTTTGAATATGAGCTGAGATCTTCTCTATTATATAATAGCTATCTTATGGTTGTTCTTTGTTTTTTTACTTACTTATTTTTATTTTTAATTTATTTTTGAATCTATTAATATAATCAAGTTCTAGTCTTGATGTATGAGGAAAGATGCACCAAGTCTCAGGTACTTCTTACAATTATTTTCTGAGGTTTGCCCAGGACTAGGGCTTTCCTCTCCATTAGGGCCTATGGTCATGATGTCCTGCAAATGATCTTGCTCACTTCTGTTGTTCAAGTGGCTGCAAACATCAGCTGTCCTCTTTGCCCTGTAACTGAAACTAGGGACTCTGCTCTCTTGCAAGTACCCACAGACTCTTTTTTTATACAAATACCAAATATGTCCTAGCTCCTTCTATTTAGAAGGATCCCTCGGGTTAGCACAGTTGTGCTTGGTATCCCTTAATAGTAAAAGATACTTCAGTCTTTTCCTGCTCAGTCAGTATACCAGTTATACTATCTATGAAATGAAAATTTCTAAGTTGAGGCTTCCCACCAGACCCCAGGGATTTTATTGTATATGTTATTTACCTCACTTCACTCTCAATTCATGCAAGTCATTCTAAGTTCTTCTGGATTAATTTCTTATCATTTCTGATTGCATAATAATATTTATTTTTTCAAAATAAGTTTTTATCTCTTTTGTTTCTTATATCATCATAGTCACCCCAATCATCTCTCCTTTTCCCCCCTCCCTGAGAATTCTTGAATATAACAAATATTTTTTAAAAGAAGAAAAAAATCAACACAACTAGTTGATAGAGTGAAAAAGTTCAAAAACATATGTAATATATAACTCTTATATATCTACCATCGTCACAAAAATTGGGATTGTCTTTTCATATCTCTTCATTCAGGTCCTGCTTAATATCTTTTGAATTTTGTTATATTTATGTTTTAAATTTTTTTGTGGGGTGTAGTTGTTTAGTCAGTCACCAATTGATGGACATCTACTTTTCCTCCAATTTTTTTTTACTATCATAAAAACGTACAATAATATTTCATTGTATCTACATTGTTGTTTAAATTGCCCAATTGATGGGTACCCCATTATTTATATTTTTTTTAATCAAGATAAAAAGACTGCTATAATTTTTTTTTTGTATGTATGAGTCCTTTCCCTCTTTCTTGATCTGTTTGGGGGCATAGATTTAATGGTGGTATTCTTACTTCAAAGGATGTGACTTTTTGGGAATAATTCAAATTGATGTCCAGAATGACTAAATTAATTTAGAGCTTTTCCAATTATTTTAGGTATGCCTATTTTTCTCTGGTCTCTCCAAAACTTGTAATTTTCCATTTTTGTAATGGTTATGAAGTGGAGCCTCAGAGTTATTTTATTTTATATTCTAATTATTAATGATTTGGGATAACTTTTCATTTGTTGAAATTCTTCCTTTGAGAATATTCAATTAATATTTATTAGCCAAATATCTACAGGGGAATAGTTTTTGTTCTTATAAATTTGAATCAGCTCTTTACATAGGGAAGCAGAGCAAGGATGGCAGAGAAAATTCAGGGACTCACCTGAACTTTCCTAAATTCCTTTACCTTTAATATACCTTTAAATACTTTTAAAATGCTACCTCAAAACAAATTCTGGAGTGGTAGAACCCACAAAAAGATGGGGTGAAACAATCTGGTCCATATTAACTTAGCAGGTTTGCAGGAAAGGTTTGCCACACCAGGATGAGATTGGAACACACAATACAGACCAGGTTCAAGCAAATTAGGAACAGGTGAATCAGCAGTAGAAGCATTTGCTTACCAGAGTGCTCAGTCCACAGACCATAAGAAGAAACAGACAACTGATGAGAATATTGCAGGGTATCTTTTGCTGGCAGTGGGGGTAGAATTTTGTTCCATTGTTCATACTCTCATCTGCTTTGCAGTCTATGAAGAGCATTAGCACATCAGAGTTTGTGGAGCAGGAATTCTCTTCTCAGTTCCAGGGTAAAAAAGAGTACTTCTGGTAGATCAGAGCACAGGCCTCGAGAGTAGTAAAGGCACTTCTCTTTAGATCATGCACTTTAGAAGAATTGAAAGCTTACAGACCCTCAGAATGAGTTCTGAAAACAGTTGCATAAAAATCCCAAGGCTTGAGAAAATGTACTCTGTACTCCCAAGAAGCAGAGCCCTGCTTTGACATAGTGTTAAAAGTAAAGAAATAGGCTGGAAAAATAAGCAAATAGAAAAAAAAAAATCCTAATTATAGAATGTTATTATGGTGACAAGGAAGATTAAAAAACACACTCAGAAGAAAACAAAGTAAAAACTATTATATTCAAGGTCTCAAGGAAAAATGTGAATTGGTTTCAGATCATGGAAGAACTCAAAAAAGATTTTTAAAAATCTTAAAAATTTTAAAAAATCTTTAAAAATCTTAAAAATCAAGAGGAAAAATTGGGAGGAGAAATGAAAGTGGTACAAAAAATTAAAAGAGAATCAAAAGTTTGGTAAAGGAGTTCTTTACATGTTTTGGAGATTTATTTATCCAGAAAAATACTGTAAATATTTTTCTCCAACTAATTGTTTCCCTTTTAATTTTAACTACATTGTTTTTGTTGATGCAAAACCTTTTTTAAAATTTTTGTGCTTTTCCCCTAATTATATGTCAAAATAATTTTTAGCATTGTTTTACAAGATTTTAAATTCAAAATTTTCCTCCCTTTGTTCCCTCCCCTCTTACTAAAATAATAGTCAATTTAATATAGGTTATATTTATGCAATTATGTAAAACATATTTCCATATTAGTCACAGTTGTAAAAGAAAAAAATAATCTAATGGAAAACAACTGCAAAAAAATAAAGTGAAAAAAGTATAATTTATTTTACAGTCAGAGTCTATCACTTTTTTTTTTTAAACACCATAGAAATGTGAGCTTTTATTAATAATCTCCATCTCACAGATTGTGGCTTAACAATACCCTAGTAGATCAATAGATATATGACCTCATCAAAATAGGTATTCCCCCCAATGATTCATATTACAATATATACACAATTGTCTATCCATTGAAACTCACATTCATGTCTTTCCATAAAATCACTGCAGAGGAGTCGCCTAATATTCTGAAGAACATATTTGTATTCTCTTAATAGTTTATGTATCCTAGTAAAGCACACATGCTGTTCATTTTCTCTGCTTTTTTCCCCTTCTTCCTCTCTCAGTCTCATTAAATAAACAACTGGATAGTTTTCTATTCACATATTTTTTTATTATAGTTTTTATTTTATAAGATATATGCATGGGTAATTTTTCAGCACTGACCCTTGCAAAACCTTCTGTTCCAACTTTTCCTTTCCTTCCCCCCATCCCTTCTCCTAGATGGCAGGTAGACCCATACATGTTAAATATGTTAAAGTATATGTTAACTATAATATATATATATACATATATATATATATATATATATATATACATATATATATATATATATACATACATATACATACAGTTATTTTGCTGCACAAGAAAAATCAGACTTAGAAATAATGTAAAAATAACCTGAGAAGGAAATCAAAAATGCAAGCAGACAAAAACAGAGTGTAAATGTTATATAGTGGTACGTACGCTTTTCCCATAGTTCTTTAACTGGGTATAGCTGGTTCTCTTCTTTATTGAACAAATAGAACTGATTTGATTCATCTCATTGTTGAAGAGGGCCATGTCCATCAGAATTGATCATCATATAGTGTTGTTATTGAAGTATATAATGATCTCCTGGTCCTGCTCATTTCACTTAGCATCAGTTCATGTAAGTCTCTCCAGGTCTTTCTAAAATCATCCTGCTGGTCATTTCTTACAGAACAATAATATTCCATAACATTCATATACCATAACTTATTCAGCCATTCTCCAATTGATGGGGATCCATTTAATTCCCAGATTCTAGTCACTACAAAAAGGGCTGCCATTAACATTTTTGCACATACAGGTCTCTTTCCCTTCTTTAAGATCTCTTTGGGATGCAAGCCCAGTAGTAAGGGTATGTACAGTTTGATGACTTTTTGAGCATAATTCCAAATTACTCTCCAGAATGGTTGGATTCATTCACAATTCCACCAACAATGCATCAGTGTCTCAGTTTTCCCACATCCTCTCCAACATTCAGCATTATCTTTTCCTGTCATCCTAGCCAATCTGACAGGTGTGTAGTGGTATCTCAGAGTTTTCATCTATCACTTCTTAATCTGGATATATATATATATGAATTTTCCTTTATGAGTCCTTTATACTTGTGGTGTATATTTTATTCACAAGAAACTTGTACAATGTTTTCTTGGTTTTTCTCACTTCACTTTGTATCAGTTCATGTAAGTCCAGTTTTTCTGAAATCTGCCTACTCATCATTTCTTATTGCATAATAGTATTCCATTACATTCATATGCCACAGCTTATTTTTCTTCCTGTTTGTCCTCTCTCTCCTTTCACCTTTTCCTGTCTGACTAGTGTTTTGCTCATGTTTTGTTCCAATCTGGCACTCCTTTTTGTCAGTCCTCTATGTTTACTTAATTTCTTCCCCTCCTACTTCTGTGTTGGGTAAGATGGACTTCCATATTAAACTTATTGTATATATTATTCCCTCTTTGAGCCAATATTGATGAGGCAAGGGTTTAAGTGATGTCCGCCACCCACTCTCCCATCTTCCCCTCCACTATAATAAGTTTTTTCCTCTTCTTCTTGTAAATTAATTTACCCTGGTCTATCTCTTCTATCCTTCTAGACCCAACATACTCCTCTTTCTTATTTCATTATTTTTTTTGTCATGCCCTATTTACCTTATAACTTATACCTGTATTCCTTCTTTTAGAGACAATTTTTTTTAGTGATACAATTTTTAAGAATTACAAGTACCATCTTTCCATGTAGAGATGCAAACACTTTAGTTCTATTGAATCCCTCATATTTTCTTTTCCCTCTTAACTTATTCATATTTCTCTTGGATCTTAATATTGGAAATTAAATTTTTGGTCTTATGAAAGCTTAAAAATATTTCTTTTTTTTTAAAGGGCAATCCTCCCACTCCCACATGTATTATGCTTAATTTTACCAGGTAAGTGATTTTTGGTTGTAGTCCTAGCTATTTTGACTTCTGGAATATCATGTTCCATGATCTCTGGTCCTTCAGTGTTACAGCTGCTAAATCCTGTGTAGTCCTGTTTGTGAGTCCCTAATATTTGAATGGTTTCTTCCTGGCCACTTACAGTATATTTTCCTTGACCTGACAGTTCTGAAATTTAGATATAATGTTCTTTGGAGTTTTTATTGTGTGATCTCTTTCCTGAGATAATTGGTGAATTTTTTCAATGCCTATTTTGCCTTCTAGTTCTAGGATATCAGAGCAGTTTTCCTTAATAATTTCTTGAAAGATGCTGACCAGGTCCTCCTTTTGATTAAGATTTTTAGGTAGTCCAGTGACTCTGATGTCTCTCCTGGATTTATTTTCCAGGTCAGTTGTTTTCCCATGAACTATTTTACATTTTCTTTTTTTCTTTTGAATTTGTTTGATTCTAATAGAGTAATTAGCTTCTACTTGTCCAACTTTAACTTTTAGGAAGTTTTTTTCTTGAGTTAGCTTTTGCACATTGTCAATTGTACTTTTTAAGGAGTCATTTTCTTCAATAGGTTAAATTTTTTTTTTTTTCTTTTCCATTTGGTTAGTTATCCTTTTTAAGTATTTGTTTTATTTTTCCAAATTGCTGATACTCCCTTCCCCCAATTCTCTTGCAATACTCATGCATTTTCCCAATTGTGGTTCTACCTCTTTTATGATTTTAAAGCTCCTTTTTGGGCTCTTCCACGAATTCTTTCTGAACTTGATATCACTTCCTGTTTTTCTGTGGGATTTTGTCCATTGTGTCTTCTTCTGAATTTGTGTCTTGATCTCCCCTATCACCACAATAATTTTCTATGGTCAGATTTTTTTTTTTTTTTTGCTCATCTTCCCCCTCCCCCCCACTTTCTTTTACATTTGAGCCCTTCTCCTGGAGTTAAAGAGGCAGTGTCTCAAGCATCTTGAGTCAGGGGCTGCAGGGGCTGGCTGTCTACCTGGGATTGCACTGTTGTTACTGATGAGGAGTAAATGATGAGGAGTAAACTGTGGTCTAAACAAAGACGGGTCAGTTCCTTTCTCTCTCTCCTTCCTTCCCCAAAGTAACCAATGGCGGGTTCGGCAGCAAAGGAATTTGCTACTTAATGCTGTATGGAAACGTAGTCTTTATTGATTAGAATGGAAACACCAGAGAGCCGGTGGGCAAAATGGCTGCATGGTACAAGGCCACTTTTGCAAGAGTAGATTTTTTGAGTTCCCTCTTTTATGCAGTGATGTAAGGAGGTTCCTGAGAGTGATGTAAATAAGATAAGGACTCTCTTGTTATCTTTTGGGACAGACAGAAGTCTCTTCCCAAAAAAGGAATTTCCTGATGCCATTTGGTCTATCTGAGCAGATTAGAATGGGGGGCTGTAAAACCCTGGGCAGCTCAGATAGCCCAAACTAGTTTGACCACATCAAAGTCCAAGTCCCAAATGCAGTTGGAGATCAAACAAAGAATATCAAGGGGCTACCGCCCTCAACAGTTACCCTGAAGTTTACAGGGGCCCCTTTGTATCTGGTGCTGTGCTGAATGGATGGGATAGGAGGTGGCTCTTCTTACTGAAGGCTGCAGAATCCTGGAAGCTTTCCTAGTGCTGATCCAGAGCTCCAGTGTTGGTGTTTCATTTTTATTAAGTCCAGAGTGGTCTTTCTGCCATGGTTTCTGTCTTTTCCCTGAACAACACTGAAGTATGTGACAATCCAGCATTAGCAGCTACCTGTTTTTCTTGGACTACACTGAAGCAAATGGTGAGATCTGAAGCTGCAGTTGCTTATTTGTCTAGCTCTGACTTGCTGCTGGCTTTCTGGAATACTTCCTGTTCTGAATTGTGCTTACCTTAATGGGACAGACCTTTCCTGTCAACCTTACCAATTTTGGGGGCTAGAACTTGTTTCACCCTATCTTTTTGCTCATTCTGCAGTTTCTAGGGATTTATTTCAGGAGCTATTTTATGGATGTTTGGAGGTGAATATGGGAGAGTTAACAGCAGTTTCCTGCTTACTCCCCAATCTTGGCTACCAGAAGTTCCAAACTTTTAAAATTATATGTTGTGCTGCTTTTCAGTCATTTCAGCGATGTCTGACGTTTTGTGATCTCATTTTGGGTTCTTTTGACAAAATTAGTAGAGAGGTTTGCCATTTCCTTCTCTAGCTCATATTACAGATGAGGAACTGAGGCCAACAGGGTTAAGTGATTTGCCCTGGGTCATACAACTAGTCAATATCCGAGTAAAGATTTCACTTAAACATGAGTCTTCCTGATTCCAAACCCAGTGCTTTATCTACGGCAACACTTTGCTGCCCTTTTAATTTTATGTAATAATTGTCAATTTTATCTTCTGTTATCCTCCATCCTTTACTTTGTCATAATCATAGTAATCTTTTCCTAAACTTTTCTCCTAATCATAGTATTAAAACAATTTCCTTTTTTGTTGCTCTCGTTTGTTTATAACTTGAAATTTTTTTATTTGTCAAGCATGGATTTAGAGCACAACTTCATATATTATTTAAGATATTTACATTTATATGATTTCTTTCAGATTGATTTCTGGCTTCCCTGAAGTTTTGTTTAATAAGAAATGCCCAACATAGGCATCTTTAGGTTAATTGAAAATTTTACTCCTATATTTGTATGCTCATGTAGTCTAATCCATTGATTAACATTTCTGTTTTTTATCCAATACCAAATAATTTTGGCAATTATTATTGTATAGTGTCATTGAAGATTTGGTATTACTAGAATCCCTTTCTTCTTACTTTTTCATTTTTTCTCTTGAGATTTTTCCCTCTTTGTATCTCCACATTCAACTTTTGGATAGGTCCATTTATTAGTATTTTTAGAAATTATGGCAAACTGCATTCTTCCTCTATTGCTCCTAGTTTTGCTGCTTTGAACCCAAAAGAACAAATTGAATTCCATTTCTATGTGATGTCCCTTTAGATACATGAAGACTATTTCTATGTTAACTTCTATTCCCCAAGTTAAACACACGCAGGTCCTTGAACTATTTGTGTGACATGTACTTCATGGTTCTTGTCATTCCTCTTTGGACAGTTGCATTTCATAGTATCCTTCTTAAAATGTGGCAACTGGAAATGACCACAATAATCTCATTTTCCTTAGTTGTTATAATGAGAATAAAAAGAGATAGATTACAGAAGGTATTTTGTAATCTTTAAAGCACTGTATAAATACAGATTTTGTTATTATCATTAAAATTATTACTCTAGATGTGGTTTGACTAAGGCAAGATTATATAAAATGATTAACAGTCTGAGTGTGAGGAAATGAGTTCTTTATTAGTATGGTGACAGTGTTAGAAGAAAGAGGGGAATATATATGAATAATGTTATTGATGTAAATTATGTCCCCTTTAACCTTAGGAGGGGCCCTGAAACTTTGTTCCCCTTTTGGGGGAGAATTCCTGAGTCTCAAACTCTCCCAGCCTCTAGGGAGAGGCCACACCTTTCTGTCCATAAGGGAAACTTTCTAGATTAGTAATCTCTTTCAACTGGAAATTTAGGCCTGGGGCATTGTCAACATTGAGTGGCTCAAACTCCCAGTTAAGTAATCTCATTCAATTTTGAATTCAATTGAAGCCAGAAGCCTCAAGCCTCAGATAGCTAATAAAAGACAACTCTGAACCTGGAATCTTCACAGATGTCCCAACAAGACTATGCCCACTATTGAAGATATTATCTTCTCAGTGTAATCCACTTTTGCTATATTCCTTGCCCACTAAGAAGTCTGTTTTTCCAGCAGGCTGCCTTCTTTATCCTTTGCCACAAACCTCATGTACTCATTGAGGCTTGCAAACTTTTTCATAAAGCCTGCCACTGGTCAAGGGAATCTCATTGCTATTAGAGGGTCTCTTTCTCTCAATTCTCACACCTCATCATTTGCACCTTGTCATTTGGAGGGCCCCTTATGGGGATCTCCAAGAATCTGGCCAAGATAAAACCTTTTCTTGTTGTCTATTCTATAGCCAGGAAAGATTTGGGTCATCATTGGAGCTCCAAACTCGAGCAGAATTCTGAGACCCCTGAAAATGGGAATTCCGGTGGTCTGACAAAAGCTCCTCTTAATCTGGGAATCTCTCTATCTCTGAGGACGCCTAGCGACTGATAAGGCACTATAGAATTGGGAAATCTGGGGCTTGTGGTAAGATGGGACAATCAGCCTCCATCTCCAAGAATTCTCCCTTAGGAAGTCTCTAAAAAACAGAGACAAATTCGGCTTAAAAGATCTCAAAACTTAAAAAAAAAAAAATCTTAAAACTTAAAACAGCGTTGCAGAATGCTGGAAGGAAATCAAACTCCCTCTTTCTTGCTCCTCTAGGGACACCTGAGCCCTCCTCTGAATCTCTAGGCAGTCCCTATCAGGAGGCTTATGTGTTATGCCAAAATTCTCTTTTATTGTCCTAACTCAATTTCCCTAATTATCCTGACCCAGTCCTTTCTAGGTTTCCCTGTTTCTCAGTTCTGCAAAACCTCCCCTACCTCTTCATCAGAATACTTGATAGAACATCAGAATGCCTCTCTCCATCCCAACCTATTAGAATATTGGATACTGTCTCTCCCCATAGACAAGATGTCTCTCCCCATATCCGTGGTGCCTCCCCTTGATTATGTCATCTCCTCTCCAGAGGCTCACTCCACCCATTCAAAATCCCGTTCCAGTTCCCTGTACCCTGACTCCACCCCGCCTCAGTCTACCCTCTTCCTCTGAGCCACGTGTATATATGTTATTGAGAATTATGATTGTTTGCTGGATTCTTGGAGACGGTAGATAGTCTCATTCAGCCCTAGGACCAAACATGGATCCATTGGTTTATCTCTCTATTTAATAAATTATTAAATACTCTCTAATCTCTATCTTGCTCATTTTCTTTGGCATTATATTGAATCCCTTCCAGAATAGGACCTTATGTCCAGCAATATCTCTTTAACTCTATCTCGCTTACCTGAACCAGATCCTGAGACTCCCAGACTTTTTTCTACTCCTCAGGATACTGATTTTAACCTCTGCCCCTGAAAGAAGCAGCAGACTCTCAGGGAGAGACACTCAGAGCAGAGGTGCTTCTTTCAATGTCAGATCTCTCCCAGACTAAGGAAAAACCTGGCCATTACTCTGAGGACCCAACTCAATTTTTTGAGAGGTCCAAGGCCAATGCTCTCCTTCATCTGTCCTGGGGAGATGTCAGTATTAAATAATCTTCATCAGAAATACGGAGGAAGCTGAAGAAGCCAAGTTTGGTCCCTCAAATTTCTCCCCCTCAGCGGCTAGAAACAGCTATTGGAGTCTTTAATGATAGGGATCAAACTGCGGCTGAGGAGAGAGGCCACAGAATTAAAGTGAGATTTGGAGAAAAGTCCCTGGAAATTGTCATGGAAATTGTCTGAGGAAATTCCCCAGTCCTTTATTTGAGCAGGAGGAACACTGGAGGAGGGACTGCCTACAGGGGACAAACTGCTTCCCCATTACCCTGATCTCTGATAGGAATTTGGAGCTTGATCAAGCTCACCCTCACTCCACCATGACATTGGAACCCTGGCTATCCCTGGATGTGGCCAGTAAAACAATTGAATTTCTCTTTGCTATGGGGACTTCATTCTCCCTCTGGCACTCTGGTTTCTCTTACCCCTCACCCCACAGAGTAGGGATTGCAGGGGAATTTAAGAACTGTCTTGAGGCCTCTTCTCTGCCTCACCAGCTTGGTGACGTGTCATTTAAATGCTCATTTCTTATTATTTCCTCTTATCCTGCTCTCTTATTAGGGAGTGATTTAATAGTGAAATTGGCGATCCAATTTTCTCTTCTCATACCTCCAGATGACTTTTTTGTGCTGCTCACAAAGCTTTCCCCATATTTCCTCTGAAATCTGGGAGAAAATAGATTTTTTTTTTCTGCTCCAGCCTTAGCTAGGATTGAGATATTTCTTAAGCACAAACCTTTGGAGCCACTTAACTGAATTCTTATCTTGATTTATAAACCCAAAATGCAGGACCATGCTTTGGGTGACTCCAGACCAATTGTCTAATTCTCAAAGGAATTGGACTCAGTTTCCCTAGAATGTCTCTTGTGCCTTAGAGAAGAGCCCTCAAAACTAACCTTGGGACAGCCATTAGAAGTTCTAACCCCCCACCAGGTTCAGAGCATTTTAGAAGCCAAAGGGCATCCATCAGTGGTTTGCAGGTGAGAGGCTGGCCAGATATGAGGCTCTCCTATCTGACTTGACTCTCTGGGTATGTCACATTCTTAATCCTGCCATCGGGATGCTTCATAATTGTGAGGAAGCTTTAGATTCTGCCTACTTTAGTTGACCTGACTTAAGGGATATTCCTCATAGCTTCCCAGATGGTGAATGGTTTACAGATGGGTAGAGCTTTCTTGAAAATGCGGAAAGAAAGGTGGGATATTCTGTGGTGACTCTCCATGGCATCCTGGAAGCTAAGCCACTGCCTCCTGGGACTTCTGTCCAGAAGGCTGAATCCATTTCCCTAACCAGAGCTTTGGAACTGGGGAAGGGAATGAGAGTGAACATCTATACTGACTCTAAATGTGGTTTTCTCTGTAAAGTAAGATTTCCATTCTATTTCAATGTTTCTAAGGGACCTGTTAAGAGGAATATCTCTGACTGAAACTCTCTCCAGCCCATAATTCTCTATACCTGATGCTTAATCCCTTTTAAGCACTATGGGTTTTACACTCCAGGCCACTTAAGTGTTCCTTTAAGTGTATATAATGACAATGCCTCAAACACCTGCCCCCACCCTTTCAAGGAGACAAAGATGGGGATTTTGGGAAAATGGTCTGGTACTTAAAGAAAGGCGCAGCAAGTCTAGTCTCCTGTGTGGGATACTTGGAACATGAAAACATCCTTTCCAACCTGACTGCCATAATCAACCAGCTGGCCAACAAAACTACACACTCTCTCTGGGAGATCCAAGAATCTTTGGCCTCTCTTGCTAACCAATGGCCTTGGATTATCTCTTTGCCTCAAGTGGAAGTATCTGTGCCCTAGTCAATAGCTCTTACTATATGTACATTAACAACTCAGGGAAGACTGAACTTCCTACTGAAACTTAGAGAAAGCTGGCTGTATGCAAGACATTCATGGAAAACTCCTCGCCCCCTCTTCCCAGTTTTCCTTTTGGTGAGGTTCCTGGCTATGATCTCTACTAACCCCTATATTAATGCCACTTTGAATTATTATTATTATTATTATTTAACTAATATTTGGCTCCTGCCAGCAGTTAACTTCTTCTTAGCTTTTCAGCTAGGGAGCTCTGTGGGCAGTGGGGGCATTCAGGATTGTTGGGTGTGCCATCAACATCCCCAAAGTGGAGCCCAGATGGGACCTGATGCATTTTTTGCAAAAGCCCCAGTCCCAAATGTCACCATCTCCACCCTGGATGACACCCCATTTGGATGATATCTGTCCCTGACTGGCTTATAGATCCCTTGCTTCCGCACACAGTAGGCTTGACCATTTCACCTCTTGAGAGTGCTTATAAAATAGTATCCATACATATACTGATATGGAAAACTGGGGAATGTGTACCTAATATCCCAATCACTGGTCAAAGATTATGGCAAACACCCATATGTCTGGCATAAGAGGATCAATAGCAGCTGAATTTAGTGCTACCCCTTTGAGATGGAAATTTGAAGATAACACAGGTGTTTTTACTCCTTTTGTAAAAAAAAAAAATCCCCATCAATCTATGGGGAAGAAACATCTTACAACAGTTAGGATTACAAATAAGTACTTTGGTTTTTTAGGCAGGACTGCTGGCCAAGGCCTGCCAGCATTCTCACCTGTTCCCATTCAATGGAAAACTGATGTACCAGTGTGGTTGGAACAGTGGCCCTTAACCAGTGAAAAAATTCAGGTCTTATTAGATATAGTGCAGGAGCAACTTGACCAAGGACACTTACAACCTTCTCTAAGTCCTTGGAAGTCCCCTGTATTGCTGTAAAAAAGAAATCTGGAAAATCCATGTTGTAGTGGACACCTTTTCAGGATTTACTTTTGCAAAAACAGCAGCAAAAGAGATAGTCCAGGTGGTCACTGAATTCCTTATACAAGCTTTTGTAATTATGGGTGTGCCACAAGCAATAAAAACAGAAAATGGACCTGCATATTTTACACACCACTGGCATACCTTTTAATCCTCAAGGACAGGCAATTGTAGAGAGGAGAAACAGACATCAAGATGCTCTTCCAAAAACAAAAGAGAGGGGGAGCCACAGGTAATCCTAGAGAACTTCTAAACTTAACGCTATATTAAATTTTTTTGATTTTTGATGGAGATACACTGGCTCCAGCAGAGAGGTTTCATAACCCTCTGGAAAGTCAATGTCCAGTGAGAGCAGCTCTAATATCTTTAGATAATCTTCAAGTGATGTGGAGAGATCTGGAAAGTGGTGAATGGAAGGGACCAGGCAGACTAACTGCTTTGCCAGAGGGTTTTCTTTTTTCTCAACAGATGGAAAAGGAACCCAGTGGGTGACAATGTGTTTTATCCACCTTGTCCAAGAGAGAGAGACAGAAAAAGGAAGACCCTTGAAACAAAGGAGAAAATTCAAGAAACATCGGATGGTTCCATCACTGATTATGCCCACCACTGAAATAGCCTGGCAGTTAACTCTATGTGTATGGCAATTAACTCATGAATACCAAAAATAGTTGTTAATGAGACTGATGCAGGACTTCAAAACCTGCAGGATCACTGGATTCCCTGACACATGATAAGACTGATGCAGGAATCATTTGATTCCCTGAGTCATGAAGTGATGGGTAATAGATTAGTTTTGCACTATCTCTTGGATGCTGAAGGAAGTGTATGTTGGGTTGTGAATTGATAGTTATTTTCTACACTTTCCTTCTGGGACTCATGGAAATCTTTTATAGTATTTTGTTTATTCATATTATTTGTTGTATTACTACTTGCTTGGGTAATATTACAACTTGCCTGTGTGATTCCTTCCATGGTAATAGATTTAACCACTGATATATGCTTGCTTCAATTAAAACAAAAGAAAGGGAGAGATATAGAGGGCCATAGATAGTGGGGGAACTCTGAGTGAGATATAAGACCTTTCAGCCCAGATGGAACCTGCTGACAATGTCTGGTTTGGCTCCCCATCTCCCCTAAGGACTCTCAGCTTTCCTGAGAAGTCAGGAGGCAGTGATAACCTGTGTTATGATTGAAGCAGAGTGAAACCAGGTGGCAAAGAGTAATACCAGGTGACAATCTACATACAATAGCAAGTTGTTTATGTGGCCCCACATGTGCAGTATATACTTAGCACATGCACAGTGTTGCTTTGGTTATATAAGGGTGAGGGTACATAAGAGGGAAATAACTTGGAATAAATGGACTCCACATTTCCACCATCCTCAGGAGTCTTGCCTCATCACTCCTCCACTGATGGTATGTTTTAAACACCTTGCGGGGGGTGGGGTGGGGTTCTAGAAAGCACAGTATGTTTTGTCACCCCAACTTGGGGGCTTTAGAAAGCAGGACACAATAAGAGGGGATCTCCCATCCCAATTTCATCATTATGAAAGGTAGAAGCTACAGGATTTGGTAACTGATAGCCATTAATGGAAGAAAATATCTTGTAGGGGGCCTAGGGATCTGTGGTTAGCCCTGTGCTGCTTCACATTTTTATCAGTAATTTAAATGGAGGCAAAGATTTGATGCTTATCAAACTGTCAGATGACATAAAACTGGGAAAAATGCTGAACATTTTAGGTGAGAAAATAAAAACCCTAACAGACTAGAAGGCTGTGTCAAATATAATAAGATAAATGTACTAAAAATAAATGTAAAGCCTTAAATTTGGGTTAAAAAGATCAACTTAGCTAGTGCATTATGGAGGAAGACTCCCTAGTGAAAAAGAGCTTGTGGATATAAGTAGTTTGCAGGTCAGACCATGAAATAGTGAAAAAACCCTGGTACAGCATTTTGCTTAATTTTAAGAACATAGGGCTTAGAACTCAGGAAGGAATAATTTCCCTGTACTCTGAATTGGTCAGATCATACCAATAGTTTTATATTCATTCCTAAACACTATATTTGGAAAATGAGTTCACAGAATCTTAGCACAATGCCTATAACATAAAGGCAACTTAACAAATGGTTATTGATTGATTGAAGCATAATCACAAAATTACAGAGATGGAATGAAGGCACCTCAGAAGTTGTCTAGTTAAACTTTTGAACAAGAATCTTCTCTTACAATATACACAATAATTGGGCATCTGGCCTTTGATTACATAATTCTACTAGAGGAAGAGTGACTGGGTGATAAAATCTCCCTATGAAGCATATTTTATTGAATACCTCTGTTAGGAAAAGTTTCATTATTTAGCACCACTGCCAGTAAAATACCATAAATACTGTGGCTCATGCCACAGAGGCTTGTGATCCTTGCCCCCCTGGAGTCAAACAGAACAAGCCTAATCTCTCTTCCCCGTGGCAGCCTTTCAAGTATGACTGCCATATTCTTTCCCATCTACAAGACTTCTCTTCACCAAGCTCTATAGTGTCAATTTTTAAAATTGATCCTTACATGGCATCATCTTAAGGCCCTCTATAATCCCAGTTTTCTTCTAGAAGCTCAAAAAAAGTATTTTCTCTGCTAACTTGTACAGATGCAAAGGTTTTCTTTGGATATTTTACTTTATCTCCTAAACATGTTCATATGTAATCTTAATTTGGCAATGGTAGAAATAAAATGTTGTTTGTTCTCTGCAATTTATTGCAATATACTGCTGCCCTTCATATTTGCTGGGAGTAAGAAACTCAGGCTCTTAACATTCTTGTTCATAGCATTTGTATATGACTCCTCTGATGTACTTTGACAAATTGCTTCCATCTAGGGACTCCTTAATGATGCTTTATTTATTTCTAGCAGCCTTCCTTTTCTTATGATAATGAAAAGTATGCTTTCTGACCCACCTCACTGTTAATTACCTGACCATTCTGTGCCAGAACTCCCTATGCTCCAGTAAGAGCTCTAGCATACTGGAGGAGATATTTATGAATAGTTGGACCCTTAAAGTTCATATTCTAGTTCTCCATTTCACATGATATGAGACCTTTGTAAATCACTCCCTCCACCCTCCTTAGTTTCTTTAATGAAGTTGGTAGTATTAAAATGTGTAGCTAACATTTATAATAATAGATTGCACTTATCTGTCACTATGTACCAGGAACTGTGCTCAATACTTTACAAATATTACCTTATTGGATCTGTGTCATGCATCTGCTTAGGCATAATGTACTTTGAAGATAAAAAGCTAATAAGATAAATACTAAATATTTTCTTTTGATTCCTGAAGTGGAAAAAATGAGATTTGTTGTTGTAAGTCATGAATTGGATAGTGGTATTAGCTGTCATGGCAGCAGTAGATCACAAGAGAGACTAGGAAGAAGATTGTGTCTGTGTGTGCATCTCTCCTCCCTCTCTCCCTCTCTTCCTCTCTTTCTTCCTTTCTCCCTCTCTCACTGTCTCTCCCCCCGCCCCCATGTGTGTGTGTCCCTGTGAACACAGGTCTTCCAGTGTGGATGTTGCTATTTATGGCTTATTATTTTTAAACAACCATTGTGTAATTTACTGCATTGCCTTTATGCATTTTCCCTGTGTAGCACTTCATCAAAAAGTTAAGCAACCAGACCATTGATCCTGTTAGAATGTTACTAACAAAAATGACTGGGAATTCAAATCTCAGCCCTGCTCTGTGGGGCTGGTCATGTATCAAAGCTGATCTGTGCTTTGTGAATGAAACTGATGAAATCTATTACCCAGCCACATCTAAAACAATAATCCCATCTAAGAAGAGCTAGTCCTCTCCTTATAGAAGATAAAGAAACACTGAAGCTCTCCTAGTTCATTTGTATTCACTCTTCATATTCTATCATGTCTCTGAATGAGAAATGAGATATATTTCCCCTACCCTCCAATCTATCTAAAATACAACTCCCAGGATTCCTTCTCCTTCATTCTCAACTCTACAAAATATACCCTTCCAAGTGCTTGTACTTAAGAGAATAGTTTTTCTTTCTTCAGGAATTTGATCAGGTTGAGTGGTTTGTGTAATAAGGAATGTCCATTTTTGTCACACTAGTTTTGTTTTAAATGGTTAGCTTTTTGAAGGCAGGGATGTTCTGTGTTGTGCTCTAAGTAGCACAATTTTCCTGTGGACATTAGTTCAATTTCAGTATGATAAATTATATTCATTGGAAAGATGTGAGGAAGAAGAAATTTTAGAAGCAAGTGGGTTTTATTGAAAGAAAATATATGTCTGATAATCTGTAAAGGGCTAGAACTGAGCAGATGCACTTAAGGCTAATTACCAATTGGACAATTCTCTATTAAATATGCTTGGAGAATGACCCTCCTCAACTATTCTGTGCTGGCTCTATCAGTGAGTGTGGACAAAGAAGGAAAAGGCAGGGATGAGAGGGTAAAGTAGGACAGGCAGCATCATTCTTTTGGTGGTGGAGAGAGAGGAAGGAGGTGTGGAGATTGCTAGATCTAATTCCCTGACGGCCACCCCAAAAGACCAAGAATAAAGACTTTTGCGTATCCTGACTCTGGCTGATTCTAAGATATCCAGGGTCACAACAATAATCCATATGGTGGAGAAAAGGCAGTGACTTGCTTGAGCTCTCTCTGAAATCCCTCTGAACACATTTAAATAATGCCATAAAAAATCCCAGGAGTAGCAAAATCTACAAGTGGATGGGATGAAATAATTTTCTACTTAAAGACAGTTTAGAAAGTTAGCAGGAAAAATCTGTCACATTTGGGGGAGAGCAGAGCACAATCCATTACAAGCCTCACCAGCACAAACCTAGCCCTATTGAACTAGAAGCAGACCTTAAGAGCCACTAAATTAGCAATGACAGCAGGTGTTTTCATATCTCTCAGCCTGAAAACATTAGGGGAATGAAGGGGTCAGAAGTAAATTACAGATGTCTCTTTGCTAACACTGAGATAGGACTTTGTTGCTTTGCCCACATTTGAATAAAGATCACAATCCTAGGTGTCAGTCTCAGGGCAAGGAGAAACACTAGCATACCAGAGCTTATGACCACAATGAAGAAGGGGAACCTTATTACAATTCCAAAGCAGAAAAGACTGCTTGTAGTTGCTTACAAATCATAGCACAAGCCGGAAGAATAGTAATAAAGATGCCTCTCCTTGGATTATACTACCTTAGAAGAACTAAAAATTAACAGGTCCCTAGGAGTATTTCTGAAAATCATGTATGAAATGCCTGAAACTTGGGACTATATGCCCTTTATGTTAGAAGCAGAGCCTTACTTAACAAAAAGTCAAGAAGTAGGCTGGGAAAATGAGCAAAGAACAGAAAAAATATTCTGATCATAGAAAATTAATATGGTGAAAAGGAAGATCAAAACACACACTAAGAAGAAAATAATAAAGTCAAAGTTTCTGCATCTGAAGCCTCCAAGAAGAATATGAAATGGTCTTAAGGCATGGAAGAGCTCAAAAGAAATTCTGAAAATTAAGAAGGTGAATAGGAAGAGAAATAAGAGTAAAGCAAGAAAATCATGAATGAGTGAACTTTTTGGTAAAGTCGACACACACAAAAATACTACATGAAATTATGTCTTAAAGAACAGACTAAGCCAAATAATAAAAGAGGTACCAAAAGCCAATGAGTAGAAGAATGCCTTAAAAAGCAGAATTGGCCAATTGGAAGAAAAAACATAAAAATTCACTGAAAATAGTCATTAAAAAGTATAATTGGCAAATGGAAAAGGAGATACAAAAACTCACTGAAGAAAATAATTTCTTAAATATTAGAATTGAGCAAATGTAAGCTAATAACTTCATGAGAAATTAAGAAATAGCACAAGAAAGCCAAAAGGATGAAAAAATAGAAGACCAATGTGTCTCATTAAAAAAGCTGATCTGGAAACTAGATCCAGGAGAAATAATTTAAAAATTATTGGATTAGCTGAAAGCTATGATCAAAAAAGAGTTTAGACATCATGTTTAAAGAAATTATTTTAGAGAGGAAATCAAATTAGCATTCTTTACAGATGATATGATGGTATACTTAAAGAATCCTAGAGAATCAACTAAAAAACTACTAGCAAAAATTCAAAACTTTAGTTAATGAAAAATACAAAATAAATCCACATAAATGATCAGCATTTTTATATGTTACCAACAAAATCCAGCATCAGGTGACACAAAGAGAAATTCCATTTAAAATATAATATATTTAGGTAATATAAAGTATGTGGGAGACTACCTTCCAAGGCAAAGTCATGAACTATATGAACACAATTACAAAACACTTTCCACACAAATAAAGTCAGATCTAATCAACTGGAAAAATATCAAGTGTGGTTCTGATAAAGGTCTTATTTCTAAACTATAAAAAGTATTGACTCAAATTTATAAGACTAAGAATTCAAGCCATTCTCCAATTGATAAATGGTCAAAGGATATGAACAGATAATTTCCAGATGAAGAAATTAAGCTATTAATTATCATTTAAAAATGCTCTAAATCACTATTGATCAGAGAAATGCAAATTAAAACAACTCTGAGGTACCACTACTCACCTTTCAGATTGGCTAAGATGACAGGAAAAGATAATGACAAATGTTGGAGGGGGTGTGGGAAAACTGAGCATTGTTTGTGGAGTTGTGAACTGATCCAAACATTCTGGAGAGCAGTTTGGAACTGTGCCCAAAAGGTTATCAAACTGTGCATACCCTTTGATCCAGCAATGTCACTACTAGGCCTATATGTAGAGGACCAGAACTACTTGAAACAAGGATACTTACAATGAGGTGTAAACTCAGTGGAATTGATGAGATGATGTATACATGTACTTAGTACTTAGCATGGTGATGTAATGGTTCTCTAGTTCACACATAATTGGTATGCTGTAATGATGAAATTGTAATAAGGTATTTGAGGGCTGAGAAGCACTGGAAATGAAACATTCCATTTTTAACTATCTTCCTGGTGGCTCTCCTGCCTTTCACACTCCTTCAAAAAGCTAGCCTGAACATTACACCTATATCCCAAAGAGATCATAAAAAAAGGGAAAAAACCTAGGTATGCAAAAATGTTTGTGGCATCCCTTTTTGTAGTGGCAATAAGCTGGAAACTGAGTGGATGTCTATCAGTTGGAGAATGGTTGAATAAGTTATGGTATATGAATGTTATAGAATATTATTGTTCCATAAGTGATGATTCAGGCCAGTTCCAATGGTTTTGTGATGAAAACAATCATCTGTACCAAAAGAGAAGTGTGGGAATTGAATGTGGTTCACGACATAGTATTTTCACTTTTTGTTGTTGTTTGTTTGCATATTGTTTTTTTTTCTCATTTTTTTCTCTTTTTCATCTGATTTTTCTTGTGCATCATGATAATTATGGAAAGTTGTATAGAAGAATTGTACATGTTTAACATATTGGATTACTTACCATCTAGGGGAGGGGGTGAGGGGAAAGAAAGGAAAAAAAATTATAACAATGTTTTGCAAAGGTGAATGTTGGAAATTATCTATACATATGTTTTGAAAATAAAAACTTAAAAAACAAACAAACAAACAAATTATTCTGCAAAGGGCAAAATAGGAAAAAATTCACTGATAACCTCTTGAAGGAGATCCTAAAATGAAATCTCTCAGGAATATTAAAATCTAATTCCAGAGCAACCTGGTCAAGGAGATAATATTGCAAGCAGTCAGGAAGAAACAATTCAAGTATTGTAGAGCCTTAATCAAGATTTAACAGTTTCTACATTAGAGGATCAGAGAGTTTGGAATATGATATTCTGAAGGACAAAAGATCTAGGTTTACCATGAAGAATCACCTCCCAGCAAAAGTGAGTATTACTTATCAGGAGAAAAATTGATATTCAATGAAATGGAAGACTTTCAAATATTCTTGATGAAAAGATCAATTTTTTTTTTGCCATCACAAGTTTCTTGGAATTGCTTTGAATTACTGCATTATTGAGAAGAGTAAAGTCATCACAGTTGAGCATCATATAATGTTATGGTGGAGTACTATTGTGCTATATAAGAATTGATAAGCAGGATACTATCAGAAAAATTTGGAACGACGTCCATGAGCTGATGCAAAATGAAATGTACTATATATATGGAATAACAGTAATATTTTAACATGATCAGCTATGAATAAAATAACCATTCTCAACAATACTATGATCCAAGACAATTCTGAAGGACTTAAGATGAAAAATGCTATCCATACCCAGAGAGTTAATAGTATTTAAATATAGATTGAAGCATACATTTTTAAACTTTATTTTTCTTGTTTTTTTCAGTGTTTTTGTTTACAACATGACTAATATGGAAATATTTTGTATGACTACACATGTATAACCTATATTGAATTGTTTGTCTTCCCAATGAGGACTGGGGAGAAAGGAGGAGAGAGAATTGGAAACTCAAGTTTTAAAAACAGATGCTAAAATGTTTTTTTATGTAACTGGGGAAAAATAAAATACTAAATGCATTTTAAAAAGAAACATGCTCAAACTAACTGTTGTCTTTATGAAGCAGAGCCTATAAATTTGAAACAATACCTTTGCTATAGATATTTATTCATTCAAAAATAATTTCTTAATTATGTACAATTTATAAGGAACTGTGTTCAAATTGAGAATTGTGGGATTGTCAAAGGATGAGTACTGTGGCAAAAAAATATTGCTGTGGTTTAAAAAAAAAAAAAAGATCAAGGAGAAAAGGAATTATCCAGAGATATACAGCACCCTCCCGACTGTAACCCTATAAATAAGAAAGACAGCTCCAAGAAGGGTAAGACATTGCCTTTCTTGAGAGGCAGAAATTAATGAGGCTCCGTGGGTCATTAGTATTATTGAGATCAAGATAGAAAAGCAGCCTTTGTGCTCTTAGAGATGTTTTCTTTAAAAATTGGCATAGTGCCAATTTAACAATAAATACCTAACACTAATATTTATGTCTCTAATAAGATACATGCTGTCTTCCTAAGAGGTAGACACAGAAGACAGTTCATTGCCCATGCCATTGAAGTTCACACTTTTCAGTTTGTTCCCAGGCTTTAGTGAGAAGAGCTTTTTAACAGTTGTGAATTTTAAAAGGATTCTGGGACTGGCATGCAAATGAGCAGTCCAATATTCCATTCCCTTTAGGATCATTCCAGCAAAGTGGACTGACTAATGTATTTACTTATTTGCAGGTCAATCTTGTGTTGTCTTCCAGCACATATATATTTTCAATAACGTCAGAGCAAAATGGAATTCTTGGGGGATGTGTATACCTCTTCCTAGAATAACCAGACAGTTGTAGTTGGCTTCTTCCCCAATACTCTTAATAAGGAATTCTTTTAAATATGTAGATACGCTTTCTTCAAATTATCTTAAGATCATTTATTCATTTAGAAATATGATTTCATTCCTAAAACCTTCCTTTTCTTCTTCTTTTGTTTGTTCCTTCCTTTCATTTTTCATCATGTTCTATTAGAAATAGTGTATAGATATATAATAAGATTTATCAAATGGATATAAGGTATTCTCACTTTGATTCATGTCTAATAAATGAATAAATAATTTCACGTACAGTTTTCTAAGAACTTTACTACTTATACAGTAAAGTAATAGAAGACAGAATTTTCTGAGAGCCACAGATCATAAAAAATGTATGATACAATTTCTGGAATTCTTTTACATGTTTTCTTATAATAAGTAAAAAGAGTAATCTATACTTTCTTTGTCCTTCACAGTCTCAATGCTAAAAATTTTATTTCTTGCTTTGCTATAAAATAGTGGGCATTATAAAACAGCTTTAATATGGAGCATTTGTTTTTGGTTTTGGCTGAGGCAATTGGGATTAAGTGACTTGCCCAGGGTCACATAGCTAGGAAGTATTAATTGTCTGAGGTCACATTTGAACTCAGGTCCTCCTGACTTTAGGGCTGGCCCTCTATCCAACTAACTGCCCCATGGAATATTTGTTGCATGTCTGTAATGCAACTCTGCCCCAGCCTTTTTGGTTGACTCTATAAATCTGGGTACATGTGAGTGTATTGTTTATGTAATTACCTGCTACTATTATTCCAACTCAAAATTTCAGGACCAAATCAGAGAAGTAGAACTCTATGTGCATGAAATGAATACATTCCTGTGTAAAGCATAATTTTGGCAGACCACTTAGCATAAAAATGTTGACAATGAATAAATGGGTATGAATTATAATGGGCAAATTAATCATTTCAATATATTTATTGAGTCTCTTTCTGTACAATACTTTAGGCTAGTTATGGGGGAAATGGCAGAGCTGAGACCTGGTCTAGTCCTCAAAAAGCTTAAAATTTATTAAGGACAAAAAATGTGTACACATTTAAGTATAATAAAGTTTGAAGAATCCAGAGTTCATAATACCACTTGAAGGAAAAAGCCTTTCCTTCTGGAAGTTAATTATGTTTTCAAGGAAAAAATAGACTTTAATCTGGAGCTAGAATAATGATTAGTATTGAACAGTCCAGATGAGGTGGGGGCAGAAGACATTGTAAAAAAAGGGAAAACCACGAGAACAAAATGACTAGTTTTGGATACCTTTTATGATGCATTTAGGGAATAGCAAGTTATCCACTCAGGCCAGAGCGTGAATTGTGTGAAAGGCAGTAGAAGGAAATAAAGATGAATAGATGGCACAGGTTGGTGCCAGATTGTAAGAACTTTGAATGCTTTCTAAATCATTGTCATTATTATCATCATCATCTACAACTATTATGTATTGAATTTTCAAATTAAAGAAATTGTACTTTTGGAAAAGACAGAGTTCTTGACCTCTGATAATTAAAAATCTAATCTGTATTCATAGATTTTCTGGAAGAATGTTGGTAATTTATTCCATATTCTGATCTGTACTTTATTTTGATATCATAAAATAGAGGTTCCTCTGTAAGAGGCTACATAAATATTTATTAATATGTTAAATGGTTTAGTGGGTTCTGTGGAAGACGAACAATTGTGATAGATATGAGAATGATTTAGCTAAATGGTAGTTCTATTGTGGCAAGGTGTTGATGTATGTAAAGATATTTTGAGGCTAGGAGAAGGAAGCTGCTATCCTGGAGGAATCTGATTGAAATTTTAAGGGAAGCAGGAAATATTACAAAGTCCTCAGAGTTGGAAGGGAAACTATTTCAGTGCCACAACTGAGTCCAAATTTTCTCCATATCATGTCCAATAAGTGATTTCCAGGTTTTTAGCTAATTATTAGGAGGTTTACATGAAACCTAAAATAGTCATTATGGTCTACAGGAGATCATTGTATACCTCAACAACCATACTGTATGATGATCAATTCTGATGGACGTGGCCCTTTCCAACAATGAGATGAACCAAATCAGTTCCAACAGAGCAGTAATGAACTGAACCAGCTACACCCAGAGAAAAGAACTCTGGGAGATGACTATGAACCACTACATAGAATTTCCAATCCCTCTAATTTTGTCCACTTGCATTTTGGATTTGCTTCACAGGCTAAATATACACTATTTCAAAGTCCGATTCTTTTTGTTCAGCAAAACAACTGTTTGGTCATGTATACATATATTTTATTTAATTTGTACTCTAACATATTTAACATGTATTGGTCGACCTGCCATCTGGGCGGGAGGAAAAGGAGAAAAATTGGAAAAAAAAGTTTTGGCAATTGTCAACGTTGTAAAATTACCCATGCAAATATCTGGTAAATAAAAACTATTATTATTTTTAAAAAATAGTCATTATGATTTAGTGGATAGAATATTGGTCATGGAATCATGAACACTTAAGTTCATATTCAGTTTTACACATATTTGTTTCTGAGTCAGTCATTTAAGTTGTTTGAACCCCAGGTGTTTTAATGCCTCCTCTTTGTCTCTGTCTGTCCGTCTTTCTAACTTCTTGAGAAAAGTCATGATTTGTTGTCTTTTTTTTTTTAAATATTGCTAGCACTTAACAAGTGTTGAATACTTAGTAGAGGATTAATAAATGACTATTGAAGAAGGAAATGGTAAACTATTCCATTTTGCCAAGAAAACCCCATATGGAGTCATGAAAAGTTGTGCCCAACTAAAATGACTGAATAACAAAAGCAAAAGCAAATGCTTATTAACTATTTGACTAATTTGTAAAATTGAGAAAATAATAGCACCTGTCTTATCGAATGGTTCTGATACTTCAAATGAAACAAAGTATGTTAAAGATATTTGAGGATTTTAAAGATATTTAAATGTCAGATATTATTAGCATTATTAAATTCTCTTCTTGTCAACTTTCAATGTCAGCTCTAGTTCTACTACTTGGGACTAAACAGAAAAAGTTTAACATGTCAGTGCTTCAAATATTTAGAGATGGCTAGCCTGTTCTTCCTTAAATTCTTTTTTCTCCAGAGAAAATAATGGATAGGATTCAGTTTTGAGTTCCTCAGAGTCCTAGACGCCAAGGATAGGCAAGCCAATGAATGATCTTGGCCAACATTGTTAGAATTAGTGGAATATTTTTAGACCAGAAAGATTTTTGAGGTCCAATGCTTTTCATAAAGCCATTTATAAAGACAAATTAAGCCATTTATCAATGTAAGGATATCTAAAAGGCTAGATCCTGAAGTTCAATTCAATTTAAAAAGTACTTACTCCATACCTATTACATGTTAGTCACTTTGTCAGTCACTGAAGATATAATCACAAAAATTAAACAAACAGATTCTGTTCCCATGGAGTTTATCGTCTACTGAAGCACTCAAAACATATGGCAGTCTTTGGAGGATAATACTAGAATTTTCAGAAGTTTAATTCCAATGCTTCCTAGGAACATGAAAGTAACCTTAATTTTCAAAAAATGTTGCCAGTGATGTGGACACTGCTGAAAGACTCTATCAAGCTGGAAATGTTTTAAATAAGAGTTCCAGTGATAGACTAGCTATACATGCTGTTTAAGAACCAGACTATCTAAGTAAAGTATCATTGCTAGAAGTTCATTTATTAAGTAATGAATTTTTTGGACATGACAAATCATAAAATAAATGAAATGTGAAGGAATCATCTCTTCTCTGTGGGTCCTCTCCTCTTCCAAAGTTATAGCAATTGATTAGTAGAAAAGAAGGTAGAGGATGCTAAGAATTATTGTCTTTTAGACTAACTGAACAGTATTTTAACTTTGTTAAACGGAGGACAATATATTTGTCCAATGAGAAATAAGTTGATATACTACTAGAGGATCTTAATCATGTTAGTGTTTATTTTCTTGCTATAAGTCAGAGCAGAAGACACAATAAAGTTTCAGGGCCATTTTGGATGTTCTCTTTGGAGAAGCAAGCAGAAGAATGTTATTAAGCATTTGAAGTAAAGCTTAAACCAAGTCAACCTATGCCTTGATAATTGGTGACCTCATGAAAGAAGAAAAAGTGAGCAATGGTGCAAAATACGGTTCTAGATTAAGAAAAGAGTGCAGCCAAAAGAAGCTTATAGTTCATTTAGATGTTTGGCCTGCATATAGTGAATACTTGTGGTTCTTGACAAGGTGAACAATTGGACTCTTAATTTCACAATATCTGTAAAAGGAAATAGAAGGGCACTCCAGAAAATGAAATCTTCCCTTTATGACTACAACTCTAACCTGATCATACACATGAAACCAGAGAAGTGGAAGAACTGTTTAGATTACATCAACAAATTGATTGACTTTTTTGTGTGTGTGTGTGTGTGTGCAAATTCCAATATCTTTTTGGAGAGAATATCCCAGAAAACAGTGAAAAACCTATCAAATTTTAAGGAGCCACTTCATGTTTGTGATTATATACTAACTCATCGAAAGGATGAATGAAGAGTTTACCACAATTTTGCAAAACACAGTTCCTTATTCCTAACAGTATTTGGTTCATATCTGTGCCATTATTGAGCATGTTCAGTGCTACTTGTGGGAAAAAAGGAATGGTTGAGGAGTTCTGCCCATTCTATCTTTGTCATATACTTCATATCTGCTACAAATTTAACTATAGCTTGCCTCCCTTGAAGAGTCCTCAAAATCAGAGCATAATCAGGCTGAAAATGAGGGGGAATATTTAGCCATACTGATGTAGATGTTATAGAAGTACATATATGAAGATTGGACAGACCAAATTTGGGCATGTACAATCCTGTGTCCATCTATCATCATACCTTTCTCTCTTGTTAGCACCAAGCTACCTAACAAAATTCAGCCTTCATACTCTCCTATGCAGACCTTTTATAACCATATCATTGAGTAATTGGAAATCTGTGATCATATCATCTCGATCACACCAAAATTTCAATCTTAAAAAATTCAAAATTGAACTCTTATTCTTTCCCCCAAAACGAACCTTTTCTATTTTTACTGATGGTACTTAGGCCTAGATGATCTTTGTTCTTATGTCTGATTAGTTTTCAAGTACTATAAAATTTACCCTTGAAATGTGTTTTGTTTTTTTTAACCTTCTCCTTTTTCCACTCCTACTGCTATCCACTAGCTTAAACCATTATTATTTCTTGTTAGTATAACAGTTCCCATCTGGTTTACCTGCTTCTAGTATTTCTCCTCTCTACTTCATCCTTTATATGGCTGCAAGAGAAATCTATATAAACCATTGTTCTGGCTCCATCATTTCCTAAAATAAACAAAACCAAAATTTTACTACATATCTTCAATGGTTTCCTATTGCTTGCCAAATAAAGGTTCCAATTTCCCTTTTCATCCTTATCATGTATACCCTATATTCCAGTCAAGCTAGATTAATCATTCCTAAATCTATCACTGTCCTTTCTTGCTTTGTTAATGTTGTTCATACTGTTTTCCATGCTTGGAATATTTTTCATCAATATCTCTGTTGGTTAAAAAACCTTCTCTTCCTTCAAGGGTCAGCTCTGCTGTACCTTCTTCATGAAGCTCTCCCCCATATTCTCAACTATTAGGTCCTTTCTTGAATTTGTCATATTACTTTATTTGGGCATTTATATTTTCACTTGTATTATGTTTGTGTATTTGTCTCATCTACTAGATTTTAAATTCCTTAAGAATCATATCATATGTTTTACCTTTGTTGCTGCAGTGCTTAGTAAATGCCTAATAAATTAATAAATGTTTGCTGATGGATTGCTTGCTTTGCACAGTTCAGTGCATATTTATTTTGTCCAGTTCTATGGTTTTTATTAGTGTCTGAGCCCTGCAATACTATGGCAATTTAAAAGTTCCATGAAATTTTATTTTGTATTATCTTTGAGTTCATAATACAACCAAACTTACCAATTCATTTATTTGCCTCTCCAAACAGAATTTGTAATCTAGCCTTCCATTTAATTACAATTTCTATCTTCTTAAAACCTTTCCCCCCTTTCCCAAAAGTATGTTAAATGACATTACAGAGGCTGAAGGCTGTTGAGTGTTGTATTTTTCCTTGTTTCAAAGGTCACCAAGCACAAAAAATTCATCAAGTGATCAAACTATTAGGGAAGGTCCTTTCCTTACTTGACTACACTTTGGTACTCAGAAAATTGACTTTATCTCTTGCTGGAATTGTATTAAAACCTTTCTAGCATGGTAGGTCTTGCCAGAATTACTCTGCTGGCATACTCTTTTAGAACCCAGGATAATTTCTGTATTAGGATAAGGTAGCAGAGTAAGATCTAGTACAAAGCGAGAAGAAAGAATAAAAATAAGTAAAAGCTAGGACATACAATTAAAACAACTTCAACCAATTTGATGAAATGTTGAAAAATGGTATAAGGATGGAAAAAAGAATGTAGACATAGATTATGATTCATATAAAATTTAACCAATATAAATGCATTACCATCACGAAAACAAAAGATTTTAATAAGTGTCTTCATTAATAAATTGCAGATATAACACATCTGAGAGCAACTCAGCTTTAAAATATAAATTCATTTTAAGACTTTTTTTTTAAAGGATAGTGGAATAGTATGAGCAATATCATGTCATAAAACAAAGAAAAGCAGCGAAGGGTAAAAACTAGTTTACTGAAAGCTTGGCCAGCAGTCCACTAAACAAAACCATTTCAATGGCATTTAAGGATAAAACTGTAAGGAAGAGAACAAAAGGATCAGGGTGGAAGTAAATTGCAAAAATTTTTAGTAAATAAGACTTCTGGAAATCAAGGATAGTGAAGTTCTCAAACTTGGAATCTAATACATGGTTCTAGATGCTACTTATAAGTAAACAAATAATTCTGAAGGGAACAAAAAAGGAAAAACAGCTGCATTAGATGAAGTATACATTGATGACATTGTTACTATAGGTAACGTGTGAATACATTAGGACATAGGGAGTAATTCACAAGATATGTGAAGGAAAGAAGATATCAAAGGTAGGGAAAATTCTAAAACTTTGTATACTAAAAAGATGACTGTGAGAACGTTATTGACTACTTTCTCATCTCTAAATTTTTTTTTTTTGAGAAGGACAATCAAGTAGACAACCAGATTACTCCATTGCTGTCTTTATAAACTTAGGAGAAATCAAAGTACACCTCCAGCCAGTTGAGTGGACACATTGTTGGTGACTTGCTGCAAAAGCAATGTTAACTAAAGGTTAGTCTGAATATGCCATTTCCTTACCCTATCCAAGAATCTCTAATGTCATCATAATTCCTAAAGGATGAAATAAAACATCCTCTGTTCAGCACTTAAAACTTTACAACATGGTCCTTTCCTATCAATTCAGTCTTTTTATACTTTATTCTCCTCCATGCACAGTCCAGTCCAGGTACATTGATCCACTTACTGTTTCTCACAAAAAACATTCCAGTTCATTTCTCTGAGTTTTTTTCCCCAATGGCTTTCTCCTATCCCTGGAATTTATTCACCTCTCTTCTATTTCTTAGTTTCCCTGGCTTCCGTAAAAACTTTAAAAATTTTGTCTTTTGCAGGAGACTGTTCCTTATATTCTGTTCCCCATTCCACCTAGCTGCTAGTGATTTCTTCTCTGAGATTACCTTTCATCTACACTGTATAGATCATATATGTATCTCATTTTTTACAAGATGTCTCCCTGATTAAAATATAAGCTCCTTGAAACCCGAGATAATATTTTGCCTTTACTTATATTCCTGCCACTTAGCACAGTGCCTGACACATAGCAAGCAAGTCAACCAGCATTTATTAACTGAAAAAGATTGAAAATGATGAAAATGATAATCATTAAACCTCCTCTAAGTTGCCTTAAGGTTTTCAAAACACTTTCATCACAATGACCTGACATATTCATTGTAGACTGTTGAATATTATAGGCAATAGGGGTCATGTAAGCTAATTATACCATTCCCTTTAACATTTAATAAGGAATATAGTTACCATGGAGATGGTGACTGCACATGGCACTTCACTTCTGCTATAAAACCCCTTTTGAAAGGAATGTGTTGAGTATTTCATGGTTGTTCTTTTTTTTTTTTTTTTTTTTTTTAACTATTTGATAGGGACAGTAGCTTATAAAGAAAGGGGGCATCATGTTTTAGATTTTTGTTACTATTAATATTTAAGATTTTTGTGTTTCACAGTAGACAAACCCTTTTGGAAACATATTTGAAGGACTTATAGTTCTTATTTTGCCTGAATGTTAAAGATTTGCCTTTTGAACTACATCTGTTACATTAACAATGACCCCCCCCCCCTTTTTTTTCCTGTTTGCTTAGGTTTTTCTTAGAATGTCAGGTTTTTGAGGAGAACAATAATATGCTGTTTTTAGTCTCTAAACATGATATGCACCTAGAAATTGTCCAATACAGTTTTAGAGAAGAGGTAGTTCCAGATTTAGAGGACTCCTGAAGTTGAGCACACAATGGAATTATCTCTAGTTCAGTTGGGAGGGGCTTTCTGCTAGTGAGGGACCAAATCTCTTCATGAAACAATTTGTGTGTGTTTTTTCTCAGACTTTGCTTTATACATGACCCTATTTATTTCCCCAGTCTGTACTTTTGCATCTGGTTGTCTTAGATTATATTTTTTCTGCCTAATTCCTTGGATCTATTAATGTCTTGAAAATGTTTGTTTTTTTATGTGACATGTCACCTTTATTTTGAGATATATCCTTTTCACTTTCTCCTACTCATAATCATGTCTTGAAAAAATGACAAAAGGGAGGAAAAAAAAGCAGTTCAGAAAAAAAAAACCCTATATATTGATTGTTTAACAGTTCATCCAGTGTTACCCTATTCCCTTACTTGTGAAAAGAAGCCGAGGAAGTTCATTTTCTAATCTCTTCATTAGGGACATGCTTGGTCATTATAATTACATAGCATTTAATTTCTTTGCTTATTTCACTTGGCATCAGTTCTTCGGCCTTCTTGAAGGAAAGAATATTTTGCTCTATTCTTCTACCACAATTTGTTTAGCCTTTCTCTAATAGATAAATATCAATTTTTTTCTTCTTCTCCAGTCTTTGTTCCTTCAAAAAAATAAATGTTGTAAATGTTGCTAGAAACATTTTGGTTTATATGGGAGTTTTCTTTCTCTCCTTAGAGTTTACATGTAGCAGTGGTATCAACAAAAGTCATTAGCTCACATTTATTCATTTTGGTGTAGATCCTGATTGATCAGTAAACAAGATTTACAAGGACTGCAATTAAAATTATGGGAGTGGGCCAAAGGGTATGACCATTATATTTATTTTGAAAAATTACAATTAAATGACTTGTCAGAATATTTGACCAATTTACAACTCCACCAATAGTGCAAGTCTTTTGAACTAATTGTGCCTCTGTAGTGCCTACCATTGCATGACCACATTCGACCATAAGAATAATATTTCCATAGCACTAGTTTACAATAGGCACTATATACTTTTGATTAGGATTAGAACACTAATTTTAATTCCTTTCCATTCACATCATTTTAATTGTGCTACTTATAAACCTTGCTTACTGATGGATCAGGATCAACACTGAAGTGAATAAATGTGAGCTGCTGACTTTTGTTGATAAAAACAAAGTTGCTGCTTTCCTTAAAAAAAAAAAAAAAGAAAAAGCAGAACTAAAAATGTATCATGTTGACAATGATGCATTACACATCTCACCTTCCTATCTACATAAAAAAGGGAAATTTCTAGTATAAGTAGAATTTAATAATTCTTCTCCAGCTATTTGTTTATGATCTCTGTTGAGTCTCTGGATCTCTCAGTTGTGATATTCTTTTCCTTTTCCTACCCTGCTTCTTTCTCCCCTCTTGTAGAGACAGCAAACAATGGAACTGCCCTTCTGAGCCTCATTCTCTTCAGTATTCAGGAATTTATTTTTTGTTCCTTAAAATGATCAATTTTTATAAAGGTTTGTTTTTTTTCCTACTCCATTCTGTTGCCTATCATCCCACAATCCTGAGAATATATTTATTTGCTTTCTCGGAAATAGTTTAGGAAAGTTTTGGCAGTGGAGAATTTTATAGATTTAGCGTTATGTTTTTCATTTCTGATTGTTTTCTCTCTTTCTTCTCTCTCTCTTTTTTCTCTCTGTCTCTCTCTGTATGGAGGTTGGGGAATGTTAATGCTGGATGTTGTCTTAAGAATGACCACCATTTCCTCCTTATAATGAAAATTTATTTTTCATGATTATACATATCAAAGTGCTTGCTGTCTTAGAGACAGGGAAAGAGAGGGAGGGAGAGAGAACAATTTGGAATTCAAAGTTTTATTAAAATAATGTATTAAATTGTTTTTGCAAATAATTGGAAAAAGTTAAATACTATTAAAAAAAGAATGACCACTTCTAATGATTTAGCATGTAAACAGGTATAAAATCAAGTCATATCGAACTCTTCTTTATGGGATATATAAAATTAATATTTAATCTCTGTCACATAATCTGTGACATAAATTGTTACTTTTAACAGTGATTAAGTAAGCCATTTCCCAGATAAATTTAAAATAATTTTTAAAAAAGAATTAAAGATGATATAAGTATTATTAGTCTTCTTTCAGAGATCCTTAAAGTGATATTTCATATCTTGACTCAATATTTTTAATAATTAAAGGAATTTAAAAATCATACCTGATATTAAAATATCATTTTACCTTTTTCCTTTACTTTGAGTTTAGCTAGAAGCAAAGGGCTTCTGTCATTGATTTCTGTTTAAAATGCTATGCCTCTACTCCATGTTTGGTTCCATTTATACACAGATACCATTTATAATTTGAAAGATAGCATTTTTGGTTCAATTTTCCCATGGAAATAGGAGTGAAAATGTTAATTATTAAGGCTTTAGTTCAGCTTCTGGGTCTTTCAGAGATGTCAGTGATGGGCATGATATATGTCTTTTGTTGTGGATGAGTCAGCAGTAGTTTAAATAGAAGCAACCAACGTAAATGACAGAATATGAGTGTGGATAATTGGTTGAATTGGAAAGTGGGGTAAAGTGCAAATTGGCTGTATGATATGCAGAAGGTATCATGGAAGAATGTATTATTTTGGAACATTAATAATATAAAATAATCTTAAAATGAGTAAATTCTAATTCTTTAACCTGCATTTTCAATAGCACATCTTGCCCTATAAAATGTCATGCTAATGATATGTCTGATGACAGGAAGTATATACTGACAAACTCAAGAGGATTCTTACCAGTACAGTTTTTAATTTATTCTAAAATCTTTCCTTGCTCATAGTCTTATTTCTTGTGATATTTGGCCCAACTTCTCCCATGCATTAGGCATTTATTTATTTGCTCATCTGGTCTACAGATATTTCTATCTCAAACTGAGTTTGCTAAAATCATAGCTGGAAAAGGAATACCACCATACATTCCAGAAAAAGGAGAGGGTTTATTTTTTGAGTCTTTTCATATTATTAGCTTGTGAAAAATATGTGAGTTGTAATGCAAAAGAAGGTTAGCATGAAAATATCTTTAAACTAGGCTTACAAATAAGGATACCCTCCCCCTCTTTTATTTCTATGCCCCACTTATGATTAATTTTCATGCAGAAAATAGAAAGTAATTTCATGAAGTACTGATTTTAATCAACTTGCATGTATACAAGGACCTCTATCTCCCCACTTTCATCTCCTACTAGGTAATTTCCCTCTTCTATGCACTACCCTCTCCCAAGGTTGCATGTATCTGTCATAGCCCTCCTACCACACTATTAAATGCAATGATCTGTTTTCTCTGGTTTAAGCAACTGCCTCTGAATCTGAATGTTGACAAAGTGATCTGAATGACATATATATGGACATTCAATGAATATATTTAATTGTAATGAAGTGCAAGGAAGGTATAGTTTTCACTAATTTTATATGTCAGGGAAGATATATTTAGCCTCTCATATGTCAAAATAAAAACATGCTGCCTCCTAAAAAAATGATTAGAACTTGAGAATTCAGGACGGTTGTGAAAAGACAAAATGCCTTGTTTTTATCCTATGTGTTCTTGTAAGTCCTGTATTCTTTTTTTTTTTTTTAATAATTTTTTATTATATATATTTTTATAATATTATCCCTTGTATTCATTTTTCCAAATTATCCCCTCCCTCCCTCTACTCCCTCCCCCCGATGACAGGCAATCCCATACATTTTACATGTGTTACAATATAACCTAGATACAATACATGTGTGTAAATACCATTTTCTTGTTGCACAATAAGCATTAGATTCCGAAGGTACATGTATCCTGGGCAGACAGATATTAGTGCTAACAATTTACATTCATTTCCCAGTGTTTCTTCTCTAGGTGTAGCTACCTCTGTCCATCATTGATCAACTGGAAGTGAGTTGGATCTTCTTTATGTTGAAGATTTCCACTTCCATCAGAATACATCCTCTGATCTTCTGGTTCTGCTCATTTCACTCAGCATCAGTTGATGTAAGTCTCTCCAAGCCTCTCTGTATTCCTCCTGCTGGTCATTTCTTATAGAGCAATAATATTCCATAACCTTCATATACCATAATTTACCCAACCATTCTCCAACTGATGGACATCCATTCATCTTCCAGTTTCTAGCTACAACAAAAAGAGCTGCCACAAACATTTTGGCACATATATGTCTCTTTCCGCTCTTTAGTATTTCTTTGGGATATAATCCCAATAACAGCAATGCTGGGTCAAAGGGTATGCACAGTTTGATAACTTTTTGGGCATAGTTCCAAATTGCTCTCCAGAATGGCTGGATTCTTTCACAACTCCACCAGCAATGTATTAGTGTCCCAGTTTTCCCACATCCTCTCCAACATTCATCATTATTTGTTCCTGTCATCTTAGCCAATCTGACAGGTGTGTAGTGGTATCTCAGAGTTGTCTTAATTTGCATTTCTCTAATCAGTAGTGATTTGGAACACTCTTTCATGTGAGTGGATATAGTTTCAATTTCTTCATCTGAGAGTTGTCTGTTCATATCCTTTGACCATTTATCAATTGGAGAATGGTTCGGTTTCTTATAAATTAGGGTCAGTTCTCTATATATTTTGGAAATGAGACCTTTGTCAGAACCTTTGCTTTTAAAAATATTTTCCCAATTTGTTACTTCCCTTCTAATCTTGTTTGCATTAGTATTGTTTGTACAGAAACTTTTTAGTTTGATGTAATCGAAATCTTCTATTTTGTGATCAATAATGATCTCTAGTTCTCCTCTGGTCATAAATTCCTTCCTCCTCCACAGGTCTGAGAGGTAGACTATCCTCTGTTCCTCTAATCTATTTATTATCTCCCTCTTTATGCCTAAATCATGGACCCATTTTGATCTTATCTTGGTATCTGCCATATTAATTTCCAGTTTTCCCAACAGTTTCTTCCGAATAATGAATTTTTATCCCTAATGTTGGTATCTTTGGGTTTGTCAAAGATTAGATTGCTATAGATGTACCCTTTTTTGTCCTTTGTGTCTAATCTGTTCCACTGATCTACTGGTTTATTTCTTAGCCAATACCAAATGGTTTTGGTGACTGCTGCTATATAATATAGCTTTAGATCAGGTACACTTAGACCACCTTCCTCTGAGTTTTTTTTCATTAGTTCCCTTGCAATTCTCGACCTTTTATTCTTCCATATGAATTTTGTTGTTATTTTTTCTAGGTCATTGAAATAGTTTCTTGGGAGTCTGATTGGTATAGCACTAAATAAATAGATTAGTTTGGGGAGTATTGTCATCTTTATTATATTTGCTCGGCCTATCCAAGAGCACTGAATGTCTTTCCAATTATTTAAATCTGACTTTATTTTTGTGGCAAGTGTTTTGTAATTTTTCTCATATAATTCCTGACTTTTCTTTGGTAGATGGATTCCCAAATACTTTATACTCTCAACATTTGTTTGGAATGGAATTTCTCTTTGTATCTCTTGGTGTTGCATTTTGTTAGTGATATATAAAAATGCTGAAGATTTATGTGGATTTATTTTGTATCCTGCCACTTTGCTGAAATTTTGAATTACTTCTAGTAGCTTTTTAGCAGAGTCTTTGGGGTTCTCTAAGTATACCATCATGTCATCTGCAAAAAGTGATAGTTTGATTTCTTCATTTCCTACTCTAATTCCTTGAATCTCTTTCTCGGCTCTTATTGCCGAGGCTAGCGTTTCTAGTACTACATTGAATAGTAATGGTGATAGTGGGCAACCTTGTTTCACTCCTGATCTTACTGGGAAAGGTTGCAGTTTATTTCTATTGCATATTATGCTTACTGACGGTCTTAAATATATGCTCCTGATTATTCTAAGGAATAGTCCATTTATTCCTATACTCTCAAGAGTTTTTAGTAGGAATGGATGTTGGATTTTGTCAAATGCTTTTTCTGCATCTATTGAGATGATCATATGGTTCTTATTAATTTGATTATTAATATGGTCAATTATATTAATAGTTTTCCTAATATTAAACCAGCCCTGCATTCCTGGAATAAATCCTACTTGATCATAGTGTATTATCCTGGAGATGATTTTCTGAAGTCTTTTTGGTAATATCTTATTTAAGATTTTAGCATCAATATTCATTAAGGAAATTGGTCTATAATTTTCTTTCTCAGTTTTCGCTCTACCTGGTTTAGGTATCAGTACCATGTCTGTGTCATAAAAGGAGTTTGGTAGGACTCCTTCATCCCCTATTTTTTCAAATAATTTATATAACATTGGGGCTAATTGTTCTTTAAATGTTTGGCAGAATTCACATGTGAATCCATCTGGCCCTGGGGATTTTTTCCTGGGGAGTTGATTAATAGCTTGTTCTATTTCTTTTTCTGAAATGGGACTATTTAAGCAATTTATTTCCTCCTCTGTTAATCTAGGGAGCCTATATTTTTGGAGGAAGTCATCCATTTCACTTAAGTTATCAAATTTATTGGCATAAAGTTGGGCAAAGTAACTCCTTATTATTTCTCTAATTTCCTCTTCATTGGTGGAAAGATCCCCCTTTTCATTTGTAAGACTAACAATTTGATTTTCCTCTTTCTTTTTTCTGATCAGATTTACCAAAGGTTTATCTATTTTATTGGCTTTTTCATAAAACCAACTCTTGGTTTTATTTATTAATTCAATAGTTTTTTTACTTTCAATATTATTGATTTCTCCTTTTAAGTTTTGTATTTCAAGTTTAACATTTGGTTGGGGGAAGTCCTGTATTCTAAGAAAGAAAGTACTGGCATAAATTTTTACTCCTTCCAAAAGAATATTATCCCAGGTTGACATGATTGATGAATGTTGTGCTTGATAGATTCTAAAGACCTTAGCTGAATCAAAAGTCCTTTGAAAGAGTTAGAAAGCAGAATGGTCTATTCTGTAAATCCAACTTAATATGCTTTCCTTAGTTTCCTTATTGTTTTGATGCCAGGTAAATTTTGAACAGAAATAACTAGAAACAATATCTGAAAGAGGAAGCCTTGTTTTCACTTGGAGGCACTCTTGGAGATTTCTTTCAAGCTGCTTCAGTTACAATGCCTGCTCCCTGAGTTGTAGATGATACTTCCTTATATGCCCTAAGTTATTTGTGTGTCCAGAAATCTTTGGACACTCCCTGCATGTACCCATCATTTTGGTTATAGTGTTTTTGATGAAAATGTGCCTACTTCCTGGGAGTCAGGACAGTGGGTGAAAAAGTAAGGGTATGAGCTCACTCCTGGCCATAAATATTCTAGGAACTCTCCTAAACACCTGCTTATTAAATTTTTTTCAGCCTCAATAATTTATTGCTTTTCAATGTACTAAATAGGTGGATACTAGCAATCAATGAATGAAAATTTATTAAGCACTATATGCCAGGCCAACATGCAATAATTGTAATAGCCATAATGAGTCTTTAGTTAAAGTAATGGAATAAAGCATAATGAATTCTTGTTGGTACTGGACTAGGTAATATAGTATAATTAGTAAATTCCATCTATGAAGAGCTTTGCTCAAAAATAAGATGTGGAACTTATTTTTATGCTTTAAGGTAGGCTGCTTAAACTTTTTTTGTGCCACAATCTGGAAAAGAAACACATTTTTAAGTGAATAAAAGAAAAAATATACATAAAACCACAAATGAAATCAATATAGTGAATGTGATATAAAAATATTTTCTTCAAAAACAGTATAAGTTCATAGGCCCACCCCACTCTAGAGCTTCTGATGAGATGACCAGGATTTTTAAAAATGCATTTGTGATTATATTTCATTGTTAGCTTGAGCAGGCTTTCATTGTTTATATTCTCCAGCTGTGTAACTCACCAGAGTGGAAATCAAATTAATCTCAGAAATAATGGTATTTAGAAAATGCTTTGAAGTTTTGACCTTCCTTCTGCTTAAACCATAGAACATAAGTTAGTCTCCCATAGGATTTAGGCAGGAAATAGCCTGGCTACCTGAGCATTCAAGGGGATTCCAAGGCTCTGATCTTTGGCACAGTGTCCTATCTCTCCATCCAACTGCTATGTTGGAAGCCTTTCAGATCACCACTCCCAGTGGTAGGGTTACTCCGAAATCAGATAGACTTGATTAGGTAAGCCAAATTGAAGTAAAAAAAAAAAATCAGATGAAGGCCAGGCTTCATGGAAATCCTTTTCTCTCTCTTGATTAAGAAGCATGTATTCTTTGACAAATGTTAGAACTGAGCCTATGGCTCATTTTTTTCTTTTCCTGAGAGTTTTGAAGTCTTTCTCAGAGCTGTTTTACCCTCTCTGTTATAGAAATAGGTCTTGAAGTGAAATATTACCTCACCTTCAAATCAATAATAACCAATATAGCCCTAGCCTTTAACATTTCTAAAATAATTACTTTACATGCCATAATTTGTTCATAAGTTGATCAGATAATTGTTAGGTTTACTAGCATGTGTATTCAAAGATATTTGCATGTGATTCATTGGCATGAATATTGATAAGGAATAGGACTCAAGTTTTTCATTGTTATAGGGAAATCCTGGGTTAGGAAACTCCTACTAAAGCAGGTTAGTACTTTGAAACTTGCCGTCTTTGAAAGTTGTCTAGAGCTCTGAGAAATTAAATGACTTACCTAGCTAATATATATCAGAAGTAGTCTTGAACTCAAATTGTTTAGTCAGTTCTCCATTCATTCATGTATACACTGTCCACTTCATTTCACTGTCCATACATATATAATGATAGGGATATAAATCACATAGGAAAAGCCCCCAAGGAGAAGGTACCAGACAGGTAATTTCTTTCCCCTGTAGAATCAATATAACAATTAAAAATCATTCAATCAATTGTCTGTGATGTGGTGGATTCCGGAGATTCAAAGACAAAGATGAAACAATTGTACGGTAAATGCTTACAAATACAACGTGAAGTGGAGGACTGAGTAATTATTTGATAAACTTTATCAATTCCAGTTTAAACTAGGGTTAAAATCAATAGTCATGAAGATTTGATTTAATGATCCCATTTCTCCTATAAAATCTGAATATCTATCTGTTCTAAATTTAATACAGGTTCTTTTCAATGCAGAGGTAGATGTAGATTTCATTTTTAGAAGTTGCTTATATGTATATAAGCAGTGATTTATCTTGCTATTTTCAGGTTAATTTTGCAGCTTTATTGAAAAATTGAATAATGATTTGGCTATTATTTACCAAAGTTAATTGAAGCATATATTTGTAAATCAGTGGGAGGCAGGCCATTGGAATATAATGGGCTAATCAGATATTGGGTTATCCTTTTGCTAAACTGTATTAGCAGCACAAAAATTATTACCAAAAAAATCAGACATTTACATTTTGTATCTAAAATTGTAAATTTATATTCTGGATTCTTTTCTTAAATGACAAATGTATATTTCTGTGTGTATATGAACATGTATAGATGCTAATCATATGGATACTCATTATCTCCTCCCCCTAAAACCTAAATTGCTCAACCATTCTCCCACACTTCCCATTTTTGCATAGCACAATACTCTTTCCAGGATCTCAGGCTTGCATCCTAGGAGTCATCTTGGATTTCTCCCTGTCTCTCACTCCCCATTTTAAAATTGTTCTCAAGGCCTAATAGTTTCACCTTTGTGATATATCTTAAATATAACCTCTTCTCTCCTATGACACTGCCACCCTTCTAGTGCAGACCTCATGCCTTCATTGACATACTGCCATACTACATACTGATAGGTCTCTCTTCCTTAAGCCTTTTTTCCACTCTATTCCACTTTCCATTTAGCCATTAAAGTAATTTTCCTAAAATGCAGGCCTGATCATGTCATTTCCTTATTCAAATTCCTGTAGCTTCCTATTGTCTTGAGAAGCAAATACAAAATACTCCATTTGGCATTCAAAGCCCTTTATAATCTATGCCTCCCTTCTACTTTTCCAGTCTTTTTACATTTTATTCTCTAGTGCATATTTTTCAGTCTAGTGACAATGGCCTCCTGTCTCTTCCATAAACAAGACATTCCATTTCTCTAGCTATCTCTCATGCTTAGAACATTTTGCCTTCCCTAGCCCCTCAATTCCAGGACTTTCTCTTTTAATTATTCCTATTTATTTTGTATATAGATTGCTCTGTATATATTATTTTGCACATTGCCTCTCTCCTTAATTGTAAGCTCCTGGAAGACAGGGACTGCCTTTTGCTTCTTTTTGTGTCTTCAATGCTTAATACAGTGTTTGGTACATATTAGGCACTTAAAAATTTGTAATGAATGATGGATTTTTCTATTTCTGTTAGGACTCTGTAATCTTTAGTCACCCTGGGTCCTCATTACCCATCACTTCATTTCCAATTAGCTGCTCTGCTTGGTTTCAATGCCACAACATTCCTATTGAGTACTATCTTTCCCCATTTGAATATAAGTTTCTTGAGGATAGACACTGTCTTTTTTTTCTTATTTGAATCTCAGTGCTTAGCACAGTGCCTGGTAGGCATTTAATGAATGTGTATTAATTATTGACCCCCATTTATGCTCAGTTGTTACTCTTATTCATCCTCCAGGTTCAATCAGTTGCCCAATTGTGCCATTTGCTCCTCCATAATATCTCTTGCACCTGTACTCTTTTCTGTTCCACTGAAGCTCTAGTTCTTAACTAGAACTTACTATCTCTTACATTTACCTTTTTCTAGCCTCTCTCTCCAATCTGTCTTCCATAAGGCTTCCAAAGTGCATTTTCTAAAGTGCAGGTGTCACTCTCTGATTCGAGAAAATCCAGTGATCCAAGATCAAATATACACTGTGTTTTTCATTTAAAACTCTTCATGACCTGGCCCTAATTTTCCAGACTTAATACACATTGCTTCCCTTGACAATAGAATTTATATATCACTTTAAGGTTTTCAAAGTGATTTAAATTTGTTATCTCATTCCATATGGTAGGTGCTAGTAATATTTCCCCTGCTGTTTTTTTGTTTTTGGTTTTGTTTTTTTTTTTGTTTTTTTTTTTTTTTGTTAACAGATGAGGAAACTGAAAGTGAGAAAGATCCAGGACTTGCCCAGTCATATAACTAGTCAGGATTTGAACTTTGGTCCAAATCCAGAATTCTATCTACTGTACCACTTAGCTGCCTCTATTTTCCAGTCAAACTGGACTTATTGTTGCTAATATTTCTTATTTCTGTGCCTTTGTATTGGCTGTTCACTATGCTTGAAATGCCTTCTCTTTTCATGGCCACCTTGCAGTGTTTTTGTATCCCCACTTTGATGTTCAACATGTTAGTCTTTCCCCAGTTTTGTGCTAATCTGTATACTCATTAAATATGCCTAATTCATTCACATTATTGATAAAAATGTACAGTATGTGGACTTCTGGAACACTCTATTAAAGACATTCCTTCATGTTGATGTCAAATTGATTAACATCTAATCTTTGGATCTGGTCATGCAATCAGTATTGAGTCTACCTAACAGTACAAACATTTAGCTAGCTAATATTTCTTCATTTTGTTTATAGATAACATGAGCGTTTCGTTCTTTGGTCTGGACCTGTGATTTAATTGAAGCAGAAATTTCCTGATTTGGAATTTCCTTTCTCTTGTCTATGAACCCCTCTTAGTTTTAGAATATCTGTTAGTTCCTTGGAATATACTGTTCTGTAATTGGGCTATATAGTTGTATTGTCTTCTCTCAATGTACCTGAGAATGCTTGTATGACTAGATTCTCTCTGACCTCTCAATTCAAGTTTTAATAATACTGAGATCCTATTCTTTTATTTAAAGAACAAATCCTAGGCTATATATATTTATGAACTGGCAATGAATCTACATCAATATTAAAATGGTATCAACAGGGTAGCAGTGTCCAGAGGAAGATTCATACCTTATCAAAGAGTTACCCTCAGTAAGAGAATTTAACATCTTATGAAGGAGACTATTATAAACATCAGAACAAAATCTCCATCAATGGATGAAAAGAGTATAGGATGGGGAGAGGGTATTCTCTTTATACTAATGTTAAAAAATAATTGATATCTATTCTGATCAATACTAATTTTCCTTATGGGGTTGGTGAAGGGGTAGGGGAGGAAGGATTGTTGCCCTCTCCAGACAATTGCTCCAATTCTTTGCCTTATCTCACTGGAATAGATATAGCCTAGCTGATGTGGAATTTCATTTCCCAACTTCCTGCAAACCTAAACCATATTTCTCAACATGGAATGACACTGAATGGAGACTTTGTGATCTGTATGACTATTAGTTAGCAACAGTGTTCTGTTCTTAGAATCTTGAAGCCTTGAACCACAGGGTAATTGAAATCATTTTTGTTTTGTCTTCCTTGCCAGAAAAGGATTCGAATAATTTTCCATTAAAAACTCTGAATGACTAGATGGCCCAATTCACCCCATTTTTAATGAAATGACTTATTGTTCTACTGATGGGCTTTGTCAGGTTCAACCTGTAAGTGGTTCTCATAATGGAAAAGTGCTGCAACTTAACAGTTATCTATTGATTTCATCCAGGGTCTAAAGGTGACTGCCAGGGTTTATCTTTTGTGTATTGTTTCCTTTGCTGAATACTCATTTAAAAGAAAGGCAGCATTGTTATTGTGTTAAACCAAATGGGTTGACAGTTAATGGAGTCATTGGCTACAGCATAGGTGTGTTCCATTCTTAAAAAATCTGCTATACAAAAAAATCCCAATTTACACAATACATTGGTGAGTAGTTATGCATTTTGTAAAATAATTCAGCCAAAAGGGGTTCCTTTAAAATTTTATTTCAAACCTATTTTAAGTTCTTTCTACTCTGGCACTGTCTAAATCTGCCAAATTTACTCAAGGTTCTTTTTTTTTCTTTTTTTTTTTTTCTGAGGCCCAGGGTCACACAGCTAGGAAGTGTTAAGTGTCTGAGACCAGATTTGAACTCTGGTCCTCCTGAATTTAAGGCTGGTGCTCTATTCACTGTGCCACCTAGCTGCCCCTACTCAGGGTTCTTAACCTAGGATCAATGAACATACTTTAAAAATGTATCAAATATTTAATTTCAATATTTTAACATTTTTATAACTATTTAAATCATGGCTTGCTTTTTTATCTTCTATACTTTCCTTTGTACATTTAAGAGCATAATCATGAGATGGGGTCCATAGGCTTCACCAGTCTGCCAAAGTGGTCCACAATACAAAAAAGATTTAAAAAGCCTTGCTTTAAATAGAGACTAAGATATTGGAAGCTAAAATATTAAAATTATGATTTAAGTTATTTGATTGTGATTTTTTAGAAACATTTTATTAAATTTAGATATATATGTAAAAGATGATATAAGTTGGAAATACTAACAATATGAAATATATATGTGGTTGTTTAAATTGTCAAATCAAAGCTTATTCACAAACGAAGAATTTCATTTATTAATAGTCTAAACCTTGGGATTGAGGAACTGCCTTGCTATTCTTTTGTTCCACTTGTAGTAGCTTCCTGCTTCATTTCCTATGTGTAGAGAAGATACATGGGGTGAATAGGCCATTAAGAGATGTCATTTGCAGCATGGTAGGGGACTGGAATCAATTCCTAAAGAACTACCCTTTTGTAACATTAAATACAGTTCCTCTTATCTTTTGGTGTCTCTATGGTTTTTCAAGTAATAAAGCATTGATTTTTTTATCCTGTGAAGTTTTTTGGCCTGTGAGGCAGGAATAGAATGAAGAATCAAACCCTGGGTCTTTTTGACCTAAGTAGCAACTGGTGGGATTCAAAAAGTGCCATACAGGCATTCCCATCTCCTGGGAACCAAAATTACTTTCTTTTGTGACATCCTAGAGGTTAAACACAGACTATCATTGGAACAGGGCCAAAGGTAAGCCAATGGGAGCTGGTGATGTAACACTGATGATGGGTCACAGTCATCAGAAATAACTGAGCTATTACTATTCAGGTCTGCCTCAGAGAGAAAATCCAGAGGAGTACTTCCTATTTACAGTTAGTTTAACTACTGCAAAACCAGGTAGCTCTAAAGTTTGCAAAATTACAGCATCATTTGGCTGGATTCAAGACTAGATATAGATAAGAAAAATCTAAATACAACACAGTGAGCATTCAATATATGTTGTTAGCTGTCCCAATTAAGATGATTTCATACAAATAGCAAATTAAATGAAAGCAGCTAGTTATAGTAGAAACAGAGTTGGATTTGGAATCAGAAGAAATGAGTTCAAGTTCTGACTGTCACTCAGGTAAAAGAGCAGGTCTAATCTTGAGTAATTTGGGGTTATTTTGATAAATTCTCTGGGCATGAGGTTCTTCTAGGTAAAATAAAGATAATGATTTTGAAAGTTTCTTCTAGCTTTAGATCTTAATGAAAGTTTATTATAATTCTTAAATATGCATTTCATATGCATATAGGTCTGGCTGCTTCATTCTCTTGTTCAATAAGCTACAGTGGTTCCTACTATACACAGGATAAAATATAAAGTCCTTTGTGTGGCATTTAATAGTCTTACTAACTTGAACCCATCTTTCTTTACTACTTTTCTTATATTTTACTCCATTTAAAAATATTTTTTCCTCCAACTTTCTGGAGAAAAATTTGGAACTATGCCCAAAGGGCCATAAAACTATTCACATCCTCTGACCTAACAGTGTTTCTACTAAGTCTGTATCCCAAAGAAATCATAAAAGAGGGAAAAGGACCCCCATGTGCAAAAACATTTGTAGTAGCTTTTTTATGGTGGCAAGGAATTGGAAATTGAGTTCAGGCCCATCAATTGAAGAATGGTTAAATAAGTTATGGTATATGAAAGTAATGGGGCATTATTGTTATATAAAAAAATGAACAAGTTGATTTTAAAAAGGCCTGAAAAAATTTACATGAACTGATGCTGAGTGAAATAAGCAAAATCAGGAATTACAGTGTACACAGTAACAGCAAGAATGTGTGATGATCAGCTATGAAAGACTTGGTTCTTCTCAGTGGTTCAGTGATCCAAGGCAATCCCAATAAACTTTGGATAGAAGATGCCGTCTGCATCTAAAGAGAAAAGTATGGAGACTGGATGTAAGTCAACATATGCTATGTTCATTTTTTTTCTTCTGTTTTCTCTTTCGTGTTTTTTTCTCTTTTATTCTGATTTCCCTCTCCCAATATGTTTTAGAAGGAAATATGTAAAAAAAATGAATGTAAATGTATAATCCAAAATTGTTGTTTTTACATGTAACTGGGAAAATAAAAATAAATAATTAGGAAAAGAATGCTATGATTCATTGATACTTATTTACTTTCTATTCTTTGTATCAGAGATCTGTGTGATTTTTTATAGGTTGTCTTCCCCTTTTAGAATTTTTTTCATCCTTAACTCTCTTAATTTCCTTCAAGACTCAGCTCAGATATCAGATTATTTTTACTGTCTTAGAGAGGGAAAAGGTAAGGGAAAGATAGAGAAAAATTTTGGAACTCAATATCTTACAAAAATTAACATCTAAAATTATCTTTACAGGCAGTTGGAAAAATAGCCTACTATTGAAAAAAAAGAAGAAAAATAGCAGGTAGCAAAAAGAATTTTAGAAGGGGACTGAGACAATTTGGGAAGTATTGGACCTACTATATCAAATTTGAATTATGGTTTTTTTTAAGTTTGTATTTAATAAAGATCCATGGTTTTACATAGTCTTCATTTTCTGTTTTTCTTTACATAAAGAAATGTGCATAGTTATTGATTTTTGGCAAGTTTGCAATAATAAAAAGGAATTTTAATAAAGCTCAGATACTATCTTCTATAGGAGACTTTTCCTAAATATCCAAAATATTAGAGTCTTTCCATGTAAGGCTACTATCTCTCTACTCAAATCACTTGCATCTTTTTATTTACTTGTCTCCCTTATTAAAATGTAAGTTGCTTGAGGTCAAGGACTGCTTTTCCTTTTAATTATATCTTTCATTCTTTGAATAATGATTGATACATAGTCAGTACTTGATAAATGTTTGTTGATAACTGCTTGAGCTAGAGTAAATTTAGACACCTATACAAGAAACTTAGCTCTTTGAAGCTGGTATATAAATGAACAAAGTTTTTACTCTTGTTTAGTCATGTCCAATACTTTGTGACCCCATTTGGAGTTTTCTTGACAAAAATAATAAAGTAATTTGCCATTTCTTTCTCCAGATTAAGGCAAATAGAGTTTAAGTAATTAGCCAAGGGTCACACAAGTACTGTTTGAAGCCAAATTTGAACTCAGATCTTTCAGACTCCTGTCCCTGCACTCCATTCACTGAACCAACTTGTTACCAAAAATGAACTTCATAATAAAATGACAGCAACTAAATGAGAGAAGCTTTATCTTTATTACAGACTATCTACATAGATTGTTCCATAGATGTCACTCTTCCAACTAATTCTATACTTTTCTATATTCTATAGGTACTTGACCTTTGACTTGTTATAGGAAACTTCCAGTTGAGGAAATTACCTTTACCAATGGAAATTAAAAGGTCAAATGAATTGTCCAGGGCCATACAACTACATGGATCAGAGTTGGGATCACTATGGTTACTAGATCAGCACCATTTTAGAGGAGAATGATTAGTATTTTATGGATGAACTGTGCTGGAGACCATTATGGGTAAATAAGAACAGGACATAGTAGGAGGATATAAATAAGAAAAGTGAAGATCATTTAATATAACCTTCCAGTTTATATATGAGAAAACTGAGACCCAAGCAAAGTGGGTTAACTTACTCTTTTGCTTAAGTCCCTTGTCCCAAATAATAAAAGTAATAAGTAGCAAATCAGGATTTGAATCTTGATTCTCTAATTCCAAATCCAACACTCTCCTTTGATCTGTGCTTCAATTCTACTATAATTATATGCTAATCATAATAATTTTTGTCAATGTTAGGATTCTCTGGAATAGGTATATGTAAAATAAAATCATACATGTATATGCACATATATGTAAAATAAATATTCTACAATTTGAGTTGCTTACAATGAAAGCATGCCTGTTTTAATGGGTGAATTTATGAAAATAAATAAGTTCCTGGAGTCAGTTTGTGTCTGCTATCAATAACTATTTTTGCAATCTTCAGTTTTTTCTAATTGCCAGTCTTTTTTTCTTCATTTTTCTTGGTTGTTCTTGTTATTGTTATTGGTCCTTTATTTTCAAAAAACATCAGGGACATCATGATGTGGTTGCTAAAGACTTGTGTGTGAATAGCATTTAAGTGAGGCAGAGTAGCACATATTTTTAAAAAGTAGAACAAAAATTGTTATTCATCACTTATCTATTTCAGAAGATATTGTGAATATTTTGTGATTATTACTGTTATTGTTTAAATCTTCATTTTCAAAGACAACTAAAGACGTAATGAAGTGATGTCTCGACTTGCACATAGATTAAATTAGATTTGCACAAAGTCAGCCTCATTCTCTTTTCCAGAACCATCAAACTCCAATGGCAGGACAAAAGTAAGGGTGAGTGGTAATGCTCTAGTGTGTAGTGAATGATGCTGGTATATTAGATATATGACCAAATTCTAAGCACTTCAAAGTGCCTGCTTTAGCAGCCTTCATGGCCATTGGAACAAATTGTTCCCATCTGCCCATTCCACTGGGGAAAGTCTTCACATGCGTGGGGTAGACATCCTTCTAACTCACCAACAGGTCTGAGGCTTTCAGTCACTCTCAGTCTGGCTTAGTCCATGTCTCAAGATGCTTTTAAAAGGGTGCAAGTGATGGGGGTTGAGATCCCTTTAAGATTCCTTTCTGATTCCCCAACCCTCATGGCTGACCTTTGATTCACAAATCCTGGTCAAAAATATCCGGGCCTAGCCCCCACCGGATCTGAGCTGGTTTGGGTTTTCTCTCCACTATCTGCTCAGATTTTCCCAATCCCCCACAAACAGTTTCTTCCTTATCTGAAAAGTCTGCCAGGAACTTGGGGCACCGCCCACAATCTCCTTTTAGGTATAAAAGAGCCAAGCTAGAGCTTTCTCTTTGTAGGAACCCTTCCCCCCAAACATGGTATCCTTCCGGCCATGTAAGGGTTCCTGCCCGCCCAGCGACCACCTTTGGCCCTGGCGTCTTTCTACCTTCAACTTTACTTCCAAATTTCTATAATAAACCTTTTATCAATCTAAATTTTCGGGCCTGTAAATTCATGTACAGGGGACACTGCACCGTCATGGGACTATCTTACTATCTTTGAGCTGACCAAACGGGGTTCCCCCTTTCCTATCTCTCATCACAAGCACTGTACATACTACAACTTCTGGAGCCATAGGTGACAATTGAGATATAGGTGGATACCAAAGGTTGGTGAGTAGTCCTGAAAAGGGCTCAGGAAGTCTTTACACCAGAAGTACTAGTCCTTTTTCTCTTGATAAAGAAATTCTGAAAGCATGAACTCAAAGGTATAACTTTATAGAGTCAACATTGTAATCACCCCTTTACATTTATTGGGATTCCTATTTTTTTGTCTGGTCTAGTCCACATTAGGAAACATGGTTACTTTAGTCTTTATTCATTTGACTGCCCTTATTTTTTTTCCTACAGCTTTGAGATGATATATTATATTCTTGACTGAATCATTTCCTTACCTTTCTATTTTCATTACTGTCACAGTGAACTTCACTTTTCAAGACTTACAGAACCATAGCACTGCAGAATCTTAGAGTTAAAAGAGACCTTAGAGACCATCTAATTCAACCATCCTTGAACAAGAATTCTTTCCTGATATACTCAACAAAATCAATCCAAAATGATTTGAATTGAAGTGGGATTACTGGGGAAAATCAGGAAATTCCTTTCAAAAGAGGTGGCTCTTAACCTGAGCCTTGAAGGATACTAGAAATTTCAGAGATAAAGGAAAAGAGGAAAAAGATCATTTTCATATATATATATATATATATATATATATATATATATATATATATATATATATATATATATATATACAGAGAGAGAGAGAGAGAGAGAGAGAGAGAAAGAGAGAGAGAGAGAGAGAGAGAGAGAGAGAGAGAGAGAGAGAGAGAGAGAGAGAGAGAAAAGAGATGAATATTAAAACTGCAATTTCACTGATAGAAGAAATTCCTAAATGAGGAAATGTTTTCTAACATGAAGGCCAGAATATTCTTTCCAAGATATAATTTTAAAGAGTTGCCTAGACCATGGAGAGGTTGTCACAATACTTGGTAGAAAATCTAGATTCTCTTCACTTCAAGGCTAGCTCCCTAACCATCATATCACACTGCCTCTTATGCATGCATGAAACAGTCAAAAGTTATCAGTCTGGGAAGACAGGCAGAAACTAGATTATAAGTTTTAAATGTCAAATAGAGGAGTTTATATTTATTCTAGAGGCATTTGGGAGTCTCTAAAACTTTATGAAAAAGAATGAGGATTGGGAAGAACTGACCATGTGTATTGACAATAGGGAAGAAATAACTAGAAAGGGAGAGATTCACTGGGACAAGAAAACTCCTGGAAGAACTGAAGAGGATGAATTTAAGGGTACAGGAGAGTTAGTTTTAAAAAGGAGTGGGGTCATTTCCTCAGAGACAGAAGCAAAAGAAGAAAGAATATGCTAAGATGTATAGCAGTTTTGAAGAGTAGAATAATAGAGATAAGGGAGCTCATGAAAGATTCTTCGATTTTCTCCATAAAGTAGGAGGGAAGGTCATTTGTTGAGAGATGTAAGTAGGGGAGGCCTTCAGGCCTTGAAGAGAGATGGGAAATGGTTCATAATAACTGCTTTGTGGAGTGTGACAAAGAACCAATTGGGAAAGAAAAAAAGAATTGTGTAGCAGCTGAAGGCCCAGTTGAGATTTACATGAACTTATGGTAGACCCATTTGGCATGGTTTCCTGAGTTTTTGAAAGTACATGAAGTCATTCCTTAATTTTTTGTCAAAATCTTAATCTTCTTGCTTATTTTAGAATCTGGCTTATATCACAATTTACTTAAGCACTTGGCTTTAGTTATGTCTTTATTGACCTTTGAGATCAACTAGTTATCTTGCCCCATTCCCTTATTTTACAGGAGAGGAAAATTGAAATCTATTGAGATGAAAGGACTTAATATTTAGGGGTATATTTACAGAAATATCCAAAGGATCTATCATTGATCCTAAACTAGTCAACATTTTTATTAATGACTTAAAGGAAGTTATATGTGGGACCCCCATCAAGTTTGCAAAGTTTTGAGAGATAGCTATCACATTGACTAACAAAGTCCAGATCCAAAGCATCTTAACTAGCTAGACTAATGGGATGAATTGAAAAAGATTAGATGTAATAGGGAAAAATAAAAAGTTCTCTATAGTTGAGGTAGAAAAAGATCAGCATTGCAAATACAGGATAGAAAAGGCATGACTAAATAATAGTTCCTATGAAAAAGAGCTAGAGATTTTGGAACATTACAAGCTTAATGTGAGTCAATAATATCAAATGACAAGTAATAAATTATTGTTATGAGAATGAGTTGTTGTGTCCACTGTACTATGCACTAGTTAGGCCTCATCTGAAACATTATGATCAGGGCTGAGCATCATATTTTAGGAAGGACAAAGACAAGCTCAATCATGTCCAGAAGGGGATAGTCAGGGTGGTGAGAAAATTAGGAAACATGCTTTTATCAGATGAAAGAATTAGGGTATTTAATCTGAAGAAGAGAAGACTTACAGGGAGCATAGAATCATGGATCATTAGGATCATCAGAACCATCAGGCTGGTATAGATCTCAGAAGCTTTCTAGTCCTCATCTGTAAAATGAAGGCTAAAGAGTTTAAGTGAATTGCCCAATGTCACACAAATAAGGTGATAAGAGAAGACAACTTTATTAGAAAGGCTGCCATGTGAAAATTGACCATAGAGAACAGTCAATTAGTCAATTAATTAACATTTATTAAATGCCCCTTACATGGTGAATGCAAGATAATCCTTGTCCTCAAAGAGTTTATAATCTAATTGCAATCTGTGTGTGTGTGTGTGTGTAAGAGAGAGAGAGAGAGAGAGAGAGAGAGAGAGAGAGAGAGAGAGAGAGAGAGAGAGAGAGAGAGAGAGAGAATCTGTAATTTAAAGAATAGTGATTATAAAGCAATTTGGATTTTTCAATTCCTTGACCTAGTAAAATATCATCACAAAATCTTCCTTTAAAAATATAAGATGAAGGTTATATCTAGAAATGCTGGCTAGTCTTTCTTTATATATTGACATATATTTGAGACCTACTAAAGTCTATAAAATGGGACTGTATTTATCAATACTATGAGAATTGAAATCTGCTTTTTGGGGCATCCTTCTTCTGACCAGGCTTAAAATATGAGATTTCAGTGACAGCTATTCTTTGCAATGTTTTGACATTTCCTATCTCAATTAGGTGCCATCATATAAAAGACCACCAGCGTAGGTCTGCATGAAAGTAAAATATCTGTGTCCTCTAACAATTACTGTCTTGGTAGTGAAGCCTCTTGAAAGTTTCTTTTTCAGTACAGTTTGGCCTGTAGAATCTGAGTATCTCTTAGGGTTTATTTTATACAAATTCTTTTGCCCAGTAGTAATTGTTTGTAATACTGCTGGCAGGTCTTATGGACCACAGATCTTTAGCAATGAGCAAACAATTTCTCAGCAGGTGTGCCACTTATAACTAGAGTCACTTCAAAAACTCCATCAATAGGCAAGTGGAGTTAGATGAGCCGATGTTTTCAAGAACAGAACAAAAAGGTATGAGGAATTTTTTTAAAATTCCACTAAAATGGATGTAGAAAAGTGGGACCAATTACAGAGCAAGTAAGTTTATTCAGTTACATTTTTAAAAGCATAATAATGCATCAAAACACCCTGAGGGTTTTGTCTTTAAAGAATAAATAAGATCCCTTATTAAATATATTAATTGGATCCTTAAATATAAAAAAAATAATAGGATATACTAAAGATCCAAGGGATAATTGGAATATAATCATGTAAGTATGTACCAAGAAGGGGGATAATTTCTTTAAATTTTTGTATACCAGAGTAGACTAAAAAAAATCTAAATTACATTGAAATTCCTCTTCTTATTAAAAAAGAAAAATGAAAAATAATCATAAGAAAATATTACTGGTGACCTCAAAAAGAAAAGAGGAATTTCAGAAGAAAACAGTCTCTTTACTTGAATCTCCTTTAGATTGTTAGAACAACCTTAGAGAACATCTATTCCAGCTGGATTGTTTTATAGATGAGGAGGTTGAGAAGTAAAGTGACTTTTTCAAGGTACACAGCTTGTTAGTAGAAAATCTGGGGCCTGGCTTTTTGACTTCCTGATTTTAGATTCTTTCCACTGAATAACGTGGTCTAGGAGAGTGTAAACTCTCCCACATATGAAGATGGGAAAGGGCTTCTTCCAATACTTCTCTATCATCCAGGACTACAAACTCACATAAACCAGAAACAATTTCCAGAAACCATCTAACTGCATGATGGCTAAGGATAGGAGGAGGAGGATGGTTTCACTTTGTCATTTTAAAGTTGTCACAATAAATCTCCTTTGGGGATACATATCAGGAATAACTCTTTAAGAGGAATCCTTTTATATCTCTGGTTCCCAGTCTTACTACTTCTAGTCAATTAACCACAAGCACTTATTAAACACCTACTATGTGTCAGTAAGTACTAAGTATCAGTGATACAAAGATTAGAATTACACTCTTTGACCTCAAGGAGCTTTCAGCCTATCAGTTTATGATAACATATTAGAAAAGTCTACAGGGCAATAGATTAGGCTCATTTCATTTTCTACCTGTGGGAAACATACAATAATTTTTTTGTCTTGTGTCTTTTCAATTTTCCTCAGATTTGTCTAGGTTTCCAAAAATAAGAATCTGCAAAATCATCAACTCCTCCACTTTGCTGCTTTTTCTTTTATGTACAATCTCACCAAATCCTTGCATTTCTTAAAACTTCTTCAATCCATGATCATGAGTTGTCGGCCAGTCTTCTTACTAGCCAGTATTAAGTTTCTCAAACTATCCTCAAAGCTAAATTATGCAGAAGAGCCACTTGACTTATTTTTATTTCATTCTGCATCAAAAAGCCTCTTCATTATAAAAAATATAATGTTACTAATGCAATATGGTTTGGTTCTGAACTTTGGATATAGAGAAAGCAAGGACTTTACAATCTATGGTTTGTAATCTCAGGCACCTTCGGTTGACTCTTAATGGTCAGGACATATGTAAGGTTTGCCAACACATTTATAAAAAGGCTTTCCTATATCAGACTGATTGATGCCTTGAGGAGGGGGAGATAAGGAAGGGAAAGAGGGAAAAAACCTGAAATTCAAAATATTACAAAAATGAATGTTGAAAATTTTCTTTACATGTAAATTGGAAAAATGAAATGCTATTAGGATAAAAAAAAAAAAAAAAAAAGGCTTCCAGAAATTCTCATTCCACATAGCTCTGGATTGCAAAACCAAAGCTTTTGCTATGACAAAATTAATGAACCAAGTTTCAATAGTTCATTGAGTTAAAAGGAATCTAAATAAATATGTAGAGATTATGTGAAATTGTTTTCAGAAATTTTTTATTATTATTATATATTTATATCCTGGAGAGTTGGGAAGAAATATTGCTTGTATGCAGTATAAGCCTTTTATTATTTTCTTTTATTTTGTGATATTAAATAATACTGAGGTGATGAATGATAATGATTATGATGAATAATGTTAATTTTTCATTTTTAACATGGTAATCCTTTGTAGGACACACTACTTATCAACCTGAACAGAATTTCATTGACTATTTGCTATTTCATGCATGAAGTGTGATGCACTGGATAAATTATAAATGATCAACTTTTTAGGAGGAAGAAGGAATACATAAATTAAACAGCTTTGTAGATAGGTTTATTGGCTAATTAATTCACCCTCTTTCCTCCAGCTCAGGACATTTTACCACATCTTCCTCTGCATTCAGTTCAAGTATATAATTAGGTAATTAAGTAATTATGAATCCCTACTGGGTGCACATAACTGGTTGAAAGGAAAAAAAATTAAAACACAGTCCTTGCCTTTTAGGAATTTACAATTTGCTTGGAAAGACAAGAAATATACAGACATATAAGCTTTTTACCATGTTCTTTTATTTTGTGATATTAAATTATACTAAGGTGGTGAATGATAAAGATTATGATGAACAATATTAATTTTTCATCTTTAACATGGTAATCCTTTGTAGGACACACTACTTATCAACTTGTACAGAGTATATGAAATAGTGAAGTATTAATGCAAAGCATTATATAATCATATGTTATTTTAAAAGTGGAATGAAGTGATAAAGGAAGTTAGGAAGAGGAGAGATCATTAGAAGCAGTTAAGCATGGAGTTGTATCATTTTGCTTAAACACATTCAATGGTCCCCATTAATAAATGAAGCTTAAACTCCTGGAATCAAGGCCTTCTGGGAATTTAATGCCACTTTACATTTTTTTTGCAATGGTTTGGGTATAACCAAACTGGGATGTTCCCTGTTCTTAGGACATATATGACCCTGACAGTAATGTCCCCTGACAGCAAGCTTCTTTCCTAAGACCTCATACAGCATTTTGTTTTTGTCATATTCTAATTTGGTTATCATATATCATTGTGGATATAAAACAAAAAACAATCCAACTATACACAACCATTAAGTATATGTGTAAGAATTCATGATTATAAGTGTGTTGTCCCTATTAAACTACAAGCTTCATCAGGGCAAGAATCATATCATTTCTAAACTTTGTTTAGTTCCCTTCACTCTTCACTCAGATGTAGCGTATCTTCTACTAAATTGATGTCAAACTCAAATAGAAATACATAAGGATCCCTATCAGGTATTGACTTAGAAAATCAATATTAAAATCATCTATGTTCTATTGTATTTTTATTTATTTTCTAAATATTTCCCAAAAAGATAAAAGAAAGAGGAAACAGATCTATACATACAAAAATATTTATAGTATCTCTTTTTGTAGTAGCAAAGAGCTGGAAATCAATCCCATCAATTAGTGAAGAGGTAAACAAATTATGGTATATGCAAATAATGGAATGATAAAGGGAATGATTTTTAGAAATACCTACCTGGGAAAACTTTTATGAACTAATATAAAGTGAACACAAAAAGAAGAAAATTTTGTACAATTATAGCAACATTGAAAATACAAACAATTTTAAAGACTTAAGAACTTTGATCAATGGAATGATCAACCACTATTCCAATTGAAACATATTCCCACAAAAAGACAGAGAGGTGATGGATTTAGGTGCAGATTGAGACAGATGTAGCTAATTTTGTGATATTAAATAATACTGAGGTGGTGAATTATAATGCCCAATGTTGGGATTTAGTTTTGCTTGACTATGCATATTTGTAAAATGATATACTATTTGTAAAGGGCTGAGTTCAGTGCCCGGCACAGAATAGGTATATATAAATGCTTATTCCTTTTCCCTCATTAGTATGGCATTCCCTTGCTCTGGTAACTGATAAAGAAACACAACAGATAAGGATGAACTTGAGCATTTATTTCAGTATTCTAAACATCACTTATTACTTCAAGATGTTTTAAACTACCTACCTACTGGGTATATGGCCTGGCAATCTTTCCCTTCCCTCTGTGGAAAAGGCATTTGTAGATAAATAGGATGGAAGCCAACCAACTGAAAAGAAAGCAGAAAGGATGAGGAAGTAGATGCCATAGTAAGTATATTGTGGGAATATGGGGCCTTGAAAAGTGGGATGATGGAAATTTTAAGAAACCATCAATGGTATTGAGTCCAGATAATAAGAATGTTTTCAGCATGAACTGTTTCCTGTATGAATCCTGTGCCACAGATCTAGCTTAGTCTAGGTATAAATCCTTTCCTCCTCTTTTTAGAGAAGCATTATATTGTGAACAATTATCATTTATGTAGGATATGCTTCCTTCTCTGGGCTCTCTGCTTCCTTCTGGGCTTGGGAAGGATTAAGCTTTTGTTTTTAAAAGGATCTTTTGTTTTAATTTAAAGTTTACTTAAGGTGATAAATGTCATAAATAGTCCTTCAATAGAAATGAAAAGCAAGTGTATTGCATTTTGGTTAATGCTTAGAAAGCTGAAGGAATAGGGCAATCCTTTATTACTTAACCTCTGTCTCAGTTTTTTCAATTGTAAACCAAAGATAATAATAACACCTATTTCCTCGGGGTTATTGTGAGAATTACATGAGAAAATATTTGTAAAATACTTACTACAGTAATACCTGACACATCATTGGACACTTAATAAATGCTTATTTACTTCTTGCCCTACTTATTCCTCAATAAATATGTGATGATTTACTGTTGTATATAGATATGAACAAAAATGCCTTTGGAGATTTTTTTTTTCATTTCTAGAGCCCAGAAACCTATATTATGACATTACTTTTCCTTTATGTATTTGGAGGATGTTAGGCCCTTGGAGAAAGATGTATTTGAATGTTAAATCATACCTGGACTATAAATCCTCCAAGAAAGGGTCATTATGTACACAGTGAATATATTTTATTTATGACTCTCTATACATAAGAATGATTTCTGTGTTCCATGTAAAGATTAATAATACTTTTCTCCTCATTGTCAAAAGATGAATTATTTTTAATAAATGGCTCAAGTTTCTCTTTTTGACAGCTTGATACCTTATAATACCCACTATTAAAAGTTTAAAAAGTGCCATTTAATTTTTAGTTTATAAGAAACTTTGATATAATTGTTATATAGTTAATACTGAGTTATAGTTAAAAGGCTTTCTGTTCATGACTACCTGTTAATTTTGGTGACTCACTATCACTATCTAACTAAATCAGACCCTACTAATTCCAAACCTATAATAAAATTTAGTTAGAATTAGTTTGACTCCCTCATTTTACAGGTGAGGAAATTTTCCAGAAAGTGGAAGTGGCATAGATAGTAAGTGACAGAGCTGGGATTTGAATTCAGATTCTTGATTCCAACACAAGAATTTTTCCATTGTACTAACTAACATTGATAGCTATAGCATTATCTTTTTCATATCTGTATTTATACCCATATTTCAATCAGTCTGTCTCTCTACTCATTTCCATCTCCAGATACATATGTGTGTATCTTCCTCCCTCCCTTCCTCTCTCCTTTCCTTCCTTCCTTCCTTCCTTCCTTCCTTCCTTCCTTCCTTCCTTCCTTCCTTCCTTCCTTCCTTCCTTCCTTCCTTCCTTCCTTCCTTCCTTCCTTCCTTCCTTCCTTCCTTCCTTCCTCCCTCCCTCCCTCCCTCCTTCTCTCCCTCTCTCTCTCTTTCTTTCTTTCTTTCTTTCTTTCTCTCTCGCTCTTTTTTTCTTTCTATCATCTAGTCTGTCTATAGAAAATTTCCATTTGTGAGTATTCTTAAAAACTGTCAATTCATCTTTATTATGAAACAGAAGGTTCTGAATCCATTTATTTTAAATCTCCTGAGTGATTGATTAATCACATACAAAAGGAGACACAATCTCCCTAGTTCCTAAGATACTCCCTAGTGAGACACTTAAGGAAGAGAATTAATTTTTTTTGGTTTATGTATGGACCCCTTAAAGTATTAGTACCCAATTTTTCTTTTGTTCCATAAAAGAAATAAATTTCTTTGTCTTTATGATTTGTAGAGAATAGTCAACGAGTAATGAACATAGGTAAAATGGCTGAGCATAAGCATTGAACTGTAAATTCAAAGACAAAGACTAGATATCTCTTTTTACCAATAAATTGAAGCCAAATGTCGAGATACTTAGCTATTAACTAAGAGTTACGGGGATAGATACCTTCCAGTTTAGAGGTGAAGGCCAACCCCCTTATTAGCCCCCATGCCTCCCCACCTTTGTGTGTGTGTGTGTGTGTGTGTGTGTGTGTGTGTGTGCACGCGCGCAATACATTCACATTTTCTGAATATGAATAATGAAAGAGTTTGCTTTCAGAAGCCTATTACCATTAAGGCACATTTCTTTGCTTTCCAATGAAAAGCATTCTAAGCAAACCCAATCCCAATATCATAATTTTGCAAGTCCCATCATGCTACATACAGCAATTTCAAAGTAATTTCATAGCTACTGCATAGATTCCCATAAGATCCAATACAAAAATGTTACCATCTCTCAAGACTTCCCTAGATTTTTATAATTTGTCTCAGAACTATATTTTGAGACATTATATACAGTATCAATGTAAGATATCACACATCCATTTAGTGTTTGGGCTTCATTTAAGCCATAATCTCATTCTAGTGCTCTCTAAAGGCTCATGTTCCTTTTTCTTTATACCAATTGCTGTCTCAAACTTTGAAAAGATAAAATAAGAAAAAAATTTAACATTCTTTCTCATGTAGGAAAATATTACTAGAAAATACATCCTAATATTCTGTCAACTGTAGAGTATACTCTGTTCAAGCTCCATGCCCTTTATCTAGCTACAGAATCTTCCTTGAAATTGAGAAACTGGAATGTGCATTTTATAATAGAAATTCCATTTCATAACTTCTTAGCCACCATTTTGTTTCAAAATTGATTTAAAGGTATCTTTTAAGGTATGCTAATTTTAAGAAAACCAATCAACACCTTTAAATGGTATCCAAAGACAGAGACGAACTTAAAATATTAAAGTCACATTGAAATATTGTAGAAATCTCATCATGATGTAAAAGAGTCAACACATAAACTTTCATGAAATTGTCAAAAGTCTGTTGCTCTTACATTAGTATACTTTGGTAAATATGGAAATGGCTATGATAAATAATTTGATTTACAGACAGAACTACATTCTACTATATCTTGCTACCCCCATTAATATATTTTACCTATAGGAAAATAGACAATATCTAATAGACAATATTTCTATCTCTCAGATCTGTGGAGAAGGAAGGAATTTATAGCCAAAGAAGAACTATACTACATTAAGAAAAACAAAACGGATAATTTTGATTATATTAAATTAAAAAGTTTTTGAACAAACAAAATAGTACAGACAAGATTAGAAGGGAAACAGAAAATTGGGAAAAATTGTATTCTGATAAAGGCCTCATTTTAAAAAATATATAGAGAATTAACTCAAATTGATAAGAATACAAGCCATTTTTCAATTGACAAATGTTTAAAAGATATGAATAGGCAATTTTCAGATGAAGAAATTAAAACGATTTCTTGTCATATGACAAAATGCTCTTAATTACTATTGATAAGAGAAATGCAAATTCAGCCAACTCTGAGGTACCACTGTATACCTCTCAGATTGGCTAAGATGACGGGAAAAAATGATGATAAATGCAGGAGGGGATGTGGGAAAATTGGGACACTAATACATTACTGGTGGAGTTATGAAAATATTCTGGAGAGCAATTTAGAACTATGCCCAAAGGGCTATAAAACTGTGCTAATTCTTTGATCTAGCAGTGGCACTACTGGATTCGTATCCCAAAGATATAAAAAACAGAAAAGGACCCACATGTGCAAAAATGTTTGTATCAACCCTTTTTTGTAGTGACAAGGAACTGGAAAATGGGTGGGTGCGTTATGATATATACATGTTATGGAATTTTTCTATAAGAAACAATCAGCAGGATGATTTCGGAGCAGTCTGGAGAGATTTACATGAACTGAGGCTAAGTGAAATGAATAGAACCAAGAGACCATTGTACCAGCAACAACAAGGTCATATAATGATCAATTCTGATAGATGTGGCTCTTTTCAACAATGAGGTGATTCAAGCCGATTCTAATAGACATGTCATAGAGCCATCTGCTTCCAGAAAAAGGACCATCAGGACTGAATGGGGATCACAACATAGTTTTTTCACCTTTTTTGTTGTTGTTTACTTGCTTTTTTTTTTTTTTTCAATTTTTTCCCTTTTTTGATCTGATTTTTCTTGTGCAGCATGATAAATGTGGAAATATGTATAGAAGAATTGTACATGTTTAACATGTATTGGATCACTTGCTGTCTAGGGAAGGAGGTGAGGGAAATGAAAGAGAAAAATTTGGAACAGGTTTTGCAAGTGTGAATGTTGAAAACTATCTTTGTGCATATTTTGAAAATAAAAAGCTATCATTCTAAAATAGGAATATAGACAATATCAAAAGCTAGGAAAGGTATCATTACCCATATATGTGGAGTTTATATCTTAGAGAAAATAGCTAGTTTGTTTTAGAGGAGGAAACAAAAATCCCTATCCATCTGTGCTTAATGTCTGACAGTATAATATATTTTCTATATCTGCATAAATAACAAAGTATTAGTCACTCTAAATATGTGTTTTAATAACTTACCAAAGTAATCCCTTTGCCATAGTTTAAAATATTCTTGATTCTTTAAGGAAAAAGGAGAAACACCAGGTTTGATATTTTGGCTTGTAAATTACTATTGTCATCAGAAGCGGCTTCTGTTTTCCTCTATCTTGACTGTTTATGCTTTGTGATTCTGTTAGCATTGCCATGACAAAATTGAATCTATAGATAACATTTACATAGATGACAGATTTTATTATGAGAGGCAGCTGGCCTTAGATTCTTGGAGAAATGGATTTATGAACTGACTGACACTTATATGACTTGGTCAAGCCATTGAACCTCTGAACTCTCAGGTGACTTTGACTATGGATTGAATTACACTTGCTACTTTGCATTGGTAGATAGTGTTTCTTAACTGGGAGTTGTTCAAACAAATGAAACACAGGTCAAGACTAAAAAAAATAATCCTAAATCCCAAAAGAAAACAAAAAACCACCCCAAAATCCAAACAAGCCATTTAACACTTTAAAGTGTGACTCTTCCTGATCCCATTTGGTATTTACTTAGCAGTTTGCCCTACACTTTATTTATACTAACTTATCTGATTCTCACAACATCTCTATCACAGAGCACAAGTATGTGTGTGTGTGACAGTTATTATCATCTCTATTTTATAGATGAACAAATCTAGGCTCAGAGAGAATTTGTGACTTGCTCAGCTAATAAGTGTCCATAGCCACATTTGTACTCAGGAAGATGAGAATTCCTATTTCTAGGCCTGGCACTCCATCCACTGTAAGATGAAGTTGCCCTCTGGTCTTTGGTGTTGCCCTGCTTTTCAAACCTTATTTCCCATTAATTTTCTCCCCCACCATAGAACAAAAGCTCCTTGAGGGAAGGGACTACTTTTACTTCTTTGTTTCTCAGTTCTGTCTGGTAGTGATTCCCACAAAGTAGGCATTTTAAAAATGTGAGTTGGATTGGAGTGGATTCATTAAAGTTGTATTTCAAAGGATTATTGCTTTCTCTGTTCTTTCTTCCTTTCTAGCTTCTATGCTTAGAACATCCCCTCCCACCATCTCTATTGAGTCTTATTCTTTCTTTTTGTCTTACTAAAGACTTCTTGAAGCCTTCCTTTAATGTTTTAGTCCATAATGATTTTAACTCCCTCAGCTCCCCCTCCCTGCCCCCCATAAGGCTTTACTCCTCTCTGATGAACTTATGTATTATTATATGCTATAGTTACATATGTAAACATCACATCCTTCTATTGAATTGTTAAACTCTGCAAAGAAATAGATGCTGTCTCATCTAAGCTTTGTACCTCCGTCAGTAATGAATCAATAAACAATCATTAAGTACCTACTTTGTACCAAGTATTATGTTAGGGGCTAAAGACACAAGGCATAAAATAGTCCTTTTCCTCCAGCATCTGGCATTCTACCAAGAGAAAAATGCTTATAGGCATACAGGCAGAGAGTAAATACAAAGGAAGTTTGGGGGCAGGAGAGGTCCTAACAAGGCAGATGGTGCAGTAGATAGACTGATGCATGGAGTCGGCAAGACCTGAATTCAAATTTGGCCTTAGACACTTACTATTCTGTATGACCCTGAGCAAGTCTGTTTTCTCATCTGTAAAATGAGCTAGAGAAGGAAATGACAAGCTATTCCAGCATGTTTGCCCAAAAAACCCCAAATGTAGTAATGAAGAGTTGGATAGAACTTATAACAACTCAAAACCAATAATGATACACTTACAAATGGGAAGCAATGACCAGGAAAGGTCTCATGTAGAAAGTCATGTTTGAACTGAGCTCTGAAAATAGTTGGGGATTTAAATATATGCAAATGATGAGTGAGCACATGTGGAGGAGAGGGGAATAGCCTGCACAAGGAGATAGAGAAGGAGGGACAGCAGGGAGGTTAATTTGGCTACACCAAGAGTTCATGAAGGGGAGTAATGCATAATAAGTCAGGAAGGAGTCAGAGTCACATTTTGATAGGTTCTAAATATCAAAGAGGGAGTCTATATTTGATCCTACAGGTAATAAGAAGCCATTGGAGTTTTTTAGTAGGAGTGTGACATGGTCAGATTTACACTTTAGTAATTAATATCATTTTGGCAGTTTTGTAGAGTATGGATTGGAGAAGGGAGATAACAGAAACAGTGCCATTCAGGATGTTCATATAATATTGCAGAGAAGAGGTAGTGAGAACTTGAAGCAGAAAGGACATTATACAAGTGGAAAGAAGGGAAGTGGATGGAAAATACACAACTAAACTGTATAATCAGAGACGAAGATACCATTTAGAAGGCTATTGAAAAATTCTGAACAAGAAGTGATGAAGGTGATTAAGGTCATGCCCTTTTAAGTGGAGAAAAGGGAATAGATATGAGGGGTAGAACTGGTTAGTGGATAGTCATAAAGAGTTGAAGATAACTCTAGAATGGAGAACTTGAATGACTAGAAGGAAGGTGGTAATTTTAGGAGTTGGGAATTTAAGAAAAGACAGGAATTTTGGAAAAAAGGCAATACCTGCTTTGGACATGCTGAGTTTGAGATGTTTATGGAACATCCGATTAGAGATATACAATAGGGACTTGTTGATGGAAAGGGTAAATATCATTGCACAGAGTTTGTAATTGATCCCATGGACCATGATGAGACAAAAGGACCCAAAACAGAGCCCTGGGTTATATCCACAGAGAGAGGCTACCTAGTATACCCAGTATACTTGTTTCTGGCACATATTTGTCACACAATAGTTGATTACTAAATATTTTTTTGAATTGTAAGATTGAATTGAATCAATAAACTAAAGCCTGAGAGGATAATATGAGATGCTTTTTGTTATTTGGTAGTTGAGAGAGTTATTAAGTGTGACTGACTATTCAGTCTTTCAAACTTCTCACATTATCATTTCATAATATACCAAGCCTGCATCCAAATATTCTGTTGTAATGATACAGTAAATTTCTATTTGATAAAGTTTTGAAAATGAAGTTGGCCCTAAGACCAAATCTTTCCCCCACAAAGCATTCATTGCTGATGTGGCCAAGCCCATGGGATTCTTTGATTCTGTGACCTTCTGTGCCGTTTTCCAACTCACCTGCTCTTTAAGTCACAAGGGATAAATTGGTCTCAGCCTGTAGGAGTAGAAGGTTCTGGATGAATGCATTCCATATACTGGCTCCTTTTCCACTACTCAAATTTTTTTTATTGTTTATTACTTATGGGTTTATTGTGGAAAAATACAATTACTAAGATTGTTTCTGAATGGAAATATGAAACAGAAGCCAAATATCCTTTTTGCTAAAATCGTTGTGCTTTGGAAAAGCTATATTCCAGCATTGACTGGCATTTCATCATCCTACATGCCACATCTTTGTTAAGAGATACAGAAGTAATTTTAAGTTCTCAACTTTTATCCCTCTATCATCAGAGTATTTGTTATTTCATGTACTGATGTTTCAGCTAAGCAATCTTTACACTTTTATATCTTATAATTCAGTTTAAACACTCAACTAACTGAGAGACAATATAGTTAGTGACAGTGATAATAGTGGAAGTAGGAAGCTTTGGGTTTTAATCTGCTGCTGACTAGCTGAATAATCTTGGGTAAATGATTCCTCAGAGCTTCATTTCTCTTTATTGTAAAATAATTATAATTATCTCTGTAGTTTCTCCCACACAGGGTTGTTGTGAGGCTCAAATGAGATGTTTGTAAAGTACCGTGAAGGCTTTACAATCTTACTGAAATGTCAAGTGTAAGTGTAAGTAACCAACAACTTTATAACAGTTAACAACTCTGCCTCTTACTATCTGAAGTGTATTGTATTTCTGCCCTCACTCAGGATTCTCCAAAACTTTAAGAAGTTGGGGAAGTGATATTGTCAATACCATGCCATTGGCTCAAGCTACTATCATTTGTGCTCCTCCATATTTAGGAATCCCAGTAGTACAGAGGAAAAAGGCCAAACAACAACAACAATCCACATCCATTTAATCATTTAATAGTCAGATTAGCTTTTATATAGTAATTATTACTTCAAAGAAATAGTAGAACAAACCTGCAAACATTCTGTCCTATCATCCATAGCTTCTGGTATATATGGGGGAATAATCCCCTCTGTACCAACTCAGTCTTTGTGGAAGAGAAAGTTTAGCTTCCCTGTTTTACTCATTTCCTATATAGCCTAGTCACACCTGGGACTATGATCTGGCACTTGGCTTCTCAGCACTTTGCTGCTTGGCAGGCAGCAAAATGCAGTTTTGAAATCTCCCTAGCTGCTAGGTACTCCTGTGTCTAAATTTGAAAAAGCACAATTGAATACAGGCCTAAACCCCAAGCTTTTTTCTTGGAGTCACAGGGTCTAAGGGGAAGGCACCTCTCTCCCTGCTGCCTCCCAGCTTAGTGCATATTGCCCATGCTGTGTGTGCCACCTGAAAGAAAGTTGTTCAGTCTTTGTTAGTTGTTAGTGTTTGATTCTTTGGGCTTCCTTTGGGGTTTTCTTGGCAAAGATATTTGAGTGGTTTACCATTTTGTTCTCCAGCTCATTTTACTGATGAGGAAACTGAGGCAAACAGGGTTAAATGACTTGCCCAGTGTCGTGACTCCAGGACCAGCATTCCACTGTACCATTTAGCTGTCCTTAAAATGACAGAGCCTGAATAAATCCAAGACTTTAATAGATTTTATCACATGGTTCCTAGAAGTGTGTATCTATCTGGGAAGCATAAGCAGCACTTTCAATGTCTGACTGCTCTCAGCCATGGCAAAAGGAAAACTGAGGAAGTCTGGGAGACAAAAGTGAAAAATGGAGCAGAAAATTCTGTGCCTGATGCAGGATTAGAGGAAGTGAACAACTAGATCTCTAGTCTTTCTTATCTAGCAGCTATCCTCTCTAAAATTCCCAGTGAAGAGATATTTAAAACTCAGGTTGGAAGTAAGATTTTTACTATCAATTCATTTCCCTTATTTGACCCCACCTCTTCTCACTTTAATTACTTTTTAAAAAATTTCCCCTCATGTCAAGTGATTCTTAGAACAGCCCCTTACAAGGCTTTTAGGCTGTGCCCTGCTCCCTTCCTTTCTTGCTGTATTGCAGGCAATTATGCTACTGTTGTTGCCTGTCTGTAGCCATAGAGACAGAGTCTAGCTCCAATAAGGAAGAAGCCCTCATCATATTAGAACAGTGATGGGTGGTAGAGAGAGAGCCCTCACTAGACCCTCAAGGGGGATTTCCTCCTTGTGACTTGAGTGGGGAAAGGAGGATACATTAATCCTCTTTGAAAGAGCAGAAATGTGTTCATTTATGATATTCAATCAGGAACTTCCTCCATATGACTCAGCAGCTACAGCTTTATAAAAACCCAGAGAGCAGAGATAGAGCTCCATCTGTTTTCCCTCCCTTCAGCCTCCAGAGACCTAAGAAAATTGCCAGAAGATCCCAAAGGGGAAAAGGATGGAGGAATAGAAAGTAAGATTGAGAATGAGTTAAGGGATTCTCTCTTACATTTATCTCAGCAAAATCTGTTTTATAGCATCCTCCTAGTGGTATATGGAAAAAGGCTGGAAACTATGATTCTGGGTGTATAGGAACCTGAGAAATACATAATAAGCATGGACAGCACTCTATTAGCTTCTCAGTCATTCAGTGTATCAAAGATATTTAAACTCATAAAAGAGCTATAGCATTTATCTTGAATTAGTTGTCTATCAAGATATATGATAAAAGTATCATTTAAAAATACTTAAATAAATATTCCAGCTCTAATCCAAAGCCATTTTCCTAACTCCTGGGTATTGAGATCTCTTTGCTATTGGAGGTGGCAGAAGTGAGAGCTGGATTCTGTGTGGAATCTAACAAACCTGTGCAGAATGGAGGGAGCTATTACCTTCCTGGTGTGACAGTGATGTCTCTGTGCACAGGGAAAATCAGAATTCGATTTGCAGTCACTGTATCACATCATAGTTCATTTCCAATTTGCAGTACTGATAGAAACTCTTAGAATTGCTGATATAAAGTCCTGCATTTTCCCCATTTGAAAGTCTCTAGTTTCCAACTCAGTAAGAGAAAAGAATGACTAGATCATTAGTTCGTTAGTAACAATAGTCAATTAGATTAGTAACAATACTTAGCATTTATAAAGTGCCTGAAGATTTAATAACCCTGAGAAGGTTTACCATTTTCATGTCCATATTATCAATGGGAAAAATGAGGCACATAGCTAATAATTTGATTTCTGGTGTTCTTGATTCTAGGTCCAGCACTTTATTCATTGTGCTATCTAATTTCCTCTTGCACATTAATAATACTTTTATAACACACCTTGTCTCCATAAGATATGCTGGAGTTTTAGATGAAAACTCCTAGAGAATAATGGCCATTTTTTTTGAGTTTTCTTTGTACAGGACCCAATACAATGTTATATGAAATTAAATATATAATCAATTGTTATTTACATTTTAGGTCCTTAAAGGAAAGAATAGCATTTCCCTTTTCATTGTGATCTCCTCTAGTGCCTAGGACTTTATATCCCATATATTAGGCCCTTAAGAAACTTTTGTTGATATCAAATGTTAAAACATTTCCAGAGGGTGATACTTTTAATGTTTGCTTATCCTCTACATGCTAATGGTACTGGGATCCTGGGTGGGGGGCACTACAGGGATGCCTGCTACTTAGTAACTGACTCATAATTCAATTTAATTCAGAAAGTGGTTGTTAAATACAGTTTCTTTTGTGGGCCAATAGCATGACACTTCTTTTAAATTCTCTTCCTTTCTCAAAACCAATCCTTTTTTACTCTAAAATGAAACTTAGGGGACAGGTAGATGGTTCAGTGAATAGAGCACTAACCCTGGAGTCAGGAGGACCTAAGTTTAAATATGGCTTCAGAAACTTATTAGCTGTATGACATAAACAAGTCATTATTTTATTTATTTTTAATTTATTTTCTTATTTGTAAAATGAGAATTGTACTGGATCCTCAAAAAAATCCAAAATATCAAAATTTATAATAATACTTTTCTCTTTTTCTGGTCTGTTGTGTAAGAATATTCTTCATGTCAAGCTTCCCTCTCCAAAGAGTTTGGTAAGATTGTATTGCAAGGATGTCCATAGGCTATGAATGAAAAGTATATGATAAGGTTTGAGTGGGTGAGGAAGGTCTCTTCAATCCAGTTAGTAGATTATATTTCTCAGAGTCTTCAATGCATAAATCTTGAGGTGATATAAGAAGGTAACATCTAGACTTCTCATCAATCAAACCCTAAGATGCATACGTGTGTGTATAGACACACACACATACATATACACACACATACATACACACACACACATATATGCAGCTACATACATATACACACATTTGTCTAATGAGCAGGTGGGCATGGTAAAGCTCCTTGTTCCCCAACAATCATCTGAGGGACTATCAAGGCCAGGAACAGGATCCAATATGTCTATTGGTCAATTAATCCATCATCTAACTTTCTTTTGAAATGTGATCACAATTTTAGAATATAGAGTAATATAAATTTTTGGCTAATTTGTAATTATAATGGCTTCATTATCAAACATATTTTTTATGATCTTGTACTTTCTAGTTTTGGTGTGATTAATAATGTCCTTTTGGTCATTGATTCAGGTTGGGCTTCTTTCTCTGACTTATATGGTGTATGCCAAAGAAAATAACACTATGCCATTTTACTCCTAAAAGAAGATAATTCAATAATAACGATTAGCTAACTATAGTATTTTTAATCTAGTCATTAGAAAGCAACCTAATATTTAGATTTTAGCAGCTGGTAACTATTGGTCCCACTATAATTGTTCTCATTAATGTATACTTAATGCCTCTGAGATGGCTAGAATAAAAACTAAAAATCTATTTTTAGCCATTTGGAGTATTCTAGAAGCCATATTATTCCAACCAATGTTGTATAGCTATTGCAAATAGGAATATGTGATTTGTATAGCATTATAAATATCAGCACAAAAATAATACTAATAATTTGATATAATGGATTGGCCTGTGATGTATGACTACATCTTGGGGGATGGCAAGAATACTAGGGGCTAGGGAAGGTAGCTTCAGTGACTCTGAATGACAGCTAAAGTCTTCCTTTTGATTTCTCCTGTTGCCTGGGCCTGGGTGCATATTATGTGCCAACAATTCATATTCATATTCAAATCATAGACCTATTTAACTTATAAATTCAAACATATAAGTCTGGCCAAAAAGAGAGAGAATGAGAAATATATGTTTATTATCATATAGGTTTGCATATGCAAAACCATCCATCAGCACCAGAAAATAGGCCCATGTACAAAGTTGATATTACCCTCAGTCCATGCGATTCCCCAGTCTACAAGCTTCTTGTGAATCTTGCTGTCTCTATCTCCCTTCCTCTCTTGGGGTAGGGATGGGAAAGGGAATCTAGGAAAGACAGACAATGTGGGATGGATGTGTGCAAAGCAGAGTTTCATTAGTTCATAGAAGGAAATCTATTCCATGAAGAAGTATCTACCACAAGCTATGAGATAAATTTTTAGGTTTATTTAACTGTTCTTCATGGAGTAATTTTGACAGTACTTAATTTTGCCTTAACTGATGACTTTGGAATCTAATATCCTTGTAGTCTAATAATCTTGTGAACTCATTGATTGGAATGGAATCATTCACATTCTTTGAATTAATCCATTTCTATCTCCATTATTGTTGTTGTTATTTTTATAATTGTTTTTTTTTCTGAGCACCTTTAGTTGAATTTAAGTTCAATGTGTTTATGTAACTCAATATTTGTATAAAAGTTATATAAATATTGTTTATATACCAACTTTCTTATATATCAACAAATTGTTTTCTTAACAAGGACCCAATAGTAGACAGTCTCATTATTAATCCTGTTTTACAGATGGAGGAACTGAGGTTTGGACTTGAATCTAGGCTTTCAGCTTTCTCTTCCAGTGGTTTCCTTTCTTCCCTTCCTTCCATTATGCCAAAAGCCTGTCCTTTGTGTGGGAATGAATTATTTTGTTAAAGCAGTGAGTTTTTTTTTTTCCCCAGACTTGATGTGTTGGTGCTTAGTTATCTCTGTTTTCCTTTCCTTAGTCTCCCTTTTGACCAAGTGAAGGAATTTGTAAGATGATTGGCTGGGGTCTGATCAGTAGTCTAGAGCTATAGGACAGAGCAAAGGTGACTGGTCCCAGTCAAACTAAGACTTTGACCTCAATTAACACTGTGCTCTAGCAAGTAACGACTATTGCATGTATCAACCTGCAGTCAGTCAAGTCCTTTAAAATGGTTGGGTTCATTTGATTAAAAGGAACACAGCTAGAAACTCAACTTGTTTTTAGAGTAATAGATCTCGTCAGAAGCTTCTCCCCTCCCCTTTCCCTAGTACAGATCCAAAACCACCTGACAGTAATTAAATTATTTGAACATTGCACTCCCACCTCCTACACATATTTTCTTTTTGTTTTGTTTTGTTATTTGGTAGTCTGCTCAATTATTTTCCTTTTAGGAACAATAACTACCACACACAACTCTATTCGGTGTTAAGTTTCAATCTGAACCCCCTGTCTCCTGTGAAGAAGAGCTATCCCTTTCCTTTTTCCTGGGAGATTGCCTACTTGCTCTTTGCATTTCCTTTCATGAGGGTAGCAGGCATTGCTTCCTGGCATCCTAACAAGAGGAAGCAGATGGCAAAGGCTGCCATGTGATGTACAAGGCTGGCCAATTTCTTCAGTTATTTCTACCTTCCTCGTGCAGTCATCAGATTGACATCTTTTAGAATATGTTGCTACAAGACATTTTCTCCCAAAACTTGAAAATGATTTGTTCATATTGTCATTTTAAAGTGATTAATTTAGGAATGCCTGTATTCTTTCTCTCTCTCAGAATCTTCAGAGCAAAAGAGACCTTTGTTGCAAAGCTAGCTGTCCTGGGACATGGCTTCCTACTGAAGAATCCAGATGTTCCCTCTCACCATGAAAGAATAAGACAATCCAATGGAACAAATATTTACTAATCATCTAATGTGCTTATTATTATTAAGCACTGTTAGAGAAGATAAAACACATATAGTTCTTATGGAGTTCAGAATTTGCAAGAAGGAAAGAAATGTACCCAATTGTGTACCAATTATGTTAAAAAGCAGTATATGCCAAGTGCAAAGGAGGAAACTCAAACAGTGAAAGTATGTGAGATATTTTTGAGGAAACAGAGATAATTCTCAGCCAAAAGTGGGAGTGTATGGAGGGGTAGAATCAGGGAAATTTTACCAGAGGACCTGGCACTTTGACTTAGACCTTGAAAGAAGACACTCTCAATTTATGCCTGGAAAATGGTATGAAGGGCATAGATGCAGGAAAAAGCAGAACAAATTATGGGGATAAGTAGTCTGCTCCTGAGAATACATCCTCTGATTCACTGGTTCTTCCCAAGACTGCCATTTAATGAAAACACCAGGTGGGCCATGTTTTAATTTCCTCTCTGGACTCTTCTCCTCACTCTCTGGACTTTCTTTATTATGTCCTCATATGGGGAATCTTTTCCTCTTTCTGATTGTACTTGTATTCTCAGCTTTTAGCATAGAACTGGGTAAAAAAAATAAAGAGTTTAATACATTCTTGTTGATTTATTGACTAATTGAACTTAGAGGGAATACACAATATGTCAAGGGAGCTAAACTAAGATAAAGCTGAGAAGGTATGAGAAGCCTAAGGTAAGTTGAATTTAGACTGTGAAAGATCTTGAATGGTTCAATCTCCTTTAATTTGAATATTAATCTTAATTGTTTACCACTAAATTTTTTTTGGTAGAGAAATAATGTAAGCAGAGTGGCACATTAGGAAAATGGTTTGGGCATGTCAGCATGAAGATTAGATTAGAGAGGAGAGACTTTTAAGCAAAATGAAAATCAACTCAATTATACAAAAATAGCAAAGTGCTTTATAATTGCTCTTTCTTTTGGTCCTTACAACCATGCTTTCAGATAGGTATCATTATCCCCATCATCCCAGTCAGATGAGGAAACTGAAGCAAAGAGAAGTTATGTTATATATAAAGTAGTATAGTAAGTGTCTAAAGTCAGATTTGAACTCAGGTTTTCCTGATTCCAGGCCTAACACCTCGATTTATTTGGCCATCTACTGGTTAATTGATTTGGCCAAAATTTGTTTTCAATTATGCTTGACTCTTCATGACCCCATTTGGCTTTTTCTTGGGGAAAGATACTGATGTATTGGTTATTTACTTCTTCAGCTCTTATAGAAGTGAGGAAATGCAGGCAAACAGGGTTAATTGACTTACCCAGGATCACACATTTGTGGCCAGATTTGAATTTAGGAAGTTGAGTTTTCCTTCTTACTTTTAGGCCTTGACTCTATACTCCATTATGCCAACTAATTGCCTTGGCCAAAGTAACAAAGACAATAAACATCAGAGATTTGATTTGAATCTATTTCCTGATTTTAGAGCTCTTTTCATTGCCTGAAATAATTTGTCTTGAATGAAATCTTATTGCTTCCCAATCCTACCTGGAGAATCCTCTTGCCACCAAACCATCTTAAGGTCACACTTTCCACATGTCAAACAGTCTGATTCAATGGTTTTTACTCTCTCCTTGCTATTTTTAGGGAAGGCTATTTTATTTTCTCAGGTTGGGGTACATGTAATTTTCTTAAGTAGAGAGAGAAATCCTTTTTGTGGAGTGGAGCCTTAGATGCTGTTCATTGGAGTAGGCCATAGTGTGCCATAGAAGCAGCTGTAACAGCAATGCAGATGAGAATCCCTCTTCCCCAAAGTTCTCTCTCAGGGAATAGAGAAAGGTGTTGACTTACTTTATAGCTATTTGGAACTCTCCTTTAGAATGGATAATTGTGAGTAGATTGTTTGACTCTTGTCACCACTTTCTCTAAGATCAAGGATTAGCATAACCAGATTCACCAAGTAGTTCTCTTGCAGAGTCTAAAAGTGCATCTCATCTTCAATTTGCATTCTCATTTAAACCATTCTCAATGCATAAAGCACTTTTACAACTGTCTCTCCTCCCTCAATTCACAACCCTCATTTCATTTTTATTATATATTTGGACAGGGAGTTAGTTACAAGGTACTTGAAGGGTGCTAAAGGTTCAAATATTAAAAAAAATAATCTTATGAAGACTTGTCCTTGGAATTAGCCTGAATATCCCAATAGGGTTTTACATGACCCCTGCTCAAATTCTTTCCTAATTGTTTTATTTGTATAGACATTTCATCTTTCCAGTCCAATGGTTTCATGGATAGATTTTTACATTTGTAATGTTTGGATCAATTTCCTTTAACTTTGAGAAAGTGGTAATAATTCATCCATTAACACATCGATAGGAAAAAGACAGGGTCTGATGCCTAGTGCAAGAAGAGGTCTTTTGAAGGGGTAATAAGCTAAAGTCTTTTGCTGAGGATAGTGATCAATAACCTTATGGGAATACAAATTCAGGGAAGAATTAAAAGTCATACAAAAGCATTCTATAGTTTGTCTCTCCCATCTCCCATCTTATTAAATGTGGCTTATTTGTATGTAGGAATAATGTATTAATTTGTGAGTTAAAAGGTTTTCAATTTAAAAAGTCCAAGTCACTTTGAGTCAGGGATGAGTATCCAGGCCTAGTCTTATCAATTGGATTAAGCAATTAATAGTCTACTGGCTGGAAAAGGAGTAGGTGCTTTAGGCAATCTATAGTTCTGCTCTCCTAGCTCTATTCCTTTGTGTTTTAAAACCTTTTTAGCTTGATGGAAATTCCTATTAAAATGCAGATTACTTTTGAAGTCTTTTGAAGGAGAATCCCTAGGTTGTCATTGGATGGTAGTAGTAGTGGTGGTGGTGGTGGCTGAGGCAGGAGCCCTAGATGAATCATTTTGGGGAGAGCAACACCAGAATTCTTATTATTTTTTTTATTTTTTATTTTTTTATTTTTTATTTATTTTTTTTTATTATATATATATATATTTTATAATATTATCCCTTGTATTCATTTTTCCAAATTACCCCCCCTCCCTCTATTCCCTCCCCCCGACGACAGGCAATACCATACATTTTACATGTGTTACAATATAGTCTAGATACAATACATGTGTGTGAATATCATTTTCTTGTTGCACAATAAACATTAGAATCCGAAGGTACATGCAACCTGGGCAGACAGATATTAGTGCTAACAATTTTCATTCCCCTCCCAGTATTTCTTCTCTGGGTGTAGCTACCTCTGTCCATCATTGATCAACTGGAAGTGAGTTGGATCTTCTTTATGTTGAAGATTTCCACTTCCATCAGAATACATCCTCATACAGTATTGTTGTTGAAGTGTACAGTGATCTTCTGGTTCTGCTCATTTCACTCAGCATCAGTTGATTTAAGTCTCTCCAGGCCTCTCTATATTCCTCCTGTTGGTCATTTCTTACGGAGCAATAATATTCCATAACCTTCATATACCACAATTTACCCAACCATTCTCCAACTGATGGACATCCATTCATCTTCCAGTTTCTAGCTACAACAAAAAGAGCTGCCACAAACATTTTGGCACATATATGTCTCTTTCCGCTCTTTAGTATTTCTTTGGGATATAATCCCAGTAGTAGCGCTGCTGGGTCAAAGGGTATGCACAGTTTGATAACTTTTTGGGCATAATTCCAGATTGCTCTCCAGAATGGCTGGATTCTTTCACAGCTCCACCAGCAATGTATTAGTGTCCCAATTTCCCCACATCCCCTCCAACATTTGTCATTATTTGTTCCTGTCATCTTAGCCAATCTGACAGGTGTGTAGTGGTATCTCAGAGTGGTCTTAATTTGCATTTCTCTGATCAGTAGTGATTTGGAACACTCTTTCATGTGAGTGGATATAGTTTCAATTTCTTCCTCTGAGAATTGTCTGTTCATATCCTTTGACCATTTATCAATTGGAGAATGGTTCGGTTTCCTATAATTCAGGGTCAGTTCTCTATATATTTTGGAAATGAGACCTTTGTCAGAACCTTTGTTTTTAAAAATATTTTCCCAATTTGTTACTTCCCTTCTAATCTTGTTTGCATTAGTATTATTTGTACAGAAACTTTTTAGTTTGATGTAATCAAAATCTTCTATTTTGTGATCAATAATGATCTCTAGTTCTCCTCTGGTCATAAATTCCTTCCTCCTCCACAAGTCTGAGAGGTAGATTATCCTCTGTTCCTCTAATCTATTTATTATCTCCCTCTTTATGCCTAAATCATGGACCCATTTTGATCTTATCTTGGTATATGGTGTTAAGTGTGGATCCATATCTAATTTCTGCCATACTAATTTCCAGTTTTCCCAACAGTTTTTTCTGAATAATGAATTTTTATCCCTAATGTTGGAATCTTTGGGTTTGTCAAAGATTAGATTGCTATAGATGTACCCTTTTTTGTCCTTTGTATCTAATCTGTTCCACTGATCTACCGGTCTATTTCGTAGCCAATACCAAATGGTTTTGGTGACTGCTGCTATATAATATAGCTTTAGATCAGGTACACTTAGACCACCTTCCTCTGAGTTTTTTTTCATTAGTTCCCTTGCAATTCTTGACCTTTTATTCTTCCATATGAATTTTGTTGTTATTTTTTCTAGGTCATTAAAATAGTTTCTTGGGAGTCTGATTGGTATAGCACTAAATAAATAGATTAGTTTGGGGAGTATTGTCATCTTTATTATATTCGCTCGGCCTATCCAAGAGCACTGAATGTCTTTCCAATTATTTAAATCTGATTTTATTTTTGTGGCAAGTGTTTTGTAATTTTTCTCATATAATTCCTGACTTTTCTTTGGTAGATGGATTCCCAAATATTTTATACTCTCAACATTTGTTTGGAATGGAATTTCTCTTTGTATCTCTTGCTGTTGCATTTTGTTAGTGATATATAAAAATGCCGAGGATTTATGTGGATTTATTTTGTATCCTGCCACTTTGCTGAAATTTTGAATTATTTCTAGTAGCTTTTTAGCAGAGTCTTTGGGGTTCTCTAAGTATACCATCATGTCATCTGCAAAAAGTGATAGTTTAATTTCCTCATTTCCTACTCTAATTCCTTGAATCTCTTTCTCGGCTCTTATTGCCAAGGCTAGCGTTTCTAGTACTATATTGAATAGTAATGGTGATAGTGGGCAACCTTGTTTCACTCCTGATCTTACTGGGAAAGGTTGCAGTTTATTTCTATTGCATATTATGCTTACTGACGGTCTTAAATATATACTCCTGATTATTCTAAGGAATAATCCATTTATTCCTATACTCTCAAGAGTTTTTAGTAGGAATGGATGTTGGATTTTGTCAAATGCTTTTTCTGCATCTATTGAGATGATCATATGGTTCTTATTAATTTGATTATTAATATGGTCAATTATATTAATAGTTTTCCTAATATTAAACCAGCCCTGCATTCCTGGAATAAATCCTACTTGATCATAGTGTATTATCTTGGAGATGATTTTCTGAAGTCTTTTTGCTAATATCTTATTTAAGATTTTAGCATCAATATTCATTAAGGAGATTGGTCTATAATTTTCTTTCTCAGTTTTCGATCTACCAGGTTTAGGTATCAGTACCATGTCTGTGTCATAAAAGGAGTTTGGTAGGACTCCTTCATCCCCTATTTTTTCAAATAATTTATATAACATTGGGGCTAATTGTTCTTTAAATGTTTGGTAGAATTCACATGTGAATCCATCTGGCCCTGGGGATTTTTTCCTGGGGAGTTGATTAATAGCTTGTTCTATTTCTTTTTCTGAAATGGGACTATTTAAGCAATTTATCTCCTCCTCTGTTAATCTAGGGAGCCTATATTTTTGGAGAAAGTCATCCATTTCACTTAAGTTATCAAATTTATTGGCATAAAGTTGGGCAAAGTAACTCCTTATTATTTCTCTAATTTCCTCTTCATTGGTGGAAAGATCTCCCTTTTCATTTGTAAGACTATCAATTTGATTTTCCTCTTTCTTTTTTTTGATCAAATTTACCAAAGGTTTATCTATTTTATTGGCTTTTTCATAAAACCAACTCTTGGTTTTATTTATTAATTCAATAGTTTTTTTACTTTCAATTTTATTGATTTCTCCTTTTAATTTTTGTATTTCGAGTTTAATTTTTGGTTGGGGATAGTTTAATTTTTGGTTGGGGGTGCAACACCAGAATTCTGACAGAGTGAAGAGAAAGCTGCAGATATTCAAACATGGAAGTATCATGGTCACATTGATCTAGGGATAAAGCTATGAATCTCAAAATTAGTTTTGAAACTAGGAGTTGAAGTCAAGGGACAAGGTAGCATGTTGATTGCTCACAATCAACAATAAAGGCACACACAGAGGTGTAGATCCAGTGGTCTTGCTAAGAAAGATGGGTTATGGTCTTGGAGGTGGAGCCAAAATGTCAGAATAAAGTTAGGGATTTATCAAATCCCTACAAATCCCTTTAAATCCCTTGATTCTAAACAAATTCTAGAGTGTCAGAACTCTCACACCTAAAAAAAAAATCTCAAAATATGGGCAAACACACACACACACACACACACACACACACACACACACACACACACACAGTGTGAAACAATTTGGAAGGTCAGCAGGAAAAGTCTGTTGCACCAGGGTGAGAATAGAGCACAGTCTGGGGCAGGATACATAGCATATCCCTGTTCGCAGCAAACCAGGAGAAGTCCTTAGGAACCTCTGAATTAGTGGCAGCAGTGGAGGTTTCCAGACCTCTCAGCTCATAGCCACTCAAGCAGACTCAGAAGTTGGCAGGAAAGGTTTGCCATATTAAATTGAGAGGAGCCCACAATAGAGTGCATGTTGTGCCAGAATGAAAAAAAAAAAAAAAAAAAAAAAAAAAAAGGTGGTCAGGTCCCCAAAGGCAAGGAGTAGGTTTTAGGGAAATCTGTCAGCACTTATTGGACCTTATTACTTAGAGCCTCAGATTTGATGGCAGAAAATCCAGACAAAGAAATCAATCAATAAGGATTAGAATATCAAGTTTGTAGTATTGTTGGCTGCCAACTCAATTTAGAGAATCATGGTATGGACAGGAAGGACTAGGTATTTTACAAGAATGATTTATTCACAACTAGTTGAGGACAGCACTCTTTTGGAATGAGAAATAGGGCAAGCTGTATATAGGGGATAGTAGATCATGCAGGTCTTTTTGCCTCTAGGTCCAACAATCTACACATTGTACCATCAGGGTTGCAAAGCTAATAAGCGCTATAGGTCAAATGTGAACTCAGGTCTTGACTACAGGTCTAGTGCTCTGTGTAATGACCTACCTTGCTGCATAATACTGTTGCTCATAAAGTTCCACTTTTGGATTTCCCATTAAAAACCACCCAGCCAGTTTAATTAGATTGAAGAAAAAACATTTGCTAAGGTGATATAATAAACATTCTCCCTAAAAGCCTGGGATACACTTTTCTCACAAGTTCATGGAAAGAATGGGCTTTAACCCTAGAATAGAGTGATAATGGGACACATTCATTGAATGCATTTGTGGCAAAGAGATAATTTCTAACTTCTGATAATTTATGGCTTGTAAGTTCTTTTTAAACTTCAAACAAGGATTCTTATTTGTTAAAAGGAGTCATGCTCTATGACTTTGTTTCCCACCTTGAGTGACTATGTTTTTGTATTTGTATTTAGTGAATTATTCTACTCCTATACGAATATGTTGCCTCCAACTGGTCCAATTTCTCTGATCCCAGCTGGATTTATTGCTGGTATTTGTCCAAACTCTCTAGTGACATAGTCAATGGAGGAAAGGAGAGCAGAGAAAACAAGAGAAACTTTGCTATACCTAAGATCAAATCTGTTTTAGGGACTTAGCTCCAACTCTGTAATCCTCCATTCTCCAATTTGGATTCCTCTACTATCAGATTGATTCATCACTTAACTAGATGTTGTTTTTATAAATAAGTTTAGTGGTATGTCTGATTCTTTTAGCTAGTTATAAGATAGAGTTTATTTATTTATTTGTTTTTGGTGGTGTCATCTGCCTTTATCCAAACCTTTTAAATTATCTAATGACTAATTTATATATTGTGGTGAGAAAATCCCTTAATAATCAGTTTAAATTGCTGATTGATTAAAGTGAGGTTTTTAGGCCTTCTGTGATTGCATTATATCAGGTAGGATAGAGATTCTAACTCTTTCACTTTTAGAGATAGATTTTAGAGATGTGTCAAATGGAAAATCAACCAATAATAAATCATTATTAAGGTTAAGCCAACCAAGTCAGTAACCTAGCATAGCTAGGTTATGTAGTTGTTCACTGTAAAGAACAGAAAACTAAAGTAATATTTCAGTTATCTGAGTTCTATTTATTTCTACTAGTAGTTTAAACAAACTATTTTGCTAGGCTTCAGGGCCCATTCTTATATAAGTAGATGGAATAGTGGCCTCCTATATAATGATATTTGAGGACTGGGATATTGGATAAGGACTGGATTTATGATTCTTCAACAAAGAAGAGATTTGAGAACTACCAAAAATATTCACCTTGTGCACTTGCTTCTCAGTCTTGAAATTCCAATATTAAAAAATCATTTTTTTTTTTGGTTAAGCATGTTCTACTCTCCACATGCAAATTTCCCTAGAAGATTAAAATCTGAGCTTTAAACTCATGTCTCAAACTGTCTACAATCCATCTTTGCTTGGATGTTCAACAGACACCGTGTAATCTTGTTCAAAGCAGAATTTAATCTGGTCCTGAAAACCTACTTTTCCTTCTGACTTCCCTATTTGTCAGTGGCAATATCATATTTGAAATATTGGTGTCATCTTTAAGTTTTCTTTCTTTTAACTAGTTGTGAATTAATGAGATCCTTTTCAGTTTTTCTTTTACCTAGTCATGAATTAATCAACTCCTTTTTACCTGATACCAAGCTGAGAGCAATATGGTCCCAGAATCTGTGTTCTTGCTCAGGGAAGATCAAACTTGTAAGGAATCCTGGACAGCCTAAGGGGAAGTGATTAGTTTTCTGTAGGAGTGAGAAGCATAAGGGAAAAATAAGGTTCAGAAAGGGAAGGCCAGTTACTCAGTAAACATTATGTTTTTACTCTGTGCCAGGCACTATGTTGATTTCTGGATATTCAAAGAAAGGCAAGAGGTGATCTTTGTGCTCAAGAAGCTCATAATGTAATGAGGGAGACAACATGAAAGCAACTGTATACAAACAAGCTATAGACAGAATGAATAGATAGTTAACAAAGAAACCAATATTAAGGGAGACCCGGAAAAGCTTCTTGCAGACTTATTTTTACCAGAAATTTGGAAGAAACCAGGAAATCCAAGAGGCAGAGATAAGGAGGAAGAAAATTCTGGGCAGAAGGCAGTCAATAAAAATGTCTGAAGCTACAATGAGGAACAGTAAGGAGGCCAACATTACTGTAAAATAAAGTACAAAGAGGTGAGAAAAGAATAAGACTGAAAGGTGAGAGGGAAGTTATGATGGGCTTTGACTAACAGAGAATTTTGTATTTGATCCTGAATTTAATAGGAAAGCATTAGAGTTTTATTGTTTTGTTTTGTTTGTTTTTTGAGAAGATAATGAGATAGTCATCCTGAACAGATTTTGGAAAGGTAAAATTGACAGGACCAGTGTGTGTGTGTGTGTGTGTGTGTGTGTGTGTGTGTGTGTGTGTAAGAGAGAGAGAGAAAGAAACAGACAGATAGACAGACAGACAGAGAGGACTTTAGTTATGTATCTGAGTGATTGGGAGGATGGTTAGTACCCTTAACTTTAGGAGGAATGTTAGAAAGAGGGAATGGTTTTTACAGGAAGATGAGGTCCATTTGTACATGTTAAGTTTAAGATCTCTGTGGAAAATACTAGATACTAAAATAGATATGGGACATATGAAGATGTCTATGGGGATGCTCTAGATGCTTAATAAGCAGATGGAAGTCAACATATAGGTTAGGACAGGATAAGTAGATTTGAGGATCATTAGTCTAGAAATGAAAATTTGATCTGTGGGAGCTGATGAGATCATCATGCAAAGTAAAATAAAGAGAACAGAAAGAGGACTCATGTAAAGCCTTGAAAACACCAACAATTAGTGAACTTGACCTGGATAAAAATTTAGCAGAGAAGACTAAAAAGGAGTAATCTATAGGTACGGGGAGAACCAAGACAGAATAGTATCAGAAAAAACTGAGATGGAGAGAATATCAAGAAGAAGGTTATCAACAATGTCAGAGGCTACAGAAGTCAAAATAGGAAATAGATTCTATACTGAGAGGGAAGGAGTATATGGAACTATGGAAAGTTTGAAGAAGGATGAAAATGTTTGAAAAATCTACTGTGATGAGTGGGATGGTGAGACAATTAGAGGATTTGGAAAGCATTGGCTTATTGCTCTGAAGACCGAGTTGAAACTATGTAACATCATGGTTTTGTGATATTTCTCTGGCTTAGTTTGGTACCTTGTGGATAGAAGTAGAAGCCTCAGATTGAATAATTCAAGGTTGAGGCTTGTCAGGACATATAATACAGGAACAATGAATGCAAGAGAAGCCAGTACAAGTTGTACTAATTCACAAAAGTATCAGAATGGGAATGGGAGGAGAATGAGCCAGTGTAAGGATAATAGCCCAGGAAAAAACTAAGGCTTGGTGTTCATAGGATGGAATAGAGATAGTGACTTTATTTCATCTAAGCCATATAGGTGTTTAAACAGCTGGAAATCAAGGAGGAAGAACATGATTTGGAGCTATAAAGAGACAAGTAATGTCAACATCTTGTAATCAGATAAAGAAATTTCAGAGTTTGTGAATGTGGAAATGGTGATTTTGTGGGTGACAGTAAGATTTAGGTATAATTATTTTTATATCTAACTGAAATAGAGTGGAAGAGTAGGTCATGGAAAATGAATAAATTGAGGAGTTGGTATATTAAGGTGTTTGAGGGAGTATCAATAAGTATGTTGCTGTTTCCAGGTTGAAGGCAAGTGTAAGGAGGAGAGAAGCCTGTGAGCTAGATGCTGAATTCAGGAGGAAGCCAGGGCTCTATGAGAGTCAGAAGATGAAAGGAATGGGAAAGGAAAAGATTTAAGATGAAAATATGCTTATTATCTATGGAGAAGGCACTCTAGACAGCACAGTGGAAGGGTGAGTAGCTTTAGATTGTGATATTGGGAGTGGGTGTTGGGTTAAGAAGGCTGAGAATAAAGAAGTAGACCAGGGGTATGGAGAATGGATTTTAGGGTTCATCTGGGGTTGAAAATTACTGGAATTAAATGGATATGACCAGATGGGAGTTTGTTAATTGTAGATGAATGAATTAATGCAAGTTATCAACATCACCATAAGTCATCAGTTTCATGGTGGGATCATTTCAGAATATTAGTGGTTCCAGTGAAGGGACCGATGAAGGGACTTGATGGAATAATATTTCTATTCTATTCTTGCAGGCAGGCCTGGTTAGGATACAGAGGAATATTTTTTCTCTATTATTAAATCTACCTGAGGCTAACAATCTTCTTACCTGAAACTCTTGCTTCTGCTAATTGCTTACACCATCCCTGCTTTAAATGACATTTGAGCTTGAACTTGTTTTGAATCTTTGCTAATGATATTTGTCCTTAGACTCTCTTTTCTTCTGTGGACTCATCTCACAATTAATTATTTCTTCTCCATTTATTTCTCTGTATGTCCACACTTGCTATCTTTGTGAATCTGGTAAAATGACAACCTCATTGAGTCACAATTTCATCAACTGTCCAAAGAATGGTTTGGACAAATGGCCTCTGAGGCATATCTACCTCTGGCTCTTTGATCCTATGAATTAATAAGCCTTATTTCCTTATTTCCTTTTTTCCAGATAGTGAGGAACTCTAGGAAAAGTATACTTGAAGCAAGGATACTTACAGCAGGGTGTTTACTCAGTGTGACTGATGAGATAATGGTTCTCTAGTTCACATATACTTAGTGTGATATGGTGATGTAATGGTTCTACATTTGGCACATGCTCAGTGTGCTATAGTGATATAATTGTACTAAGGTATTCAAGAGCTGAGAGGACTGAAGATGAGCGTGTACTTGAGCTTGATCTCAGATTCAGAGACCCAAATCCAGACACAGAGGAGACTCTGGACTCCATCTTTGACCAGGCCTTATGGTGGCTCTCCTGCCCTCATCACTTCTCCACCAAAGACCATGGCTTGTCCAAAAATCCTCTAGAAAGCTACTCTGGACATTACATTTTGGCATCCAAACATGGAGCACTAAATATGGGGCCCTAGATGTGAGGCTCTGGATGTAAGGACTTACACTCAGCAGTTCAATTGACATGATTGTAAGCTCAGTGGAGAACCCAGTGACCTGAAAATAGGGTGAGTACAAAAACAGATAAGCAGAGCTCCGACAATAAGAGTTGAGAAAGAGATTAAAAGAATTAGAGTAGGTAATGAAGAAATCAAATTATCACTCTTTGCAGATGATATGATAGTATACTTAGAGAACCCCAGAGATTCTACTAAAAAGCTATTAGAAATAATTCACAACTTTAGCAAAGTTGCAGGATACAAAATAAATCCACATAAATCCTCAGCATTTTCTATATATCACCAACAAAATACAACAGTTAGAGATACAAAGAGAAATTCCATTCAAAATAACTGTCGATAGAATAAGATATTTGGGAATCTCTCTATTAAAGGAAAGTCAGGGATTATATGAACAAAATTACAGAACACTTTCCACACAAATAAAGTCAGATTTAAATTGGAAAATATTAAGTGCTCTTGGATAGGCCAAGTGAATATTATAAAGATGATGATACTCCCTAAATTAATCTATTTATTGAAGTACTATATCAGACTCCCAAGAAACTATTTTAATGACCTAGAAAAAATAATAACAAAATTCATATGGAAGAAGAAAAGGTCAAGAATTTCAAGGAACTAATGAAAAAAAAATCAAATGAAGGCGGCCTAGCTGTATTTGATCTAAAACTATATTATAAAGCAGTGGTCATCAAAACCATTTGGTATTGGCTAAAAAATAGATGAGTTGATCAGTGGAATAGGTTAGGTTCACAGGACAAAACTATTGCAATCTAGTGTTTGACAAACTCAGAGATCCTAACTTTTGGGATAAGATTTCACTATTTGACAAAAACTGCTGGGAAAACTGGAAATTAGTATGACAGAAAAGAGGTATGGACCCACACTTAACACTGTATACTAAGAGAAGATCAAAAGGGGTCCATGATTTAGGCATAAAGAACGAGATTATAAATAAATTAGAGGAACATAGCATACTTTACCTCTCAGAGCTGTAAAGGAGGAAGAAATTTGTGACCAAAGAAGAGCTAGAGATCATTATTGATCACAAAATAGAAAATCTTGATTATATCAAATTAAAAACCCTTTGTATAAACAAAACTAATGCAGACAAGATTAGAAGGGAAATAATAAACTGGGAAAACATTTTTACAGTTAAAGGTTCTGATAAAGGCCTTATTTCCAAAATATATAGAAAACTGACACTAATTTATAAGGAATCAAGCCATTCTCCAATTGACAAATAGTCAAAGGATATGAACAGATAATTTTCAGATGATGAAATTGAAACTATTTCTACTCATATGAAAGGATGTTCCAAATTACTATTGATCAGAGAAATGCAAATTAAGACAATTCTGCAATACCTGTCAAATTGGCTAAGATGACAGGAAAAGATAATGATGAATGTTGGAGGGGCTGTGGGAAAACTGGGACACTGATGCATTGTTGGTGGAGTGGTGAAAGAATTCAACCATTCTGGAGAGCAATTTGGAATTATGCCCCCAAAGTTATCAAATTGTGCATACCCTTTGATCCAGCAGTTTTACTACTGGGCTTATATTCCAAAGAGATGTTAAAGAAGGGAAAGGGACCTGTATGTGCCAAAATGTTTGTGGCAGCTCTTTTTGTAGTGGCTAGAAACTGGAAACTGAGTGGATGTCCATCAATTGGAGAATGGTTGGGTAAATTATGGTATGAATGTTATGGAATATTATTGTTCTGTGAGAAATGACCAGCAGGATGAATACAGAGAGACTTGGAGATACTTATGTGAACTGATGCTGAGTGAAATGAGCAGAGAACCAGGAGATCATTATACACTTCAATAACAATACTGTATGAGGATATATTCTGATGGAAGTGGATATCTTCGACAAAGAGAAGATCTAATTCAGTTCCAATTGATCAATGATGGACAGAATCAACTATACCCAGAGAAGGAGCACTGAGAAATGAATGTAGACTACTTGCATTTTTGTTTTTCTTCCCAGGTTATTTTTGCCTTCTGAATTCAATTCTTCTTTTGCAGTAAGAGAACAGATCTGCATACATATCTTGTATCTAGGATATACTTTAACATATTTAACATGTATAAGACTGCCTGCCATCTAGGGGAGGGGGTGGAGAGAGGGAAGGGAAAAGTTGGAACAGAAGTGAATGCAAGGGATAATGTTGTAAAAAATTACCCATGCATATGTTCTGTCAATAAAAAAATTATAATTAAAAAAAAAGACAAGCAGGAAACTTTAGTAAGGGCTACACTAGTTCTTTTTTTAGCTGAAATGGGGCAAATATTAAGAAAAGATCCCACCCCACCCTGAGGGGAGTATGTAGCATACATAGTTAGGTTAATAAAGAAGCAATATTGGTAACTTGGAAGCAGATCACTAGACTCTTAAATGTATTAGAGTGAGCATTTCCTTGGCTCTCTAAGGAAGAAAAATTAGTCAGAAATGAGGGAAATAGTGGGAGAGCAACTAATTGAATATTACAAAGTTATGGATCCTGATTCAATTCCAGAGGAAACATTCCTTAGGTACAATATAATACAATTGGCTTTAAAGAAGCCCACAAGATCTAAAAAAAAAAATGAAAACATTTTAAGGTGGACAGCCTGACAAGGAAGTATGAGGAGAAAGAGCAGGAGGGGGTTGGCATTGACAAAGCAAGTAAAAGGCATGGAGAGCTGGACAAGAAAGGAGTTAAGTACAGTGTTGATGAGCTTAAAGAGTGTAGTGCTTCTCACTTTCACAGCTCAGTTTCACTTCCATCTACAGCAGAGCAGGTGCCCTTAGGGCATTCCCCATCTCCTGACACTCCTCCCTCAATTTCTCCTTCATGGGCAGAGAGAGGAGGAGGAGGGGGAGGAGCAGTGACACCATCAGCATCACCCATGCAGGAGCTTTGTCCACCCCCTATGACACAATTACAAAAGGCATTAGTTAAAGCTAAACAGAAAGGATAGGATACATATGGCTTGAGAATAGAAGCATACCCTGTGATTGCAGAGTTTGACTCATCAAGTCAAGCCAGGAGAAGATACATTCCTTTTAATCTAGAAATTATCAAAGATCTGAAAAAGGGTTGCACTCTTTAGGAGTCTACATTGTCTTATGTTAAGATGGAATTAGAGAATTTGGTTTATGAAATTTCCCTAGTGATTGGAAATCTATAGCAAAGGCATGTTTACAACCTAGATAAAACTTGTTGTGGCTTTCTGAGTATAGTGATTTCTGTAGAATACAAGCCCAATAAAATAGGCAACCTGGAGTTACCTTTGATCAACTAGTAGATGTAGGTTCTTATGTAGACACTTTAGTGCAGATTAATTACCCTATAGCAGCATATGAGCAAATTGCTTCTGTTGCTATCAAAGCATGAGGCACCCTCCCAGGAAGACAAGATAGAGGGGAAGCCTTCACGAAAATAAGGTAAGGTCCAAATGAACCCTTTGCTGATTTTGTGGGACATCTGAAGACAGCTGTCATAAGAAGTATTGGTTAAATTATAAGAAGACAACTTGCTAAAGAAAATACTAATGAGGATTTTAGAAGAATTCTAATAGGATTATACAAGGATGCTCTTATAGATGAGATCATAAGATGCTGTGCCAGAGTAGGAACAGATACCTTTTATAACCAGGCTATGATGCAGACTTTTCAAAGATATGAACATGGGAAGACAGAATCCCTTTTGGCAAGAGACTTCCAAAGATACTTTGGCATCTGAAAGCTCAATGTTGGCATAAAGATAGAGTGAAAAAACATAGTGGGAGAACAAGACTCCAAACCCCATGTCCAAAATGCAACAGAGGCTTCTATTGGGCATCAGAATGTAGAGTGACTCAGGGAAATGGGAAGTGGGGTTCAACTCCAGGGTCCCAGGCAAAAAACACATGGGGCAGGTTGGCAGCCAATGTTACACCCAGAGAATCTTTAAAAGTTCAATACTCCAACATGATCAATCATCCAAGAAGTAACCTGAGGGGCCAAAGAGATTACAATTGGGGAGAATAGAGTTGTATGCAGCTGGGACTACTGAGATATCCCCTGGAGAGCTGAAATCTGTCCCTGTCTGGCCTATAGATCCCTTGCCTCCACACGCAGTAGGCTTGAGCATTTTGCCTCCTAAGAGTGCTTACAAAAGTGTTTATCCATATACTGATTTGGGAAACTGGGGAAAATGTAGCTAAAATCCCAATCACAAATACAGGTAAGACAATGTATGATCTATTACCCAGGAGAAGTAGTAGCATTAGGTTTACTGATACAGACTCCTGATAGGCAATCTGGTGATATTTGCCCAGATTTTTACTCCCAGCAACAGAATCCAGGAATATTCTAGACTGCAGCTGTCACAGCTTACCAACCTATGCTGACTATCTATGTAAATGGCATACCTTTGAAAGGGTTGGTAGACATGGGTGCAGATTGTACAATTATTAGAGATGCCAGTTGGCCCAGTCATTGACCAAATATTATGACAGACACTCATATGTCTGGCATAGGAGGATCAATAGCAGCTGAAATTAGTGCTACCCCTTTGAGATGGAAATTTGAAGGTAAAAAAGGAGTTTTTTCTCTTTTTGTAGTTAAATAAATCCCCATCAAACTATGTGGAGGAGAAATCTTACAATAGTTAGGATTACAATTGAGTACTTTGGCTTTTTAGGCAGAACTGCTGTTGAAGACCTGTTTACACTTTCATCTGTTCTCTTTAAACGGGAAACTGATACACCAGTGTGGGTAGTACAATGGCCCTTAGTAAGTGAAAAAATTCAGGCCTTATTAGATATAATACAAGAGCAACTTGACCAAGGACACTCACAACCTTATCTAAGTCCTTGGAATTCCCCTATATTTGATGTAAAAAAAATCTCAAAAATAGATGATGCTGACTGATTTAAGAAAATAAATGAACAGATGAAAACTATAGGAACTCTTCAGCCTGGATTTCCATCTCCTACTCAATTGCCTAGAGAATGGCCTCTTTGGGTTATAGACATTAAGGATTGTTCCTATTCTATCCCTCTGGATAAAGATATGAAAAGATTTGGCTTTTCAGTTCCCACTGTTAATTTAATGGAGCCTTATAAAAAATATGAATGCTCAGTTTTGACACAGGGAATGAAAAATAGTCCTATTATATGTTAAATGTATGTTGTTGCTGCTTTTACTCCATAAGAAAACCATTTCCAAAAGTAATGTTATTACATTACATGGATGATCTTGGAGTGTGTGCCTGAGAAGCAAATGTTAGAAGACTATAAAAACACTGAGGAACTACAACTTGCATATAGCTCCAGAAAAAATTCAAAGGTATGCTCTTTTTCAATATTTAGGATATAAAGTATATCATAAGGTACTTACAGTACAAAAACTTTAAGAATAGAGAAATTGAACATCTTAAATGACTTCCAGAAATTGATAGGAGATATCCAATGAGTGCATCCAGTGTTAGACTTGACTACCTATCATTTGCAGCCATTATATGACATTTTAAGGGGAGACAGTCCTTTAAATTTACCATGCCAGCTTACAAAAGAAGCTCAAGAGGCTTTGAGAGAAGTTGAACTGGCTTTATCAAATTGGTTGAAAGAGTCACTCAGAAACCCTTGGAAATATCAGTTTTTGCTACACAAGAGGCACCCACAGCAGTCCTACATCAATGAGACAGTGTGATAGAATAGGTAAATCTCCCAGCACAACCAGAACAAAGCCTTACTCCTTACCCAGTGCTTGCGGCTAGAATTTTTTAAAAGGCCATTATACAAGCAATACAATTATCTGGGATAAGACCTGACAAAATATACGCATTTTATACCAATGCATAAATTAATGTATGCTGTGAAACCATCCCAGAGTAGCAAATTTTATTGGCCATGGCTCCAAATTTTACACATGTGTCTCCATTAAAAATAACCAGACTATTACATAATTGGCGAATTCTTGAAGAAAAGGTTTCTAAAGTTCCTCTTAAAGGACCAACTATCTTTACAGATGCATCCAAATATAACATTTTGCTGAATACTCTCATGACTTAATTATGAAGAGGATACTCAGAATTCCTTTTCAGTCTACTCAGCAGAATGAATTGTATGCAATCATTCTAGCTCTTATGTATTATCCAGGAGATATAAATCTAATATCTGATTCAGCCTATGCAGTACATGTGGTGTAAAGAATTGCCACAGTCCAAATAAAATTTGTAGCTTCCAATATATATATATATATATATCAGCTCTTTAAGAACTTCAAGAGCAAGTGAGAAAGCATCCAGGTAAGATTTATATCTTGCATGTCCACTCTCATAGTGGACTTACAGGTCCTATATTTTATGAAAATTAAAAGGCAGATCACCTTCTAACCATGTTAGCCAATGCTATTTCTTTTTCTATTTCAGGTAGCCCAAGAATCTCCTTCTAAATATCATCATGCTGCTTGAGCTTTACATTTGCAATTTGGGATAACAGAAGAAAAAGCTAGAAGCATAGTAAAAGCCTGTACAGCTTGCCATCCTTTCCATGCTCCTATGCTCCCTCTAGGGAAGAACCCTTGTGGTTTGAGACCCAATGAAATTTGGCAAATGGATGTGACCCATTATAAATCTTTTGGTCGTCTGTCTTTTATCCACATTGTGGTAGACGCCTTTTCAGGATTTACTTTTGCAATATCAGCAGCAAAAGAGACAGCCCGAGTGGTCATTGAATTCCTTATATAAGCATTTGCAATTATGGGTGTGCCACAAGCAATAAAAACAGATAATGGACCTGCATATACTTCTAAACATTTTGCACACTTTTGTGCATAGTATAAGATTTTACACATCACTGGCATACCTTTTAATCATCAAGGTCAGACAATAGTAGAGAGGAGAAACAGACATCAAGATACTCCCCCAAAAACAAAACAAAAGGGGAGCCACAGGTAACTCTAGAGAACTTTTAATTTTAGTACTTTACACTATTAATTTTTTGATTTTTGACAAAAATGCACTGGCTCTGGCAGACAGGTTTTATAACCCACTGGAAGGGTAGTGTCCAGTGCGAGCAGCTCCACTGTCTTTAGATAATTGCCAGGTGATGTGGAGGGACCCAGAAAGTGGTGAACGGAAGGGACCAGATATGTTAACTACTTGAGGGAGAGGGTTTGCTTGTATCTCTACAGATGGAGAAGGAATCAAATGGGGGCCAACGAGCCATATTTGCCTTGTCCATCAAAAAGAGACAGAAAAAGAGATGACCCTCGAGACAAAGGAAAAAACCCCCCAAAATATCTTGTGGTTCCATCTCTGACCACTGAAAGAGCATGACTATTACTCATGAACTTGTGTATAGCAATGGACTCATGAACATCAAAAAATTGTTGATGAGACTGTTGTAAGACTTTCAAAATTAGCAGGAATCATTGGATTCCCTGACACATGAATTAATAGACAATAGATTGGTTTTGGACTATCTCTTGGCTGCTGAAGGAGGTGTATATGTGATTGTTATTTATACTTGTAAGACTTGGACATGAATAATTCCTCGTATTGATTCATATTGTTTATATGTAGCCTGTGTTATATTACTATGTACTTGTTTAATACCTACCATGTTACTGAATTTATGTATACCTAAGATTCTTCAGCCCAGAGGAAACTTGTTAACAATATCTGGTTTGACTCCCCATTTCCCTTTGGTGTGCCCACCTCCCTTCCTGAGAAGTCAGGGAAAGTGAGGAACTCTAGGAAAAGTATACTTGAAGCAAGGATACTTACAGCAAGGTGTTTTACTCACTGTAACTGATGAGATAATGGTTCTCTATTTCACATATACTATAGTGTGATGTAATGATGTAATCACTCTAGTTGGCATATATTTAGTGTGATATGGTGATGTAATGGTTCTACAGTTGGCACATGCTCAGTGTGCTGTAGTGATGTAATTATACTAAGGTATTTAAGGGCTGAGAAGACTGGAGATGAGAGTATATGCTTGAGCTTGATCTCAGACTCAGAAACTTAGACACAGACAGAGAGGAGACTCTGGATTTCATCCTAGACCATACTCATGTTGGCTCTTCTGCCCTCATCACTTCTCCACCTAAGAGATCCTCCAGAAAGCTAGTCTGGACAATACACCACATCAGACTTTCTGGTCTTCATTTGACCTTATGGATCTACCTAAAACTTTCTCATTGAAATAACCACTTCTGGGTCAGATGGCTAAATTCAGAACAAACATTAATATTCAGCTTAAATTTAATAAACATTTGAAAACTTCTTCAATCTGGCTAATCTTTCTGGAGTTTGTGCGGTGGCTATAAAAACTTGTATTCCTATAAGTGTAATTTCTGCTAATTTTCTGCATTTATTATCACCTGTCCATCAGAAATTGGACAAAACTTAAGATGATATAACTTTAATGTTCTGATAACTATCATAGTTGCAAAGACTTGGGTTCTTTCCCTAAGAACTAAGTGTTCAGTTAGTGGGCATAGCCACATTTTAAAGAGGTTAACCATATTTCTTTACTCATCATTCTCAAATAATTTTTTTCTGAAGTAACTAAGGAAATGTTATTTTCATCTTGCAATTGGAAAAAATAATATAAAAGCTTCAGTTTTAGCTTTACATAGATTTATAACCTCACAGAAATGTAAGCGACCTCAGAAATCATAAACTTCAAACTTTACCTGAAAAGGAATTTTTTCTATAGTATCTGATAAGTGATCACATGATGTCTGCTTGAAGATTTCTAGTGATGAGGAACTTATGTTGTGCTTTTGCATAGTCCTAAAAGTTATAATATTTTTCTTAAATAGGAAATTTAACAAACACATACTTTTTTATCTCTTGCTCTAACTTTGAAGTCAGCTGATGGTATAGTGAATAGAGCAGTACACCTGGAAACAGGAATATCTGAGTTCAAGTCTGGCTTCAGACACTTACTGGTTGTGAAACCCTAAGCAAGTCAAATAATCCTTGATTGCCTCAGTTTCCTTAGTTATAAAATGGGGATGGGATAACACAAATTCTGATGTTGTAAACTCAAAGTTTAATTCCCTCTATTGTCAGAACTACCTGAGGCTAATAGTCCTCTTACCTGGGACTCTTGTTTTTGCTAATTGCTTAGACTATCCCTTGGATCTTAGACTTGTTTTGAATCTTTGCAAATATCTTGCAAAAATGATTAGCAAAATGCTTGGTCCATAGTAGAGACTATGTAAATTCCCCCTCTCTCCTTCTCCCCCTTCTCCCACCATTGCTAAGAAAAATAAATATAATTCTTCTTTTACATGATAGATATTCAAACACTATAGCTGTCATTTTCTAATCTAATTCTTCCTTTCTTTAGCTTATATATCCTGATCTGTATCTTGCAACTGGACACAAATTGTTCCAGAGGAGAAAATGATGTTGGTGATTTTCCAAATTCCTCCCTCACTTAAATCACAGCATCACATCTCTAATGTCATGGTCATCTTCAAAAATGAAGGATAAATAGCAGTAACAGCAGTAACATTTAATGGGTTTATATGTGAGAGTGAGAATCAAAGACATTGTCCTGATATTTTAGGTCTATATAATAATTCATCTAAAATATATTGTAAAAAAGCTATTTTGTATTCAAATGTACAAACTTTTATTCACATGATATCTTGATTCCTTTATTGCCCCATGTGTGTCAAGCCATGATTTAATTTTATGAATGAAGAAAAATAAATGCTTTAAACTGCTAAGAAGACAAAATAACAGATGCCTTCCCATTTAGTTTTGGAATTCCAGAAATGTCTAGTGGGTACGTTGTTTACACTAAGGAGAATTCCATGTACAAAAGGGCAGAAATGATTATGAATAAAACTGCAATGTGCTATGTCCAGTTTTTTTTTTTTTTTTTTGCTAAGACAATTGGGATTAAGTGATTTGCCCAGGATCACATAGCTAGGTCAGACACAGTGCCTGAGATCACATTTGAACTCAAGTTCTCCTGACTTCAGGACTGGTGCTCTATCCACTTTTCCACCTAGCTGCCCCAGATTAGCTAATTTATAAGGTCCTTCCTACATTTCTTTTTTTAGGGCTTCCTTCAAGAAGTCTTTAAATGAGATGGTTCACATACAAAGAATTTGTTAATTAAAATTATTATTCTGATTTATAGTAGGAGCAAGGGAATAGGGGAAAGTGATAAGAATTAATGATTTTAAGAAGAATTTCAGATCTTTAGATTTAAATTCTGGAAAGTTGCCATGTTTAGGAAATTTGATTGTATTCATATTATTGAATTCAATTCAATAGGCATTTAATGTAACAATATTTATTTAATAATGACTTTGTGGGAAAAGAACTTTAAGTGCTAGAGATAAAAAGGGAAACACTCTCTTTTTTTAAGAATCATATTCTGTACAAGCCATTTTCCATTTGATAAATGGTCAAAGGATATGAACAAACAATTTTCAGATGAACAAATTAAAGCCATTTCTAGTCATATAAAAATGCTTTAAATCATTATTGATTAGAAAAATGCAAACTAAGACAATTCTGAAGTACCACTTCATACTTCTCAGATTGGCTAAAATGACAGGAAGAGATAAAGATAAATGTTGGAGGGGACATTGAAAAACTAGGATACTAATACATTGTTGGTAGAATTGTGAACTAAACCAATCATTCTGGAAAGCAATTGGGAACTATGCCCAAAAGTCTATCAAAATTTGCATATCATTTGATCCAGCAGTATCTCTACTGGATTTGTATCCCAAAGAAATCATAAAAAAGGGAAAAGGACCTACATGTGCAAAAAAGGTTTATAGCAGACCTTTTTGTAGTGGCAAGGAATTTAAAACTGAGTGGATGCCCATCAGTTGGGAATGGCTGAATAAGTTATGGTATATGAATGTAATGGAATTTTATTGTTCTAAAAGAAATGATCAGCAGGATGATTTCAAAAAGGCCTGGAGAGACTTACACGAACTGATGCTTAGTGAATTGAATAGAACCAAAATAGCATTGTACATAGCAACAAGATTATGTGATGATCAACTGTGATGTGCTTGGCTCTTTTTAGCAATGAGATGATTCAGGCCAATTCCAATAGACTTGTGGTGAAGAGAGCCATTTGCATCCAGAGAGAGAATTGCAAGGACTGAATGTGGATCACACATTGCATTTTCACCTTTTTTGTTGTTGTTTGCTTTGTTGTTTTTTTCTTTCTCATTTTCCCCTTGTTGATCTAATTTTTATACTTAGAAGAATTGCATGTTTAACTATTTGCTGTCTAGGTGAGGGGGAGGAGGAAGGAAAGAGACTTGGCACACATGGTTTTGCAGGGGTGACTGTTAAAGGTTATCTTGGTATTTATTTTGAAAAATAAAAAGCTATTATAAAAAAATCAAAAGAACAAAAAAGAAAAAAAATCATATTCTCTTTGGGAACTGTGCCAGTACAAAAGAAGAGTTAAGTTGACCTGAGGTCTTATGTTGTCTTTACAATTATTTGAGGCAAGCACTGGGTCAGGTCAAGCCATGGACTGTGGACATGAACTTTCCATAAGATAAGCTGATGGTACTGGCATGCTTATCTAGTCTAAGTGGAATGTTCTTCTTTAATAAGTTAATATCGGGATCAAAAGCAAAAGGTTGGTCATTTGAATCTATGAGTTAAAAGAGGCAGAAGGAATGATCAAAAGGACAGATTGATAATGTAGCAGTGTTGGAATCTCACAGATAAAATGAATAAATTTGAACTCATATTCAGATATATTTTCATTTGGTCTTATTCACTGTGAAATGTGAAAGAATAAAAGAATCATAGATTTGAAGTCAAGATATTAGTTCAATATTACTTTTGTAAACATAATTCTTCCTCTAGGTCTTACTTTCCTCATATATTATATGAGGGGGTTACATTAGGTGATTTGTAAGAACTTCTCAAACTCCAATTAAATGATTATATATTTTCTTATATTTAGAAACCATTTAAGCTCCAGGTTTTGGGTGGGACTCTTTCCTTCCTAGCCCCTTACTTCTGAATGACCTTCAGCACTGGACAAAACTCCCTGCTGCTTAGGAAATCACTCTAACAGTTTGAAAATAAAATAAAACCAGAAGATATTCAAAAAGTACAAGCTGCATTTTCAGGTTTCCTTCTAATTCTGTTATTAGAATATCCTTACCTCTTTTGATTTCCTCAAAGCATCATGAATACATCTTATTCTCACAGGGATTTGTTCTTACCTAGCTGACCAAAAAACAAATTAAAAACAAAACCAAATAAAAAAATCCAACAAAAAACAAAAACAAAAAAAAACAACCAAACTTCTGTGAAAATTAAAGTGTTAATACTCATTCCCATTCTAATGTAATTCTTTTTAATACATAAAGTCAACATTTAAAAATTTTGTTCATCTTTCCTTGCTTCCATTCCCATTTAAGTAAATACTACCTCCCACTTATGTAAAACAAAGTTCTCAGTATAAAACTCAATAGTATAGCAAAATGGATTCCCACACTGGCCAAATTTTTAAAAATGTATGTTCTATTTTGTATTTTAAGTTAATTACTTATTAACTATAAACAATTTGATGGGAGAGATTATGTGTAATATATTTTCTATATTCTATTTTTAATAGTGTCTGTTATATACAATGTATCATTGTCACTAAAAAAAATGAATTAATTTTTGAGTGATTTATGAGACTTTATGAACCTTATTAGATTGTAAAGATTGAATATTTAATAATGTAATTTAAAGAACTATGAAACATGATTACAAAAGATTTGGGGGAGGGCAAGAAATTGTTTCCAATATCCTTAAATTACACTGCCTATTTTGTCTAGTCTATATTGGTGAATTGTATATCTAACTAAACACACCCACACATATATAAATTTAGAGCATTTATGTATGGTGAATGTGGGAAATGTAATAATGCATACATTTATTAAGATTTTAAGGGTTAAATTATTCTTTTTATATATTTACATATGTACATATAAACTGATATAGGCATATATTTTAGAAGCTTATCTGAGTTGAAAATCTGATTATATTTATATAAAGATAAAAATAGACAGCTTTTAGTGTTATTTTTATGAGACATGCTAGAAGATGGTCCTGCATTGACTGGAATAATTGTTGATTTCAGAATCTAGAGAGATCATTCCATTCTAGTCTATTCTTTGGGCTCTTACAAATATAATAAATATTTATTGAGACCATATTATATACATGACATTGTGTGAAGTATTGGAAATACATAGATTCAAAAAGAAGCAAACTTCATCATTAAGGATTAGTTTAGTAAGGGATAATAAGGTGTAAACAAATACCTTTGAAAGGGTAGCTGATAAGCACAAAGGAGAAAGTAAAAGTATATGAGAAATTTTTAAGTAACAGTAATACAGAAGTAACTTTCAACTAGGGAAATAATGGACAAATTTAAGAGAGGTAATGCTGGACTAAAGCCTTTAAATAAAGAAGGTATTTCAACAGTTTAATTAAGAGAATAGTTTATTCCAAAAATGTAGGTCAGTGTAAGCAAAGAGAAGGGGCAAGGCAGGAAGTCCTAGGTTATTTTTAAATATCCTTGATGAAAAAAATTTTATAACTTTCTTTTCAAATCTATGATACTTTATGAACAGGTTGGAACTCAAGTAATAAAAATTGGCTAAAAGAAAAAAAAAGGTAATTTATAAATTGGAAAAGACTTAGGGGACATAATGTCATTGCTGTCATTATTTAGACATTTTCAGTTGTGTCTAACTTTGTGATCTCATTTAGGCTTTTCTTGTCAAAGATACTGAAACAGTTTACTATTTCCTTCTCCAGTTCATTTTACAGATGAGAAAACTGAAACAGAGTTAAGTGACTTGCCCAAGGTCACATAGCTAGTAAGTGTCTGAGGCTTGATTTGAACTCAAGTATTTCTGACTTGAGGTCCAGCACTTAGATTTCCCTAGGAAACATAATAGTCTCATCTTTATTCATAGAAACTCATAAGCCTAAGGATTGGTGAAATATCTAAATTTTCTACTTTAGATTTTGAATTCATAAATGCATGAATGCTTAAATATAAGTATTGAATTTTCTTTGATGTCATTATTAGCATTCATGCAGATTATAATCTATCCATGCCTCTTCATTCTATGTGATTTTTGGCATATATATATATGTGCATGTGTGTATTTATACATGTATATGTATAAATATGTGTATATATATATACACTCCAATATAAATATATCTAACTATATACACATACACATATATGAATTAGAACATTTATGTATATATGATTTTATTGATTAGAAAATTTAAGGTAAGAATTTTTTTTTCTTACCATTGCTTACCAGCTTGGCACCTATTCTGCAACTTATAGTTTTGAAGAAAAATATAAAATGTATGTTTTTGAGTAATTGAGATTTGTAGCTATTATTAATAATAAAAATTCTAAGGCAAACTTTCTCCTTATATTATTAATATGCTTCAGCATAAAATACCAGATATTAATGCTTAAATGCCATCTTTTCTCAGAATTATAAACATTTGTGAACTCCATACATTTTCATAATAATATTTGTATTATGACTGCTTCATTTTGAATACTGATATCTTTTTTCCATAATATTTTATTACTTAGATTTAAATATTCTGTGAGTTAAATAATGGTCCCTGAAACAAATCAATATAGTAAAATGTTGATAAAAGCCTGTAAAGTGGATTATAATTCTGGTCTTCAAAAGTAGCCTTATGAAAAAATTAATGTAACCTAATTATAGAACAGGTGTGGTTTGTTTTGTTCTATTTTTGTCCTCATTTACTTATTTTTTTAAAAATGTTAATATACTTTTAAAAATACTCTAGTCAAGGGGGCAGCTAGATGGTGCAGTGGGTAGAGCACCAGCCCTGAATTCAGGAGGACTCGAGTTCAAATCTGGTCTCAGACACTTAACACTTCATAGCTGTGTGATCCTGGGCAAGTCACTTAACCTCAGCCTCAGGGAAAAAAAAAAAAGAAAAAAAAATACTCTAGTCATTTCCTTAAAGAACACTCTCCCTAAAGGGCCCAGTTGAGTAACATCAATTGATGCAGTGACCTTGTCTGACTGTATACACATTAATTTGTGCCCATAGTCCTTCAAATCTCTATTTAGAGGTGGAAAACAGGTCTGTTCATCTTATGTATCTAGATTAATCACTGAATTTAATTTGAATTCTTGATATTAAACTCTCATGGTTATATCACACACACACACACACACACACACACACACACACACACACACACACACTTATTAACTCATCTGTGGCAACTTCCTTAATTTTTACTTCAATATCATGACCATGGTATATGTCTACATATGGCAAGGGATTCCTGTGTTTTCAGATATGTGATCAGCTATCCAATAAATAAATTAAGAAACTTTGACCCATCTTAAAAAGTATTAACTTTGGGTATTAATCAATTGGTTCAAATGTCAGTTTTTTGGTTTATTGCTTGTAGTAGTAGTAATAAGATTAAAAAAAGTTGATCAAAAAATGGTTGTGGATCAATATTGTCTCACTGGTAATAGAAAAAACAATGTGCTAGGACAAGACTTAGGGCTTGTCATCTTATTAATGGTTAGAGAGCTCAGCCTGTAGTTAGGAAGACATAAGTTTAAATCCAACCTTGGACATTTAGTAAACTGTGTGACTCTGAGCAAGATATGAAAACCTTTTTTGCTTTTGTTTCCTTGACTATAAGATGGGGGATAATAATAGCATCTCTCTCCCAAGGCTGTTGTAAGGATAAAAGGGAATAATATTTTATAATATGTTTAGTTCATAGTGCCTGGTACTTTGTATTGTTCATTTTTTTTACATTTTTGAAGAGTCCAGTGGACATCACACCATGATGTCTTGGCTTATGCAAGAATTGGATTTAAATGAGGCAAAGTTGTGCAAAGGGTGTAGCTAGGTAATGGATAGAGCAGCATTGAGCTTGGAATCAGGAAGACTCATCTTCCTGAATTCAAATCTGGCCTCAGACACTAGCAATATGTTCCTGGGCAAATTGCTTAACCCTGTTTGTCTCAATCCCTTATCTATAAAAATGAATTGTAGAAGGGAATAACAAACCCCTTCGGTATCTTTGCAACAAACACCAACAGGAATCAAGAAGATTCTGTCTGATACAACTATACAATTGACAAACAATTAGATAACAGCAAACAATAAATTGTGCAACATCATCAGCCTCACTTTCTCTTCAAGAGTCAACCTGGATGAGCTTGGTGTCTTTGATGTCTGACAAGAAGTATAGAAAGCCTGGTTCAGGTGCATTGTAGATGCTATTAAATACTAATCATAATGATGATGATATGTACTCTGATGATATACACTGTCATTGTTGGAGTTTTGTTTCCTTTGTAGCCATTTCCTCCAAGGGTCAAAAGCAGAATGTTTACTCTTTTTGTTTCAAATTTTTTTGGATATTCCATAAGTTCCTATTTCTGCTCTTTCATCAGTTCAGTTTTCCAGCCTTACTCACTTCCCCAATAATGAAGAATCCCTCTTCTCCATTCAGAATCATTTCATTGCAATTTCACCATGGGAAAAATTAATATGCAACAATATTATAATATTCACTGACAATAAGACTAGGGATTAGAACTATGATTTCCTTATTATTAGAAACTCCTAAAAACTCCCTCTACACTTGTAGTTTGGTATCTTCTCTGCAACTTAGAATCTCAGAACTTTAAGGACTTGCTCATATTCCCACAGAATGCTAGAAGTAAAACTTGAATCCAGGTGTTCTTTACTTTGAGGCTGGCACTCTACTTACAATATTAGTTCTCAATATAAAAAAAGATCATTTTGCAACCCTAACCCAAACATTTTAGCATTACAGATGAAGACAATATGATTGTATACTTGAATACAGTTATTAGTAACCTTTCAGTCTTTCAGAAAGAATATGAAACTATGTTCAAGAAAATCCTCAATTATTTTTTAACCTTCTGATTATTTTCATTCATTGTTTCTGAACCTTTCTAAGCTCTTTGCTTCTCTCAGGGTATTGAACTGAGACTAGATAGAATAATATTTTGACCATTGCTCCTTGCAATGAGAATATTACCTTGTGGATTATTCAAATTATATAACTAACCTATAATTACTTATGCTAATAGAGACAAACAATGCCGTAAAGGATCCCAAAGGTACTTCTATTTAACTATGGAAGACATTATTTTTTTGGGGGGGGAGTTTACCTTTTTAATCACATTTAACCTAGGCCACATTAAAATTATTTTTCATTTTTTGAGAACAAAAGTAGGAGTGAGGATTAGAGTTGTGGTGCAAAAAGATCAAAGGGAGTTGGGTAGCACATATAGAGGTTCACTGGATGGCAATGTCAGTCAGATCAGAATTGTGCATCTTCTAAAGATTATGTACAAAATGGCTAATTGAAAGTTGATGTCAAAGCAAAATGTCAAAACAAATAAAAGTATTGCATTGCTTTTGATGCACTATGAACCCTAAAGTTTTCCCTGCCTTCCTTGTTAACTAATTAGTCATTCTTTTTATTTTTAATTCCACAAAGATAGACTCTGATGGTTCATCATAGTCCAAAAGTGATCTTGAATCCTAGTAGACAATGCTAACAGATTTCAAAGTCTTCTAGGTCTAACCAAACTAGAAAGACTTCAAGAACAGACCTGGCCAAAGATCTGATCTTTGAGGATCAGTCTAACCAAATTGAGAGGGGGCCTAGTACCAGAGAGTTTGTCTTAAAATCACTAACTTTTTGGCAGAACTCACTAATCTCTCTCCAAAGGCAGGGAGTGGTCATAATCTACATTTGTGAAAGATGTAACGCTTATGATATCATGTATCCTTGTATTGCAGAAAATTTGCTTTCTATCTTGCCATTTTGTATATTTTACCACTTGTTATAGTAAACCTCCCTTCAATCAGAATGACTGAATTTTCAGTGAAGCAATTGACTAGTTAATTATTCTTCTGGGAATAGAGCCTTACATTGCCTCATTATAAATAAGCTCGTTCTTATATCTGAGCATGCATCTCAAATAAGGAAGAGGAAATTTTTTTATATTTTATAATTTTATATACTTTAGCCTGCCTCACTTTCTAGACACTGCAGCTGTGTCCTTATTGTGTTTTACTGCCAAAAAACCCCCTCCTACCCCTCAGCAGTTCCTATAATTTCAAATTTATAACTATGTCCAGAGTAATTCACCCCCAAGCCAACTAGAAATAAAAATAGAGGAGATAGGCCCATCTGTTGGAGTGATTTCTTAACTGCAGAAAACATTTTCTTTTCTTTAAAAGCCAAGCTGTATAATCTGTATAAATTCCAATTCGTAAACCATGAAACTCCAATTTTTCCACTTCTGTAGTCACTTTGAGTAAATGATTTTGCATATGCAGGAAATCAAAATCAACAGAATGATCCAAGGGAGTATGAGATTGATTTTTACAATATAGAAGTCTTCTAAGCAATAGTCAAATTACAATAAAAATGATTCCCATGTTTCTCAACAATGAAATATTCCCATTTTCCTAGTTTGTCTTTTTCTAGGGTGATACCAAATCTCAATCTTGAATTTCTTTGTTCTTCAATTTACCAATTCCTTGTATAATCTTTTAAATGAATCTCCAGATCACTTATCTCCCTAGCAAAAGCACCATTTCATGTAGAAAAAACTCAGAACTTAGTTAATAGTAAACAGTTCCTATTAATCAAATTCTGGGGGAAAAATCACGTCCTTGAAGAATTCAGATAGAAACAAACATTTTGCCTTAACTCACTGGATAGAGTTGTATCAATCCCTCTTTTTGCTTCAATCCCATCTAGATCTATCTCTTGTCAGTAGTGGCCATTTCATATCATACTGCAAGTGCAACATCTGATTCCCCTTGTAGTAAAACTGAGCCAGAGGCTACTAAAATATAAATGATGTTTGGTAGTTACCCCTTGTATAGCTGCAACTGCTCTGATGGAGAGCTACACATGAATTACTTTGAGAAATGAGGGATTTTGCTGTGGAGAACTGTATGGACATGATTTCTAGCCGACATGCTGGTTAAAGGAAAGAGAATGGATTACAAATACTTTTCAGACAAAATCTAACACAACCAAATAACTTTTCCTTTGTACTGAATACCTGCAGTAAAATGAGTGGTGGGTGGAAGAACAGGAAGCCCTTTTTATGCTGAGTGCACTTACACCATTTGCAGTGATAACTGAGAAGAGCTGCTTTTTAGCACAATTGTCTACATGCATCAACCTTCTCACACATTCCAGGTGTCATTTTTTTTTAATTGAATGGATTTGATGTAAAGTTAGAATTTTAAACTAAGAACAGATATGTCAATCCATAGAGATGACTACCAAAAAGACAAGTAATCCATCCGGCAGAGTGGGAATTTAAAGACTGAAAGCTTCTTGCTTTCTTAGTTTTAAGCAATTAACCAGTGAATATTTAAGTGACTACTATGAGCCAGGGCTTGTGCCAAATGCTGGCGATATAAATATAAATGAAACTATATTTGACCTCATGGAATTTATATTCTATCAGAGGAGACAATGTGTACCTCCCAAAATATATAAAATACTAAATAAAAATATATACAAAGTAATTTTTTGGAGGCAGGGGAAACATTGTCAGTTATGAGGAGTGGTTAGGAATTATCCCTTGTGGGATAATTTGAACTCAGTTTTCAAGGTAACCATGGAGTCTAAGAAGCAGAGGCAAAAGGGGAAGACATTCTAGTCATGTATAAACTTGAAAATTGATTTTAATTCTATTTCAGAGATATAAGCTGGCATAGGTTGTCATTTAGAAGATGTTAGACTGGGATATGACTTAGCTCTCTTTCTGTCTCTGTGTCTGTCTCTATGTGTATGTGTTAGGATGCACAATCAATAGTTATGAGAGGACAAAATCACAATCAATGTTTGACATCAAAAATAATTTTGATACAGTAAAAAGAAAAAATTTCTAAAAATTAGACTCATTTAAAAATGGAATGGATTGAGAGGTAGTGAGCTCCCCATTGCTGGAAGTCTTAATAGAGGAGGAATATTATACAGAGGATTTATGCTCCAGGTGTAGAATCAAATTAGATGGCTTCTGAGATCTCTTTCAATTTTGAGCTTCTCTGATTAGATTCTTATACCTTCTTAAGACATGCATGTGAAAAATCTATTCAATAGCAAACATTTCTGAATTAGTTCCGAACCCAAGACCAAGATTTGTCATACCTCTAAAAATAGTCACAAGGATGCATTTGCAGAATGGCTTCAAAGAGACAATGATTGATTATAATTAGAAAACAAATCACATACCAAGTGTTCAATCACCAGAAGACTCATAGAAAACTTTTATTAGAGTTATGTAGTACATATACCTGTTATGCCATTTAAAAATCCTTTGTAAAAATAAAAGTGACAAATATGATGTAGGAGTAAGCTCCTACTTTACATAGATCAGGCACTGTACTAAGTTCTGGGGCTACAAAAAGAGGCAAAAGACAGTCCTTGCCCTCAAGATACTTCCAGTCTGGTGGAGGAGAAAACATTTAAACATTAAACATATATATACACACTTTTCTATTTGTCCTGTAAATATATATCATAATTAATAGATTAATAGATGGAAGGCACTAGAATTAATAGAGATTGTCAAAGGATACCAATAAAAGATGGAATTTTATTTGGGACTTAAAGGAAGCCAGTGAAGTGAATAAGCAAAGTTGAAGAGGAAAAGCATTTCAGGTATGTAGGATGGCCAAAGAAAGTATCTGCAGCTGAGAGATGGAGTGTTATAAAATAATGTAGAATTGTAATTAATGACTCCTAGTTTCCCATCATCCAAAATGAACATTTACTAATTAGTTACAATATAAAAGCAACTGTGTTAAGTGCTTGAGGGCACAAAAAAGATAAAAAATTCTGTCCTTGTCCTCAAAGAGTACACAGTCTAATAGGGGACACAAAATGCAAACAACTCATTATCTATACATCCTCCCCCTACATCTACACATACCCAAGCACACCCATGTATATATATATGACAGAGTTAGCATCAACTCTTGTGGAAATCAGTCTACTACTATAGTAATTCTAACTTGTCCAGCCCTCACAGATTCCTGCTTTTTTTCTTACTTTAGTTTATATGAATTAATATGTTTTCTTGTATTTTTAATATTCTTTATATTCATTGTTTTTTTGTGATATAATTTTTCCATTACATTCATGTAAACTTTGTTTAGCTGTGTCCCAATCAATGATCTTCCTAGTTTTTGCTACCACAAAAAGAATAATTATAAAACTTTTTTTTTTGTCTTTAATTTTCTTTTCAAATATATGCCTAACAATGATATCTCTGGGTCAAAGTGACATGTTAGTTGCTTTCTTAATACAATTCAAATTTGATAGGTTCTCTTTTTATCCTAGTTGTATTTTTACATACAAAAGCTTCTCGATTTCATGTTATCAAAATGACCTTTTTTTGTTGTGTGTGTGACTACCTCTATTCTTGTTTGGTTAGTGATTCTCGTGATAATTATAATTGTCACAGGTATCTGACAGGCTTTTTTTTTTTTTAGTTTTTTATAGTTCTTTACCTTTAATATTTAAGTTATGTATCTATTTTGAGCTTAAAACTAAGATACTGATATAAACCTAATTTCTGATGAACAACTTTCCAGTTTTTGGAGTTATTCTTGTCAATGGAGAATTACTTCTTCCTCCAAGTAATTAATGCTCTAGGGTTTTGTTGATCAGAATTATTTAATTAAGTTGATTCTAATTCTTCCTTATCCATTTTATTTTATTGCTATACTTTCTTTTTATTTATAATTGGTACCAAGTAGTTTTGATGATAACAACTTTTTAGAATAATTTGAAAATTTCAAATGCATTATTAAAATAGCAGTGACTCAATCTACTAAAATGAAAATAAGTACAATTACAAATTACTCTTGTAGTTAAGAAAGAATGATAATAGCTATTAGTATTATCATTATTATTCCTCATTGAAGACTTAATATATGAAGAGAAAAACTTTTGTAGATTATTTTAAATTTATTTATTTATTAAATTTATAAAGAATATAAAATCCTGTTGTGTTTAATGTTTGTTCACTTCAAACAACAATAACAAACATTTCATTTGCAAGAACAAAATACAGCCTTGATGACTATCCTTTAACATTTTCTATGCTTATGCTAAAATCATTCAAATTTGAAAAATAGTTCCATGGACATGGTTTTATTCAATTATCCATTGAATATTATTGAGGAAAGCATAAAATGAGAAGACATATGTTCACCTAAAATATTTGTCTGTGGCATAGAGGATGTCCTACATAGTCCAAAAAAGAATAATTTTCTACCGACAGTGAGTTTTTCAAATGTTCCTATTTGTTAGAGATATTGATAATACAACTGGAAATGCAGATCATCAGCATTGTATTGACTCATAATCAACACTAATTATAATAATTTTATGCACAAGTTTAACCAAGAACATCACTATATATATGTATGTGTATAATATATATATACATATATATGCACATATATAGTTATTATAGGAGAAAGAAGAGAATAGAAATTCAGAAACACAACTTATTTGCCAAACAGATGTGGCAGCCAAATGCAATACCAGTTTAAAATATTAATTCATTTGTAAAATATTTGGAGGATGGTGGTAAAGATTATGAGCAGCATTGCCTCATTAAAAGAACAAGAAGGAATAGAAGAAAATCATTGTAATTGGTGACTCCATTCTTTATTTGAATATATCTTATATTTTGGAATAAATAACCCAAATAGATAAAATTGGAATTGTTTTAATTGTATGTCATATCATTTTCTCATTTCCGTTCTCTCTTTTTGTACTAATGTTGATGTTTGTTTTCATAATCAGTGATCTATCTATAGATATGTAATTCAGAAATGACTCCTATCCCAGTAACTAGCCATTTTCTGTCTGTTGAAATATAAATAACTTTATTTTCATAATATTATTTGGTAATCCAGGAATATATATCTGATTCATTTCGCTGTGAGAGTTTAATGATATGTAAGGCTTCTGTGATGTCTGTGTCTTTGGCCCTTAATTCATATGCTTAAGCACATATTTTTTCCCAGCCTATTCCTATCTTTGCATTAAAATGACTAAGTATAAGTTGATTAACTTGAAAGGTCTTTGTAAACTTTATCTTCTGCAGCAGGAATAATCATCAAATGGAATTATTTTTATGATGGTCTTTCTACAAATACTTATACTATAATACAAGAAAACAAATGTCCTATGAAATGATATTGCTTGTTGGTTTTATTGCTGTTCAGTTGTGTCTGATCCTTTATGACTGAGATCATATTTTGCCATCTATCTATCCTCTATCAACTCTCTTCTCTTAAACCAATCACTTGTTTCATGCTCATTCTAACTATTGCTTCTTTGTCAGCAGATTCCTCAAGACACAAGTAAAATAATCTGGCACTCCCATCTCTTTTGAGGATGTCACATTTTATTGTAATCCACACAATCAAAGGCTTTAGTGTAATCAATGGATCAGAAGTAGATGGTTGTTTTCAAAGTCTTTTGTTTTCTCCATAATCCATTGAATATTGGCAATTTGGTCTCTAGTTTTTCTGCCTCTTTGAAAATCAGCCTGCTTTTTTTGTTGATTCTCAGTTCACATGCTGCTGAAGCTGGCTTGTAGAAATACCTGGGTGATGTATGAAATGACTGCATTTGTTCAATAATTTGAACATAATTTGGCATTGCTCTTCCTTATGAATGGGACATAAACCAATTTTTTTTTCAGTCCATTGACCAAATGGCCAAAAAATTTTCCAACATTTGCTGACATATTGAATGCAACACTTTAACAGCATCATTTTTAAGGCTTTTAAATAATTTAGCTGGAATTTCATCACCTCCATTTACTTTATTGTTAGCAATGATACATTGCTATAGCTCACCTGACTTCATTCTCTAGGATTTCTGGCTCTAGACTGGTAATCACAATATCATGGTTATCAGGGATCTTTCATGTATCATTCTTCTATATATTCTTTCCACCATTCTTCAATTTCGTCTACTTCTGTTAAATCCTCTGTCATTTTTCTCTTTTATTATGCCCGTTTTTTCATAAAATATTCTTCTATTTATTTGTTTTCTTCTATTTCTTTGCATTGCTCATTTGTGAAAGCCATCTCTCTCTTTGCCAATCTTTGGAATTCTGTATTCAGTTGGATATATCTTCATTCTTTTCTTTTGCACTTTCCTAATTTCCTCAGCTATTTGTAAAGCCTTACTAGACAGCCATTTTTTTTCTGTTCTTTTTCTTTGTAGTGTTTTTTGAAGCTGCTTCCTATACAATATAGTGAAGTCCTGTCCATTGTTTTTGAGGAACTCTACCCACCATTTCTAATCCCCTATCGATTTATTGCTTTCACTTTATATTCATGAGGAATGTTATTTAAATCATACTTATAGAATCTGATAGCTTTCCCTATTTGTAAAGTATGAGCTAGCTCCTGGAAGGCCTCAGGATCAGTCAGAGTCAGGATAAATCAAAGTCCTAGGTCTTTAGGGGGAAAAGTGAAGGAGGCAGGCAAGCTGCCATGTGGCTTGCCAAAGATGAATCTTGGACTCTGGAGTCCTGAGTCTCTAGCCTCTCTCCTCCTCATCCTGCTGCCAAGTGACTCTCACTTCTCTCCCTCCACTCTCCAATCCTTGCTTACCATTATCTTACTACCAAACCAATGGTGAGGAGAGCCATCATCCAAATATATGCTAATAGAGCCATTGTTTCACATCCAATAGGTAGCCTTAAGTGCTCTCTTGCTTGATTCAGAGTTTCAGCCCCCTTCACCTATTTTCTTTAAGCCTGAATTTTTCAATAAGAAGCTCTTGATTAAGTGCTCCATGTCTTATTTTTAACTGACTATATAAAACATTTCCTCCTTTGACTGTAAATTTTATAATCAATCTGATTTTGATACTAACCATCTACGAACATTCATGTGGAGAGTTACCTTTTAGGTTGTTAAAAAAAAAAAAAAGAAAAAAAAGGTGTTTGCTATGTCTAGTGAGTTATTTTGACATAACTCTTTATCTTCTGCTCAGCTTAATTTTGCTCTCCAAGGCCAAATTCATCTGTTTTTCTGATTAATTTCTGTTTCCCTATGTTAGCATTCCAATTCTTTATGATGAATGTGACATTTTTAAAAATGTTATTTTTAGAAGATGTTGTAAGTCTTCATAAAACTAATCAACTTTAGCCTTTTTGGCATCAGTGATTAGAGCACAGATGTGTATTACTGTGAAATTGAATAGTTTGTCTTAGATTTGAACAGATATCATTTTGTCTTTTTGAGTTTTATATCTTAGTACTGCTTTTCTCACTCTTTTATTGATTATGAATACAACTCCATTTCTTCCAAAGGATTCTTGTCTACAGTAGTGTATGTATTAATCACCTGAATTGCATTCACCCATTCATTTAAATTCACTAATGCCCAAGATGTTGGTGTTTAATCTTTCGATCTCCTATTTAACCACATGCAGCTTATTTTTGTTCATAGATCTTAAATTCTAGATTCCTCTGAAATATTAATTTTTATAGCATTATTCTTTCTTTTCATCACCAGATTCCATAACTGAGATTTTTTTTGGTTTTGTCTGCCACCCCATCACTCCGGGAGCTAGTTTTAATTGTCTTTTGCTCTTATGACCTGAGAGGTTCTGTGTTTAAATATTTTTTTTTAGCATTTTAATATTGTCTACAGATTTTTCTTGGCAAAAATACAGAGTGGTTTGCCATTTTCTTCTCTAGTACCTTCTTGTTGGCTTTCTAAAAATCCTGAAATCTTTCTTTGTTTTTGCCTTTATTTACCTTCCCAAGGAGAATCTCTTAACTATCTTTCCATTTAGCTGCAACTTCCTTCCACTCTCTGATTTTCTTTATAGAAATAATTGCAATTGGTATGTTTCATTCAAAGGCTCAATTCAGAGGTCAGTCATCACTGAGATGAGTGCCTTTTGTGGTAAAGGGGCCTTCTAGATATCATCAATATCAACTAACCAACTATTAGCTATAGGAATGCAGACTAAAATTATCTGAGAACAGTTGTGCTCCCCAATTTTGCTTTCATATATGGTCCCTATAGCCATTATTCAGGAGTAGCCATCATTCAGGAAAGGAACTCCTGTGGAGAAGGGGGTCCATTAGCTACCTACCACCTGCTACCAATGGGGCAGGTAACCTGGCTGAAACAGCAAGGCAATCTGAAGAAACAATAGGAGGTAGATTGACTAAACCACTACTATCTCTTCAATTACAAATTTTCTCTAACACCCCAGTAAAGACAGTTAAGTACTATGGTTCCCCAAATCCTTAGAAAAACAGTACTCCTTAGTACTGTTCCATGTTTGCCCCCCAATACTGTCATTATCCAGGAGAGTCCCTGTGGAGAAGGGAAAAGTGGCAACCAATAATTGCTGAATAACTTTATAAATAAAGAAATGGAAGGATTAAAATAGGCATCATACAGAAAGTAATATTAAACTGGAGTTTGAAGGAAACTAGGGATTCTGTAATGGCAAGAAGGAAGAAGTGTGCATGGGGGACAGACCATGTAAAGAAATAGAGATGTGGGATAGATTGTCACAGGAAAACAGCAAATGGGACATTTGACAGGAATATATTTTATTTTATCTAAAGGGCAGTATCACATAATAAGCCTAGGGAGGTAAACTAGAGCCAGATTGCAAAGGATTTTATATGCCATCAGAAGAAGAAAATGGCATGGTTAGGCCTATGATTTTTTGTTGTTAAATTTTTTCAGTCATATCTGATTCTATGTGACCACCTTTGGGATTTTCTTGGTAGAGATACTGGAGTAGTTTGCCACTTCCTTTTCCAGCTAGTTTTGCAATTGAAGAACTGAGGCAAACAGGGTGAAGTGACTTACCCAAGGTTACATAGCTCATAAATGTCTGCAGTCAGATTTGAACTCATGAAGATGAGTCTTTCTGATTTTAAGCCTGGTGCTCTATCCATGTATCACCTATATGCCCAGACCTATGATTTCACAATAGCAGTTTGATTACTAAGGACAGATTGAAGGGGGAGAGACTAAAGGCAGGGAGACTAGTTGAAGGTATCAGGGAAGCTGTTACAAAAGCTTAGGCAAAAGTAATGAAAGATTCCTTCCCATAGGATCAAAGATGTCTTGTGGAAATGATGACACTTGAATTGAGACTTAAAGGTTGCATTGACTGTCAAAAGTGGAACTGAAGGCAGACATTCTAGGTTTAAATTAAGCCTTACCACCTGTTTAAGAGGTTTATAGTCTACTTTGCTTAAAGCCTAAAGTGCAAGAGAAGTATAGGATCTTCAGTTAAAAAATTTAGAGACAAAAGGGATTATGGAGGTCATTTTCTGGATGACAAATCCAAGGCCCATTATTGTTCTTGTTCTCTGTCTCTGTCTCTGTCTATATCTCTGTGTCTGTGTCTGTCTCTGTCCCTCTCTGTCTCTCTCTCTCTCTCCCTCCCTCTATGTCAGCTCCATCTCTGTCTCTCACATCTTCAACTAGGCTGGTCAGTTTATTAAGACTATGCTTGGTTTTATTTATTTATTTATTTATTTATTTATTCATTTTTCCAAATTATCCCCTCCCTCCATCCATTCCCTCCCCCCGATGGCAGGTAATCCCATACATTTTACATGTGTTACAATATAACCTAGATACAATATATGTGTGTAAATACCATTTTCTTGTTGCACATTAATTATTAGCTTCCGAAGGTATAAGTAACCTGGGTAGATAGACAGTAGTGCTAACAATTTACATTCGCTTCCCAGTGTTCCTTCTCTGGGTATAGTTATTTCTGTCCATCACTGATCAACTGGAAGTGAGTTGGATCTTCTTTATGTTGAAGATTTCCACTTCCATCAGAATACATCCTCATACAGTATTGTTGTTGAAATGTATAGTGATCTTCTGGTTCTGCTCATTTCACTCAGCAACAGTTGATTTAAGTCTCTCCAAGCCTCTCTGTATTCCTCCTGCTGGTCATTTCTTACAGAGCAATAATATTCCATAACCTTCATGTACCATAATTTACCCAACCATTCTCCAATTGATGGACATCCATTCCACTTCCAGTTTCTAGCTACAACAAAAAGAGCTGCCACAAACATTTTAGCACATACAGGTCCCTTTCCACTCTTTAGTATTTCTTTGGGATATAATCCCAATAACAGCAATGCTGGGTCAAAGGGTATGCACAGTTTGACAACTTTTTGGGCATAGTTCCAAATTGCTCTCCAGAATGGCTGGATTCTTTCACAACTCCACCAACAATGCATCAGTGTCCCAGTTTTCCCACATCCCCTCCAACATTCATCATTATTTGTTCCTGTCATCTTAGCCAATCTGACAGGTGTGTAGTGGTATCTCAGAGTTGTCTTAATTTGCATTTCTCTGATCAGTAGTGATTTGGAACACTCTTTCATGTGAGTGGATATAGTTTCAATTTCATCATCTGAGAATTGTCTGTTCATATCCCTTGACCATTTATCAATTGGAGAATGGTTTGGTTTCCTATAAATCAGGGTCAGTTCTCTATATATTTTGGAAATGAGACCTTTGTCAGAACCTTTACTTTTAAAAATATTTTCCCAATTTGTTACTTCCCTTCTAATCTTGTTTGCATTAGTATTGTTTGTACAGAAACTTTTTAGTTTGATGTAATCAAACTCTTCTATTTTGTGATCAATAATGATCTCTAATTCTCCTCTGGTCATAAATTCCTTCCTCCTCCACAGGTCTGAGAGGTAGACTATTCTCTGTTCCTCTAATCTATTTATGATCTCATTCTTTATGCCTAAATCATGGACCCATTTTGATCTTATCTTGGTATATGGTGTTAAGTGTGGGTCCATATCTAATTTCTGCCATACTAATTTCCAGGTTTCCCAACAGTTTCTTCCGAATAATGAATTTTTGTCCCTAATGTTGGTATCTTTGGGTTTGTCAAAGATTAGATTGCTATAGATGTACCCTTTTTTGTCCTTTGTATCTAATCTGTTCCACTGATCTACCCTTCTATTTCTTAGCCAGTACCAAATGGTTTTGGTGACTGCTGCTATATAATATAGCTTTAGATCAGGTACACTTAGACCACCTTCCTCTGACTTTTTTTTCATTAGTTTCCTTGCAATTCTCGACCTTTTATTCTTCCATATGAATTTTGTTGTTATTTTTTCTAGGTCATTAAAATAGTTTCTTGGGAGTCTGATTGGTATAGCACTAAATAAATAGATCAGTCTGGGGAGTATTGTCATCTTTATTATATTCTCTCGGCCTATCCAGGAGCACTGAATGTCTTTCCAATTATTTAAATCTGACTTTATTTTTGTGGCAAGTGTTTTGTAATTTTTCTCATATAATTCCTGACTATTCTTTGGTAGATGGATTCCCAAATACTTTATACTCTCAACATTTGTTTGGAATGGAATTTCTCTTTGTATCTCTTGCTGTTGCATTTTGTTGGTGATATATAAGAATGCTGAGGATTTATGTGGATTTATTTTGTATCCTGCCACTTTGCTAAAATTCTGAATTATTTCTAATAGCTTTTTAGCAGAGTCTTTGGGGTTCTCTAAGTATACCATCATGTCATCTGCAAAGAGTGATAGTTTGATTTCCTCATTTCCTACTCTAATTCCTTGAATCTCTTTCTCGGCTCTTATTGCCAAGGCTAGCGTTTCTAGTACTATATTGAATAGTAATGGTGATAGTGGGCAACCTTGTTTCACTCCTGATCTTACTGGGAAAGGTTGCAGTTTATTTCTATTGCATATTATGCTTACTGAAGGTCTTAAATATATGCTCCTGATTATTCTAAGGAATAATCCATTTATTCCTATACTCTCAAGAGTTTTTAGTAGGAATGGATGTTGGATTTTATCAAATGCTTTTTCTGCATCTATTGAGATGATCATATGGTTTTTATTAATTTGATTATTAATATGGTCAATTATACTAATAGTTTTCCTAATATTAAACCAGCCCTGCATTCCTGATATGAATCCTACTTGATCATAGTGTATTATCCTGGGGATGATTTTCTGAAGTCTTTTTGCTAATATCTTATTTAAGATTTTAGCATCAATATTCATTAAGGAAATTGGTCTATAATTTTCTTTCTCAGTTTTCAATCGACCTGGTTTAGGTATCAGTACCATGTCTGTGTCATAAAAGGAGTTTGGTAGGACTCCTTCATTCCCTATTTTTTTCAAATAGTTTATATAGCATTGGGGCTAATTGTTCTTTAAATGTTTGGTAGAATTCATATGTAAATCCATCTGGTCCAGGGGATTTTTTCCTGGGGAGTTGATTAATAGCTTGTTCTATTTCTTTTTCTGAAATGGGACTATTTAAGCAATTTATTTCCTCCTCTGTTAATCTAGGAAGCCTATATTTTTGGAGGAAGTCATCCATTTCACTTAAGTTATCAAATTTATTGGCATAAAGTTGGGCAAAGTAACTCCTTATTATTTCTCTAATTTCCTCTTCATTGGTGGAAAGATCCCCCTTTTCATTTGTAAGACTAACAATTTGATTTTCCTCTTTCTTTTTTCTGATCAGATTTACCAAAGGTTTATCTATTTTATTGGCTTTTTCATAAAACCAACTATGCTTGGTTTTATAACTTTCCTTAAGATCTTCCTATTATAACCTTCCTTTACTCTTGTTATGTAAATCCTACCAATTACTTAAAATCCATTTCAGATTATGCTACAACCATCCAGCTTACCCAGATAACTTTGGTCCATACCAATCTCTCCTCTTCCACAACAAGAGCTACCCATACTTTGCATTTTGACACTTCATAGATTAATTGAATATATAACATACTACTTATGTAATACTCTTTGTTTAATATCAGTCAAGAAGCATTTACTAAATGCTTACTATGCACCTGGTCCCATAACAACTGTTGGAGAAAGAGCATTTTTTTTTTTTTAATACTATGTATTGCTGTGGATAGAGTGCAAGGCTGAGTTTAAATACTGCCTCTGACATTTATTAGTTCTATGTTTTGGGCAAGTCATTTAGCTTATTTATGCCTCTGTTTTCTTATCTATAAAATGGGGGGGGAATAATGGCACCTAACCTAATAGGATTATTGTTTGAGGATCAAATGGACAACATATATAAAAGTGTTTTGCAAATCTTAAAATATTATATAAATACAATGATGATGAGAATAATGATGATGCATGTGTTTTAGATTTTCCCCAAATTTTCAAGTTCTTTGAGGCTAAGAACTATGTTATATAATTCTTTTCTATGCCCTAATTCTTAATAAAACGCTCAGGCACACAATAGGCATCCCATGCATTATTTGCTTAATTGATCTAAATAAGCAAAGTGTGTTTTAAGAGAGCAATCGTACTACATTAACGTTAAGTGATTGTGGAAACTTTATTGGTCCCTTGGTAAGCTCAGAATTGTTGATAGTTGTGGTAAGTGTTTATAGATCATTGGTCTTCATATTACAAGATGAAGTAGCTTTTGGCAGTGATAGAGTACCCCAGAGGGCATTCTCACATTTACTTAGCGGTCTGAGGAAGAGCCAGAATTTTCTCTGGCCAGAAGGAGGGGGCAGCCTTAGCCAAGTGCCAAGCTCCTCTTGCTAACATGCCTGCCCCAACAATATCACTGGAAAAGTTGCTGTATTGAGTGGCATGGAGACATAGACCCTTGCTTTGCCAGCTCAGCCACAGGAGCCTTGCCCGCCTGATGATGTACAGTTGTGTTTCTGTACCTCCCAGCCTACTTGAATTGAAGCACTCCATCTTCCTGGCCTGCAAGGACTTTCTGGCTGTCATTTCCCCGGCAATTGATGACCCTGCCACATGGCAAGCCACAGTGTCTTTGTATTTTTTCTTCCTATCAATCTCATTTACTTGCATTCCATCATGTCTGCCCTTCTGAAGTTGAATGCTTTGAAATGGCACTGCCAACCTTTCTTCCACATGGCAAAGGGAAGTGTTGTTGTTATTTTAAATGAGAAGTCCTTTCTTATAAGAAACCATAGAGTGTGTGGAATATTGATAACAGTTTGGACGATAATTCTGAAAGCAATGATAGGTCCCAGACATAATGATTTTACATTTGCTCAGCAAAGCTGGGGGGAAAAACTATAGGCCTGGTAAAGCAAACTGCAGTCAATGAAGAGTCATTAATGTGGGGCCATACTTTTGGTGCATTTTCATTAACTCTGCAGTTTTAATTGATAAATGCAATTTGAAAGTTCAAGTGTTTCACCTTAAATTATTTTGTGCTCTAAGTGTTTAACAAAGCCAGATGCTAGCTTGGGTGAAATCCTTTTTGGAGACACATTTTAATTGTGATAGCCATTACCAGGGCAACCTAGTTATTTATGAATAGACTTTAGATATATCCTAAACAGAGCAATCTGAAATCCAAGTTACACTGCCCCAAATTATTTTTTCAGACTTAATTTTGACCACTAAGAACTGGTTTCCAATGTAATGATGGAAATAAACAGCCAGCCTGGAGTTTGTCCTTGATAAGGAGGTGATAAGGACCCAATACTGGGCATTGTCTGATAACATATTCCATAATATTTAATTTCAGAAGGTTGCAGAAGAGACAGGCAGGAACATATGTTCTAAGACTAAGAGGGAAGTCTAATCAGTAGGGAGAGGAGTTCTTAGAAAAGAAATGCTGATAATCCAGATATAAATGATTTTAATGAATAAGAAAAAGGCTCCTAAAGAGATCTATTTGACTTAAAAAGTTTCTTGATGGCGTGTTAATATTTTAAAAGAATAGGTAGATGGAAGAGAAGGCAGGTAATTCAACACAAAAAATGAATATAAGATAGTAGTAATAATAGACGTAGTAGTAGTAGTAGTAGTAGTAGTAGTAGTAGTAGTAGTAGTAGTAATAGTAATAGTAGTGGTAGTAGTAGTAGAAGCAAATGTAATGGTGTATTCTCTATGTCTCTCTGTCTCTGCTTCTCTCTCTCTCTCTCTCTCTCTCTCTCTCTCTCTCTCTCATAGTAGAAGTAATTAATAGAATTAGTAGGAGTAGAAAAATCATTTTTTAATAATAGGCAAATTAAAGACATAAACAGAGGTTTGCAATAAGTGTTCAAAAAAATCACCACACTATGAAAAACAAACTAAGAAGGAAATAATTTTATTATTTGGGAGATTTCATTCAATGATAAGATATGAAGCGAAAGCAAATTTCCTTAAATAATAGTTTGTTTCTGTTTTCTCTGTGGAGGGGAATGATCTTCAGATTAGGAAAAGCAGAACAAATGTGATTAATGGAGAATTGAAATCTAAGATAATTAAGGAAAGGATAAGTGAAAACCTAGTAGTCTTCATTGAATTCAAGTCATGTTGCTGGAAAATATCACAGGATACTTAGAGCTTTGGAGATAGGATTTTTGAAGTGCTAAAAGTGGTCTTTGAGGAATCATGAAGAATGAGAGAATTGCTAAGAACTTAAGTGAGCTAAGCATTGCACCAATTTTCACATAGATGATTATGTTATATTCTTCAGATTAGAAGACATGAGACCCAATCAGATAATATTTTGTTTTGCAAGGCACTCTTCTCATAATGATCCTTGGAGGTAGAGTACAAATACCATTATCTCCATTTTATAGGTGAGGAACCTGTCTCTTTGAAAGGATAAATGATTTATCACAACTATTAAATATCTGAGGCAAGATTCAAATCCCGGTCTTTTGACTTCAGTTTCTCATTCTTTCTGCTGTGCCTTGCTACCTTCCATGAGTAATTAAAAGGAGAAGGATAAATTTCTATTGTAAGTTAATAATAATGTGGCCTCATATTTTTTTTTCTTTACAAGTAAGATTCTCATTAGACTTGTCAGGAGAGTGCCATTCATATAGCATATATGGATTTTTAAAAATAAGATTTATCAGTAGCATTTTTAATTATACCAATGTCACTTCAACTTCATCTCCTTTGTCATGTTAAGTCCTCCTTGTGACAAAGAAAAGCAAGCAAAAAATTTAATACTGTGATTCTTCTTATAATACATATGACATTTAGTCTTAGTTAACCTCCTGCCTTTTTTCCCATTAGGAGGAAGGTATGTTTCATATCTGTTCTCTTGGGCCTTTCTTGTTTTTTTGGTACCTTAGTCCTTGGAGTCATTGCATACATTAGTAATTATGCTTATTTAACTTTGTATCATTTCACATAAATCTTCCCATATAGCTCATTTTTGTCACTTCTTACTATGAAATAATTTTCTACTACATTAATTTATCTAGATTTTAGCAGTGTACTTGGTATAATCTCTTATAATGCTTGTGGATGCAGAGATGATAATCAGGTGGATTTAGGACTAGTGGACTGAAAAGAATCCAAAGAAAATCAGATAGATTTCTTTTCTTGACTTTGCTCAACAACTTTTTAAATCAATAATTTGATAAAGACATAGATGGTATACTTATGAAATTTATGGCTCATGTAGAACTGGCAACAAAGCTAATGCTTAAATTGGTCTTAGAATCATAGTTCCAGAGCTATATGGATCTCAAAGAACATATACTTTAACACCTTCATTTTATATATGAAAAAACTAAAACCTATGGAGGTTAAATCTGTACTAGAATTAGGAACAGTGAGTTAAAACTTGCAATGAGACAAATTCAAGCTTAGTAATAAGGAATAGATTTCCCAAGAATCAAAGTTATCCCAAAGTGAGAGGGGTTATCTTGCAATATAGTAGGTTTCCTGCCTTCTTTGTGAAATTTCAAACAAAGACAATAGGGGAGATTTTGTGTGTGTGTGTGTGTGTGTGTGTGTGTGTGTGTGTGTGTGTGTAAGATTTTTGTACAGGTATAGTACTTACTATCAATGAGGTTCCTTTCAAATCAGAAATTCTAAGATTCTGTTTCTACTTATGAGTAGTGGATAGAGAGATGGTTACCCATCATAATACTGGCTATGTGGTCTTTGGAAAGTCACCTTAACAGTTATATAATTTAGATTCTAGCTCTATCTAGTTCTCCAAACTGCAGTTTGTGCTGTGATGTTACATTGAAGAACTGAAACATATTAGTTCTATCCAATTCAGCTATGTGTATATAGAAACTCTGTTTCTCCTTAATTAATTCATCCATTTCACCCCTTCAGCACACATTTATTAAAAGCATACTATGAGGGGCAGCTAGATGATGCAGTGGATAGAGCACCAACTCTTTAGTCAGGAGGACCTGCGTTCAGTTTTGGTCTCAGACACTTAACATTTGTGCCTGTGTGCCTCAGGGAAAAAAAAAGCATACTATATGTTATTGCCTATAATTTCAGTCTTCTGGGATCAGATATATCTAGGGTTCTTGTAAAACAACAACAAGAGAAGTGGAAGAACAAGGAATCATAATTGGGCAGCCTCATTGATGGAAGATTGATTAACACCCTACTTTCATTCATTCTTTATTTTTTTGTTGGGTTTGTTGTTGTTCAGTATTTCCAGTCATATCCAACTCTTCATGAGTCCATTCAGGATTTTCTTGGCAAAGATACTAGAGTGATTTGCTATTTCCTTCTCCAGTTCATTTTACAGATGAGGAAATTATGGCAAACAAGGTTAAATGACTTGCCCAGAGCCATTTTTCTAGAGCCAGATTTGAACTCAGGCCTGGCATTCTATTTTCTACACTTTCTAGCTGCCTATTTCAATGAATTAAGGGACCACATTTGTTCAAGCTAATAAGTTTTTTTGACCAACACTTTTGATGAAGAATTTTCTTTTTTTTAATTATTAAAACTGTTTATTTTCATTTTCATTTTTATTTCATTTTTATTTTCAAAACATGTGTAATGTCCAAGCAAGCTCTCTGAAGGACCTTGGGATAAGCCAGAGTCCTTGGTCTTTAGGTTGGAAAGTGAAGGAGGCAGGAAAGCCACCACATGGTTGGTCAAAGATGGAGTCTGGACTGTGGAGTCTGGAGCCTGAAGTCTTCCTCTCTGAGAGTGGACCAAGAGAGCTCTGTGTCTCTCCCTCAGCTCTTAAATCCTTCAGTACAATTACCTCACTACACCACATTAAGCATGTGCAGCTATGCTATGATTCAAGTGTACCATGCTATGATTCAAGTGTACCTTTTCAGAGTTCTGGACCTGCTTTCTTTTGTTTTAGAACACAGATGGACATGCCCTCCCTGACTTTTCAGGGAGGTGAAAACACCAAAAAAGAGGTGATCACGCCTTCCCTGACTTCTCAGGAAGTGAGTTGAAAACACCAAAAGGAAATGAGTCAAACCATATATTGTTAGCAGGTTTCCTGAAATTGAAACAGGTATACATAAATCCATCAGCATGGTATTTACACAAGCACATAGTAATATAACTCAGACTAATAGTGATGTAACAGACAACATGGATCAACATGAGAAATTATACATGCAAGTAGTGATGTAACAAACAGTATGAATCAGCACGAGAGGAATCACATAGGCAAGTAGTAACTTAGGTAACATTGTGGATGATGAATGTAGTTCAATAAAGATTAATTAAGCACTATGAGCAAAGCAGTGTGCTAGGCACTAGGTTTACAAGGATAGAGAATAAGAAATACTTTACTTCAAGGGGGGGGGGTCATAGTTATATCATGTATTGCCTCAGTATTTCAGAGACCCAAGATTTCATAAGGATGTATGTCCTCTAAGTATATTATAAACAAAGCATTCTTCATGCCATTACCAACTTGATGATGAGCTTCTCTAAAATGGACCAGGCTGGACTTTGGAATAGAGACATTATGACTAAATCTGTCCAGCTTGGTCAGTTTTACAATAATTTGTTTTTGTATTTGTACAAACTTCAAGAACTCAAGTTTATCACCACACTATGAAAAAACGTCTGAATAGAATTATAATGGACATGTACACAACTAAACATGACATGAGTTAAAACACAATTAAGACCTTTAGCGAGGTCAAACAGAGTGAGCTGAGAGATTCAAGGAGAGAAAGATTTCTATAAAATAGGAAAGATCAACGATAACTTTATGAGGTAAAGGAGAAACATATCAAAAAGAGGAGATGGAAGGAGGAGTCAATTTCAAGGCTGGGAGGAAGTGCTTATAAAGACATAGAGGATGGAGAGGAAAGAAAAGGTTTGGGAAAAAATGAGTAGTTCAGTTTTGAATGACAGAATTATTTAAAATGCCTATTCCTTTTTGAATACTTTAGAAAACTGATTATGATTGAAGCAGTATATGTAATATCCTCCTCATCTAATATCAGAATTAGATGAGAGTAACATAATTCACTGATTTTTTTTCTTTTTCAAGTAAACTGGTTGATTCCATTATTATGCATGGACATTAATTGATGTCATTATTTAGGAAACTGCTGAACAATTATTTCCATAACTCTTTGAGATGATTCTTGTATGATTTTGTCTTGAGGAGAACATTTAAAGCTCTATTTTGTTCTACCAACTCAAATGCTTTCTAGTTGATCATCACCTTTCTCTTGTTTTCATTTAGACTACCCTCATTGCATGAACAGAACTTTTTCATAAAGATTTTATTAAGATAGAAAGAAGGCACAGAGGATGGCATTTGATTGTTTTAAAATTATCCCCCCCAACTTTTTTGTTAAGCATTATTTTGTAATCTTTTTCATTCTTAGGAATGTCCCCCTATTTGTAATTTCTTGATAATAGATCTCTTTGAGTGTCTACTGCTTCCAGCATAGATTCTACCTGATTGTACTAGATCAGGTAGAGTTGTTCTTTCCAATTCTATCTTCTTACATATGGTAATTTACCTCCTCTGCCTATAGCACTATGGGTACCCTAATGGTTTTACTATTGTCACTGATGAAGATAGCTCATTTCTCAGGGTTATTCTGGTAGAACCTTTTCCTTTGAAATCTGTTTGCTGCTCCTCTCTTAGAATTCTTACCTGCAGGACTTCTGGCCAAGATGGCGGCGTGGAGGCAGACAGCTGTTTGAGCTCCGTGTTTTCTCTCAGGACTTACTTCATGACAAGCCTCGGAGTTAATGCTTGACCGGAAAAGAAACCCACAAATAATCACCAACAGAAGACATCCTTGAAATTCACCAGAGAAGGTCTGTTTGCTCGGGGGAGGGTCGAAAAGACTGGACACAGACTGAGGGCAGACAAGCCAGAGTGAGAAAGACAGCTCATACAGCTCAGACCAGAGGGGGGAGGGGTACAATCTCTTCTGTTTCTGCTAAAAGACTTCTACCCCAGTGTGGATATTTTATCTTGGCAGCAAGCCAGGGGTAGTGGAGAGGGTGTAAACACCAGAGTAGAAGAATAAAACCCCGGAAAGCCAGAGTCTCTCAGGACCCAGCCACCCCTACCCCCACCTGGAGTGACTCAGCGTGTTCCCAGAGCCTCAGAGTGCAGATGCAGCACAGCCATCACTGTCCTGTTAGTACCTCACTGCTGTCTCCCTCAATTGGTAGAGGAAGCCTGGTAACACTATCCAGCCCCATCCTTCCCACCCAGAAACAGACCAATTGTTTCTCTTGTCAATTTGTTTTCTTCCATTCCAGCTCTGACAAAATGAACAAAAAAATTTAAAAGGGCTCTAACAATTGACAGCTTTTGTATGGAGAGAGAGCAGACTTCAAATACTGAGGACACTAAAAGCAGATTGTCCCCAAAGGAATCCCCTAAGGGGGATATGAGCTGCTCCTCAATACATAAGACTCTCATAGAGGAAATCAAAAAGGCTCTCACAAGAGAGCTAGAAGAGAAATGGGAAAAGGAAAGGGAAGCTTGGCAAGAGAGCCTGGAGAAGTTATCCAGAGTGGATAAAGAGATCAAATCATTGAGAAATAAAATTAGTGAATTAGAAAAAGTAAACAACTCCAAGCAAAACAGGATTAGTGAGCTGGAAAAAGAAAACAGCTCTCTAAAAAATAAAATGGGTAAAATGGAAAAAAATTCCACAGAAGATAAAAACTCAATTGGACAATTACAAAAAGATATAAAAAAAGTGAGTGAAGAAAATACATCATTGAAAATTAGACTCGAACAAGTAGAAATGAATGACTCAAGGAGAAACCAAGAAGTAGTCAAGCAAAACCAGAAAAATGAAACAATTGAAAAGAATGTCAAGTACCTTATTAGAAAGACAAAAGACATAGAAAACAGATCCAGGAGAGACAATTTGAGAATAATTGGACTCCCTGAAAAATGTGAGGAAAAAAAGAGCCTGGACACTATTTTCCAGGAAATTATCAAAGAGAACTGCCCAGACATTTTGGAAACAGAGGGTAAAATAGACATTGAAAAAATTCATCGATCACCTACTGAAAGGGACCCTAAAATCAAAATGCCAAGAAATATAGTGGCCAAGTTCAAGAGCCATCAGACAAAAAAAAAAAATACTGGAAGCTGCTAGAAAAAAGCAATTCAGATATGGAGGAGCCACAATAAGGATAACCCAGGATCTAGCAGCGTCCACATTAAAAGAATGAAGGGCCTAGAACATGATATTCCGAAAGGCTAAGGAACTTGGTATATAGCCAAGAATAACTTACCCAGCAAAAATGAGCATCGTTTTCCAGGGAAGAAGATGGACATTTAACAAAATAAATGAATTCCATCTATTCTTGATGAAAAAACCAGACCTACATAAAATGTTTGATCTTCAAATACAGAACTCAAGAGATTTTTAAAAAGGTAAAAAGAAATCTTGAGAACTATATTTCTGCCATAAAGATATGTAAAGAACACATGTATAATTTGTCCTAGAAACTAGAGGTGGAAAGGAAATTATATCATAAAAAAGGGTAAAGTGGTGGTACTACATCTCATGAAGAGGCAAAGGTAACCTATTATATCTGAGAGAAAGAAAGGAGGGAGATGAACATAGTGTGTATCAATAGACATATTCAATTTATAGTGAAACTTCTTCCACTTCATTGAAAAGTGAGAGGGAAGGAGTAAGCTAAGGGGAAGGGAAAACAGAAATTGTGAGGAAAAGGGATAAAATAAGGGGAGGAACTTTAAGGTGGGGGAGGGATACCAAAAAGGGAGGGCTGTGAAAAGCAAGTGGTGTTCACAAGTTTAATACTAGGTAGGGGGGTAAGAGGGAAGGAAAGGAGAAAAGCATAAGCAGGGATTAACAGGATGGCAAGCAATATAGAATTAGTCATTCTAACCATAAATGTGAATGGGGTAAACTCTCTCATAAAGAGGAAGCAGTTAGCAGACTGGATTAAAAGTCAGAATCCTACTATATGTTGTTTACAGGAAACACACCTGAAACAGGGTGATACATTCAAAATAAAAGTAAAAGGGTGGAGCAGAATCTACTATGCTTCAGGTAAATCCAAAAAAGCAGGGGTAGCCATCCTCATTTCAGATCAAGCAAAAACAAAAATTGATCTAATTAAAAGAGATAAGGAAGGGCATTATATCCTGCTAAAGAGTAGCATCAATAATGAAGCAGTATCAATATTAAACATATATGCATCAAGTGGTGCAGCATCTAAATTCTTAAAAGAGAAATTAAGAGAGCTTCAAGAAGAAATAGACAGCAAAACTATAATAGTGGGAGATCTCAACCTTGCACTCTCAGAATTAGATAAATCAAACCACAAAATAAATAAGAAAGAAGTCAAAGAGGTAAATAGAATACTAGAAAAGTTTGATATAATAGATCTTTGGCGAAAGCTAAATGGAGACAGAAAGGAGTATACTTTCTTCTTAGCAGTTCATGGAACCTATACAAAAATTGACTAGGGCATAAAAACCTCAAAATCAAATGCAGTAAGGCTTAAATAGTAAATGCATCCTTTTCAGACCACAATGCAATTAAAATTACATTTAATAAAAAGCCAGGGGAAAAGAGACCAAAAAATAACTGGAAACTAAAAAAGCTTATACTAAAGAATGATTGGGTAAAACAGCAAATCATAGACACAATTAATAACTTCACCCAAGAAAATGACAATAATGAGACATCATACCAAAATGTGTGGGATACAGCCAAAGCAGTAATAAGGGGAAGTTTTATATCTCTAGAGGCCTACTTGCATAAAATAGATAAAGAAAGGGTCAACGAATTGAGCTTACAACTAAAATTGCTAGAAAAGGAACAAATTAAAAACCCCCAGACAAACACGAAACTTGAAATTCTAAAAATAAAAGGTGAGATTAATAAAATTGAAAGTAAAAAAAAACACTATTGAATTAATTAATAAAACTGAGAGTTGGTTCTATGTAAAAACCAACACTTATAAGTAGTTTAATTTAGGTAGTAGTGTTATTTTTATTATATTCACTCAGCCTACTCATGAGCATGTGATATGTTTGCAATTGATTAGATCTAACTTTATTTGTGTGGAAAATGTTTTGTAGTTGTGTTCATATAGTTCCTGACTTTGCCTTGGCAGGTAGACTCTCAAATATTTTATATTATCAACAGGTAGTTTAAATTGAATTTCCCTTTGTATCTCTTGGTGTTGGACTTTGTTGGTAATATGTAAAAATGCTATCATATATATGAATTTATTTTGTATCCTGCAACTTTGCTAAAGTTGTGAATTGTTTCTTGTAGTTTTTTAGTTGATTCTCTAGGGTTTTCTAAGTATACCATTTTATCACCTGCAAAGAGTGCTCATTTGTTTTCCTCATTACCTTCTGTAATTCCTTTAATTTCTTTTTCTTCTCTTATTGCCAAAGCTAACATTTCTAATACAATATTGAATAGTAATAGTGAAAGTGGGCAACCTTGTTTCACCCTGTTCTTACTGGCATTGGTTAAAGTTTGTCCCCATTAAATATGATGTTTGTTGATGGTTGTTGTTGATTTTTCCCCCCTGAGGCAACTGAGGTTAGATTCCAGGGTCACATAGCTAAAAAATGTTAAGTGTCTGAGGACAGACTTGAATTCAGGTCCTCCTGACTTCAGAGCTGGTGCTCTATCCACTGTGCCAACTAGCTGCCCCCATTGCTGATGGTTTTAAATAGATGCTACTGGTCATTTTAAGGAAAGTTCTATGTATTCCTATATTCTTTAGTGTTTTTAATAGGAATGGATGTTGGATTTTATCAAATGCTTTTTCTTTATCTATTGAGATAATCATATGATTTTTGTTAGTTTGATTATTGATATAATCAATTATGCTAATAATTTTCCCAATATTGAACCAGACCTGCATTCCTGTTATAAATCTTACTTGATCATGGTGTATTATCCTGGGGATAACTTGCTGTAATCTCTTTGCTAATATTCTATTTAAGATTTTGCATCAATCTTCATTAGAGAAATTGGTCTATAATTTTCTTTCTCTCTTTTTACTGTACCTGGTTCAGATCTCAGCACCATATCTGTGCTATAAAAGGAAGTTGGTAGCACTCCTATTTTTCCAAATAGTTTGTCTAGTATTGGGATTAATTTTTCTTTAAATGTTTGCTAGAATTCACATGTAAATCCATCTGGCCCTGGAGATTTTTTCTTAGGGAGTTAATTTGTAGCTTGTTCTATTTCATCTTCTTTGTTTCTTCTTCCTTCCTTCCTTCCTTCCTTCCTTCCTTCCTTCCTTCCTTCCTTCCTTTATTTCTTCCTTCCTTTCTTTCTCTTTCTCTCTTCTTTTCTTTCTTTCTTTCTTTCTTTCTTTCTTTCTTTCTTTCTTTCTTTCTTTCTTTCTTTCTTTCTTTCTTTCTTTCTTTCTTTCTTTCTTTCTTTCTTTCTTTCTTTTTTTCTTTCTTTCTTTCTTTCTTTCTTTCTTTCTTTCTTTCTTTCTTTCTTTCTTTCTTTCTTTCTTTCTTTCTTTCTTTCTTCCTTCCTTCCTTCCTTCCTCTTCCTTCCTTTCTTTCTTTCTTTCTTTCTTTCTTTCTTTCTTTCTTTCTTTCTTTCTTTCTTTCTTTCTTTCTTTCTTTCTTTCTTTCTTTCTTTCTTTCTTTCTTTCTTTCTTTCTTTCTTTCTTTCTTTCTTTCTTTCTTTCTTTCTTTCTTTCTTTCTTTCCTTCCCTTCCTTTCCTTCCTTCCTTCCTTCCTTCCTTCCTTCCTTCCTTCCTTCCTTCCTTCCTTCCTTCCTTCCTTCTTTCCTTCCTTCCTTCCTTCCTTCCTTCCTTCCTTCCTTCTTTCTTTCCTCTCTCTCTCTCTCTCTCTCTCTCTCTCTCTCTCTCTCTCTCTCTCTCTCTCTCTTTCTCTCTCTCTCTTTCTGTTGAGGCAATTGGGGTTAAATGACTTGCCTAGGGTCACACAGCCAGGAAATGTTAAGTCTTTGCCCTCTCTATTTCATTTTCTAAAATGGGAATATTAAAGTAATTTTTTTTCCTCTTCTGCTATGTAATGGGCCAGAACTTTGGAGAAATGTACTTGGAACAAGGATTCTTACAACAAGGTTTTAATTCAGTGGAATTGATAAGGTCATCTAGTTTTATATGTGAATCCTTTAGTTCAGTATGATTGATTTAATCCTACAACAAGGTGTTAACTCAGTGGAATTGATAAGGCAATGGTCATCTAGTTTACTTAGACTTAGTAGTTAGCATGGTGATATAATAGCTCTACAATTGATATAACTGTAATAGAGTATTTAAACTGAGGACAAAGTCAGCCACTGTGATCTTCTTCATAGTCTGTCTCCTTCACCTGGGGCCCAGCTATTTTAGTTGGTAGAGCATGAGACTCTTAATCTCAGGGTTGTGGGTTCATTCCCCACATTGGGCACCAAAATGTAATATTCTGGTTAGCTTTCTGGAGGTCTCCAGACCAGCCTTGGTCTCAGCAGAATAATCACAAAAATAGTCAGGCATAGAGTCCAAAGTCTTTATTATTTCCTTCACAGTCTGTCTCCTTCTCCTGAGACCTGGCTAGCTTTCTGGAGGTCCTCCAGAATGGGTCTTAGTTTCAGTGGAGGGAGGCAGAGAGCCACCACAAGACTGATCAATATTGGGATCTCTGTTGGTTGACTTTATTCTCAGTTTAAATACACTTAAATACAATTGATGTAATTATAGAACTATTACATCACCATGCTAAGTACTAAGTATGTGTAAGCTAGATAACTATTGTCTTATCAATTCCACGGAGTTAACACCTTGTTGTAAGAATCCTAGTTTCAAGTACATTTCTCCAGAGTTCTGCCCCATTACACTGTTAATCTGAATAATCTCTATTTTTCTTAGATTATCATTTCACTTAGATTATCAAATTTATTGACATATAGTTGGACAAAATAACTCCTAGCTACTGCTCTAATTGCTTATTCATTGGTGGAAAGTTCTTTCTTTTCATTTTTGAGAATAACAATTTGATTTTCTTATTTCCTTTTTCTAATAAAATAAACTAAAGGTTTATCTATTTTTTGTTTTCCCCAAAAAACCCCAACTTTTAATTTTACTTATCAATCTCCTCTTCTATTTTCAGAATTTCAAATTTGGTATTTAATTGGTTGTTTTTAGTTAGTTTTTTTTTTTTTTCTAGCTTAGTTGCAAGATCAATTCATTAATATTCTATTTCTCTATTTTATGCAAGTAAGCATCTAGAGATATAAAATTTCCCCTAATAACTGCTTTAGCTGCATCCTACAAATTTTATATTATCTCATTATTGTCATTCTGTTGGATGAAATAATTGATTATGTCTATGATTTGTTGTTTTACCCACTCATTCTTTAGGATTAGATTGTTTAGTTTCCAATTAATTTTTGGTCTTTTTTCTCCTGGCCTTTTATTGCATATAACTTTTTCATTGCATAATGATATGAAAAAATGCATTTACTATTTCTGTCTTTCTACCTTTAATTTTGAGGGGTTTATGCCCTAATACATGGTCAGTTTTTGTATAGGTTCCATGTACTGTCGAGAAAAAAGTATATTCCTTTCTATCTCCATTCAATTTTCTCCAAAGATCTATCATACTCAACTTTTCTAAATTTTATTTACCTCCTTAAATTATTTTTATTTTATTTTGTAGTTCAATTTATCTAGTTCTGAGAGAGCAAGGTTGAGATTTCCCACTGGTATAGTTTTACTGTCTAATTCTTCTTGCAGCTCTCTTAACTTCTCTTCTAGGAATTTGGATGCTATACCACTTATTACATATATGTTTAGTATTGATATTACTTCTATCTCTATCATGATTTCCTGAAAGATGATATCTAGGCTCTTTTTTCATCATGGTTTTCAAAAAGTCTATTGATTCTTAGTTTGTGTCTCTTAGATCTATTTTCCAGGTCAGCTATTTTTCCAATGAGGTATTTTACATCTTCTATTTTTTTGGCTTTGTTTGACTGATTCTTGAAGTCTCACTGAGTCATTCACTTTCATTTGTTCAATTTTAATTTTTAGTGAATTATTTTCTTCAGTTATCTTTTTATCTTCTTTTGCATTTGGCTAATTGAACTTTTAAATAGGGTTTTTTGTTCATTGCATTTTTTTTTTCCATTTCACAAATTCTGCTTTTCAATGAATTGGATTTTTTTCATATCTATTTTGTAGGGAGTTATGTGCTTATCTCATTTTATCAAATCTATTTTTTAAAAAGTTTTCTTCAATTAATTTCTGTTTCCATACTCTCTTGACAAGATCCCATTTCTTCTCTCCATTTTTCTTTTAACTTTCTTTTAAGATCTTTTTGGAATTCTTCCAAGAGAGCCTTGTGAAATGGGATTCAATTCATATCAACCTTTGGGGCTTCATCTGGAGCTGTTTTGCCTTTAGGATCCAAAGGGTTTGATGTCTGTACTTTTCTTTTTCCATAAAAGCTGTCTATGATAAGAGTTCTTTTTGCTTTTTTACTTATTTTTTTTTTAAAGAGTTGAGATCTGCTCTTAAGGCAAAGGGGCAACAGCTACTTTAGTGTGCCCTGGGGCCATTATTTCTGACTGACTTCTGATATTGGACTAGTGTGGTCAGGTCTCATTTTTCTGGGTTTTGGGGTTCAGAGGGTCACAATTTGCCTTTTGTATTTGCTTTGGATGTCTCAGAGAAAATTTGCTGGACCACTGACTTGTAACCGAGGCAGAATAGCCTTTGAACCTCACAGTAGATTCCCTGGTGCATGGATACCACGATGTTGTGAGACCCCTCCCCAGCTCCTTGTCCTGGGTTCCCTGTACTGTGGTCTAGGCTCCACAGCCTCTTCCCTGATAGATTAAAATTGAGCTTTTCTGAAGTTCTTCTAAAGTATCTTCTTTTGGGAATTTGCTGTACTCCAAATATTTGTGAATTCTGTCACTCCAAATCCAATTTAGAGACTTACTCTGCTGTTGATTTGAGGGAAGCTCAGAGGAGCTCAGAGATGTGTCTACTCTCTGTGATCTTGGCTCTAAGTCCTCACTAAGACTTACCTTTCCATTATAGTCAATAACATACAATGTGATTCAATTTTATTTGTCTTATGTGCTGGTTTTTATTATCATAATTAATTTCCATGTCTTCTCAATTAGATTGTAATTTGCATAAGTGAAAGAATGATGTTTTATGTTTCTGAATCTCCATGAAATTTAGATATTTTATACTTTGTAGAATATTTACAGTATCTATTAATTACTATCTCCTTCAAAATCTATACAATCTTCAAGACTTAGTCATATGTTAGTTGATGTCTTATCACAAAGGATGAAGTTGATTAATTCCCTAGTAACTCTCATTTGACTCCTGTATTCTGGTGTTTTTCATACTCAGGGATGTGCTCTAAGTCTGAAATGATCACATAAGCTCTCAAAGGAGAGAGGATTCAACAAGAAGAAATGTTTTCTTGACTGTCTGTGGATTCAGATAATAATCCCATGTATTTTTCCCCAGATCAATAAAGTTTGCACTATGTTCAATATGTTGTTAGTTTGATTTCAAAGAGGCTGAAAGCACTTTTCCTTTTATGGGTGGTTCTAGATATGAGTCAAATTCTGATTTTTTCATGAAAAACTATGAGAGGAGACATGAAACAAAGAGTATATTATGATTGGTAAGTCACAAATTTTACACATGGTCAGTGTAAAAACACATCTTTGAATCCAGATAATCTTATCAAAGAGCCATTGTCAATACCAAACTAAATGCCATGCTGTTGGGGCATCAAGCACTTTAAAATATCTATATATAACAGTAAGATATGATAATCTCTGCTCTTCAAGATGATAGTCTAGTAGATGAGATTAAATAATACATAAGTAACTATACCATGTGTTAGTATATGATAAGAAATTCAGAGAAAGGAATGACTTAAATATTCATCTATCATCTCTTTTAATTTATTCATTCATCTACTTATTTGTTTGCTTGATCTTATTTTGATGGTATCTTTATTTCATATAAATATGTATTTTTCTCAATCATGCAGAGCTTAACTCTTTTCAACTTGTAGACTTCTTGTCCATGTTTTTCCATAAATCTCCCATAGAAAATCTATATTGTACATCTGAGCTAGGCAACCAGAAAACAAGTATTTATTCATATCTTGGGAGAATCAATGTGTTATATGGGTACTGCTGCTTCTAGTTCTGACTTCATGACTAATCCACTCTATATAGTCTCTCTGAAGTTCTGAGTTCTGATAGGTGAGCTTTTATTTTATTTTGTTCAGAACCAGCATTTTCTAGGCAAACACAAATACAGAAGAATTTCTTAGTACTGATGAAGTTTTCCTCCAAATGCTTTTATTCATAAATGACATTGTGATAGTATATTAATTGCAGTGAGTCTCCCAAAACTCCAATGTCTTTTTAGTGAAATATACAGTGATACAGAAAATATTAGCTTAAATATCCACAGTAGAAAAACAAATAAATGAAAAAGAACTTTTACCCCAGAGTATACAATGCCATTCTTCCTCCATTTCCCCCTCCCTTCAACTTTCCCTCTATCTCTGTCTTTCTTTGTCTCTGTCTCTGTTTCTTCCCCTCCATCTTTCTCCCCATTGTCTTCAAACACACACATACACATACACACACACACACACACACACACACACACACACACACACACACATCTTGGATGGGACCTGAAAATTATGAGTGACCTTGGCCAATAATTGGACTGTATAAGATCCAGCTGGATTTCTGAGACCCTGTGGAGTTCATTTATTGCTTCCATACTACTTGTTGCCCAAACTGATTATTTTAATTCTTATTCTTTCACTGATGCTATATTATAAATCTTGAATCATCATGATGCCAGAGGAATTAAGATGATAAATTACCCAAAGAAGACTAGAAGGACATGTGATAAGCATAATTAATGAATCAATAAATTTGTTAAGCACTTACTGTATGCTAAGCATTGTACTAGGCTCTGATGATGTCAAAGAATTAAACAGGTATAGACTTTGTTCTCATTTTACCACAAACAACATTGCATGCCACAAAAAATATTGCATAGTTATATAAGTAGTTGGAGGCTAAGTATGAACTAGAAACTAGGTCTTCTCACTGACAATCCGTGTACTCACCAGAGGGTTCAGATGTGCTGCTTTCTGGCTGCATGTGGCCCACCACATTCTTGAGTAGTTCAAAGAAAATTAAAATGTAATTGGGAAATACTCAATCAAATCAATAAAATTACAATAATGTACAAATAGCATATTTTAAAACTAAGTCAATATGCGACTGATAGAAATTCTGAAATATGGATAAGTGGACTCTGTTTCCTTTTGAGTTTGATATCACTGCACTATACTACCTTCCTAATTGACAAGATCTTTCATTCACATCCTTTACAAAGTCTTCCTCTGAAACCTTGTATTGCAGAGATAATCCTGTGTTCTAGTCTGCCCTGGAAGGTGAATGAAAGCTCGTAGAAACATTTTATCACACTGAAATGTCTTCAGTGGTTTCTTGTATCAGCTTTTATCCACTTTCTGAGGACTAACCTACTTAGGCTCACCATTTACTAGAAACTAAGAATTGGACCTGTAATATCATTGGCACAGGGAATTTTCAGATTGGAAATTGCCTTTGCCAATACAAGTGCTTATGCTTTTTGTGTATGGTGCTCCAAAGATTTTTAGGATCAGTTCTAAATATATTTTGGAAATGAGGCCTTTATCAGAACCTTTAACTGTAAAAATATTTTCCCAATTTGTTATTTCCCTTCTAATCTTGTTTGCATTAGTTTTGTTTGTACAAAAGCTTTTTAATTTGATGTAATCAAAATCTTCTATTTTGTGATCAATAATGATCTCTAATTCTCCTTTGGTAATACATTCCTTCCTCCTCCACAGGTCTGAGAGGTAGACTATCCTCTGTTCCTCTAATCTGTTTATGATCTCATTCTTTATGCCTAAACCATGGACCCATTTTGAACTTCTCTTGGTATATGGTGTTAAGTGTGGGTCCATATCTAATTTCTGCCATACTAATTTCCAGTTTTCTCAACAGTTTTTTTTCAAATAATGATTTTTTATCCCAAATGTTGGTATCTTTGGGTTGTCAAACACTAGATTGCTATAGTTGTACCCTATTTTGTCCTGTGTACCTAATCTGTTCCACTGATCAAGTAGTCAATTTCTTAGCCAATACCAAATGGTTTTGGTGACTGCTGCTTTATAATATAGCTTTAGATCAGCTACAGCTAGACCACCTTCATCTGATTTTTTTTTCATTAATCCCCTTGAAATTCTTGACCTTTTATTCTTCCATATGAATTTTGTTGTTATTTTTTCTAGGTCATTAAAATAGTTTCTTGGGAGTCTTTTTGGTATAGCACTAAATAAATAGATTAGTCTGGGGAGTATTGTCATCTTTATTATATTCGCTCGGCCTATCCAAGAGCACTGAATGTCATTCCAATTATTTAAATCTGACTTTATTTTTGTGGCAAGTGTTTTGTAATTTTTCTCATATAATTCCTAACTTTTCTTTGGTAGATGGATTCCCAAATATTTTATACTCTCTATATTTGTTTTGAATGGAATTTCTCTTTGTATCTCTTGCTGCTGCATTTTGTTGGTGATGTATAAAAATGCTAAGGATTTATGTGGATTTATTTTGTATCCAGCAACTTTGCTAAAGTTGTGAATTATTTATAATAATATTTTATTAGAATCTCTGGGGTTCTCTAAGTAAACCATCATATAATCTGCAAAGAGTGACAGTTTGATTTCCTCATTTCCTACTCTTATTCCTTTAATCTCTTTCTCAACTCTTATTGCCGAGGCTAGCATTTCTAATACAATATTGAATAGTAATGGTGATAGTGGGCAACCTTGTTTCATTCCTGATCTTACTGGGAAAGGTTCCTGTATATCTCCATTACATATTATGCTTACTGACGGTCTTAAATATATTCTCCTGACTATTTTAAGGAATAGTCCACTTATTCCTATACTCTCAAGCATTTTTAGTAGGAATGGATGTTGGATTTTATCAAATGCTTTTTCTGTACCTATTGAGATGATCATATGGTTTTTATTAATTTGATTATTAATATGGTCAATTATTGTTGGGATTACTAGGTGAGAACTCGGGTTGTCTGGATAGTGACAAGGTGAGAATTCAGGTTGGACAATTACAAGGTGAGAACTCAGGTTGACTTGATGGAAGGAGCAGGCTCATTGTCTGTTTTTATTGCTTGTGGCACACCCATAATTGCAAAAGCTTGTATAAGGAATTCAGTGACCACTCGGGCTGTCTCTTTTGCTGCTGCCATTGCAAATGTGAATCCTGAAAAGGTGTCTACCACGACATGAATAAAAGATAGATGACCAAAAGATTTATAATGGGTCACATCCATTTGCCAGATTTCATTGGGTCTCAAACCACGAGGATTCTTCTCTGGAGGGAGTGTAGGAGCATGGAAAGGAAGACAAGCTGTACAGCTTTTTACTATGCTCCTAGCTTCCTCTCTTGTGATTCCAAATTGTAAACGTAAAGCTCGAGCAGCCTGATGATATTTAGAATGAGATTCTTGTGCTTCCTGAAATAAAGGACTACTGGCTAACATGGCTAGAAGGCTATCTGCCTTTGAATTTCCATCAAAAATGGGACCTGGAAGTCCACTATGTGAGTGGACATGCAAGATATAAATCTTGCCTGGATGTTTTCTCATTTGCTCTTGAAGTTCCTTAAAGAGCTGATAAATATTGGAGGCTGCAAATTTTATTTGGGCTGTGGCAATTATTTGTACTACACCTACTGAATAGGCTGAATCAGTAATTATGTTTATGTCTCCTGGGTAATAAGTAAGAGCTAGCATGATAGCAAATAATTCATTCTGTTGAGTGGATTGAAAAGGAGTCCTGATTACTCTCTTTATGGTTAAATCATGAGAGTATATGGCACAAATATTTTCTTTGGAGGCATCTGTAAAGATTGTTGGTCCTTTAAGAGGAACCTTAGAAACCTTTTCTTCAAAAATCCATCGCCAATTATGTAGTAGCCAGGTAATCTTTAATGGAGATCCATGTGCAAAATTTGGAGAGGTGGCCAATAAAATTTGCCATTCTGGGATGGTCTCACAGCATACATTAATTTGTGCGTTAGTATAGAATGTGTATATTTTTTCAGGACTTATTCCAGATAATTGTGTTACTCTCTTAATAGCCTTTAATAAAATCCTAGCCACAAGCACTGGGTAAGGTGTAAGGCTTTGTTCTGATTGTGCTGGGAGGTTCACCCACTCAATCACTCTGTTTCCTTGATGAAGGACTGCTGTGGGTGCCTCTTTTGTAGCAAAAACTGATATTTCCAAGGGTTTTTGAGTGACTCTTTCAACCACATTGGATAAAGCCAGTTCAATTTCTCTCAAAGCCTTTTGTGCTTCTTTTGTAAGCTGGTGTGGTGAATTTAAAGCACTGTCTCCCCTTAAAATGTCACATAGAGGTTGTAGTTGATTGGTAGTTAAGCCTAACACTGGACGCATCCATTGGATATCTCCTATTAATTTTTGAAAGTCATTTAAGGTGTTCAACTTCTCTGTTCTTAAAGAAAGCTTTTGTACTGTGCGTGTCTTAGGATATACTTCATATCCTAAATATTGAAAAGGAGCATGTCTTTGAATTTTTTCTGTAGCTATATGCAGTTTGTAGTACTTTAATGTTTCCATGGTCTTTTGTAGACATGCTTCTAACATTTGTTCCTCAGGTGCACATCCCAAAATATCATCCATATAATGTAACAATATTACTTTTGGAAAGGCCCCACGTTGAGCGCCAATTGTAACGAGCTGTCGTCTCTAGAAGCTGCCGGATCACTCTCTGGGAAGAGATCTGCTGTGTCTTCTACTCAAATCTCTCCGACAGATTCTTCTTCCTGTAACGAACCGTTGTCTCCAGGCAGTTGCTGTTAACTCTTGTCCAGAGAAGTGACTTCCCTTCCTGCAGAGAGCCCCGTCAAGCCTGATGCAATGCAGAGTCTTCTTCTATCTCTGGGAGTCCTCTCTTTTATTCTCCCAGAGAATGGGCGTGGGATAATGCAAGGGCTTCTGGGAAGAACCACCTCAGCCAATGAGCCTGCTCCTTCCATCAAGTCAACCTGAGTTCTCACCTTGTAATTGTCCAACCTGAATTCTCACCTTGTCACTATCCAGACAACCCGAGTTCTCACCTAGTAATCCCAACAAATTATACTAATAATTTTCCTAATATTAAACCAGCCCTGCATTCCTGGTATGAATCCTACTTGATCATAGTGTATTATCTTGGGGATGATTTTCTGAAGTCTTTTTGCTAATATCTTATTTAAGATTTTAGCATCAATATTCATTAAGGAGATTGGTCTATAGTTTTCTTTCTCAGTTTTCAACCTACCTGGTTTAGGTATCAGTACCATGTCTGTGTCATAAAAGTGGTTTGGTAGGACTCCTTCATCCCCTATTTTTTCAAATAGCTTACATAACATTGTTCTTTAAATGTTTGGTAGAATTCACATGTAAATCCATCTGGACCTGGGGAATTTTTCCTGGGGAGTTGATTAATAGCTTGTTCTTTTTCTTTTTCTGAAATGGGACTATTTAAGCAGTTTATGTCCTCCTCTGTTAATCTAGGAAGCCTATATTTTTGGAGGAAGTCATCCATTTCACTTAAATTATCAAATTTATTGGCATAAAGTTGGGCAAAGTAACTTCTTATTATTTCTCTAATTTCCTCTTCATTGGTGGAAAGATCCCCCTTTTCATTTTTAAGACTAACAGTTTGATTTTCCTCTTTTCTTTTTCTGATCAGATTTACCAAAGGTTTATCTATTTTACTGGCTTTTTTCATAAAACCAACTCTTGGTTTTATTTATTAATTCAATAGTTTTTTTTTTTTTTACTTTCAATATTATTGATTTCTTCTTTTAATTTTAGAATTTCATGTTTAGTTTTTGGTTGGGGTTTTAAAATCTTTTTCTAGCTTTTTAAGTTGCAAGCCCAATTCATTAATCTTCTCTTTCTCTATTTTATTCAAATAAGCCTCTAAAGATATAAAATTTCCCCTTATTACCACTTTAGCTGCATCCCACAAATTTTGGTATGATGTCTCATCATTGTCATTATCTTGGGTGAAATTATTAATTGTTTCTATAATTTGCTGTTTTACCCATTCATTCTTTAAGATGAGATTATTTAGTTTTCAATTACTTTTTGGTCTATTTACCCTTAACTTTTTATTGAATGCAGTTTTTATTGCATTGTGATCTGAGAAGAAGGCATTTACTATTTCTGCCTTCCTGCATTTAATTTTGAGATCTTTATGCCCCAATATATGGTCAATTTTTGTATAGGTTCCATGAACAGCTGAGAAGAAAGTATACTCCTTTCAGTTTTCTCCAAAGGTCTATCATACCTAGTTTTTCTAATGTTCTATTTACTTTTAAAATTTCTTTCTCGACTTCCGGCTAAGATGGCGGCGTGGAGGCAGACAGCTGCTTGAGCTCCTCGCTTTCTCTCAGAACTTACTTCATGACAAGCCTCTGACTTAATGCTTGACCCAGAAAGAAATCCACAAATTATCACCAAGAGAAGACATCCTTGAAAGTCGCCAGAAAAGGTCTGTGTTTGTTCGGGGGAGGGTCAATCAGACTGGGCGCAGACTGAGGGCAGACAGCCAGAGCAAGACAGGCAGCTCACACAGCTCAGACCGGAGGGGGAGGGGTGTGATCTCTGCAGTTTCTGCGAAAGGGCTTTTGCCCCAGTGTGGATGCTCCGTCTTGGCAGCTAGCCAGGAGCCACGGAGAGGGTGTAAACACCGGAGGTGAAGATTAAAACCCCAGAAAGCCAGCTTCTCTCAGAGCCCGGCCACCCCCAACCCCCACCTGGACTGACTCGGTGCGTTCTCGGAGCCTCAGAGTGCAGACTCAGTACAGTCATTGCTGTTCTGTTAGTGGCTCTCTGCTGCCCTATCCCCAGTCTGTAGAGGAAGCCCATTAATAACATCCAGCCCTATCCCCCGCAAAACAGACCAATTGCTTCTCTTGTCAGTTTGTTTTCTTTGATTCTGACAAAATGAATAAAAAATTCAAAAGGGCTCTAACCATTGACAGCTTTTGTGTGGAGAGGGAGCAGACTTCAAATGCTGAGGAGACTAGGAACAGAATGTCCCCAGATGTATCCCCTGGGAGGGATATAAGCTGCTCCTCAATACAAAAGAACCTCATAGAGGAAATCAAAAAGGCTCTCACAAGAGAGCTGGAAGAGAAATGGGAAAAGGAAAGGGAAGCTTGGCAAGAGAGCCTGGAGAAGTCATCCCATGCATTCAAAGACAGAATGGATAAAGAAATCAAATCATTGAGAAACAAGATTAGTGAGCTGGAAAAGGTAAACAACTCCAAGGAAAACAGGATTAGTGAGCTGGAAAAAGAAATCAGCTCTCTAAAAAATAAAATGGATAAAATGGAAAAAAATTCCATAGAAGATAAAAACTCAATTGGACAATTACAAAGAGATATAAAAAAAGTGAGTGAAGAAAATACATCATTGAAAATTAGACTGGAACAAGTAGAAATGAATGACTCAAGGAGAAACCAAGAGGGAGTCAAGCAAAACCAGAGAAATGAAACAATTGAAAAGACTGTCAAGTACCTTACCAGAAAGACAACAGACCTGGAAAACAGATCCAGGAGAGACAATTTGAGAATAATCGGACTCCCTGAAAAATGGGAGGAAAAAAAGAGCTTGGACACCATTTTCGAGGAAATTATCAAAGAGAACTGCCCAGACGTTTTGGAAACAGAGGGTAAAATAGACATTGAGAAAATTCATCGATCACCTACTGAAAGGGACCCTAAAATCAAAACGCCAAGAAATATAGTGGCCAAGTTCAAGAACCATCAGACAAAGGAAAAGATATTGGAAGCTGCTAGAAAAAAACAATTCAGATATGGAGGATCCACAATAAGGATAACACAGGATCTAGCAGCGTCCACATTAAAAGAACGCAGGGCCTGGAACATGATATTCCGAAAGGCTAAGGAACTTGGTATGCAGCCAAGAATAACTTACCCAGCAAGAATGAGCATCGTTTTCCAGGGAAGAAGATGGATATTTAACGAAATAAATGAATTCCATCTATTTTTGATGAAAAAACCAGACCTACATAAGAGGTTTGATCTTCAAATACAGAACTCAAGAGACTTCTAAAAAAGGTAAAAAGAAATCTTGAGAACTATACTTCTGTCAAAAAAATATGTAAAGAACATATGTACAATTTGTCTTAGAAAATAGAGGTGGAAAGGAGATTATATCATAAAAAAGTACAAAGTGGTGGTACTACATCTCATGAAGAGGCAAAGGTAACCTATTATATCTGAGAGAAAGAAAGGAGGGAGATGAACATAGCGTGTATCAATAGACATATTCGATTTATGGTGAAACTTCTTCCACTTCATTGAAAAGTGAAAGGGAAGGAGTAAGCTAAGGGGAAGGGAATACAGTAATTTCGAGGAAAAGGGGTAAAATAAGGGGAGGATCTTTAAGGTGGGGGAGGGATCCTAAAAAGGGAGGGCTGTGAAAAGCAAGTGGTGTTTACCAGTTTAATACTGGATAGGAGGGTAAAAGGGAAGGAAAGGGGAAAAGCATAAGCAGGGGTTAATAGGATGGCAAGCAATATAGAATTAGTCCTTCTAACCATAAATGTGAATGGGGCAAACTGCCTCATAAAGAGGAAGCAGTTAGCAGACTGGATTAAAAGTCAGAATCCTACTATATGTTGTTTACAGGAAACACACCTGAAACAGGATGAGACATTCAAACTAAAAGTAAAAGGGTGGAGCAGAATCTATTATGCTTCAGGCAAAACCAAAAAAGCAGGAGTAGCCATCCTCATCTCAGATCAAGCAAAAACAAAAATTGATCTAATTAAAAGAGATAAGGAAGGGCATTATATCCTGCTAAAGGGAAGCATCAATAGTGAAGCAGTATCAATATTAAACATGTATGCACCAAGTGGTACAGCATCTAAATTCTTAAAAGAGAAATTAAGAGAGCTGCAAGAGGAAATAGATAGCAAAACTATAATAGCGGGAGATCTCAACCTTGCACTCTCAGAATTAGATAAATCAAACCACAAAATAAATAAGAAAGAAGTCAAAGAGGTAAATAGAATACTAGAAAAGTTTGATATGATAGATCTTTGGCGAAAGCTAAATGGAGACAGAAAGGAATATACTTTCTTCTCAGCAGTTCATGGAACCTATACAAAAATTGATCATATACTAGGGCATAAAAACCTCAAAATCAAATGCAGTAAGGCAGAAATAGTAAATGCATCCTTTTCAGACCATAATGCAATCAAAATAACATTTAATAAAAAGCCAGGGGAAAATAGACCAAAAAATAATTGGAAACTAAATAATCTTATACTAAAGAATGATTGGGTAAAACAGCAAATCATAGACATAATTAATAACTTCACCCAAGAAAATGACAATAATGAGACATCATACCAAAATGTGTGGGATACAGCCAAAGCAGTAATTAGGGGAAGTTTTATATCTCTACAGGCCTACCTGCATAAAATAGAGAAAGAGAGGGCCAACGAATTGGGTTTACAACTAAAATTGCTAGAAAAGGAACAAATTAAAAACCCCCAGACAAACACAAAACTTGAAATTCAAAAAATAAAAGGTGAGATTAATAAAATTGAAAGTAAAAAAACTATTGAATTAATTAATAAAACTAAGAGTTGGTTTTATGAAAAAACCAACAAAATAGACAAACCCTTAGTAAACCTGATTAAAAAAAGGAAAGAGAAAAAGCAAATTGATAGTCTTGAAAATGAAAAGGGTGAACTCACCACTAATGAAGAGGAAATTAGAACAATAGTTAGGAGCTACTTTGCTCAACTTTATGCCGATAAATTCGATAACTTAAATGAAATGGAAGAATACCTTCAAAAATATAGCTTGCCCAGATTAACAGAGGAAGAAGTAAGTAGTTTAAATAGTCCCATCTCAGAAAAAGAAATAGACCAAGCTATTAACCAACTTCCTAAGAAAAAGTCCCCAGGACCAGATGGATTTACAGGTGAATTCTACCAAACATTTAAAGAACAACTAACTCCAATGCTATGTAAACTATTTGAAAAAATAGGGATTGAAGGAGTCCTACCAAATTCCTTCTATGACACAGACATGGTACTGATACCTAAACCAGGTAGATCGAAAACTGAGAAAGAAAACTATAGACCAATTTCCTTAATGAATATTGATGCTAAAATCTTAAATAAGATATTAGCAAATAGACTTCAGAAAATCATCCCCAGGATAATACACTATGACCAAGTGGGATTTATACCAGGAATGCAGGGATGGTTTAATATTAGGAAAACTATTAGTATAATTGACCATATTAATAATCAAATTAATAAAAACCATATGATCATCTCAATAGATGCAGAAAAGGCATTTGATAAAATCCAACATCCATTCCTACTAAAAACGCTTGAGAGTATAGGAATAAATGGACTATTCCTTAAAATAATAAGGAGCATATATTTAAAACCTTCAGTAAACATCATATGTAATGGTGATAAACTAGAACCTTTCCCTGTAAGATCAGGAGTGAAACAAGGTTGCCCACTATCACCATTACTATTCAATATAGTACTAGAAACTCTAGCCTTGGCAATAAGAGCCGAGAAAGAGATCCAAGGAATTAGAGTAGGAAATGAAGAAATCAAATTGTCACTTTTCGCAGATGACATGATGGTATACTTAGAGAACCCCAAAGACTCTGCTAAAAAGCTATTAGAAATAATTCAGAATTTTAGCAAAGTCGCAGGATACAAAATAAATCCACATAAATCCTCAGGATTTTTATACATTACCAACACAATCCAACAGCAAGAGATACAAAGAGAAATTCCATTCAAAATAACAGTCGATAGTATCAAATATTTGGGAATATATCTACCAAAGGAGAGTCAGGAATTATATGAGCAAAATTACAAAACACTTGCCACAAAAATAAAGTTAGATTTAAATAATTGGAAAGACATTCAATGTTCTTGGATAGGCCGAGCGAATATAATAAAGATGACAATACTCCCCAAACTAATCTATTTATTTAGTGCTATACCAATCAGACTCCCAAGAAACTATTTTAATGACCTAGAAAAAATAACAACAAAATTCATATGGAAGAATAAAAGGTCGAGAATTGCAAGGGAACTAATGAAAAAAAAGTCAGAGGAAGGTGGTCTAAGTGTACCTGATTTAAAGCTATATTATAAAGCAACAGTCACCAAAACCATTTGGTATTGGCTAAGAAATAGACTAGTTGATCAGTGGCATAGGTTAGGTTCACAGGACAAGATAGTGAATAAAAATAGCAATCTAATCTTTGACAAACCCAAAGATCCCCAATTTTGGGATAAGAATTCATTATTTGACAAAAACTGCTGGGAAAACTGGAAATTAGTATGGCAGAAACTAGGCATGGACCCACATTTAACACCACATACTAAGATTAGATCAAAATGGGTCCAAGATTTAGGCATAAAGAACGAAATCATAAATAAATTGGAGGAACATGGGATGGTTTACCTCTCAGACTTGTGGAGGAGGAAGGAGTTTGTGTCCAAGGGAGAACTAGAGACCATTATTGATCACAAAATAGAACATTTTGATTACACCAAATTAAAAAGTTTCTGCACAAACAAAACTAATGCAAACAAGATTAGAAGGGAAGTAACAAATTGGGAAAAAATTTTTACAGTTAAAGGTTCTGATAAAGGCCTCATCTCCAAAATATACAGAGAATTGACTTTAATTTATAAGAAATCAAGCCATTCTCCAATTGATAAATGGTCAAAGGATATGAACAGACAATTTTCAGATGATGAAATTAAAACTATTTCCACTCATATGAAAGAGTGTTCCAAATCACTATTGATCAGAGAAATGCAAATTAAGACAACTCTGAGGTATCATTACACACCTGTCAGATTGGCTAAAATGACAGGAACAAATAACGATGAATGTTGGAGGGGCTGTGGGAAAACTGGGACACTGATGCATTGTTGGTGGAGTTGTGAAAGAATCCAACCATTCTGGAGAGCAATCTGGAATTATGCCCAAAAAGTTATCAAAATGTGCATACCCTTTGACCCAGCCATACTACTACTGGGCTTATACCCCAAGGAACTACTAGAGAAGGGAAAGGGTCCTGTATGTGCCAAAATGTTTGTGGCAGCCCTTTTCATAGTGGCTAGAAGCTGGAAGATGAATGGATGTCCATCAATTGGAGAATGGTTGGGTAAACTATGGTATATGAATGTTATGGAATATTACTGTTCTATAAGAAATGACCAACAGGAGAAATACAGAGAGGCTTGGAGAGACTTACATCAACTGATGCTGAGTGAAACGAGCAGAACCAGAAGATCATTATACACTTCAACAATGATACTGTACGAGGATGTATGCTGATGGAAGTGGATTTCTTCAACATAGAGAAGAGCTAATCCAATTCCAATTGATTAATGATGGACAGAACCAGCTACATCCAGAAAAGGACTGGGAAATGAATGTAAACTGTTATTTTTACCTTCTGAATCCAATTCTTCCTGTGCAACAAAAAATTCGGTTCTACACACATATATTGTATCTAAATTATACTGTAATATATTTAACATATATAAGACTGCTTGCCATCAGGGGGAGGGGGTTGGGGGAGGAAGGGAAAAAATCTGAATAGAAGTAAGTGCAAGGGATAATGTTGTAAAAAATTACCCATGCATATGTACTGTCAAAAAATGTTATAATTATAAAATAAAATAAAAAATTAAAAAAAAAATTTCTTTCTCATTTGTTTTGTGTTTTGATTTATCTAATTCTGAGAGTGCAAGGTTGAGATCTCTCACTATTATAGTTTTGCTGTCTATTTCTTCTTGCAACTCTCTTAACTTTTCCTTTAGGATGTTAGATGCTATACCACTTGGTGCATATATATTTAATATTGATATGGCTTCATTGTCTATGCTACCTTTTAACAGGATATAGTTTCCTTCCTCATCTCTTTTAATTAGATCAACTTCTGCTTTTGCTTGATCTGAGACAGGGATGGCTACCCCTGCTTTTTTGGCTTTACCTGAAGCATAATAGATTCTGCTCCAACCTTTTACCTTTACTCTGTATGTATCTCCCTGCTTTAAGTGTGTTTCCTGTAAACAACATATTGTAGGGTTCTGACTTTTGATTCAGTCTGTTATCCACCTCCATTTAATGAGAGAGTTCATCCCATTCACATTTACAGTTAAAATTACTAATTCTGTATTTCCTGCCATCATATTATTCCCTGATTATGCTTTTTTTTCTTTGTCCCCCCTGAACCCCTTCCCCAGTATTTAATTTATGAACCCTACTTGTGATGCGCAACCTTCCCTTTTTAGTATCCCTCCCCCCTCCTTTTAAGTCCCTTCCCCTTTCTTATACCCTTCCCTTATTCCCCTTTTCCTTTTCCCTTTTCCTCTCTCCCCTTATAATGAGGTGAGAGAGAATTCTCTGAAAAACAAATATGTCAATTATTTTCTCTTTGAGCCTACTCTGATGAGAGTCAGATTCACACAATGTTTCTCCCCTTCTCTAAATTCCCTCAGATGTGGTACATTTTCTATGCCTCTTCCTGGGATGTAGTTTCCCTCTTTTTATCTCTCCTTTCCCTTTTTCTGATACTATTCCCTTCCCTTTACTACTTCCATTTTTAAAAATGTTATATCAGTGAAAACAAATTATCCATGTGGACTTTCTGTATATCCACAACAGAGATACAGTTCTCAAGAGTTCTTTTTACTTTTTCTGCTTCTCTTCAGTCTTGTGGATGTAGATCAAATCTTTTGTTTAAGTCTGGTTTTTTTCTTAGAAACAAATGGAATTCCTCTGTTTCATTAAATGTCCATCTTCTTCCATGGAAGAAAATGCTAAACTTGGCTGGGTATTTTGCCTTTTGGAATATCAGGTTCCAGGCCCTTTGATCCTTTAGTGTGGAGGCAGCCAGATCTTGAGTGACCCTTATTGTAGCACCTTGATATTTGAATTGTTTTTCCTAGCTGCTTGCAATATTTTTCCCTTTGTTTGATAGTTCTGCAACTTAGCCACAATGTTCCATGGAGTTCTTTTTTTAGGGTCTTTTTCAGAAGGTGTTCAATGAATTCTTTCAACGCTTATTTTCCCTTCTGTTTCTATTATCTCTGGACAGATGATAATATCATAATATCATCTCTTTGATGATTTCCTGTAAAATAGAATCTAGGCTCTTTTTTTCATCATAATTTTTGGGAAGTCCAATGATCCTCAGATTATCTCTCCTAGATCTATTTTCCAGGTCTATAGATTTTCCCAGCAAGTATTTGACATTATTCTCCAGCTTTTCATATTTTTTGTTTTGTTTGATTGATTCTTGGTTTCTCAATGAATCATTTCATTTCTATTTGTTCAGTCCTGACTTTTAATGAGTGATTTTCTTCATTCACATTTTTTAGTTCTTTTTGTATATGTCCAATTGAGTTTTTAAATGAATTATTTTGCTCTGTTAAATTTTTTCCATTTCACTAATTTTTTTTTGAGCTAATTTCTTTTTTCAAATCACAAATCTACTTTCTTGGGAATTTTTTATCTTTTCCAATTCAGAAATCCTACTTTCCTGTGATTTTTTTAACCTTTTCTAATTCAAAAATTTTGTTTCCCTGCACCTCCTGTGAATTCTTTATTTTTTCCAACTCAAATTTCAGGACATTGTTATTCTCTATCATAGTCTCTCTTTCCTTTCCCCATTTTTTTCTTCACACTCTTAACTTTTTAATAGTCTCTTCTAGGAGAGAGTTATGTGATGGGGTTCAGGTATCATTCCCCTTTAGGGTGTAATCTGGAGACTCTCTGTTGTTAGCCTCCTTGGGGTTGGATACCTGCTCTTTCTCTCAATAGAAGTTGTCAATCATTCTCTTCAGCTTCTTACTCATTGTTAACACTCATGGAGGGTCTGTCCTTTGGGTAGGAAATTTATTTATCAGCTTCCTCCCAGATGGGGATAGGTTGCCGCTATCCTGTGTCTGGACTAAGAGAGAGCTCTGGGAGAGAGTTCTCCTCCCCCCAGGAAGTGACTTAGAGATGGTAAGCATGGCTGCTTTGCAAGGAGTGCCCAGTGAAGGACCCTCGTTGTGTGGCCTAGCGACTGCCCTGAGACTAGAGGCTGAACAGTAAAAGCATCACAAACCCCAGCCAAAGCTTTCTGTGGGGCCATGGATATTAGCAGCTGACGTGAAAAGCCCCTGCACTCCAACTGGAAGTTTCTGCCTGGAAAGCACAGTCCCTGCTATGATGGTTCCACTGTTATGGGAATTCTGCTGCTGCTGGAATTTCACTACAGGGAGAATTCCACTGCCTCAGGCTGAGCCCCACACTATGTGGATTAGAGGCTGCCCCAAAGTGTGTCCCCTGCTGTTCAGCTGTTCAGGTTGTTAACTGCCCCAAGTAAAAGCCCCTGACAGCAGCAGGTGGCTGCACAGCCATGCTAAGATCTGTTAGGTCGCTTCTGGTTTGGGTGATTATTTTTTCTGTCTATTGCTTTAGCGTGGCTTTGATTTCTCTTCTGATCTGCTATTTTATAAGCAGAGTAGAGCTATCAGCCTATGCCAGATTCTTCTATCTCAGTGGCTTCTCTGATCCCAGAGTTTGGCACAATGTGCTAGCCCCAATCCAACACTGTCTGTGCTGATCTTTATTTTCCTCCCCTTGGAACCGACCTTTTCTGTTGAAATTCCAGAATTTCTTTGGCTGGTAAGTTGTGCTTCTAATCCTTGTGGTTTTTATCAGTCCAGAGTTATTTTTGAGTCTGATTTAACTAGTTGGTATTGAGGGAAGAATGGAGCTTAGAAATTCTCATGTATCTTCTCCACCATCTTGGCTCTACCCCGGTCCAAAGATTTTTCCAAAGGCTTATGACCTAAAATTAATCCAGTTGTTTAGAAGTCATAGTACCTCTACATTTTGTTGCTTGTTTGCTTGATGAGATTGAACAGACTCCCTTGCTCAATTTTCTTTACATACAGGATTACTTGAACGTTGGAACAACAGGTTTAACTTTGTTTAATGGTCTCTGATTATCATTAAGAGCACTACTATATAGTGCTTTAAGGTTTGAGAAGAACTTTAGACATATATTATCTCGATTTGATCTTCACAGTAACTTAATGCTAGTGCTGTTATCATCCCATTTTACAGATGAAGAAATTGAACCAAGAAATTAAGTGAGTTGACTAGAGTGACATAGCTAATAAGTATTTGGGACAGTATTCAAATGAAGACTTTCCTAATTCCAAATCCAGCATTATATTCAGAACTGCCATATCTGTATCAAGTGAGGCCTAAAACAAAGTACACATATTTTTTTTCCCATGATCATTGAGTATATAAAATAAAGAGTTCAAAAATATGAAGATTCCCTAGAGATAGTAAGGTCTTTCAAATATTCCTATTTATAGATGACATTTGTGATTACATTAATACACAAAACATTTCACATACTCCTAAATAAAATAAATAATTACTCAAAAGAGTTTAATCTAATTATCCACAGGCCAAGTGGATGAAAAATAACATATAGCTAGATAGACAAACCATAGAACTGGTCCTTTAGCACATATATCTTAAATAGATACTGCTAATAGATAGGAAGTTGGGCCCAGAATTGAATGAGAGTAGACTACATTTGGAAAATGTGAAGTTCATTTACTAACAACAAGTTTCTCCCTAACATAAAGGCATTTCAATGATGGCTTGAAATGTCAGTTTCTAAGATTTTTTTCAAAAATTATAGGAACAACCAAAGGGCAATCCTAAATATATATGATTAGGTTGCTACATATACCAATGAAGAACTGCATAGTATAAAAAGATTAATGGAGAGGTTTCCCCTATTAGATTGTAAACTCTTTGAAGACGGAGATTATCTTTTGCTTTTCCTTGTATTCTTGGTAAGACATCACAGGGAGTCACCAGTCACCCTATCTTTTGTCTTGTCACTGGACTTCTATGACTATTCAAAGAAAGTGAGGCTGACAGGAATTTGTACAACTCTTTCACTTAAATCCAATTCATGTGTAAGTCAAGACATCACTTATTCATAATGTCATTGGTTTTTAAAAATGAACGATGAATAAAAATTATGTCACAAGCAGAAATCAACCAATAGACAAATCAGCACTATTCTTCTCAACTTTTTTGGAATTATATGCATACATGTAAAGTACTGGAAATACTTGTGAAAATTTGGTTTTGTTCAACATGAAACTATCAGGGAAAATTCAATTCCTTTTTCAAACATGCAAATGTTTTTTTTTAATCCAAACCAAAAAAAAAAAGGTGATGGTGGGGAAGAAGTTCATCTAATTGATCATTTTATATCATGTTTCTAATTCATGCATTTTTTTACATCTTTTTAGGGAAGAAATAGCTTTTCCTGTCCAATAATGAATTGATTTCCTGAGGCTTTGAAATGAGGTTATGCTGGGCCTTGCATTCTGTTGCTAGGCAGTCCAAACAACACTTTTGATGGATAATTTACTTTAAATTTGGCTGAAATGTTAAAAATAGTTTGAATTTGCTTCAGAGAGGTTTGGGTATTGCTATTTTAATAAACTGGAGTTTTGAGTTTGGGATTAAATTTAGTGAAATTAAAATAATTTGGGGCTTTGTGTGTGTATGGAGGAACTAAGCAAAAGCTTTACTCAGGTGAATAAAATGGTGAGACATTTCATATTTATTACAACTCTTCTGGCTTCCTAACCTTGGGCCACTGGTACCTTCTTGTTTAAGTCCTACTTTTTCTTTTCCATTCTTTCATTTCAGTATAAACTCAACTTTCAGGAAAAAAAATTCTGAACATTATCTTTTTAAAAAATCCATTCTGCCAACACCATCTAGATAGATCATTTTGAAACTAGTTTTATCCATTCCATAATACTTTTCTTCTAGAACAAGACATCTTTTTGTCCCTTCAGATTGATGTACCTTTAGTGACAAATGTAAGACTATCAGTCAGTGGTAGTCTTAATTACTTGGAACATTAGACCTATAGCTCTTACCAAGAAGTCTCCCTTTCTTTATCTTTTTACAAAAATACTATCATCTTTCTCAATAGCAGTCTGAGGTTTCTAAAAATATTTTCAGATTTCTGGGGTCTCCTATAAAAATATCTTCTGCTTAAATGCTTTTTTTTTGAGCTGACTGTCTCATCCTAGTCTCTAGTATGCCTTTTAAATTATCTTTGTGTCACCAAAGGAACACAACCATCCCCAAATCTTTTATCCATCATAAAATAATTATAAAATATGCTTCAGGAAATATAATTATTTAGAAAACCATGATTCTGAAGTATTGAGATTCAAAATCTAAAATAGTAATAATAATTTTTATTAGTGTGAATGATGGAAGGTTAATAAAGTGATTTGCAAGCATATCATTTGATATGCCCAACAGTCTTGTGAGGTAAGTAGCACAAGTATTATTATCTTCTTGTAGTGGTAAGGAAGCCAAGATTTGGAAAACTTCAATATTTTGCCTAAGACTACATAGCTAATAAGTGACAGAGTTAGGATCTGAAGACAGGTCTTTGACTTCTTAAAGACTTGTTCTTTCCCTTAAGACTTGTTCCTTGTTGTGAGTGCCACAGTCCATTGATAAGACCTTAATTAAAGACCACATTTAGTGATGAAGTGAGAGGAGAGACTAGAGCTGGAATATTTCTTTCATGAATAGATGTATGGCCTTGTTTGTAGCTGACTGTGAAACCAAGAGAGGAAGTTAGCCACTTTGTTCATGGTTAACTTGATTTACCATTTAGAATAGCATGATGCTTTTGAAATAGGAACAGAGATGGGAATAGGAGGGGCAACGGGCTTTCCCAAAGTTCCATCAAATTTGGATACATTATACTCTTCCTTATACCTTGAAGGCACCAAGATAGTAGTGGAGGAAGACTGCTCCAGGCTCACAAAAATGAAGATATTAGTGACAGGAGTAGGAGCCTCAACACCAAGGCTGTAAATTCTCTCTCACCTTCTATGCTAACCCTTCCGGTATGGAGCTGTCAAACTCTAGTTGCTATGACTTCAGGAGACAGAGCCAGGTAGTATTGATCAACAATATCCTACAACTTTTTTAGAGAGATGCATGGGCCACTGAGAGGTCAAGTGTCAAGCTCTTGTCAGGGATTCCACAGTCAATATTTGTCAAAGTAGTATTCAAACCTAGATCTTGTTTGTGAGGTCAGTTCTCTTTCCGTTCCTTTAAGTGACATCTTTAGATAAGAATATCATTGAGACAAACTAACCCTTTACTCCTGCTTCTGCCAGGGGTTCAAATACTGATATTACAGAATTCTGGAAAGCCATCAAGGCACACAAATAGGCGGGCATAACCTTATTTTTACTGTCTTCCATTTCTCATCTTCCTGTTCCCAGGTTAGATTGTATATCCCACTGAGGTTCAATTTGATGAATATTATTGCCTCTAGACTGTTGCTATAATGGGTCAAGTGTCAGTCATAGTTCATACCACTCCTAGGTGGTGATGCTATTTAGAGTTCTTGGGTTTTGGCAGGGATATAACTCCCAGCTTGTCTTCTTGACAAATAATACTAGAATTCTGCAAGGAGAGAAGGATGTCTAAACAAATTAATCCTTTCTACCAGTTTTTTTTCCCAGGATATTCATGGGAGCTACAATATTTAGCTAGAATAATAATTTATTATGACTGGCTAGAATTGGTATTCCAATGTTAGGTTAATCACACAATTATACAGTCTATGTGGAAGTAATTTATTTACCTTGCTTATATTAAAATTACTCCGGAAGTCCTGATTCTGGGGAGGAGATTCTGGTTTAGGCTCTGAGAAGGCAGCCATAGCTGAGCACAATTTATCTTTCATCCAAAAAATGTTTTTAAGAGAACTTGGAATAGAAAGTGACTGTCTCCAAATCCCGTACAATGGTAGTGGATGGAATAGAAGCACAGCTAGGTATAATGGGCATTGGGTGATATTCAGGCTGAGTTAATTTCATTCCTCTCCACACAGACCTTGAGGGACCTTGGCCTCCTGGGTCACAGGTTTAGAAAAAATTGTATAACCAACTCTTGTATGAAACACTACCAGAAAGGTATAGAATTAAAGAGATCTTCACTCAGTGAACAAGGCTTGAATTCACAATGTTTTTAGAAATTCTTAGATTAACAAAGTTTGAACCTGCAAGAATTAGCAGCGCGCATTTGATTTTTGAGGCCAAAGTTTGATTTTTGAGGCCAAAAATAAGTAAGTCTGTGGAGATATGAAAAGTGCATAATATAGTCATTTTCTTAATGATAGTAGCAGGTAAGTCTAGTTCTGGACATATCTCTGAACTGGAATTGTATCTTCAACCTTGGTTGTAAAGGTGAGTCAGACTTAGTATCCCCATACTGCATAATTCTCTCTCATCTAAATTTCAATTCCTGAAAAGTGGGCTGGGAAGTCTCTGGAAGGACTGTTAGTGCTTTGGCTCAAAGGGGTTGTTCAATGTGGACTCACTTCTGAATGATTACAGGCAGAACAGTGGTCATCTCCTGGGTTAATTTATTGTGAAGTGGCATCTAGGCCTTTCTGGCTTTGATTATTGGGTTAAAGGAAAGAGAAATTGCCTAAGTGCCAGAGATCAAGTAGGTCAAGGGGAATTCCTGAGAGACTCTTAGGAAAAAGCAAGAAGTGCTGAGGCAGTAAGGTGGTAAAGCAAGTACATCTATTCATCAGCACATAGCCACAAATACCTGGGGTGCAGGTATTTCTCAGTGGGAAGACCAGCCATAGCTTTTCAGATCATGGAAGTACTTTTCACTTCTTGCTCATGCACAGTATTTTTCATTTTTTAAAAAAAATGTCTATTTGGGACTTGGCTGGGTATCTTCCATTTGTCCTAAAATAATGACTTCTCTCTGTGTCAAAACCAGTCAACCTCCACCTCCTGCTGCCAGGCTAATTTCCCAAGTAGGATGGGAAAAACATTATAGAAAGAAGAGCAAGCCTCTTTGTGGCTTCAGTACTTACATCTCTTATTAGGCCTGTTCTTCAAGAGAACAAGATAGCTGGTGAGGTTCAGGACTTCTTTCTTCTGCTCTGAAAGTTTTATTGCCATAACCAGTTGTACACTTCTCTTGCCTAATTCCAGCCTTTGGAGGGAAGAGGAGTTGTGAAACTTTCAGTTTTTTTTTTTGTCTAATGCCTTACTCCTTACTATCTACAAGCATACCTATATCACTTTCATCCAGAAAAAAACAAAACAAAACAAAAACAAAACCTTCACTTAAATCTTCCAGCTCTTTTAATTCACCATTCTAATTTCACCTGAATATCTGGCCATATATTTCCCATCTTGTACTTGCATCCAAGCTGATCTCCAACCTCCATTGGGAAGAGAAGTGGCACTGTCTTATCAATAATGAACATTCTCATACTTTTTCATATTCATAACATCCCAGTGAATCTATACTCTTGTAGATTATTAAAAAGTTCCATTCCTTACCTTCATTACCTGATTCCTCATGTCTAGTCTCCTCAGCCCTTATACCCGAAAGTTTTAATCAAACTTTGTCCTTTTACTTTGCCTTCTAGAATTCTTGTTCAAAGGGAACAAACTTCACTTTATCTTAAATCTTTATGTCTTCCACTCCTTTCATCTATTACTGAAACAAGGCTCTCCCCAATGACCATTCTTCCTGGCCATTCTTTACAGTAATAGTGGCATCTTCACTTATTTTCCTTAGTTTACTGGTTGAGGCAGAGAAATTGGAATTCTCCTTGCTCCATCTTCTCCTCTCTATCTTATCTTCTGTTGTTTAGATGTCTTTTGTCACTATCTCCTCATTCATCCCTATCTTACCTGATGTAGTGACCTTATAGTCACATGTTTGGCTAATCCCATTTGATCTTATTTTTTTTAATCCTCCCCTTTCTTTCACTTTCAGTTTCCTCTTGTGTAATGGCTTATTCCTTACTATCTACAAACATACCCATCTCTCATCCAGAAAAAAAAACAAAACCTTCACTTAAATCTTCCAGCTCTTCTAATTAACCATACCATATATATATATATTTTTTTTTTTTCTGCTCTTTTTTTCTCAACTCCTCAAAAATGCTTAGTATTATAGGTGCCTCTATGATCTCTCCTATTCTCATCTTAACCCATTACAATCTGACTTGTAACCCGCCCCCCCCCCTCAATACCTACTTTTTCTATTAATGCAGAGGCAACATCAGGTTTTCAGTTCTTAGGACTTGTAGACTTCTAGATTAGTTTAGATTCTTGACTCCTCACTATCTCTTTATCCTCTATATCTAATATATTGTTAGAATTATTGATTTCACCTTTGCAACATTTCTTGAATATATCCCTTTCTCTTCTCTGACATTGCCACTACTCTAGTGGGGCTCTCAATTCCTCAAGCCTACATTATTATAAAGGCTTACTGGTGAGTGTGCTTGCCTCAGGTCTCTACCTACTGAAATAGAAGTATTCAGTCACTAAAATGACTTTTCTAAAATGCAGGTCCCTTTCTTAGTCAATAAATTCAAGTGACTACTTATTGCCTCTAGGATCAGAGGCAAAATTCTCTGCACAAAAAGCGAATCATAACCTAACCTTCTTCCAACTTTCTAGTCTTCTTAAACTTTGCTTTTTGATCCAATGACACTGGCTTCCTGGCTTTCCATGATACTAACCCTTCTCAATCTGCCTACTAAGCTCTATGGCTTTCTTCATATCCCAATTAAAATCAAATATGTATTTATTTTTGGCTAGGCAATTGGAATTACACAAGGTCACACAGAAAATAAGTGTAAATTATCTGAAGCCAGATTGAATTCAGGTCCTCCTTGTGCAGGGTCATTGCTCTGTCCACTGCCTCATATCTTTAAATAAAATCTTTCATTGACTCCTCTTAATTCCAATACCTTCCATGTGTTAATTATTTTCCATTTATACTATGTATAGTTTACTTTGTATAGATTTATTTTCATGTGGTCTCCCCCATTTGATTGTAAGCTCCTGTCTTTTGTCTCTCTTTGTATTTCCAGTGCTTAGCATATAGTAGGTACTTAATAATGTTTATTGATTAATTGAAAGGTAAATACAAGGATAGATCCTCTTCAGGTTAAGAGTTCTGCCTGATGGAGTTATGAACTGATCCAGCCATTGTTGAAAGTAGTTTTATAAATGTGCTTACCTGTTGAATCAGAAGTTCCACTACTGGGTCTGCATCCCCCAAAAAATCATAAAAGAGGGAAAATAATCCACAAGTGCAAAAATGTAACATCTCTTTTAGTGATGGCAAAGAATTGGAAAATGAATGGATGCCCATCAATTAAATAAGTTATGGTATATGAAAGAAATGGAATATTATTCAATTAAAATAATGAATAAGCTGATTTTAGAAAAGTTTGGAAAGATTTACATGGACTGATGCTGAATGAAGCAAGCAGAACCAGGAAAACACTGTATACAGCAACATGGTTTTGTGATGGCCAATTATAACATATTTGATTTTCTCAGCAATTCAGTGATCCAAGGCAATTCCAATAAACTTTGGATGGAAAATATCATCTGAATCTAGAGAAAGCTATGGAGACTGAATGCAGATCATAGCATACTATTTTCACTTATTTTTTCCTTTTTTTTTTTTTCTCACAGTTTTTTTCCTTTTCTTCTTATTTTTCTTTCCCAACATGACTCATATGGAAATACATAAAAAAAGAATGTACATGTATAACCTAATATAAATAAATAAATACAAGAATTCTAACAGAGATCCTGTCACACAGGAAATTTTTGTAAGGGGTATCATATAGTGACTGTCAGAGCAGTATCTTCTTTTCCCAAGGGGAATAGGTATGGTCAAGGCAGATCAAATAAGTATCATGCAGTTAGGTATGGAGAGACCACCATGATTGATAATGAGAGATATCAGGTTTATTTCTTGAGATGCTAATTAGGCAACTCTAACGTGGCAAAGAAGAATCCCAGTAGTAAAGGTACTAGACTTATTATTATTTATTATTATTATAGCTTTTTATTTACAGGATATATACTTGGGTAGTTTTTCAGCATTTACCCTTGCAAAACCTTGCTGCACAAGAAGAATTGGACTTTGAAATAATGTAAAATTAACCTGAGAAGGAAATCAAAAATTTAAGCAGACAAAAACAAAGGTATGGGAAATGCTATGTAGTGGTTCACACTTATTTCCCAGAGTTCTTTTGCTGGGTGTAGTTGATTCTATTCATTATTGAACAAATGGAACTGATTTTCTTCATCTCATTGTTGAAGGGAGCCACATCCATCAGAATTGATCATCATATAGTATTGTTGTTGAAATATATAATAATCCCCTGGTCCTGCTCATTTCACTCAGCATCAGTTTATGTAAGTTTCTCCAGGCCTTTATGAAATCCTCCTGCTGGTCATTTTTTACAGAACAATAATATTCCATAACATTCATATACCACAATTTATTCAGCCATTCTCAAATTGATGGGCATCTACTCAGTTTCCAGTTTTTGGCCACTACAAAAAGGGCTGCCACAAACATTTTTGTACATATGGGTCCCTTTCCCTTCTTTAAGATCTCTTTGGGATATAAGCCCAGTAGTAACACTGCTGGATCAAAAGGTATACACAGTTTGATAATTTTTTGAGCATAGTTCCAAATTTTTCTCCAGAATGGCTGTATATATTCACAACTCCACCAACAATGCATCAGTGTCCCAGTTTTCCCACATCCCCTCCAACATTCCTCATTTATCTTTTCCTGTCATCCTAGTCAATCTGAGAGGTGTGTAGTAGTATCTCAGAGTTGTCTTAATTTGCATTTCTCTGATTAATAATGACTTGGAGCATCTTTTATATGGCTAGAAATAGTTTCAATTTCTTCATCTGAAAATTGTATGTTCATATCCTTTGACCGTTTATCAATTGGAGAATGGCTTGATTTTTTTATAAATTGAATCAATACTCTATATATTTTGAAAATGAATCCTTTATTAGAACCTTTGACTGTAAAAAAGTTTTCCCAGTTTATTGTTTCCTTTCTAATCTTGTCTGCATTAGTTTTGTTTGTACAAAAGCTTTTCAGATTGATGTAATCAAAATTTTCTATTTTGTGATCAATAATGATCTCTAGTTCTTTGGTCACAAATTCCTTTCTCCTCCACAGGTCTGAGAGGTAAGCTATCCTATGTTCTTCTAATTTATTTATAATAAAAAAAATAATTTATTTATAATCTCACTCTTTATGCCTGATACTAGGCTTTAATGACCTCTGTACAAAGTAGGTAGATCTAAGGTCTTTTCAGCAGGTTTGATTAGATTGTTTCCAAACTAATTCACTAGAGCAGGAGTATTTATGAAAAATCTTCTCTTAAGCTCCAGGAAAAGTTTGCTCAACTTACTAAGGTCCCCTGCCTTTTCTGAAGTCTTCGGTGGGTGTTTGACTGGTTGTAATTAAATGAGAATTGATTGAAGTCTATTTGAGGTCCTCTAAAAAGACCTTCATATTGTCCAATAGGAGATGTTTCCTGGGCTATAAAGTATGGATCTAGTAAGAAGTCTATTCAGTTAGGCAGAAACGACAAGGGGCACTTTGGTCTGAGTTATGGGGTGCCCCAGGAAAGAGAAACATAAATATCAGTGTTAAGGTAGAAACCTTAGGAGTTACTAGTGAAGCAAAATGGAGGATTCATTGTGCACATAGTTATAAGGCTAATTTTCCCCACTTCGAGAGAGAATTATTTGCTTTGAGCAAGACTTAAAATGATCCCCAGAGTGAAGCTCATTCTCTAGAGAAGTGTGTTCTAATTGCAGTACACATAGATCTTTTGCTCCAAAATTTGCAGCTAGAGGGCCTGCAAGGCAGCAAAGGGGCTCAGAATTCAACGTGTGAGCTTGGGGAAGGGTAAGGAAGGGAGGGAAATGAGGAAAGGAAAAGGAAAAGAAGGGAATTTATTTTCCATTAGAACAAGGTAAAATGCCTGAGTTTTACTTTTAGAATAGAGGCAGGCTAATAGAAGCTTGAGAATTACAGGCAATTAATAGTGCCTGAGGAAGAGAACCATCCTGGGAAAGAGGGGTGTGATGTAAGTTCTGATCTGAGTGAGTAAATAGAAGCTGTGCTGGGTCAAGCTGGAGTTCATGAGTAACAGTGCAAGGTCTAGGCATAACTGGAAGGAGTTTGTAGTAATATTCCAAAGCAACAGAAGTCAACCTGGTTAAGCCAGGTAAACATTGTAAGTAGAATAATAATTGCCAGCCAAATGATGGCTTGCATCATATATCATTTTTGAAACTTGTGTGAGTGAGTGTGTGTGTGTGTGTGTGTGTGTGTGTGTGTGTGTGTGTGTGTGTGTATTATGGCAGTAGCATAATCTGTACCCTCAGTAGCTCTCATATTCACACAGCTCCCTTATTGGCTCGTTCTACTTTTCTTTTTTTGTACTTTTATACTTTATATCTGACATCTTTCCGTTTCCCCCATCCATACAAAGGATTGAAACTTCTTTAGGGACTAGGCATCAGAGATGCGCATAGCCTATCTAGGATTTTAAGGAGATAATTTTACATTGCCTTACTGTGTTCCACATAGCTTTGGATATAAGTACATAACATTCTAAAGAATTTTCTTTCCTTGAAAATGCCCTCAGTGGCAGTGGAGCAGACTGGTTTCCATGGCACCCTTGATGGAAACATCTTGCCAGAATGAATCAGCCTCATCATTAAGATACTGGCATAGTGGTTCCTCAAGAAAACAGCTCTCTAATGTCATATAAATACATCCAGAGTTTGATTGTGCAGGCTATCAAAATGTGATGGGTTGCCTTCTTCCCTGGAAAGGTGAATGAATCATTGGTTCCTCAGAAATTGTAATGACCATTAGTTTTTAAGAATCTCAATGGGCAGCCTGGAGAAGTCCATCAGACAAAGAAAAGGGAAGAGACATAAAGAAAATGGAAAGGAAAGTAAGTAATAAAAAATTGTGCTGTTTACACAAAAATATGTGAGCATTCATGTGACACATGTATACAAACTATATGTCATGTAAGCCTTGAACATAAGCTTCTGAAGATAGGAACCATGTCACTTATGTTAAGTAGAGTGTGAGTTAACTGGATAGCAGAGTTGACTTAATATCAAGGGTGCTCAGACTGTATGATTTTGAGAATCATAGAATCACTTAATCATAGGCTCAATCTTAGAACTGGAGGAAATCCTAGAGACAATCTAATCCAACCTATAAGAGAACAAGAATCTTTCGCTGACATACTAGGAGATAGTGATACAATGGAGAGGAATAGGAAGCCCATTCTACTTTTGGAAGGCTTTAATTGCTCTTTTTTTTTTTTCCTTAAATAAAACTTAAATCAGCTCTTTGCAATTTCCATCCACTGTGCTCCAGTTCTATCTTCTTGGACCAAGTAGCACAATCTTCCAAAATATAAAAATAACTCTCATGTCACTTCTAATTCTCCTCTTCTCCAATCCAATCATTCCTACTGAATGATATAGTCTTTAGAATGCAGAATCTTGAGCTTACATGGCAGCAGCCCCTTGACTCTATATTCAATAGAATGTAGTGAGATTTTGTACTTACAATATCAACTTGTGAATAGGCTTCTATGCCTACTACTCCACCTATTCCTCTTCTATATAACTACTCTTCATTTGGAGGTAACATAGTCTAAGGTACATTTGAATCCCAATTTATTAGCTGTGAGATCTTGGGTAAATTCTGACTCTGCCATTTAATATCCATATGACTCTCAATAATCTTACCTAGCTAGATTTCAAGTTTTTCATCTGTAAAATGAGGGTTCAGTCTATGGATGCAAATAAATAATGTAATATAATAAAACTACAGGGATAGAGAAGGATCTGAACTTTCCATTTGTGGCACTGTATGACTGTTCTAAGTGTTTCTGAAAGCATCCTGCTTCTTGCTTCCAAATGGGATGTAAGCAGTGAGATTGATGGTGTCATTTCTGATGTCATATTCCTCAAATATCTACATATTCCTTGATTGATTGATATAGATCTTATTATAGGTCTATATGAGCAAAGGTTCGTGGTAGAGAAGTTGCCCTCTTTCCCTCCCACCTTCTCTTGTTCTAGGGCTTTGCTGTCATTTCTTCTGGAGTCATTAGAGACCTCCATCAGAGACAACACTGCAAAGAAAGCCTGCCATCACTTCACCTCACCTTAAAAATTTAAGAAACAGTTCACAGATAGTTATTTTGGAAAATTCTTTTTTCTGTTCTGATGCTTAGCAATGGCACTATCTATAGATAGTAAGTTAAACATGGGGCAGTACTTGTTACTCTTCAGACTGCAGATGATGCATATTTTGAAGAAGAAATGCAGAGGCAATTATGTTGGTGATTTCGACAAAGTACTCTATATACAGAGCCATAACTGAGATAGTATAGCTGGTGTTTTGCAATGAATTTTGAAGACACCACATTTAGAGGATATTAATAACATTTATAGTATTTTAACAGGGTCTAGCATTAATTGAGAATTAATAGCTTATTTGTTTTTCAAGGGGGAGCAGGGACCTGGGCCTACATTAGCCTGTGAGTGAAGTGTGATGGTGGATAGATTGGAAGCCAATGTCTTCTTTATCTTGGCATTGATGAGTTAATACGGCTAGGGTTATGTCTTTCCCTCTCTAGAGAAGGCTATTGTGAGGGTCTATACCTTCTATAGCTGTATTTCCTCTCTTTTGTCTTGGAGAATCACTGATATAGAGTTATAATGACAGTAATAACTCACTCCTGGTGACTCCTCTCACCATCCTGTCGACAATTGTTCCTTCACCATTAGTTTCTTCTTGTCCTTTTTTAAAAGAGCTATATAAAGTATTTTTGACTGTCTTGAAATTTCCCACTTCAGAAAATCATCTAGCCCCCTTTTTTACACTGCTCTAGTTCTGACATTGACCTAAGGGCAAGAGGAGTTCAAAGAAAGGAGCCCACAGGCTAAGTTTAAGGCTAATACAGGAACCCAAGAATTCAAGCAGTAAAGAAGGAGTGCAGCTTGCAGGTCTGACCAGAGTTGAGTCTGAAATAGAGTCTAAATTTGATTGTACTTAAGAACAAAACTCATGTTCTATATTAAACAAATTCAGCAACTTGATTAAACAGATATTCATGGAGCACCTGCTATATTCAGGGACAATGGTGCTAGGATTGTTATGCCACAGTTCCCTTTTATTGTCCTGATTCAGTTTTTCTAATTGTTCTGCCTCAGTTTCCCTGAATTGTTCTGCCTTAATTCCCCTGGTTGCAACACCTCTCCTGATCATTAGGACTGATATAACATAGGGCTAGTTACTCCAAGGTTATAAATTGAAAATGTTTAAACTTAAAATAAGGGGGAGTTCAGACTTTCTGACTCCTAATTCCTCCTAAATCATCAGAATGTCTGGTGCCTTCCCCCACCCTGTCAGAATTGGATTGATAATAGGCCCATTCTTGGTGCTCTGACTTCGTCCCTGCCTCGCTCTAACCTGGTAGCTTGGAGCCACATGTGTATATATATTTCATGGAAACCTCATATTCACAGCTGGATTCTGGAAGACAATAGTTTCATTCAGCCCTGGGACCAAATCGTGGAACCATTTGGTCCCAATTCAATCTCTCCCTCTCAAATAAAATATTAGAAACTCTCTAATCTCCATCTTGCCTCAGTTTCTCTAGCATTACAGAATTTTTCAGGAAGTTATGAAAAAGTCACTAGATATGGGGTCCCAAGATTTGGTTTATGAGAATCAGGCATGTGATATATATAATAAGCATGTGATAAATAATGTTGATTAATTAAAAAATATTCACAAAAATTGTTATGAGGATAAAACAGTATGTGCAAACCACTTGAAAATGTAATTTTTATGATTAATTAGGATTTATATATATATTTTAGGGATATTTTTCTAAGAAAATAGTTAGAATTAGTTGCTTTTGATACTTTCTAACTATCCTATCAAAGAAGAGCAAAGAATGTTTCATATTTAAACAGACCTATATACAACACAGATATATATTTATACATATTTATATAATATAGAAACACAAGAACTCTATTGTTGTTTGTTCAGTCATTTTTCATTTGTATCTGATTCTTTTTTTTTTTTATTATATATATATATTTTTTTATAATGTTATCCCTTGTATTCATTTTTCCAACTTATCCTCCCCTCCCTCTATTCCCTCCCCCCGATGACAGGCAATCCCATACATTTTACATGTGTTACAATATAGTCTAGAATTTGTATCTGATTCTTTATGATCCCATTTAGGGTTTTCTTGGCAAAGATTCAGGAATGGCTTGTCATTTTCTTTTCGAGTTCATTTTCTAGATGAGGAAACTGAGGCAAACCAGGTGAAATGACTTGGTCATTTCACTGTTATACTGTAAGTAAGTATCTAAGGCCACATAAACCTCAGGAAGATGAGTTTTCCTGACCCCAAGCTTGGCACTCTATCTATTTTACCATTCAGCTGCTCATATATGCTATAAAGAATTAAAGCTTAAAGCAGCAGTCAACTTTTTGTTCTCATTCTGTCTCTCTGTCTCTATCTTCTCTGTCTCTGTCACTATATCTCTGTCTCTTTGTGTTTCTAGCTCTGATTCTGTCTCTCTGTATGTTTATGAAATCCAATTTTCATTTGGTTAACTTTAGGCAACGACTCAGCAAGAACAATGTTCTCAATAATTTAGATAGCTGACTTCATGTAAATTATTTGTAATGAAGGATTTTGAGTTAGGGGAATAAAAATAATAAAGATGTCAATTTATGTCTGAAAGATATTTATGAAGTTTATGATGACTTAGACAATCAATTAGCAAGCATCATTAAGGATATTATAAATCCTGAGGATAGAAGAAAAAAAATCCCTGTCCTCAAGGGGCTTATACATTCTATTAGAGGGAGGATAAGGTACAGTGGAAAGTATTCTTATGGACAAGGGTTCAAATTCCACTTGGTACATACTACCTGAGTGACCTTGGGCAAGACACTTAACTTACTTGACCTTCAGCTACCTATCTTATTAAATGATAGAATGGAAGAAGTTGACCTTTGAAAACACTTTCAGTTCTAGGGAACTCTTAGGGAAAAAAAAAACAAAACAACAAAACATTTTACATTCATTGCTTTCTGTTTCTTGTAATCCCAACTTCTCGAAATCTTATTTACAATCCACTATGTGACTGAAATTGTTCTCTCATGCTTACTGACAAGTTATATCTAAATCCACTGGCCTTTTTTCAGTCCTCATTCTTCTTGATTTCTCTGTAGTGTTTCACATTGTTAAGTCTCCTCCAGATATACTCTTCTTACCTGGACAATGTGATACTTGTTTCTACTTGTTCTCCTTCTGTCTGTCCCACAATTATTTCCTGACTCTTTTTGTGTATCCCGGCTTCATTTTCTTTCTCTATGCTCTCTTGATAATCCCACTAGATCTCATATTTAAATTTGTTACATCTATGCAGGTGGCCCAAACATTTATGTATCTAACTATCCTCTCTCTCAGGAGCAATAATTGAGCATAATCAACAATCTGCTCAAAATCTCCATCTTCATATCCCACAAGCTCTAAGTTTTAACATGTCTAAAATGGAATTTGTATTTCTCCCCAAACTCATCAATCTTCTTGAATCTATGATTTCTGTTTAGGGTACCATCATTCACTCATGTTCACAAATTCAGAATCATCTTTGCTTGAGGATATCACTCTGCTCAAGAAGTTTCAGTTGCTTTCTTTTGCCTTTAGGATCAAATAGAAATTGATCGGTTTGACTTTTAGTGCCCTTCACAATCTCACTATATCCTATCTTTCTACACTGTTTCACACTCTGTCAAACTGGCCTACTTATGATATTTCATTTTCCTCCTCATATTTGCACAGGTACATTCTCCTACACCTAGAATGTTCTCCCTCCTTGCTTACACTTTTTGGAATTCCTAACATTTCAAAGCTCAACTAGGGTTATCTACTATCCAAGGCCTTTCCTGATATTCCAATAGCTCTTCCCTCTATTAATTTGTATTTATTTATCTACATAGCACAAATGACTGAGATGTGTGAAGAATATAATTTCCCCACTATTTGCTGATTGCAAGGAAATCTCTTGACTCAGTTAAGCAAAGTGTAGCCTTGAAGTTTCTCTTCCTACAAAGTACCTCCCACATGTGTTAGTTCATACACAGTTACCTGAAAGAGGCAATTGCAGGGATAATTGTTTATATCAGTCCTCTATCAATATCAAAGGAGGAATAAAGTAGGAAGACATCTGCTTGTCTCACTGTCATAGAGAATGTCTTATACAAAATCGAAATAGATGAAATTTTTTCAAAGGAAAATTTACAAAACTTTCTATATACATTTTACTTATAGATAGCATTGTGCCTTCTTAGAGAACTCCATGAGCATTACAAAGAACTTAGCAAACAAAAACTGGTATTTATATAGTATTTTAAACATGGATTAGTGGTTGGAAGGTCACTTTTGGGGTCAGATCTATTTTCATGCTCTATCTCTAATGCATACTAGCTATGTGACCATAAACAAGTTCTATGAGCTTTAAGTAACCCCAAGCAACTTTCTAAAATTATATGTAACAGATTATTTGCCAATCTATATTCATAGAGAGAAGTTTCACTCTGGGAGTTTATCATATCTGTGAAATAATTTCCTCTATGACTTTTTGCCCCCAAAGATTTTTGTATAATTATATTCTCTGATTATCACAATTCTTTAAAGGAAGCACCATAGGCATTATTCTTTCCATGTGACAGATTAAGTTACTGTAATCAAGGTTGCACAGCGATAATCTCACACCCAGGTCTTTTCTCACTCAAAGCCCAATATATTTTCTATTATTCCATGCTACCTAGTAAGCCATACAGGAAAAGAAAATAAGTAGATAAAGAAAGTAGATTGCTCAATTTATGACATGTAGTCCAGACAACATTTTTTTTTTCATTCAGCATTCTGAGTCTCTTTCCTTTTTTCTCAAGAGAGGAGTAATATCTTTCTTCATTGGTCTTCTGGAATCATGGTTGAGTATTATATTCATTAGAGTTCTTATAGTCCACAAAGTTATTTGTTTTTAGAGTACTATTGTCATAGTGCAAAATGTTCTGTTAGCTATGCTCATTTTGCTTTGAATTGATTCATAAAATTTTCCTAAGTTTATCTAAAATTATCCTCTTTTATTTCTTATGACTCAATAATATTACATTATAATTATATGTTATAATTTGGTTCAATCATTCTTCAAATCATGGGCATCCCCTCAATTTTTAATTCTTTGTTACTACAAAAAGATCTGCTATAAATATTTTTGTATGTATCAGTTTCTTTCCTTTTCGTCTGATTTTTTGGGGGGATTAGTGCTAATAGTGATATCATTGGATAAAAGACTGCAAAATTTAGTAATATTTTTGGTCAGAGCTCCAAATTGTTTTCCAGAATGGTTATACCAATTCATAGTCCCTTCAATATTTGTCATTTTTGAATTTGCCAATCTGATAACTATGAGATGAAACCTCAGTGTCCTACTGTTTTCAATGTCCCAATTTGCTAATACTAAAAAAATTTACAAATACATCTTTGTAATGCTAATGTTTTCCTGGAGATGTTATATTGATGAAATTCATAGAACATCATGATCTTTGAAGATTTAAAATTGCAATTAATCCAAAGATCAAATCTCATGGTTACCATAATGTGTAGCATATTACTTATGATAACATGTACATGCTATCTTTGGTGATTTGGGCATGAGAAATGGTATGAAAGATAATATCCATGAAATATGTGACTAGTAAAAGGAAGCTATTGCTTATGTAGTAAGAACAAGTTATAAAGTGTAAGTATGTATAGAGTTGTATAGGTTGTATTACTATCCAGAAAAATCCCAGAAAAAGATCTCAATACATTAATTAGATCTTCTATGGAAAACTATGGAAATGGATAAGAACTAGATGAATGGGTAGTAATCTGTCACAATGGGACATAGTACAGTATAGGGGGAAAATACTGAAGATGGAGTCAGTAATCTCTGACATTTATTACCTTTGTGATAGTAACAAGTCACTAAAATTTCCTAAGACCTGTTTCCCTTATTTGGCCAATGAAGAGGTTGCACTAGATAGTCTGTAAGGTCTGGCTCCATATTTATTATCCTATGAAGACTTGAATTCAGTTACACTAATGGTAGCCACACTTTTTCAAAATCAATATTAAGTACTTATTGTATTAAATACAAGATTAAATATTAAAAGTCTTTTCCCTCGATATGGTCTAAGAACATAAGGCTACTCAAAATTTCAGAAGCTATTTCATGGCGTTTTTGACCATTCATTAAACTATGTAGTTTTACTTCAATCTGACTTAAAATGGTCCAAACTTTTTCTATACTAGTATGCCTTGTCACCAGTCCCCCTTTCCAGCATCACTCCTTGAAAAGTCTCAAATCTTTTTCTTTCAACTAGAAATTTCTTTTTTCACAAACCTGCCTGACATTTTAACTCCTTCCCTTCAGGGAAATCCTATGAAATGACACAACTCAAACTGAGGTCCAAAATTCTTCTTATATACTGAGACGTTAAGGCAAGGACAGCTATTTTTAAAAATTGTGATTAAAAGTTCACTTACATACCTACACATATGCAAATAACACAGAAATTATTGCATATTAGCTCAGTTTCAGATTCTAATTTTTGATGGACAGAGCATTTTCTTACATTTTGCACTGCACATGATTCTTTTTTTAGGAATAGCCTAACTTGAGATATTTTTAAAACAAGTTCAATTATTTTTGCTTTCCATACTAAATGCCTCACCTGTGACATATAAGTTTGATGCTTTGTTTCCAAGCTTAAAATTGATTATGTTTTTATTTTATTACACTCTGCATGTTTATAAATATCAGATTGTGTGCATTAGTTTATAAATGTCTAGAGAAAAAGCTAAGACTTTTTAAGTCTCTTTGTCTAGCATATAGGACAACACCATGGCCACTGCTCCATTAATTCATGAAATACCTGCTACATAAAACAAAACACTAAGTATTTGGGGAAAATACAAAAAAAATTAAGATATCATCCTTATCTTAATGTAATATATGAATGATGACTAATGGAGAAAATAATGATGATGGTAATGATGATGATGAAGATGGTGATAAAAAAGATAAAAGAAAGCATGGGTATAAATTCATTTTATTTGTTACTCTTGTGTAATTCTGATTTTCTGTCAGTCATTAATGGAAGCCAGAGAGGATGATGGTAAACAACTATAATCCATATTGCCCAGGGGTGGAAGTGGATTTTTATAATGTGGTGTTCTGAGGCTGTAGTAAATTAGGCTGATTAGATGTCTTGAGATGTATATCAGATGTATATCAGATGTATATCAATGTCCATATATAGCTCACTAATCAACCCCCAAATGCATTTAACATTTTTAATTTAACCATCTCAAAGCATTTATATAATCTTTAATGGCCTGCTTTTTGATTAAAAAAATCCAAGTTTAATAAAAAGATTTATTTTGAAGAATATTCTATATTTTTCAAAAAGTTTAACATTTATGATTTTCTGTCATGAGTTTCATGACAACCCTTTGATATTTATAGATGGAGCATAGGACTTGGAGACAGGAAGATGAGTTTAAATCCTGTTTTTGATGCTTACTAGCAATGTGACCCTGGGCAAGTCACTTAATCTCTCTCAGATTCAGGTTCCTCTACTCTAATGTAAAAATAATAATATTAGTTGTTCATGAGTTTATGAGGCTCAAATGAGATACAATGGATAAGCAACTTTGCAAATCTGAAATGTTGTAATTAGGGCAATCATCACTCGTTCTCTATTCACTTTATAAGGAGGACACCAGAACACAAAATTATTTATTCAAATTCATGTAGAAAATGCTTCAGAGGCAGGACTAGAATGTAGGTCTTCTTACAGTCCTAAAACTATAACTCATTTTCAGCCTCAAGTGAATTTATAAGTACTCAAGATTCATGATACACCAATTCTTCATTTCCCAGGACTCTGAAACCCTTGGCTGCTTTCCATGGTGGCATTTATTTCTGTAAAAAGTGCCAGGCATTTGAATACCACCTGCTGCTCAGCACAAAATCCAGTTGGTGCTATGGTAACCATCTCTTACAGAATATCTTTCAGTTCTCTATATACAGGGTAAGCTATCCACATGGTGAAGCAGAAAAATGTCACTGAAGAGACAGGTGAAATATGGACAGCTGATCCACTCAACCACATAGATGCCTGCTTGTGAATATTTGAATATTCTTGTTGCTGAAATTTTTGCTTCTAGTGACTCTTTTTCCAGATCCTTTGCTATTACTATTGAAGCAATCTCTTACAGTTGCAATCACTATTCAACCCACAGTGATAACTTTACTATATAAGAAACACTGTCACTTCTTTTTAGTGTTTCAATGGGTGTTAGGGTTCTGAGGTTGTTGATTTCTTCTCTCCCTTTGTCCTTCTTTCACTCCCTTGCTCAGAAACCTTTAGTGACCCCCAATTAGCTCAAAGATAAAATACAAACTCTATAGCCTGGTACTTAAGGCCCTTCACAATTGGTCTTTCAGGTTCACATTATTTCTATTTCCACACTCATTATTTCAAACCACATTACAACCTATTCCCTGAACAACTTTTTGTTTGTTTGTTTGTTTCTTTCTTTCTTTCTTTCTTTCTCTCTCTCTTTTGCTCTCTTTGCTTGTTTCTTTCTCTCTCTTTCTTTCTCTATCTTTGTTTGCTTGTTTCTTTCTCTCATTCTCCCTTTTCTCTCTTCTTCCACATCATCTTCCACTTCTTTGTATATACATTCCAAATAAGTTGTTCTCTCTTTCTTTCCTTTGGTGAGACTTTGATTGCCAACATAAGATTTTTTTATTCTGCCAATTACGTTTCTGTGTAGACCATAAATTCTGCTCTCATGTTTTTGCTCATCTTTCATTTCTCTTTCAAACCACTCAGGTATAGCGATACACAGGATCCTCTCTCTCATCAAGTATTGAAGTATTTTCTTCTGCTTTTCAATATTTATTCATAAACATCTTAGTTGTTTACTATTTTTGGAGGTTTTTCCTTTTGGTTTGTCTGCTTATGTTCAAAGTCTTTCAATTTACTTTTTCCTGAGATCTTTGATTATTTCAGTCTTTTCTCCATTATTTTCCCTTATTGCTCAGTTTTTTACTGCCTACTTTTAAATAGTGGTGTCCATTGAGTCTGGATCTCAAAGCATTTCAGCCTCCTTTCCCTCTGGAGAATTCACATCCCTCCAGTTAGCATTCTGTCCCATTCCCTCTGTTGATGTCATATTGATGCTATTAAAACACTGGTTGAATTTTGGAGTTTATATTTCCAAGGTTCTGAGAGAGTAAGGGTGAAGGTGTTGGACTGAGCTCTATTTCAATCTCAGACATGCATATTGACACTTTTCTTTTATCCTTTACTCTTCTGTGGGGATCTTTTGAAGCAAAAAAATGCTTCTATGCCACTGTATATGAAAGTCTCAACAAATTTCCTCATTTTAGAGCTCCTTAGAATAGAAAGAAATCAGGTTTAATTTTGTTGCAAGACCATGGGCTGGGTCAGCTTGAAGCTGGAAGCATAATGGGCAATGAAGGTGATACTGATAAAGGTTGAGTTTAGGCATTAATTCATGAAAGTATTTAAAAAAATTTTTTTAAAAATCTTCTTTTGTGTTTTTTGTGGTGCTAAACCATGAAGATAGAGGATGAAGCTATATCTTTGGTGCATAATTTTTGATTTGGTGAGGTTTAAGAAGTGAAACTAAAATGTCTAATACTGAGGGGCAGAGCCAAGATGGTGGAGAGGACACACACATCTTTCTGAGCTCTCCTTTACCCTCAAACTATTTTTTATGAAAATTAGCCTCGGAATTAGTGCTTGACTGTCAAAACCCATGAATATTGGGAGTACAACACATTACCAACAGAAAATAATCTTGAAATTCACTAGAAGAGGTTTGTTTTTGCTAGCATGTGGGAATGGGATGGGGCTAGGTCAGGCACAGAATCAGGCAGGTAGGTAGTGAAAACACAGGAAACATCTCACGCTGAACAGACCTGAGGGGGGTGGGGGATGGTCTTCTCAGGCTGAAAATTTGTGGGGAGAACTTTACCACAGTTCTTACTGCTCTGGCAGTAAGCCAGTAGATCAGCAGAGAAGCTATAAACACAAGGGGTAAAGACTATAACCCCAAAATGCTAGAGTCTCTCTGGACCGGGCCATACCCACCCAGCATAGAGAGGGATTCAGAAGGATCTCAATGCAATGCTGATCCCAGCACAGACCACATTGAACCAAAAGCAGATTGCAACTTTTTTATTGTTGTTAAAATGAGTAAAAAGGCAAAGTGGACTCTAACTATAGATAGCTTTTATACTGATAGAGAGCAGACTTCAAACCCTGAGGAGACTAAAAGCAGATTGTCTCCAGATGAAGCCTCAAATGGTCATATGACCTCATCCCCATCACACAAAGCTCTCATAGAAGAAATTAAAAAGGCTCTTTAAAAAGAGCTAGGAAAAAAATGGGGAAAGGAAAGAGAGTCTGGATAAGACATGTAACTCATTAAAAGACAGAGTTGATAAAGAATTAGTGAATTGGAAAAAGAAAATAACTCCTTAAAAAATGAAATTGGCAAAATGGAAAAAAATTCCATCGAACAAAACAACTCATTTAAAAACTCAATTGGATAATTACAAAAATAAATAGAAAAAGTAAATGAAGAAAATAATTCATTAAAAATCAGAATTGAACAAATGGAAATGAATGACTCAAGGAGACAACAAGAATCAGTCAAGCAAAATCAAAAAAATGAAAAAATAGAAAAAAATGTTAAATACCTACTTGGAAAAACAACAGACCTGGAAAATAGATCTAGGGGAGACAATCTAAGGATTATTGGACGCCCTAAAAATCATGATAAAAAAAGAGCCTCGGCACTATTTTTCAGGAAATCATCAAAGAGAACTGCTGAGATGTTATAGAAACAGAATAAACATTGAATAAATTTATCAATCACCTACTGATAGAGATCCCAAAATCAAAACTCCAAGAAATATTGGACCAAGATAAAAATACTACAAGCAGCCAGAAAAAAACAAAAAACAAAAAACAAAAAACAAACAAACAAACAAACAAAAAAAAACCAATTCAAATACAAAGGAGCCACAGTAAGGATCACTCAGTGTAAAGGGCTGAAATTCCAAAGGTATTCTTGAATCAGACAACCTAGCATTTAAGGCTAATTACCTATTCAATGTGAGATAATGACTCTATTAGCATATATTTGGATAAATGGCTCTTCTCTGTTGGTACTTGCTGAATGTTTGTGTTAAAATAATCATAGGCAAGGAATGGAGGGCTGAGAGAGAGAGAAGTCAGAGTCACTTGGCAGAAGGACAAGGAGGAGAGAGACTGGTGACTCTGGACTCTAGAATCTAGGATACATCTTTGGCAAGGCTCATGGCAATTTGCCAGCCTCCTTCACTTCTCCCCTTAAAGACCAAGGACTTTAATTTATCCTGACTATGGCTGACCTTGAGGCCCTCCAGGGAGCTAGTCTGTACTCTACAACTCAGGATCTAGCAGCATCCACATTAAAGGATCGAAGGGCCTGGAATCTGGTATTCCAAAAGGCAAAAGAACTTGGTATGAATCCAAGAATAACTTGTCCAGCCAAAGCGAGCATTTTCTTCCATGGAAGAAGATGGACATTCAATGAAATAGGTGAATTCCATTTATTTCTGATGAAAAAACCAGAACTAAATGAAAGGTTTAACCTCCAAATATAGGACTTAAGAGAAGCATAAAAAGGTAAAAAGAACTCTTGAGAACTATATTTCTGTTATGAGTATACATAAAGAATACTTGTATAATTTGGTTTTACTGTTATAATATAAAAAAGAAGCTAAAGATAGAAAGGAAATTGGACTAGAAAAGGGGGAAAGTGGAGGTACAATAATTCATGAAGAAGGACAGGATACCTATTATATATGAGGGAAAGAAGGATGGGGGATGAACAGAGTATGAATCTTACTCTCATCAGAACTGGCTCAAAGAGAAAATATTAGACATATTTGGTTTATAGAGAAACTACTTCCATCTCATTGAAAAATGGGAGGGGAAAAGTGAAAAGGGAAGGAGTAGGTTAAATAGAAGGGAATACATAAATTGTAAAGGAAAAGTTTAAGAAAAAGGGAGAGGCTCTAAGTGGGAGGGATACTAAAGAGGCTGTGTGAGGTAAGTGGTGCTTATAAGTTTAATACTGGGGAAGGGGGTAAGGGAGAAAGGAAAGAGAAAAGCATAATCTGGCGTTAACAAGATGGCAGGAAATACGGAATTAGTAATTTTAACCATAAAGGTGACTGGGGTAAACTCCCCCATAAAGCAGAGATGGATAGCAGACTGGATTAAAAGCCAGAATCCTACAATATGTTGTTTACAGGAAACACACTTGAAGCAGGGTGATACATACAGAGTAAAGGTAGAAGGTTGGAGCAGAATTTATTATGCTTCAGGTGAAGCAAAAAAAGCAGGGGTAGCCATCATGATTTCAGATCAAGCAAAAGCAAAATTTGATCTAATTAAAAGAGAAAAGGAAGGACATTATATCTTGCTAAAGGGTACCATAGATAATGAAGCAATATCAATAGTAAACATATATGCACCAAGTGGTATAGCTTCTAAATTCCTAAAGAAGAAGTTAAGAGAGCTGCAAGAAGATATAGACAGCAAAACTATAATAGTGGGAGATCTCAACATTGCATCTCAGAACTAGATAACTAGATAGAACTAGCTACTTTGCTCAAGGATTATGCCAATAAATTTGATAATTTAAATGAAATGCATGAATATCTTCAAAAATATAGTTTGCCTGGTTTAACAAAGGAAGAAGTAAATTGGCTAAATAGTTCCATTTTAGAAAAAGAAATAGAACAAGTTATTCATCAGCTCCCTAAAAAAAATCCCCAGGACCAGATGGATTTACATGTGAATTCTACCAGACATTTAAAGAACAATTAACTCCAATGCTATATAAACATTTTGAAAAAATAGGTATTGAAGGATTCCTACCAAACTCCTTTTATGACATAGACATGGTACTGATACCTGAACCGGGTAGGATGAAAACAGAGAAAGAAAATTATAGACCAATATCCCTAATGAATAATGATGCTAAAATCTTAAATAAAATATTAGCAAAAAGATTACAGAAAATCATTCCCAGGATAATATACTATGACCAAGTACGATTTATACCAGGAATGCAGGGCTGTTCTGCATAATATCCCAATTTTTTCTATATCTATTCTGGCATTTGTTATTTTTCTTTTCTCTTATGTTAGACAAATCTGATAAATGTGAAATACCTCAAAGTTGTTTTAATTTTCATTTTTCTAGTCAATAAAAATTTAGAGCATAAATAGTTTTGATTTCTTCTTCTAAAAACTGCTCATATCCTTTGTGTAAAGGGCAGAACTTTGGAGAAATATACTTGAAATAAGGTATTAACTCAGTGGAATTAAGATAATGATTCTCTAGTTTACATGTACTTAGTACTTAATATAGTTCTTTTTAAAACATTTTTTTATTATAGCTTTTTATTTACAAGATATATGCATAGGTAATTTTTCAGCATTGACAGTTGCAAAACCTTTTGTTCCAATTTTTCCCCTCCTTCCCTCCACTCTCTCCCCCAGATGGCAGATAGATCAATACATGTTAAATATGTTAAAGTATATGTTAAATACAATATATGTATACATATCCATACAGTTATTTTGCTGCACAAGAAGAATCAGACTTTGAAATAGTGTACAGTTAACCTGTGAAGGAAATAAAAAATGCAGGCGGACAAAAATAGAGGGATTGGGAATTCTATGCACTCTTATTTCCCAGAGTTCTTTCACTGGGTGTTGCTGGTTCAATTCACTACTGTTCTATTGGAGCTGATTTGTTTCATCTCATTGTTGAAGAGGGCCACGTCTATCAGAATTGATTATCATATAGTATTTTTGTTGAAGTATATAATGATCTCCTGGTCCTGCTTATTTCACTCAACATCAGTTCATGTAGTACTTAATACAGTTCTTAAGTACTTAATATAGTTCTACAAGATTGACATCTATGATGATGTACTTATAATAGAGTATATAAGAGCCAATGAGTACTGGGAGAGAGACATTCCATCTCCCACCATCTTGCTAGCTGGCCTGTCCTTCTTCATTTCTCCACTGAGACTAAGTCCCGTCTGAAGTCTCTCTGAAAAGCTAGTTAGGAGCCAGGTGAAGGAGACAGATTGTGAAGGAGATAATAAAGAATTTGGACTTTATTCCTGGCTATTCTCATTGGTGGTTACTCTGCTGAAACGAAGGCTGGTTCCAAAACCTCCAGAAAGGAAACCAGAAAATTACACCTTTGACCACTTATTAAAGGAATGGCTTTATTTTATAAGTTTGATTCATTTGAGAAATAAGGCATTTATCAGAAAAAACTTGCTATAACAATATTGCCAAAATTTCCTGTTTTTCTTCTATTTTTAGCTGCATTAGTTTTGTTTGTGCAGAAGCTTTTTAATTTCATGTAATAAAAATTACCTGTTTTATTTCTTTTACCCTTAATATCTTATTTGGTCATATATTCTTCCCATAACTATAAATCTGAGAAGTACATTTTCCATGATTCCCTAATTTACTTATGACATCACCTTTTATGTATAAGTCACTTACCATTTTGACATATTTTGGTATATAGTATAAGATCTTGTGCTATGCTCACTTTTTGCCAAACTGCTTTCCAGTTTCCCCAGCAATTTTTGTCAAATGGTGAGTTTTTATCTCTAACTCAGATTTTTTTGGCTTGTTAAATGCTAGATTACTATGGTTTATCATCATGTATTGTGTACCTAATCTATTCTACTGATCCATACTATTTCTTAAGCAATACCAGATTGTTTTGATAATTACAAATTTGCAATACAGTTTGAAATCTGAAACTGCTAGGTCATGTCCCTTTACATTAAAAAAATATTCCCTTGATATTCTTGATCTTTTATTCTTCCAGAAGAATTTTGTTGCTATTTTTTCTGATTCTATAAAATACTCCTTGGTAGTTTGGTTTAATACTCAATAAGTAAATTAATTTAGGAAGGATTGTTATTTTTATTATATTGACTTGGCCTACCCATGAAAAAATAATATTTTCTCAGTTGTTTAAATGTGTTTTTATTTGTGTGAAAAATGTTTTGTAATGATGTTCATATAATCTGTGGGCTTGTCTGTAATGATGTTAAAAGGACTTTTTCTTTCTATTTCTTGTTGCTGGGTTTTGTTGGTAGTATATAAAAATGTTAATGATTTGTATGGATTTAGTTTATAACCTGCAATACATTGTTAACTGTTTTAGTTGATTCTCCAGGGTTCTCCAAGTATACTATTATATAATCTACAAAGACTGATGGTTTTGTTTCTTCATTATGTATTTTTAGTTCTCCAATTTCTGTTTATTTCTTATTCCTACAGCTGGTATTTCTAGTAAAATATTAAATAATAGTTGTGATAATGTATAATGAACACCCTTGTTTCACTCCTCATCTTATTAGGAAGATTTCAAGTTTATCCCTAATATAATCATTGCTTTTGGTTTTAGATAGACGTAACTTACCTTTTTAAGAAAGGCTCCATTTATCCCTATATTTTCAATTTTTCTTTTAAAGGAATGAGTGCTGTACTTTATCAAAGGCTTTTTCTGCATCTACTGACATAATCATATAATTTGTTATTTTTATTATTGATATGGTTGATAATGTTGATAGCTTTTCTAATATTGAACTAGCTTTGCATTACTGCTATAAATCCCATCTGATCATAGTCTATAATCTTTGTGATACATTGTTATAATCGCCTTGCTAATATCTTATTTACTTAGTACATTTTTTGCATCTGTATTCATTAAGACAATTAATCTATACTTTTCTTTCTCTGTTTTTTGCTATGTGTGGTTTAGGTATGAAATTTTTATTTGTGTATATATTTTCAGAGAACTTATTATTGGGATTAATTGTCCCTTAAATGTAATACAATTGTAAATCTATCTAATCCAGTGGATTTTTTCTTAAGCAGCTCATTGATGAATTGTGCAATTTCTTTTTCTAAGGATTATTTAAGTGCTCTCTTCTGTTAATCTGGGCAGTTTATATTATTGTAGATATCCATTTGTAGGTATCCATTTCCATCTATATTTATTGGCATAATTGGCAAAATAACTCCTAGTAATTTCTTTAACTTCATTTTCATTGGTAGTGCATTTACCCTTTTTACTTTTGATACTGATAACTTGGTTTTCTTTCTTTTTTTTAAGTCAAATTAACCAATGGTTTATCTATTTGATTGTTTTTTCTCATAAAACTAGTTCATAATTTTATTTATTAGGACAATTTTTAAACTTTCAATTTTATTAATTTTTCCTTTGATTTTTAGAATTTACATTTTGGTGTTTAATTGGGGATTTTTAATTTGTTTTTTGTTTTTTTTTTTTGTCATTTGCATTCCCAATTTCTTTTTCCTTCTTTTTTATTAATATATACATTTATAGATATAAAATTTCCCCCAAGTACTATTTTGGCTGTTTCTCACAAATTTTGGAATGCTGTCTCATTATTATCATTCTTTTTAGTAAAATTATTGATTGTTTCTAGGGTTTATTTTTGACCTATTCATTCTTTAGGATTATATTATTTGTTATTATATTGTTTAATTTCCAATTAATTTTTTTATCCATGCTTCCATGATCTTTCATTAATTATCATATTTATTGTATTATGATCTAAAATGCCACATTGAATATTTCTGCTTTTCTGCATTTGGTTGTGAGGTTTTATGCCTTAATACATTGTCATTTTTGTGAAAGTGCCATGTATAGCTGAGAAAAAGGTATACTCTTTTTTATTTTTTTCATTTAGAAGAGTTTTCTGATGGAAATGTGCTTGGAATAGAAATATATATATATATATATATATATATATACATATATACACACACAAACAATATATATATATGAAGAGAGAGAGAGAGAGAGAGAGAGAGAGAGAGAGAGAGAGTTTGTATTAGGTTATTGAATGTTTTCTCCTCCATTAGAATGTGAACTCTTTGAAGAAAGGTTCAAAGGTTTACCTTTTTTGGGGGGAGCATTCTCAGTGCTTAGCAGTTTTTGGCACATAGTAGATGCTAAATAGATAGTAATTGATTTATTTTGCAGTCACAGGTAAAGTGAAGTCTCACTCATTTCAAAGAAATATGTTTGAAGTATGCTGAGAGAAGATCAGAGAGTATTCAATCATTGTGGAGGTTTAACGATTTATCTTGGTTAGTTCTTTCATGAGTCAATTGTAGAACTTGAGGTTTAGAAGAACAATATGCTATGGTTTCTTCTATTTTAGGCGGTTACACCTTCATAAAATACTAAAAGTGATATAGGTTTAAGAATGGATTGGTATCCTAGGACAAGAATTTCCTCTTTGGGAATTATTTTTAGACTATTTTGATCTTTAAGTAAGAAGGTGGTGTTGAATCATAACTAGAAGTTGTTGTTATTGTTTTTAAAGTCCCTGAGAGAGCAAACTAAAAAGAAGAAGAGCTACATGAGTTGAACAACAGCAGTGATGGGAGCCAACATTCCCAGCTGTACCTGCAACTTAAAGAGCTGAGCCAGAAAGAATCATCATCATAAGAGATAAAAGGCAAAAGGACCTGGATGAAAAGCTGAGCCACAACAGAAAAGGGAAAGATTAAGGCAGGTCAAAAGTTCTTTTGAGGCTTCTCAGAAAAGAAGACTCAAACTGAAAGGACCAGTTGTACACTAATCTTCAAGGACTGAGAAAACTTGAAGTCTGCCAACTTTCTTTCCCCATATTTGTCCAATAATGGACTTTGCAATGTACTCAGATTTTTTCTTTTATCTAAACATTTCTTGAATGTTAATTTTTGCCTCAGATATATAGAAGTTAAAGTTAGCTTGAAATACAGAAAATTTAAATTAGGTACCGAGCCAAACTGCTGCACACTAAGTATTTTCAAACTTGAGGTTCTCTTTATTGTAATTTTATGGATTCTTTTTTTCTGGGTTGTATATATATAAAACAACAGAGAAAAGGATTGTATAGACTTTGTAGCCATTATCTTGCCCAAGTGGCTAAAAAGTCATTATCTTGCCCAAATACTTGAAATGAATTGATTGTTTGTGATTGATGAAATCTTTAGAAGGAAGACCAGAAAGAGAAGAAAGTAGTTTACTGAAGAAATGATCACACCTTAAAATTGTCTTCTGCCTACTGGAAAGAGCTGGAAAGAAGCTATTGAACTAAAGGGGGAAATAAACAGATTGAATACCAGTTGGCAATACCATATATCATAACACCTATCACAGATATCCAAAGCACTTTAGTGTAATAAGTGAATGCTATGCTTTTATGTGGTTCAGTTCATCTCTATGTCAAGAAATGGATATACCTTTTTCCATTTTCATATCCAAAAGGAAAAATTCAGGCACAGTGATATTGTACAAAGTCCACAGGACAAGAAATCAGTAGACTTAGTGTGGTTCTCTTTTCTGATTCAGTTATTAGTGGGCAAAGCTCCCTGAATTTCTCTCAGCCTCCCAGCTTCTTCCCTTAGAATGAAGATATTATACTACTTTCCTTATGGGGTGATTGCGAGGAAAGTGTTTTGTAAATGGTAAAACATTGAAGAAATATGTGGTAGTGTTGCTTGATGTTTTGTTTTGCTATCTTCCCAAACAAACAAAATTAGGCCAGTGAGCAAGATGCAAAGATTTCATTGATAGAATATTCTTGAATTGATAATGAGGCTGGGGAAGTAACTCTTCCAGGTCTGATCTTGGGAAATTCTTTTCCATGTTGGAAAAGAGTAGCCTCTTTTTCTTTTCTTTTCTTTTCTTTTCTTTTCTTTTCTTTTCTTTTCTTTTCTTTTCTTTTCTTTTCTTTTCTTTTCTTTTCTTTTCTTTTCTTTTTTCTTTTTCTTTTTCTTTTTTCTTTTTTTTTTTTTTTTAGCAGGGGAGGGAAAGGTAATGTACTCTCACTGTGCACCCTAGTTAGCATCAGAGACCTAATCATGTAAAGTACAGTCTGTTATGCTCAGTTTAACTTGTAAAGTACTCAATAGTTTGGGCTCTGATTATCTTCAAGGTAATGCCTCACCAAGGCAACATTTTCTCTCCATGCATCTCCATCTAGAAAGTAGTTAGTTATTTGCTGAGATATAGCTGATCATAATGACCAAGACTAAAAGAATGGGAACTTGAATACTGGAAGCAGGTTATCTTCAGGAATGCTTTTTTAAGATTGTAACTTTTATTGTCTCTAAGAATTCATTAGCCCTATCAGTGAAAAATAATAGCAAAACTTGGATGGTCTGTTCATGGAGCATGAAACTGTCAAACATGCCTTTTGCATTCCTGAATCCCTGATTTAGTTAGAGTCCACTCTCCTCCTTCCTCTGTGATACCTTTTCTGACCACAGTGTTTCTCCTTCTCTTGGACTCTGATAGCTCATTGTAACACTCTGTAGAATATTGTCTGAGATTGGTCATACACTAACTTGTTAGTAAAGAATTATATGTGTATACTGCTCTTATTGGAGTATAAGCTTTCAGAGAGCAGGGGCATATCTTAATTTTTTTTGGTATGCCTAGAGTCCTTTGCACATAGGAATGTTATATCCATAGTAAGTGCTTAGTAAAAGTTTGAGTAATTGAATCAATAAAGAACTCAAATTTTTGTTGAGTGACATATATATATATATATATATAAAACACTATGTATACATACATATCCATGCACACATATAGATTATATATGTATATACACATTATATTATGTGTTAAGAGAAGACCAGAGGTGTGAGGACCAGTTGAGCCCTTTCCAAGGCTGTTTATCTACCTTTGTTTGATTCATTAAACTCTCACTTGTAATTCTAAGAAGCTGTAGTTATACGCAGTGCTCACGCTTCAGTAAAACTGTCTTGGTGGAAGGATTGAATTAAGTTGAGGGTAACCAATAAGTCTCAAACCTGTCATTGAGTTAGGGAGAATGTCTACTCCAAGCTTGTGAAGACTTCTCCAGTGGAATGAATGAATAAGAAAAAATTTGTTCTAGTGGCCATAAAGATTGTTGAAACAAGTGCTGTAGATCACTTAGAATTTGGTCAGACATCAAAGGTGAGATCATTCACTTCATCCTGGGCCATCCCAATGGTCCTGACTTTTGTCTTGCCACTGGACTTTGATGACTTTGAAAGAGAGTATGAAGCTATGATTTTGGGCATCTCTACTTCATTTAAATCTAATTCCTATTGAAGTCTAAACATCACTATGTGATATCATCAGTCCTCTTTGAAAATGAATGACAAACAACAACAATTATAGTCATTAGCTTTTTACAATATCCTTTGAGGTAGGGAAATGAAACATAATAAGATTGATTCCATTTTTTGATGTGTGTGGAACAAGGGCAAGTGATAAATTTTATCATGTACTCAAACCACAAGAATCACCAATGATAGTCCTAAGGATAGCATAAAGAATAGACTTAATGCCTATGGATTGATCTAGTATATTCTCCATTAAGCCAACAATTCTGAAAATTTTTCATCCCCTGAGAATTCTCTGACAATGACCTCCTTGAAAATTTCTGTGACCACCTGTTCCCCTGCCTACATATACTACAATTCATCTTGAAATGATGTCATCATTAAGCTGCCACTTAGAACACCTCTTCTCTATGCTGTTCAATCCCTTATGGGTTTCAGTGCAATTCTCAGAGATACCAAGCCCTGATTTATAGGATATTTGATATATCAAATGTATCAGTTATGATTTTCAATTCAGAAACTATAGGTTCACACCAAAGATTGCTACCTGAAATACATGACCTCACCAACATATTGAAATAGTCCAAACTAAGAGCTGAATGGTGTTCTCTTAGTTTCTATATCATCAATCACTGTATTCTCAAGTGCTCTGACAAGGATGTTATTTTAGGATAAACAGTAATAGAGATGGAGAACATGTGTTGATTTGCTGCTGTATCTGTGTGATATTACTAATAACAGATGGGTGTTATTTATACACTCATGCATGTTTATCCTACTTCTTTTGAACTCTTTCTATTCTGAGTATATCAGCTGCTGGCTTGTGGATAATTAATTCCACAACTGATCTGAGTTGGAAATTTATATTCACTATAGAGTCTACATTTTAATTTCTCTTTGACTTGTTCATTCTGCAGAATGCTTTAGAGAGTGTTTTATGTACAAAATCCATGTATATATAAAAGTTTTGATTAGTTAATAGAGCTGTGTCATGAAAGAGATCAGTGTATCTTTATTTTCAATCTTTTTTCTCCACTGTGCATATGTCAGCAATACTTAGTTCACTGTTAGTACACTAGTATGTTCCCATAGCCTCCCTGAAATACAGGTACAGAGATATTTAATTGATAAATAGAGCCAGCCATATCTGTTCTGCCCTCCCACCCCCACTTCCACCTTCCCTTCTCCTCCTCTACTCCTCATTGCAAGGATTCTTAGTGCAGGTAATTATTAAATATTCTGGAAAGAAGAAAACATAGATGTACATCAGATGTGTATGTGTATGTAGGAGTGGGGGTAGGAGTAGAAACAACTATAGTTATGCTTTGCCAGTAAAAGCTGATACATCTTTACATTCTGTGAAGACCATTAAAACCAGTTAGAGAGACAAGACTTGGTGGTGGTCTGATTCTGGCTGCTTGCTTCAGCTTAGAGGAAGCAGGTTATTTTGTTGTGCAATATTATTCATTTTCTACAGTTGGAATGTTTGGTACAGTTGGAAGACCACTGATTCTGATGTCAGGACACCTCAGTTCAAATATCACTTCATATGTTTGCATGCTATCTGTGTGGCTGTGGGCAAGTCATTCAACTTCCTTGGCTTACTGTTCTTCATTTGCAAAATAAGGGGGCTGGCTTAGTAGGCTTCAAATCATTTTTTTAATATAGTGTTTTATTTTTCCAAATACAAGAAAAGAAACATTCACCTTTGCAAACCTTTTGTTCCAAAATTTTATCCCTCTCTCCTTCCTTCCCCCCTCCCCAAGACAGCAAGCAATCTGATATAGGTTAAACATCTGTGCACTTCTTCTAAACATATTTCCATATTTGTCATGTTGCACAAGAAAAAAATAGATCAAAAAGGAAAAAAAAACAAGAAAAAATGAAAAGGAAAAAAAAGCCAAGCAAACAACAGCAGCAGCAACAACAAAAGATGAAAATACTCTGCTTTGAACCACATTCACTCTCCACAATTCTCTACCTGGATTCGGATGGCACATTCCATCATAAGTCTATTGGAATTGTCTTGGATCACCTCATTGATGAAGAGAGCCATGTCCATCACATAGAATTCTAATCCTTTTTTATTAATAGTATCCCTTCTATTGCCTTCCAAGACATTATGTTTCTAACATTCTTCTAGTATCTCTTACTGTTTCTTTTGTTTCTTTCATTGGGTCCTAATCCTCTTTTTTACCCTTTCATGTTAATATCTTCCAGAGATTGGTTCTTAGTCCTTTTCTCTTCCCTTCTCACTCTCCTTGTTCCAAACCCTCCCATTTACTTTCTTGGTAATGATTCATTCCATGGCTTCAACTATCACATTTATCTATAAGACTCCTCAAACTATATTTCTAGCTTTGACCTTTCTTGCATGTGCTAGGACTCTAATCTCTTAATTGTATGTAAGATCTCTATATAAATGAGGTTTCACTGACACTCTATATCCAAAAATGAGTTTATTCTTCTTCACCCCAAATTTGATTTGTCTTCTAATTCTACTATTTCTGCCAGGGATATAGCCATACACAGAAATTCTCAAGTTTGAAACCTTGGTAGTATCTTAAGTCTTCAAATTTATCCAGGTACCATGTCCTATTAGATTTCCAATTGAACTACTTAAAGTTCAGACTACAATGACTACCACATTTTCTTAAAGGGCAGATCACTCTCCTATTCAATAATTTCAGTGACTTTTCATCTTCTCTAAAATCAAATGGAAACTCTTCTATTTGTCTCTTAACTACCTGACTATAATTTATCAACTCAGAATTATTATTTATAATCTATTCCATGCACACTTTGGTCTAACTAAACTGGCCTTCTCATTATTCCTTATGTACAAGATTCAGTCTCCTGCCTCTGTTCCTGGCTGGTTTTCAAGACTGGGATGTGTTACTTCTTCACATTTATCAATTAGAATTTCTAGTGACTTTCATATAAAAATTATTTATTTTATTTTTAATTTATATACTAAAACAATCATTTCTATAGCAGTATAATAAAAAAGATGATTGCTCATGAAACTACAAATTTATTATGCATAAACTGATTTCCTTTTTTAAATGTATAATAAAGTTATCATGAAAATTTCCTTTTTTATCCTTCATTTCCCCCCCACCCATATTCCTTTGAATAGAGAAGGCTACCATTAGACAAAAATATGTATATATGTGTATAAAATCATTCTATACGTATTTCTAATTATCAGTTCTTTCTCTGGGTTCAGATAATGTCCTTTGTATTTGATTTGGTTATTTATAATAGGAAAAATGGCTTATTTGCTCAAGGTTGTTCTTAATACAATATTGCTGTTATTGTGTAAAATGTTCTCTTGCTTCTGGTCACTTCACTCTTTATTATTTTGTGTAAAATTTATATATATTTTTAAGATTATTGAGCTTATAATTTCTTTTGCACAGTATCATTTGATCACAATTATAGTGAAGTTCTACCTTCTACAGGATATTTTTTCCAACTGCTAATGCCTTCTCCCCCACCAAGTTACTTTGTATTTATTTTGTATATGTGTATGGATATATTCAATATCTACCTATCTATCTGGATAGTCTGTAAATTTTTAGAAGGTAGAGACTGTTATTTTTGATATCTAGTAGATTATATAATACATATATGGTTTTATGCATATTTTTGATTGAATAAAAATGCATGAAAAAGCATTTATGAAATGCTTACTATTTATATAAAAATATTCTGCTAAGAATTGGAGATACAAATAAGTTGATACCTGCCCTCAAGAACTTTCACTCACTATCTAATTAGATGATTCGATACATCTAAGAGAGTTCCAAAACAGAATGGATAGAACTTCCAGAGGTCCTAAGGGTTAGGTGACAGTGTGGCTAGAAAGACCTTACAATCCTTAGAATACAATGAGCTATCTCTATCCCATGGGGTGGAAAGCTCATAGGGAACTAGCTTATCACCTTTGGATTTGGGGGATATGGGCTTCAAGCTTGTAGCGGAGCAGGAATTCTGGGTCTCCTCTGGTAGGAATAAGGATAGAGATGGTTACTCTCTCGTTGGGAGACAAAAAAGGAAGGGAAGCATTGGCAGGAAGATTGGTAATAGAGACTGAGGGGCTTGGGGAGAAGAGTAAGGAAGGTAGCCTTACTTGGTGCCAACTCTAACTAATGGAATATTATAGCTCTGTACTCTGTACAGCTTTTTCTCTCTTCTCTAGATTTTTACTGGCAGATCCTTATCCATATGGGATAATAAGTGTACCCACTTCCAATCTCCCTTTCCAAACCATTCTTCACGTGGTTACCGAGCATCTTTCTCTGTTCAAACTTCTTGGTGCTACACTTAAGGCCCTCCATAATGAAGCACAATTGTCCTTTATTTATTTATTTTTTTACTTTCTTAGGTTTTATATTCTTGGGTTCCATTTTACATATGCTATTGTCCAGCCAAATTGAACTTCTTATCATACATATTTATCATACTTTCTTACCCAATGTGCCTTTATTTATACTGTTCCTAATGACTGGAATGCCTTTTCTCAGGTTATTTACTTCCCTCTCATAAATATATTAATTAAAACCAAAACTAATCCTAAATGCCTCCTAATGGTTAACTATCTTTTGAGAATAGCTTGCCTTTTGGATCTTTTTGTATTTAACGCAGCAGACACAGGCTTTTCAAATTTGATAAATTATATCAATGGGGTGGGGGTGGGGTTACCTTTCTCAACCTCTCTTGTTTGAGACTAGTTTGAGAGCTTACCCATCCTTTCAAACCTAATTTAAATGTCTCTTCCTCTATGAAGTCATTCCCAGTCTTTTCAGGCAATAATAACTTTCCTTCTTATCCTGCTTCCTTTGTAGAATCATTTTTTATATATTTTATTATGTCCCTCCTGGACTATAAGTGTCATGAGACAAGGTCCATGTCTTAGTTAAACTTTGTATCTTCCCCAGTGCCTAGCACAGTAGTCTACATAGTAAGTATTTGATAAACTTTCCAAATAGCAGGAAACTGAATTGATCAAGGGACTTAAGGAGCTTCTCATAAGAATATTCAGAGTTTGTCCCTGGTTGACCTATTGTAAAAGTTGGTATATCACTCTTGAAATGCAACCATTCAAATTTATGTATTTCTGAAAGAATATGGATCCTTTTAACTAATATCTAACTATATATCTAACTATATCTAACTACATGTCTAACTATCTAACTATATCTAACTATCTAACTATATCTAATTATATCTATCTATATCTAACTATATCTAACTATATCTAACTATATATCTAATTATAAGTAATAAGAAGAATTAGGAATTTGGCCTTATCTTTTCAGGATTAAATGGACAGCTACTACTCATGAGATAGTCTCTTGTCTTGGAGTATCCCTCATCTCTACTATTCAAATATGACATTCAGGGAAAAAATTCTTGTATCTTGCTCTCTTTCTACGCACATGCTCTCTCTCTCTCTTACCATATACTACTTTAATAGTAGGCTAAAACAAAAATTCCTAGACTATAGTATATTGCATAAATCGTCTTGGTATATTTACAAAATATGAAAGTGATCTCAATCCCACTGAAAGAAAAAAAAATCTAACTCAAATAGTGTAAGGGCCCTTTAAATGGGCGGACACAGTGCATCGGGAGATTGAGGCCCGGAAGTAATTTCTGTGGATATTAGGACTGCCCTTGGGCGGGATCCTGGCCATATTGAGATACTTTTGTAATGGGTGACTCTCTCGCTGATTGGCTGTGTGTGTGACCTCACAGGCCCTATGTAAGCCCACTGCAGGCAGCAAACGCCCTCTTTAACCTCCTGCTGTTCACCCTGGCTCCTAGCCTGGGTGGCCAAGCCAAGATGGGTAGCCGAAAGAGGTAAGGATTTTGGTAGTGAACACATGGGTCTTCTGACCAGGTGTTCACCAGGGAACCAACAAGTCAGGGCATCAGCTAGGGCATTATGTGAGTAGGTATAATAAAGGCTTTTAAGATTACACGTGATTGTTCTTGAGTGCGCTACCGGTTACTAAGCTATAGATTCAAGAGATTGTGGCCAGAGACCTTAGAAGGCCTCAGAGGAGGCGAGCCGGGTAGAGCTCACACTGCAAAGGACAGTGGTCAAAGGTACTCTGGTGGGTCTAGGACAGACTAGTAATTGTAACTGCCAGGAGAGCACGTTACAAATGGCGCTCAACGTGGACACATAAGGAATTATCAGGTTTTGAAAATATTTAATATTCAGAATTAAGATTCTGAAAGATCCGGTAGAAACGCCACTTAAGAGGGAAGACAGAGAAGCAATATGGACCCAGGTAAATCTGGGATCAGGCTCAAGGACACAGCTGAACATAATGCTTATTATATAAAGAGGTTAAAGAGCCAGATGGAAGATCTTTTAACAAAGATCACCACTGAAGAACAGCAGGAAGCTTGTAATCAAGCTCCACAAAGGCTATCCCCACACCCAGTAAATAGAGCTAGGAGAGGGAGCAACCTAGAGCTAATGCGATTGTATGACAGTAGAGAGTATAAAATGCCACAGCAAGAGTTGCTGGAATTGCAGGTTAAACTACAGATGGAGATAGAGAAAGAAGAAAAAGCTAGGTTACTACAGATAGAACAGGAAGAGTTCAAACCAGTGGCAGAAACTAAGGAAGGAAATAAACGAATCACATGGACTTCAGTTGTAGAAATTCTTCTTAGCATTTTGTTGGTTTACCTCCTGCATTGTTGTTTTAAGGAATTTATTGATTACTCTTTCATGGAGAAGAAGTTTAGTTCTTTTTATGTGCAAAGCTCAGGTTTGATTTTAAATCAGCCTTTGGGGAATTTTCCAATTCTTCTTCCCTCTGCCTCACCTTCTTGGGCCAAGGGAGAAGGGGGAGGAGGAAAAGGAAGGGCGATAATATCATCAGCACTGCCCATTAATCCATTTAAAACTCCTGTGTCTTCATTTCAAAGGACTGGAGAGGGATTTATGCCCCAAGGCAAAAAGGAATTGTGGGGTATTGACTATAATCAGAAAAGTTTTAAAAATACAGTTCAGTTAATTTCTAAGAAACCTTACTGGGACAAGATCTTGCAGTTAGAGAGAGTGGAGTTTTATACTTGTAAAACTGCTAGGATCGTCTTTGGAGAGTTGAAACTCCTCTTTTCTTACCTCGTGGATTTTCCACTTCCACAGGTGAGCTTGATTTCCCAACCCCCTACGGGTACTTATAAAACAGGGTTTATGTTTAGAATGGGTTGGAAAATTGCTGTTTTAATCACTAGAATAAATAGACAGTGTGTGATCTTTGACCCAGGAGGAAAAGTAATATCAGATTTATTGATTCACACTACTGAAGTACAATTCGGTATCAGAAACTCAAACTTTGATTTTTAGGCAAAAGAATTCAGGGATATAGCCGAGTGTTCTAGTAAAGTCATTACTGCACAGACTATCCCCAAGATCTTCTCTTCTAAACAAGAGAAGGGAATTTTGGGATATGTGATTGCTTACAATTTTTAAATTTTGATTTTACATTTTTAAACATTTTTGATTTTACATCTTCAAAGTATTTTGATTTTACATTTTAAAGTTATTTTGGTTTTATATTTTTAATCTATTTTGGTTTTACATTTTTAAATTCTTTGCATTTTACCTTAGCAATGCACTTTGGGCATACACAGAAAGTGCAGCTAAGTGACAGACTGACTTTTGTCTGACTTGTTAATCTTTTTGACAACAACTTTGTTTCCACTGTGATGTGGAAAGGCCTGGATGGCATTTGGAAAGGCCCAAGTTGGGCCCCGGGGACATTCCTTCCTAGGTGCAGATCCAGCAGCAGAGTTCATCCCCACCAGAGACATTTGTAACCTGGGGATCCAAGAGAAGGACCAGACAACAGTCCAGAGAGACCAGCCAGATGTCCGCAGCCCTTCAGACGCTGATGGCAGCGATGCCCCTCCTGACCGTGACACCAGAGACAGCAGACAGTTCCAGTGTTGCAGCTGAAATGGACTGTCTTGGGTGATATGCAATATAAAGACTGTAAATGGACAATGGGCCTGTTTGCTTCTCCCGTGGCTACTTGCCATATGGTGGCCTGGGGAGAGGCTTTGCCCTATGCTTTCTATTGAAGGACTATGCTTTTAAATTAGTGGGTGAAAAACCAACACACCCACCTGCCATTGTTATTGAGACAATGTTACTGGACATGACTTTGCTTATGTGCACCTGTGAATCTAGAATTGTTCTAGAATTGTGAAAAGTGCAATAGAGAATTGTGATAAACTAGAATTGTTCTAGGATTGTGAAAAGTGCAATAGAGAATTGTGATAAGCTAGAATTGTTCTAGAATTGTGAAAAGTGCAATTGAGAATTGTGATAAACTAGAATTGTTCTAGGATTGTGACAAGTGCAATTGAGAATTGTGATAAGCTAGAATTGTTCTAGGAGTGTGAAAAGTGCAACAGAAAATTGTAAGAAACTAGAATTGGTCTAGAACTGTGATAAATGTAACTAGAATTGTGACAACCTACCTACTGATATTTGTTAACTAGAATTGTGATGTTTTACCTTGTTGACTTCCCACCTCAGTGTTGACATCCTACCTCATTGGCATCCAACCTCTTTGGCTTATTATCTCGAGTATGACTTTGATGAATGGGTTGAACACTTGGGCCACTGTTGAGCCTGGTTCTCATTGTCATACTTCTGTTTACTGATCTGCTGCTTTGTACCTCCTTGGGCATAACACTGTCATCTCATGGATCAAGTGAACTATAGCTGGTGCTAAAAGTTTAGCTTGGTGAGATGTGCGGTTCCCGCAAAACAAGAGAAAGGGAATTGTAAGGGCCCTTTAAATGGGCGGACACAGTGCATCGGGAGATTGAGGCCCGGAAGTAATTTCTGTGGATATTAGGACTGCCCTTGGGCGGGATCCTGGCCATATTGAGATACTTTTGTAATGGGTGACTCTCTCGCTGATTGGCTGTGTGTGTGACCTCACAGGCCCTATGTAAGCCCACTGCAGGCAGCAAACGCCCTCTTTAACTTCCTGCTGTTCACCCTGGCTCCTAGCCTGGGTTGCCAAGCCAAGATGGGTAGCCGAAAGAGGTAAGGATTTTGGTAGTGAACACATGGGTCTTCTGACCAGGTGTTCACCAGGGAACCAACAAGTCAGGGCATCAGTCAGGGCATTATATGAGTAGGTATAATAAAGGCTTTTAAGATTACATGTGGTTGTTCTTGAGTGCGCTACCGGTTACTAAGCTATAGATTCAAGAGATTGTGGCCAGAGACCTTAGAAGGCCTCAGAGGAGGCGAGCCGGGTAGAGCTCACACTGCAAAGGACAGTGGTCAAAGGTGCTCTGGTGGGTCTAGGACAGACTAGTAATTGTAACTGCCAGGAGAGCACGTTACAAAATAGCAAAACTATATATGACATTTTCATTTGGTATAAAATACAGTATTCCCATGTTTAAACTATATCAACAAGCAAGGTTACCTGTAAGAAATGTTTGTGGTCCCATCTCCCCCAACCCCCAAAAGAATATTTTTGATAATTTCATATGAACAACCTCTCTACATCCAGAACCATGAAGAGTGAACTCAAATCAAATCTGAAGTTAAGTCTGTCTTTCAGTGACAAAGTGAGTTGTTCTAAGATCAGTATTTAAATATTATAGAAGGTCAGGGAGGATACAACTAGTTCCAACTGGCACTATCATGATCTATAACAATCTTTTGTATCTGCAGGAATTTGGAGCCTTTTGGAGTACTCCAAAAGGCTCCAAATTCCTTTCTACTTTTAAAAGCATCAAAGAATATCAAAGGGAAACTTCTAAATTTATCTTTGTATCCAAATGTCTATGAAACTGCATAAGCAATAGTATAATCAATGGAAATGAAACTCTGTAAAGCTAGGGATCAGATAACCAAAAGATCACCAAAAGTAATAACTAGATAACTAAAATTACAATAACAACATCTTTTATTACAATACTATAAATGTGTGCCAAAAGGTCAACTTCCAATGTCTTTTTGGTAAGTTAAGTATGAAGTTCATTATGTAGGGTATAGCACATAGAAAATTAATGTAAATTTGATTAAATAAAACTCACATGTGAATGAATAGTAGTCATATGAATAATTATGAGCAGAATTATTTTTGTTTCGGTTTACCATAGTTCTACATAAGTATCTAATACATGATATGAGATGTAATAAATATTTTTGGATGGATTAATGAATAAAATAGTTCCTGATGCAGAAGCAGTTTTTTATGTAAATGATAATATTCATAATAACTTAGATGAATGAAAACAAGCCAAGGAATCTCAAATCCTTTATATCTTTTTATATTATATGAGAATTAATTACTATAAAAATAACATTACCTAACTTTTATGATTTTGATCTTTTCTCCTTTTTTTGAATCAAATTTAAAGAGAAACACTGGCAACTTTCACAAACTTAAAGGAACTACAGGAATATCAGTAATGACATGATCTTTATCAACTCATGAAGCAACCAAAACTTTATTATTTTCCTCAGTATAAAAGTCAAGCAGCTATCAATTTTGCAACAAAGACAGTGCTGTTCTTAATTAGCTAGATTTTGACACACTTCCTAATGGTAGTTGTACTGCTTGGCTTCCACCCCCAATTTTTTCAAGACAATATCCTTCACATGTGGTGCTTCTCTAGATGGTTTGGCCAACATTTTTTATGTACCAAATTTCATGTCATTTTTGATTTCTTCTAAGGTTGCAGAACTTTCTAGCTTTATTATTAATATACCACTTAGCCATATTGCTGTTGTGTAGATCCAGGTTAATAGAGCTCTAATTTGAATTTTAAAATGAATGATTCTGATTAATGATAGGATGCTCTTAGTACCAGTTTCCTTAGATACAATTGAAGAAGAAACCCACCTCTGTTTCTGTATATTGTGATTTAAAAAATGTTCCTGGTATGATAAAGAGTTAAATTACTTTGTAAATAGTTAGTATTGGACTCTAGTGGAAAATAATTGGGCACTTGCTAGGAGGCCTGTAATATGACCTGCAGTTTTTGTACTTTCTGTATTTCCAGGAAGAGTATCCTGCTGCTTATGGCTCTGTATACTGGGGATTTTCCTTGTTTATAATTAAATTTGGATGGACATTGCAGTGAAGTAGAAAGAACATTGGATTTTGAATTCTGATTTTGCCACTCATGACTTGTGTGATCTTGGATAGGTCAACAAATATCTCTTGGATTTCCTAAACTATAAAATGAGGAAGTTAGACTAGATGGTTGCCAAAATCTCTTTCTAGTTGTAATTGACTTTAAAATGAGTTTGAATAACTTATCAGTCCACAAATGACTCAGTTCTTTCCATGTCCTTAGTAATATAACCAAAATGTTTTCAATGACATTAAGGAGCTTTAGCTTCAAAAATTGTAAAGGTACCTTGAGAATCAAAGTCCATGAGACTTGGGAAAATTACTTAACCTGTTCTAGATCTCGCGTTCTTATCAATAATAAAGGAAGGATATTTTCAAATATCAAACATGTTGATGTGATTAACAGCTTTAAAATCCTTTGATGGTTATGTTATTTTTCAGCTTTAGTTCTCATATAGTTTTTTTTTTTTTTTTGTGATAACTACTGAATATCACAGGAAATGCAAAACAGTATTTGGTAATTTAAAGGTGTTTTACAGTACAATAGAAAGTGTCCATCACAGAATGGAGATAATAAACTCTTTAAAGATGGGAAGGTTCTCCAGATGCCTTCCTAATATCAGAAAAGATGATGTGCTAATTACACTGTCCTGTGATTCTACAAAGCTGTTCTAAATGAAATTCAAAGTTATTCAAAAGAGTTTGTCCTAATAATCCACACAATAAAAATCATGTTGCTGATGAATGAATCAGCTAGATCATAGCAGTTGGATGGAAAGTCCATGGAGTTAATCCATCAGTGATTCTATTTTTATTAATACTTCAAATGGTCAATGATCAAGGTCCTGAATTGAGTTGTAAGTAGAGAAGAGGCTGGATTACATTTGGGAAATTTTACTGTGTTTTCAGTGATCCCAAGATACATTTTATTGTTGAAATATATATGTGTGTGTGTGTGTGTGTGTGTGTGTGTGTGTGTGTGTGTGTGTGTGTGTGATTGGATATGTAGAGCATGGAATACCTTTGATCTCAAAGGAGTCAAAATTGTATATGATATAATGGGTGTTAAAAAGACACATGGTGAATGCCAGTGGATTATAACATATTGCTGATGTTTTGCACTTGAAAAATAGTGTAAATGGATCACTGATCACATTTGTGATCAGGAAAATATGTGGCTAAGTCATGTAAGGAGAGTTAAAGATACCAAATGTACAATCATTTGACCTAGTCATCTACCTGTTACGAGATATATCTATGTGGTTTGGAGAATTTTAAGTTTTTAAGTATAACTGGAGTAAAGTCAACTTTTTACTCATGTTTTTATATTAGCTGGGAAACCCCTCAGCCCAGCATTCTCTCTACTCAACATTTAAATATTTTGATATGGCCAGCTAAGCACCTCTTCTACTGTTTATAATGCTATTGTTGCCTACTCCTACTTTCTCATTAGATTTGCTTCCTGTAGGCTCTAGTTGATCCTGAATTGATAGTCAACACTGGCTTGAGACAAAACACCCATTGAATGAAGCTGCATCAACTAGCCTCTGGATCTTAGAACTCATTACCTAAGACAGGGACAACTCTATGCCCAAACTCAGCAAAAAGTAGTTTTAGAAAGAAAAGATCTCCATTTCACATCCCCAAAGATTTCTGGTCCTATTTGTTTTATGAGGGAACTGACAAGGTCCTAGGTCTCCAGGTGGGTATTGGCAGAGAAAGCCTGAATCACTAGAAATGTTCTGTAAGCCTAGCTATTCCCTGGAGCAAGCAGAGAGTAGTACTGATAGAACTATATGTGGAACTTTTTAATTTTGATTAGGCCTTTTTGTTAAAGTGGACTTTATTACAGACCTACATTATGTAGAGGTGTCTGGTAACCCCTGCATCCAATCAAATGATCAAATTATGTTGTCGAAGCCCCCACAAAAGGATTTAACTGTACTTTATTAGCTCCCTAATTCCTTTTTAGAATTAGCCCACAGGGATGTACTATGCTTAATGGTGTCTATCTTCTTGCTATATTAACTCAATTTAGGATACTAAATTCCTTTTAGGGTTAGTCTACTAGTAAGAATTACTAGTGTAATCCTCCTCTACTCCCTCATTTTTTTTGGGGGGGGTGAGATTAGTGTACTTGCTAAGTGTGATAATAGCTAACAACTATTAAAACTCCTTTTAGGGTAAACTCTATTATCCCCCATTTGCCACCATATCTTAATAGTGTCTTGCTAGGGAACTTGTCGTTTTCCTTATTATTTGCTTAAAACATTTTCATTGCTAAAAAACCTTATAGATTTAGTCTGCTCTTAGTCACATAATATAATGTGGGAAAAAAACAAGAACAGAAAACAAATGTACAATCTCAGTATTGTGCTGACACCCATATAATATTGAAAATCTTACCCTTGTGAAGGTTTTAATCTAGTAGTGAGATATAGTTAATATAGCCATAGGATACAATAAGCAAACATAGACTTGATAGAATATCTAAGGAGATTGTAAGGTCCTTCTCGTTGGACATCTTCAAGCAGATATAGAATGACCCCTATTGAGTATGTTGTAGTAGGAAGACTTTTTCAAGCATAGGTTGGACTTATGGCACTGAGGTCCCTTCTTATTCAAATCTTATAAGACTATGATTTCATGAAATCCCTATTCTGTTACATATGAGGTCGTGGGGTATTAGGCAAGTCACATTCTCTTTCTGTGGACCAGTATGATAAGGAGGTTGGACTAGATAATGCCTAAAATCCTTTGTAATTTTAGATTGATCAGAGAAACAAAATAATTCTAATGACACACACATAATATACGAATAATATATATTATTTTTAAATAAAGTGGAAAATACTAAATGAAATTCAAGGAAAAGAACAAGGAAACTTTCTGTGGATGATACATCAAATTATCTGAAGATATGGGTCATATAAATATTTATAAACACCTACTTAAAAATGACTTTCTTTTAGGTTTCACCAAATTTTCTTCAAGTCATAGGACCTCTGGGCCCATGATAAATTTCTTGACTGATTTTTAACAGTATTATTATCACTCCAAATTATTATATTTGCAGTCTCTTGCAAACACTTAAAAATAGTTGAACAGGGATTTTGTTTTCACCATGTTATTTCATGTTTCTGATTAATTCCTTGAGATTTTTATCATAAGAACAATTGAAGATGGTAGAGTACTATACCCTTTGATCCAGCAATATTACTACTGGGCTTATATACCAAAGAGATATTAAAGAAGGGAAAGGGACCTGTATGTGCCAAAATGTTTGTGGCAGCCCTTTTTGTAGTGGCTAGAAACTGGAAATTGAATTGTTGCCTATCAATTGGAGAATGGTTGGGTAAATTGTAGTATGTGAATGTTATAGAATGTTATTGTTCTGTAAGAAATGACCAGCAGGATGATTTCAGAGAGGCTTGGAGAAACTTACATGAACTGATGCTAAGTGAAATGAGCTGAACCAGGAGATCATTATACACTTCAATACAATGCTATATGATGGAACATACATTTCAATATAATACTATATGATGGAACAATTCTGATGGCTATCTTTGGTAATGAGAGGATCCAAATCAGTTCCAATTGATCAGTGATGAACAGAACCAGCTACATCCAGAGAAAGAACACTGGAAAATGAGTGTGGACCACAACATAGCTTTCACATTCTTTCTGTTGTTGTTTGCTTGCATTTTTGTTTTTCTTCCCTGGTTATTTTTACCTTCTTTCTAAATCTGATTTTTCTTGTGCAACAAGATAAATGTATAAATATGTATGCATATATTATATTTAACATGTACTTTAATATATTTAACATGTATGGGACTACTTGCCATCTAGGGGAGGGGTGAGGGGAGGGAGAGAAAAAGTTGGAACAGAAGTTTTTGCAAGGGTCAATGTTAAAAAAAAATTTCCCATGCATATATTTTGTCAATAAAAAGCTATAATAATAATAATAATAATAAAACAGATGGCACAGCACTGATTAAAATTTATTAATTAAAGAAAAACATATAGTTCCCTATTTTATTGCCCTCCCCAGATTAAGTGTTAAGGAAAAAAACAGGGATGTTCCTTTGTGAAGCATGATTAACAATAAGAGTAATTTTTATATCCGTGCTATTTTAAGCAAGGGTTCCCAACTAATAGTTGAAATTCAGCAAATCTTTCTATACTCTTTCCAACTCCCACTCACCCTCATTCATCAGGAAAGGAAATAAATTCTAAAGTTTGTTATGTATATGTACATAAGAAAAAAGCAATTCAATTAATTAAGTTCCCAGATGCCCCAAGTATTGTAATTTCATTAATTGTTAGGGTGATATCAATTTAAAGTAAAATCCAAATATTCCTAGTATCCCCTTGACAAGCTCCTCATGTGCTGTGGATATATATGTACTTTGAGATTAACAGTCCCTGCTTTGAAGTTTTTAAGGTGATTTATCAACAATACCCTGTGTGGTTGGTTTTCATAAATATCATTTTTCTCTTTTAACACATGAAAAATCTGATGAAAAGATTTTGGAAAATAATAATAGCTAATATTTATTTAGTACTTTAAGGTTTTAAAAGTCATATATATATATATATATATATATATATATATATATATATATATATATATATATATATATACAAAATCTTATTTTATCATCACTATTATTATTCCCATTTTATAAATGAGGAAACTGAAAATGTGTCAAGGGCTGTGATAGGTACTGGGAAGGAATAGGTAAAAAGATAAAAATGTTTGCATTTTTCTCTGTAGGATATAACATAGATGCAAATAGGCAAATACAAAGTAATTTGAGAAAAGAAAGAACACTAACTGGGGAGATTTATCCAGGATTACACAGTAAGTATCGGAACTCTGATTCAAATGTAAGTTTCTTGACTTCAAGCGCAATACTTTTTTTGTTATTGATAGAGGAGATACAGTTTCTGGATTTTCTTATGAGAGGAAAATGAATCTCACTGAGTCTCTAGTATAGCCCAGTTGTTCCTATTTACTCTTTTACTTTCTATTGTAGTTTCTTTATCAAAATATTAAATAGTAACAAATCCAAAGACCTCAGATTAAGAACCTTAGTCTTAAAGGATCTTAAACCTCATCTTTTCCCCTTATTCTCTTATTCTTTATTTTGCCAAAATTCCATCCCCTTTCTTCTCCCCCTATCTTCCTAATTGTATTTATATAGCTTTTTGAAAATTCCACTCCCACAATCTCTTCCAGTTTTCTCACTTCTCTAGAAGTTCAAAAGACTTCTAAATATCTTTGGATATACACTTTGTTTTCTCTTCAACCTAAATGAGAGTAAGATTCTAATATTAACATCTTTTTATCTCTGTTTTCTCTGTATTAGTTCTTCCTTTCATGTCTCATTTTATGATATAATTGCTCCTTTAACCTACCCAATTTAGTTTTTTACAATCACCCCTTCATACATAACCTAGCTATAATATTTCTTTCAATCTTCCTTATGACAACAATTTTAAGAATATTGATAACATTTTCCTACATTATAAGTAAACAGTTTAACTTTTTTCATTGTATCATAATTAGTCTTTAATGATTTTCTTATATTAGGGATCCTTTATATCAGATTTTCTATTGGGTTCTGGTATTTTTGTTATACATGCTTGAAAGTCAGTTCAAATTATCCATTTTTCTCCCATTCCGGTTTATACTCAACTTTTCTGGATAAATTATTCTTGGATGCAACCCCAGCTCCTTTGATCTTTGAAATATAATGTTCTAAGAATTGTAGTTTTTTTTTTTTTTTTTTTTTTAGTATAAATAGGGTGAGAAGAAAATTAGTGAGTAAAAATTAGATGGATGGAAATTCACAAATAGCAATTAGAATCTTATCAAATCTATAAGATTATGAGTTATTCCCCTATTGATAAGTGATCAAAAATTATGAACATGCTGTTTTCCAGTGGAGAAATTGAAATAACTTATAGTCATATAAAAATACTCCAAATAATTATTGATTAGAGAAATGCAGATTAAAACAACTTTGTGATATAAATTTAATGTCTACTAGATTGGCTAAAATGATAGAAACAGAAAGTGACAAATGTTAGAGATGATACAGAAAAACCAGAACACCAATTCATTGTCCAGAACAATAGAATTGATAGAATTGTGAACTGATCCAACCATTTTTGAGAGCAATCTGGAATTATGTCCAACGAGTTATTTAACTACCTATACTCTTTGATATAGCAATGCCAGTACTTAGTCTATTTCAAAAGATGATTAGGGGAAAAGAGAAAAAGAACTTATATTTTCTAAAATGTTTATAGCAGCTCTTTGTGGTGACAAAGAAAAGGAAATTACAGGGATGTCCATCATTTGGGAAATGGCTAAATGAGTTATGATATATAATTGTATTGGAATGTTTCTGTGCTATAAGAAATGATGAACTCAGTGCTTTTAGAAAAACATGGGAAGACTTGCATGAAATAATGGAGAGTAAAATTAATAGAACTAAGAAAACACTGTATACAGTAACAGCAATATTGTTTTAAGAAAAATTTTGAGTGAATAAGGTGTTTTGGCTATTATAAATAATTAGATTAACTTTAAAGGACATACGAAGAAAGACTATTTGCAAGCAGGGAAAGGGCTGATAAATAGAGTATGTATAGGAATAATTTTATATTTATAAATAATTTTATATTTATACCTATTTGTATCTAATGGTAGTCATCTTTAGGATGGAGGGAGGGAAGAAAAAAATAAAAAAAATTACATGATAATTTCACTGTATATTTGAAAGGAAGAGCAAATTGTGCATAGCAGATTTGCTGTTTTGTATACAATTATCTTTTTAATGTACTATGTTATTGAAATGCTTTTTTTGTCCCCCAAATTAAAATTTTTTAAGGAAAAAAAAGATATTGCACTAGAGAAAGGACAAGAAATAGATTACCATATGAGAGAGCCTAGGCAAGTTGGCATGTTGGATGGATAAAATAAAGAGAGAGCCATGGCAAGTTGGATGGATAAAATAAATGAGATGTATAAATGGAGAAATAATACAATCTAAGAAAGATTAGAAAGAATTCTTGCCAGATCCTTCTAGAATTTAAGTTCCTTTAGAAAGGGAGTATTTTGGTTTTTGTCTTTAAAGTTCCAGCTTCTAGCCTGTTTGTTTTGCCTATAGAATGTAATTATTGTTTGCTGACTTGGATTCCAGTGAACACCAAGTACTTTAAGATTTTAAATATGTCTGATTTTGTGATTTATCCTACTCTGTGCGCTTATTCCCTTGAAATTATAATTATCACTCTGAACTCTCAGGAAATGTTTAAAGGACCGCAGGCTTGTTTTACTCATTCACTAAAAAAAAAATAAAATAAACTTTTATTCATTTTAAACACATACAAAATGAAAAAAGAAGAAATAAGAATACTTCTATGTACACATCAGGACATAAAAGCTTCACTATAAAACAATACATTTCCATTTCAGTGTTTACTTTTATTTTTTGAAAACCTAGGTAATAAATACACACATTGTTTGCAAAGCTACCTAGCTTTTCTATGCTACTTACTAAGTATTCTTGTGTTCTCTGCTATGGACTTAATTTTTTTCTCCTTCCTTTTCCATACTGTCCTAGAGAAGGCTACAGTTAAACATGGATACATGAACACACAGTCTATATACAGACATATATATTGCATATGCAAATATATATATAATCATACTAAACATATTTCCTTTTCCTGGAGGTATATAGAATCTTTCTTCATAGGTTCAAGTCTTTCCATGTTTTTCTAAGGCTTGTTTTAGAGATAGAAGGGTAGGTGATAAACTATTCAGTTGTATCTCATTCCATAATGTGATTGAAGGAAAGGAACCCAGATAAAAGAATAGGCAGTGGCAGCCATAGATATACAGATGGACCAATCTTTGGAAACTGTAGGAGACAAAAAAAAAAAAAAAAAAAAAAAAAAAAGGATTGAGCAGGAATTGGAATTATGCTAAAAAGTGTTCTTGTTCTTGGGAGTTTACAGTTGCAGGAGATTCCATGCTCTGGTTTTAACATAATTAAATGCCATCTTGTATAATCTTATAAAATTAATATAATTAGGGAACATAAGATGAGCATAGCTCCTGTTGTTGGGAGTTGAATGGCTCATGGGAAGTGTAGTGTATAGCTAGAAATAACCCTGTTAAGATCTGGATAATTAAACAGATGCCAAGTAAAGATCCAAAGTCATCAGGCAGCTGAATTGGTGGCCAACCAGTAGGACAACCATTCATCATTAGATAGTTTTTTGCAATAAGAGAACATTTGAAAGTGTTAAGTAAAAATAAGTACAACGGGGAATTTGAAACTGAATTGATAATTTGACTTATTCCTATCACACATAATGCATTCTCTGTTCTTCCTATTGCTCCCCAATGCATTCCTCAAGCTTGATATGATGTTAAGATATTCTATATAACATAAATATGTATAAATATGAAACTATCTTATAAACAAACATCTTCATATGATACAAAGCCATATGTTTCAATAAACAAAGGACAAGGAAGTAATTTCTTTAGAGAATGTTAAGGAAAATGATTTAGGAAATCCTAGGATCTTGGGTTTGGAAAGGTACTTGGAATTTGCTATCTAAATTTGTATTCTCATGTAAAGGAATCTTTTCTATAATAGCCTAAGGTACGATTCTCTAGCCTCTGCTTGAGTGCAATGGTGGAGAGTTGCTTACCTCATAAATCACTACAACATTTTAATATTATTCTAAATTTAATGAATAAAAAAGAGAAAGAATAGTCTAGTATATGTGGTTAAAGAGAAGAGGCTACATGTGAAATCATCAGTCTTTATTATATACACTTTGATATGAACAGGCAGTTTTCAGACAAAGAAATCAAAACTATTTACAGTCATATAAAAATGATCCAAATCAGTATTTATTAGAGAAATGTGAATTAAAATAACTCTGAAGTACCACTTCACACCTATCAGTTGGCTAAAATGACAAAAAAAGGAAAATGATAAATGTTGGAAGGGATGAGGGAAAACTGGGACACTAATACATTGTTCATAGAATTGTGAACTGACAACTGTGCAATATCTTTGGTGGACATTAAAATGCTGAACTATCTGAGGATATACTGCAAATATAGGTATGCCACAGTTTTTGACATATAATATACTGATGCAATATTCACATACCTTCTTAAAGACATCAAAATGAATACTCCCAATTTAAAAATATTTATTGCCCGTATTTTTTTTAGAAATATTAAGATTTCTCTGATGATGAAAATGGATAAGTAGGCCTAATGTCATAGAAATTTATTTCTGTTTTCTACTGTGATCATAACACAACAAAAAGTGCTCCAAAATATCTTTAAATATTTTGTCCATATGAAAACTTACAATGGATGAGCAGAATAAGACAATCAGTTATACTTAAAAATGAAAAGTATTACAATAATAAAATGGCCTTTTTTGCTATGACCAATGCAATGATTTGATTTAATAAATTATCTTTCCAAAGCTGCTGGTATAAGTATTTTAAACCATAAAATGTCCTAATTTAATGCATTCCTCTCTCTTTTACTGTTGTTGCATAATACATGGGGTTTGATGAGTATTCCAATATTCCAAAATATACTGAATTCAAAAGTCAGTGTAAACAAATTCTTGTGTTTACAGATACTGTAAAATGCATGTTTCCTCTAGAAAATTTAAATAAAAAGAAAATACTGCTAAAAAAAGAATTGTGAATTGATCCCTGTCTGAAGAGAAATTTGGGTTATAAAACTATGCATATCCTTTGACCAACAACACTGGTGCTTGCTTTTTTTCCCAAAGAGATTTAAAAAAAAATAAAATGAATTTATCTGTCTAAAATTTTTATAGCAGTTCTTTTTGTTTATGGTTAAGGACTGGGAATCAAGAGAAGGATCACCACTTTGGAAATGGTGAACAAGTTGTGATAAATGATTGTGATGGACTTTTATTGTACTATAAGAAATGATGAACAAGATGATTTCAGAAAAACCTGGAAGGACTTAAAAGAATCGATGCAAAGTGAAGTGACCAGGAGAATGTTGTACAAAGTAAAATAAATTTTTTTTTACAGTGAAGAATTGTGAATGACAACTATTTTCAGCAACATAACAATCTAAGATAATCCCAAAGGACAATGAAACATGCTATTTGTTTTTAGAGAAAGAATTCATATTACGTAAATAAAAACTGAAGCAAACTTTTCCTTCCTTCCTTTCTTTTTTCTCTTTCTGTCTTTTTTCCTTCCTTCCTTCCTTCTTTTCTTTTCTTTCTTGTCTTTTTTTTTTTTTTTTTTTTTTTTTTTTTTTTTTTTTTACAAAATGACCTATATCAAGGAGAGGGGGAAAGAGGAGGGGAGAAAGGAAATGATAGAATTTGAAGCTCAAAACTTAAAAGTTAAAAATTATTTTGACATATAATTAGAGAAGGAAATAAAATATTTTAAAATATATTTACATATGTAAGAACAAAGTTTTACATACAAACACACATGTACGCTTTCAAACATGTTGCTTTCAAAGTTCTTAAAGCTGTCCTGCTTCATCTATTTTCCTTCTTTACCTCTTTTTGTTCCCTTATGTCATTTTAAAATAGGTTTCATTGATTTTCTTTCCCTTTTTCTTTTTTTGGGGGGAGAGAGGCAAGTAAGGAGGCAACATTATCCCTACTATACCCTTTTCATTAAAAGAAAAAAACATCTAATCCTTGTAATAACTATTTTTTCCCCCCCGAGGCTGGGGTTAAGTGACTTGCCCAGGGTCACACAGCTAGGAAGTGTTAAGTGTCTGAGACAACTCCGGTCCTCCTGAATTCAAGGCTAGTGCTCTACCCATTGTGCCACCTAGCTGCCCCAATAACTATTGTTAAGTAAAATCAATCTACACATTTTTCATCTATATATTTCCACAGATCCATTGTCTTTTTTCAGACGTGGATAGCATGCTTCCCCATTATCTTTTTCAATTTCTTTGACTTTTTTATTGATCAGAATTTTAAAAAGTCTTTCCAAGTAGTACATTGCATTTTTGCATGGTTCTAATTGCTAGCAAAATCTTCATTTTATTGAACTGAAACATGTCTTTTGGTAATGTCCATTCTTTCTTCCTAGTTTTTGCCTTCTGTAAATAAATAGGATAAGCCAAATTTCTCTTTCATATAGCGTTCCTTAAAAACATTATAAGGAGAGATATCATATTTACCTTTCCTATTTTCTTAGACTAAAGACTTGCAATTTCTTCAACTATTGGTTGGTCATGGACATATTCTGCTTAGGAGTCATTTATAAAATGTCATGCTAAGAATGGAAAGTCTTTCTAATTATAGACTGACCAAGACCAAGTATAGTGGAACTAGTTATGTGACACTCATATTATTATTATAAGACACTTTTAGGTACTTAATTTAGTGAATAATCATTTATTAAGTATCCACTAAGCATTATGTAGTATATTAGATACTAGAGTGAAAAAGATAAAAATGAAATAGTCTTTGTCTTAGCAAGTTTCCATTAAACAACTCAGTACTTATCATAGTACTTGGCACATAAATAGGCATTTAATAGTGCTAGATGACTTATTACCTAGCATTTTATTGAGGGCAATAATATGTACACATATTATTATATATATTATAAATTCATACAAAAATATGTTAAACACAAGATAATGGGGAATACAAGCAGTTGAGAATGATCAGAAAAGGCTTCATATAGAAAAAAAGATTTTTGCTGGAATTGAGCTTTTAAGAAAACAATGGATCCCTGTAAGGGCCCTTTAAATGGGCTGTACCACAGCGCATCATTGAGGCCTGGAAGTAATTTCTGTGGATATTAGGACTGCCTTGTAGGTGGGATCCTGTCCATTTTGAGATAGCTTCGTAATGGGTGACTCTCTCACTGATTGGCTGTGTGTGTAACCTCACAGGCCCTATGTAAGCCCACTGCAGGCAGCAGTAGCTCTCTTTAACCTGGCATTCTTCATCCTGGCTTCCTAGCCTGGGTGGCCAAGCCAAGATGGATAGCCAAAAGAGGTAAGGATTTTGGTAGTGAACACGTGGGTCTTCTGACCAGGTGTTCAGTAGGGAACCAACAAGTCAGGGCATCAGTCAGGACATTATGTGAGTATATATAATAAAGGCTTTTAAGATTACACGTGGCTGTTCTTGAGCACGCTACTGGTTATTAAGCTATAGATTCAAGAGATTGTGGCCAGAGACCTTTGAAGGCCTCAGAGGAGGCGAGCCGGGTAGAGTTCACACTGCAGAGGACAGTGGTCAAAGGTACTCTGGTGGGTCTAGGACAGACTAGTAATTGTAACTGCCAGGAGAGCACGTTACAGATCCCTAAAAGGTAGAGGTGAGGGAAACCAGAAAACTCCTTATTCCAGTTCATTGTTGTTCAATAGGCAATTAATGATTGTTTATTGACTAATGATTGATCCTAATCACAACCATTCAATTATTTAATTATCAATATAAATATCAATTATTTAAGATTACAATGGTTAGCTTACTCTAACTATATCATGTTGTCCCCATCATAATGACTGCTATCCCAGATTCCCAGCTATCATTATCTAAATCTCATTCCTTTTATCCCTTTCCCTTACTTCCATCCGTCTGCAATCTAGATCTATGTATCCCTTCCACAATACTCTCCTTAATGGTTGCTCCATAGTTAACCAATTTATTTTCACCTTAAAATTCTTCCTTTTTTTCTCCTTTTTTCTTTCCTTTTCTCTCTTTTTTGCTCTTACTGAGACTTAGTTCTCTCTTGATGACAACTTATCTGATTACCCTTTCCAGTAATGTTTGTACTTTGACTCATATTTTCTGACATATTGACCATAGTGGTGAAGTTAGAACATTCCTTACTTCTTAATGCAAATTCCAGATTCTTTTGGATCATTAATACTCATTGATGTCTCTTCCTATAAAGTTCATTCAGTCAAATTTATTACCTCATCAAGCTTTTGGTAGCTGTTATCTCGTGACTTCCCCCTCACCCTGTCCTACTCTCCTTACTTTCTCAATAATTCATAGCTTTTTTTTTTCTCTATCCCAACTATTCTCAGATATTCTGGCTTTTCAATCTATTGGAATTTTTCTTTCCCTACCTCAGCTACACAGAGAGATAGCCATATCCTTGATCTTACCATTTCTCACAAAGGTTCCATCTCCATGTTTTCAAACTCTTAAATTTCATGCCTTGCCACAACCCAATCTTGAATTACTTCCACTTCTAATGCCTTTACTCCCATTCATGTGCCGATAAATAGAAAAAATTATAAATCTGTGCCAAATGGAAGCTTTCAAATTTGTTACTCAATATGAACTAAGCCCTTACTTCAGTAATGCAGTTTTCATTTATTTCTTACAAAGAAAGGCAAAAATAGTCCCTGCCTTCAAGGAACTCAGTCTAATTGAGCAAAAACATGTACATACAGGGTATATAAAAAGTATATAGAGTATATGGAAAGTACTACAAAGGAATGAAAGGGATTAGAAATTCATTCTACTAAAGGTGAGATTTAGGTAGAATCCTGAAAGAAGTCAAAGGGGCTAGGAGTCAGAGATGAAGAGGGAAAGCATTACAGGCAACAAAGTCATCCATTATAAAAGTCTGGCATAGGGAGATGGACTGTTATTCATGAAGAACAATAAGTTCTTCTTATTAAATGGTAACATTATTTCATTTTGTAGATACTAGGGAGCCATTGGAATTTGTTGACTGGTGGTAATGGTGGTAGAGGTGATATGGTAAGATCAATGCTTTAGGAAAATCTTTTTGGCAGCTGAATAGGAGTTTAAGTTGAAATAGAGAAAAAGGAGTCAGGAGGCAGGAAAACACATTAAAGTACATTAAAGGGTAATCATCCCAATGAGAGATATTAAAGGCTTTAATTAGAGTTGTGACTGTGAATGGTGAACCCATAAATGATTTCTTCTAGTGTTACATAAATGTGGGGTATTATATATACTATATATGTAAATATAATATATAATTATAGATAATATTAATATATATGTATATATATATACATACATATATACATACACACAGGCATATATATGTATATATATACATACATATATACATACACACAGGCATATATATATATATATATATATATATATATATATATATATACTACCTACAGAACAAGGAATACTTTTTAATAAAACTTTAGAAACACACATGTATTAAATATCAGTAGATTGTGCTTTTCTTGCTATGTAGGCCTTACTATTGTGAAGTCAAGTCATATGTGTTACAGCAAAGGTTTCAAACTCCCAAGTGGGTAAGGCAACATTGAGACCCCCACCATTCAAGCCTGGTATGAAGTACCCAGATGACTTGGTACTGTTGGGCTTTTCCTTCTGGTTTTGAATTTACTGTTGGAAAGGAAATACCAGGCTCTGAGATCTGCTCTTGAAGGGTAGTTAGAGGCTGGGCTTGAGGTGACTCCTCTGCTTAGTAATCATTGGTATTGCTTTATAGTATTGCAGGTATTCAGTGTGTACTTGAGTGACTTTTTTTATTACAATTCATTCAGCTTCTCAATGCTCCCCATGAATCTCTGGATTAACATTTGTAATCTTGTATAGGTATTATCTCCATCTCCTCAAGACAAGGGAGAATAACAGGTGCTCAAATGACTCTTCTCTACTCCCCCTCCTCAATTTGATCTTTGTATTTTATGTCTTCATTAAAACTTATCTAAAAGGGTGAAAGGTAGGCAGGACTGAAGCCATAATTTTGCAGGAGCCTATTAGACAGACGCAGCCATAAATCCTGCTTAAACCCTTTCCAAAAATAAAAAGAAATATGAGAACAATTCAAGACAAACAGGCAGTAACTCTAAGTTATGTTTGAAAGCAATCTGTGCCTCTCTCTTATCTGAATGGCCGTAAGGCAAGAGAGGCAGCTCTCACTCATCACACCTCTGCTGGGTGGGCCTATTAACCATAGCCCTTGGAAGTAATCACTTCTTGCAAAATGACAGTGTAAAAATAAAAATAAAATTAAATTAAATAAAAAGGAAACTTTAAAATGGGCTTGAGTTAATATTTTGGGGGCTGGGGATTGTGATTCAATGTTGACATAGAATGAAAAATTTAGGAAGTTTAAAAAAAAGCCACTCTGGGTTGTTAGAGCAAGCTAATTCCTATTGATTACTGCCTTGTTCCTTTGTAGCAAAGCAGAAAGGTCTTGCTGGGAATTCTAGGAAGGGAAAGAACAGCTTGGAACCATTCTGCAATTCTGATTATCTAACCACCCACATTTTATAACCATGCTCTTTATTTCAAGACAATTTTGCTTGTTTTTTTTTTCTTCCTAGTGTTTAATTTGAGTTTGAACCCAAGCATATGAAATGGTCTTATTTTATTAGATCCAAATTGCTTTGCTTCATTTGATAGAAATTGCACAAGTTCCTGTATTAAAAAGAAACAAAACAACTCTCTGATAGTATTTATTAAGGAAAAGGTAATTATTCACATGTAGAAGGAATTCATACTTGAGAGGCATTCATTTACTTTTAATTAAATTTTATATTAATGAGCTAGCAAAACCATAAAGCTTCTAAGTAAGCTTCTTGTCAGGTGGATGGCTAGTTCTCTCCTTCCTCAAACTTTCCCAGAACATTCTACTTGGGTATTCCTTTGTTCCTAAGCCATTTAACTCAATATAACAAGCATTTATTAAAAATTACCTACAATGTGCCATGTACTGGGTAGAATTTTGGGTATATAAAGCAAAAATGAAAACAATTTTTGCCCTCCAGGAGTTTTTATTCTAGTGGATTAGACTACATATACACAGGTAAGTGGATTGATAAAAGCTTGACTCAGAGGTATTTGCAGAGGTATTTACACAACAAAAGCTTGTAATATGATGAAGTAGGAAGAACAGACAAATATTTGCCTTTTGTTTGCATTAACTGAACTTTTTCTCTGACATAGGCCTTACCCCTATCTACCTATGTACTTGGGAAAGGACTTAGAAGTTGAGAAAACTGCAGAAGCATAGTCCTAAGTTCTTCACAGTTATTGGACAAATAGGATAATCATAGGATGGTGCTGGTGGTGATAATATTATTCTAGATTTCAGAAATTAAAATTAGGAGGCATTAATAAATGTTCACCAAAAGTTAAAGAGAGGTTTCTAAGAGATCCAAGCTATGGGACCAAGAAATTGTGTTCAGAGAAAAGATAGATTGAGAGTGTTACCTACTATAACATATCTGGGAGGTGTCTTTTTGATTCTAAAGAGCTGGCACCTGAGCTGAGAATCTTTTGCTAGAGATAAGATCAGAAGTCATGATTCTTAAGAGAATAAGATAGATGACTATGTAAGGAATTTTTTTAAAGGGTGAGAATGATATTTTAGGATTTATGCTGTTCTTGTGGCCAAGAAAACCTGTATTCCCCAAAGAGGTATAGAAAAATCTTTGACTTTTGAATTGAAAGAACATTGCAGACGAACTCTTCTCACAAGGAAGAGATAGCCAAGGACTTCAGCAGAAGCCAGAAGCTAGAAAGCAGCAAAAATCTTCCTAGGTTGTGCCCAGTAGGCATGTTTAGAAAAATCTATGTAGCTGCTTGACAACATAATGGTAGAACAGTATCTAGCTGATTAAGTTGTGGTGGTGCATCATCTGGCAGAGACCACATAGCTAGGAGAGATACTTCCATTGGTGTTGCATTTGGTGGAAAGCAGTGAGGAACAGCCATGAATAGTCCTGTATCATCAATGGTCCAAATCACTTCTTCACACATGTCAACTATGTGATACCTACATTTTTCCATTCTTTCCACTGAAGATGATGCATTTTTGTCAAAAAGTGTTTCCTAGTTTAATGGGGTAGTGTTTTTTCCTATTATACCACTAAATTAAATGCCTTTTTATAACTAATTGTGTCTTCTGGCTGAGTATTAAGGATAAACATTGATGAATATGGAAACATGGGAACTATGATTTTGAGTAGATTTGAAGTCATAAATTTCTGGAACTACAAGGAATTACATAAGTAAAATATATGAATATAAAACATCATGTATCTAAGCATATGCACAGATATATACAAAGCAAATATACATAGTGAATAAAAAGAAATTTCAATGCTAACAATTGTGAGGAATAGAAAAGTTTCTCCAGAGGTGGTGGCACTTAAGGTAACCCTTGATGGGAGCTAAGTATTCTAGGAAAAAGAAGTGAAGAAGGAAAACATTTCAGGTGGGGGGAGAACATTTGCAAAGGCAAAGAAGGAGGAGATAGGCTGTCACTTAGAGGGAACTACAAGTAGGTCAGTTGGAATGGAACAAAGTAGATGAATGAGATAATATGAAATATGTCTGAAAGGAAGATCAGTTTCCACCAGCACCATTTGTCAGCATGTCTGTACATCTTATCCTCCCTTTTGTAAACCTTCTTGAGATCAGGGACTGTGTAATTTTAAAAAGTCTTTGTAGTCCCAATGCTTAATAAATCCTTGAATACTTAAAAATACTTTAAACATGTTGAATTAAATTAAATCAGTGCAAACAGAAGTATGATTGTGTTGAATTATTTTTTAAAAAAGAAATAAAACAAAAACAGAATAGTAACCCAGGAAGGAGTTTCAAAATGACCTAGTTTTTGTTCTTCCTATTAGGTAAGAAATCAACTTAGGTACATGACATTAAAAAAAGTTTTTTTTTGCCTTATTTTTGTGAGGTTAAATAAGGCATATGTTCCACTTCTCCTCAGCTAATTAGCATCAGCTACCTAAAGGATAATGACACAAATAATCAGAGCAGAATTAGGTTAGTTTTTGTAACACCATCAAATATTGCTTATTAAGCACTCACCTGCAAAAGAGCTGGTTTTAGAAGCTGCTTCATGAGAGTTAAGTAAATAGAGGCTCAATTTTCTGTGAATTCACTATTTAAAATGCAAGTAGTAACATAGGTAAATATAGAAAAGATAAATAGCTATCTGTGCAAAAAACCCCAACAGCTTAACAACTGTACAGAGGCAGGATCCAAGATGACAGTAGGCTAGAACAATGGACTGAATCTAGTAAGATGAAATCTGTAGAAATAGAGTTGAAATACTCTCTAGTATCATTCATTTGCACAAGCAAATAATGGAATAGAATGGGTCTACTAAACCCAGGGTTTTTAGTAGACTACAAACTCAGTAGTAGTCAAAAGTATAATATGACAATCAAAAACCCAAACAGGGCCTTAGGAGGAGAATCGAGAAATCGACTGGAAGGGAGGAATTCTGCTTTGCTCTTATGGGGCTACCTTAGGGGAAAGTGGGGATAATTTTAAATGCACTGATTTTGTGCATGGGCATGCCTAGATCATGGATTAAGTGTTCCCATCAGATTTAAGAAAAGGTTTTGGAGAAGGGCCAATAGGAACACTCTATGGGGAACTGGTATGTCTTTACTCTGTTATTCCAGATGGGAAAATGTGAATGAATCTTTCATGTTTTGAAACATGCATCATCTGTCCCAGAACACCAGGAAATTTTAAGACTTCTGTCACTAAGTAATGTCAACCTTAGAATCATCACAAGAGTCTGATGAGCCAGGGCCCAAATTCCTAAAAGCAGTTTGCCCAAAATTATTCAGATAGTGAATGGCAGTGCCTGGAATAAAATTCTTTGCCACCTTTGACAAAATACACATCCCTATTTTAATTATTTATACTTCTGAATAAGTGGACAAAGATGTTTAACTCCTAGGATGGAATGGGCCTATCTAAAAATCCAGTTCCTTGGTAAAGGCCCTTACTCTTCAGCCCCTAGTATCCTATTTTTACTTCACTGTTTATCACCATCCAATCCCAGTGTCTGGTCCACTAGTTTTCCTTATGACAATCACTGTCATTATTATTATTATTTTCTTTTTCTTGGTCCTCTTGATGTAGCTGTCTCATGGAAAGAAAACTTGCTTATCACTTGCCTCCTGCCCTGCTGTCCCTGGAAAATTATATACTTTCCATCAGGTTAATAAAGGGATTTTCTAGGGTTTTTTGTTTGTTTGCTTTTAGCTTCTATGAGCCACAGAGAAAAAGATAAGTTTATATTAGTAAACAAAAAACTTAATATCCACAATGGAGCATAAAACTCAAAGAGTTAATGAAACCTGAGAGCCTAGAATGAAATAGGTGGGGCAGATGGAGTTGGAGCTTTGTTAAGTAGTCAGTAAGAAACCAGGGAATGAGACTGAAACTGGAAGAAGGATAACACGGATGATAAATATGATGAACCAAAGAGTTAAGTGGAATAATACTAATACCAATACTACTCTTTTACTACTACTACTACTACTACTACTACTACTACTACTACTACTACTACCACTATTACTACTACTACTAGTTATCATTTATATAGCACTTTAAGGTTTGGAAAGCACTTAACAAATATCTCATTTTATCTTCACAATCACAGAAAGTATTTGTTATAATTAACCCTATTTTATAGATGAGGAAGCTGAAGCTTAGAGAGATTAATGTGGCTTGTCCAGGGTCATAGAGCTGGTAAATATCTGAGGTAGGATTTGAACTCAGGTTTTGTGACTCCAAATTCAGCCTTGTATCTAAAATGTTACTTCACTGAATTATAAATTTAGATATAGAAGAAGATTGTACAAATCATCTGCTTCACATATGAGGGAACCTTGCCATCTGAAATTAAGTGATTTGCCAAAATAGTACGTTATAGTTGTAGTATTTGGAGCCAAATTCAGTACATATTGTCCATTGGGGCATACTATAGTGAAAGAACACTGGCTTGGGTGGCAGTAAATTTGGGTTTTATTCTAGGCACTACCATTCACTAGTTGTATAACTTTGGGCAAACCACTTAGGAGTTTGAGGACTGGCTCATTAGGCTCTTATGCTGGTTCTGAGGTTGGTATTACTTTGTGACAGAAGTCTCAAAAGCTCAAAAGGTTTTCTGGGCCAGATGATGAATTATTGCAGTGACTGATATGCAAGAAATAGGGCAGGAAAAAATTTGCCAGGTTTATTACTAGACTCAATATTTTACAAAATGGAGTCACTGACTGCAATTATTACTTTCTCAGCTAAGTCAAATACTTTGAAAACCCGAAAGTCCTTTAGAAATGTGAACAATTATCATTATTAAATTTGGAGTGAGGAAGTTGTTTCTAATTTTACTTCTGCTAATGATGGTTAGTGTTACTATGGTCAATTTAAGTTACCCATTTGGTGGTTCTGTTCTCCTGTAAAGTGAAGGATTTGGACTAGATAATGTCTTAATTCCCTTTATACTTTATATCAGATAAGATCATAGATATTGAGCTAGACAGGACCCTATTAGTGCTGATAAGTGATGTTTTTCAAGTCACTGTCACTAAGGCCAGCTACCTGCTTGCTCACAAAGTGATGCCAGGTATCCTTTTCAGACAATACCCTGAGCTGCCTTATCCTTATGCAGATATGAAGAGAAAATGTGAGCTGAAGAGACTATTGAGAATTGGTAAAATTATGGGATGATGTCTTTGTTCTTACCTTGAACACAGTTCCAGTTTCTTATCAATGATGATGAAGCGGCTAGAATTTGGAGTGAGAAAGATCTGAGTTTGAATCCTGCCTTGGTCACTGAGAAAGTCATTTGATCTCTTTCAACTCCAGTTTCTTCATCTGTAAAATAGAGAAAACAATAATGCCCACTTCATGGGATTATTGTGAGATTGTTTGTTTGAGTGTGTGTGTGTGTGTCTGTGTCTGTGTCTGTGTGTATTTATGTGGAAATTATAATTTTCCAACCTACAATAAAAGAGACTGAAGTGCAGCTCTGAACTAATTATACTTTATTAAAGATTCCTTGGTCCCCTCTAATGAAATGAACCTCTCTCAGATCTTCCTCATGATCTGAGATAGCCCATTCTTCCAGATCCTTGTTTTTATAAGGCTTGACCTGAACACTGTAAAGGGATTCAAAAGATACAGAACCTCATTGGTTGATGGACCTTACTTTGAAGGCCAATAAAATAACATTTCAACAGGAGTGGAGTCACAGGGATGGAGTAACAGGTTGGGCAAAACATGAGGAATCTTCACTGACTAAGTGGTCATCAGATAGTCAAAAGATGGTCACTTATTCATGTTAGACAAGAGAGTCGTCTGGAAATATGAAAATAAGCTAGGAGACTTTCCAAAGCATCAAGGTAACCCACCCATGCTGGATTTTGAAAAAAAAAAACAAACCCAAGATGGAGATATCTTTGTCAGCATTCCTGTGACTATGCAAGTGAGCCTCATAATTTAGTAAACAATCAGTGAACATTGCATTAAAGTTTGAGGCCTATTATAAGAAATTATCTCATCTAATTATCCCCATATAATTTATGTAAAATATCAAACTGATTAATACTGATCAGAATAGAATAGGGGTCCAAACAAATTATTTTTCACATTTATATACCTTAAAATACTATATAGTTGTTAGATATTATTATTTTGAAAAAAATTGCATGTGTGTATATGTGTATTATTAATTTCATAAGAAAGAAGAAATTTTGAAATAAGGTACCCTTCTATACATTTTCACTGAGGTAACTTTTTGTTGTTTAGTTGTTTTTCAGTTGTATCTTTGTGATCTGCTTTGGGGTTTCCTTGGCAAAGATACTGGAGAGGTTTTCCATTTCCTTCTCTAACTCATTTTACTGGTGAAGAAACTGTGGCAAACAGGGTTAAATGACTTGCCCAGGATCATACAGTTAATAAATATCTGAGATTGGATTGTTACCTAATGCCCACTGAGACAATCAATGGAATATTAAAGAGTAACCTGTCCAATAGAAAGGCTAAAGGACAAATTTATTTTTAGCCTTAAAAAGTCCTTGGTATGAGAGAAGATTGAGGGAATCTTCTCTTTTGGGTTGCGTATGGGAATGTTCTTGGTGTAGGTACTTATTGACCTGTTGAGTTGCAATAGATAACCCAAGGCACCTAGACTTGGACTTATATAGGAATAGATACATCTGATAAAGATATCAGAGATAAGAGAGAGGTGATAGAAAGGCACTGATACTGAGTGAAATGAGCAGAACCAGGAGAGCATTTTACGCAGTAACAACAACATTGTGTGATGATCAGATTTGATGGGCTATGCTTCTCTCAGTAAAAACAGTGGTCTAAGACAGTTCTAAATGAATGATAATGGGAAATGCTAAACACACCCAAAGAAAGAAATATGGATTCTGAATGCAGATTGAAGTATTCTTTTTGTTTGTTTGTTTGTTTTGATTTATTTATTTTGATTGTAGTAATTTTATTTATTTTTAATACACATTGCTATATGAATCATGTTGGGAGAGAAAAATTAGAGCAAAAGGGAAAAACTATGGGAGAAATAAAAATACAGAAAAAAGGAGTGAACATAACATGTGTTGATTTACATGCAGTCTCCTTAGTTATTTTTCTGGAGGCAGGTGGCATTTTCTATTCAGAGTCTATTGGGATTGCTTTGTTTTACTGAACTACTGAGAAGAACCAAGTCTTTCATAGTTGATCATCACACATTCTTGTTATTGTGTGCAATGTATTCCTGGTTCTGCTTGTTTCACTCAGCATCAGTTCATGTAAAACTTTCAAGGTCATTCTATAATCAGCTTGTTCATCATTTTTAAAAGAATAATAATATTTCATTACTTTCATATACCACAACTTGTTCAGTTCCCCAATTGATGGGCATTCCACTGATTCACCACTTTATTTTTTAGTCAGTAGCAAATGGTTTTGATGACTGCTCCTTTATAATATAGTTTTAGGTTTGGTACTGCTAAGTCACTGTCATTTTTATTTTTTTTTCTCATTAATTCCCTTGATATTCTTAACCTTTTTTTCTTCCAGATGAATTTTGTTATTATTTTTTCTAGTACTATAAAATAATATTTTGACAGTTTGATTTGTATGGCACTGAATAAGTAGGCCAATTTAGGCAGAATTGTGATTTTTTTATATAAGCTTAGTCTGGCCATGAAAAACCGATATTTTCCCTATTATTTAGATCTGAGTTAATTTGTGTGAGAAGTGTTTTGTAATTGTATTTATATAGTTCTTGGGTTTGTCTTGGTAGGTAGACCTCCAAGTATTTTATTTTATCTAGAATAATTTTAAATGGGAATTTCACTTTCTATCTCTTCTTGATAGGCTTTGCCAGTAATATATAGAATGTTAATGAATTGTGTGGATTTATTTTATATCCTGCAACTTTTCTAAAAGCTATGAATTGTTTCCAGCAGAAAAATTACACATTCCTTCTCCCTCTGCTGTTCATTTCTTCTATTTAATTTAAATCTTTTGTCTTCCATTCTGAGATTTTGTACACAATACACTAGAGACCTGTTTCTTAACATTTCCATTGCTGCCCCCTCCCTATCTTCCCAGCAATCTATTTATGTGTCATAGGACCAGAGACCTAGAACTTCAAGACATATTAAAAACCAGCAAATCTAACCCCTCATTTTAAAGATGAGAAAACAGTGTTTTGTGACTTGCTTAACTCTATTCAGAGAGTGAGTGTTAGAGGTGAGATTTAAACGTGGGTCTCCTAGTTTCTTGATATTCCTAAATATTCTCTGTAGAAGTGCAATCAATTTCTGGCCTCTCTAGCCAGGACCCAGGTGAAAGAGAAAACTTCATAAGAACAGAAGCATTGTAATCTCTCTCATTCCCAGGCCCACAGCCTCTTGATCTCCTTACACTATATACATCTGCTTGATATGCTGACATGCCAATGAACTAAAAATTTAATTCAATTTTATTGCACAATAATTCTTAGTGACTCATGTAAATCAGAGGCTTAAATGTAGAGTTTTTCAGTTCCTGAAGAACAGTCTTGCTTTCATTTGAAAACACACTCGAGTCCACTTCTTATTTACAGATTTATCACCTATGGACTTGTTATGAATCTTAACCTAGTTCCTATTGTGAAGGGAACCTTTTTAGTGGAGAAGGGGAAAGGGAGTGGGGTGTGGAGTAGGTAAGGGTGATACTTTTCAAAGCCAGAATATTTAACTCACTTCACTCTCAAGTCATGCCAAATCAATCTGAAGAGTCTTGTGTCACTTTGCGTAAGTGATATCATGGACAGACTCTTTATTTAGTGATATTTGTGTGGACAATTTCTGAATTCTGTAGTTCATTCAGCTATATGGTGTGTAGGATTTTACCTTGTCTGACTATTCAAAAATAATAACTTGTAGGGAATCTATGTACAAAAAAACACCTATGATAGACATATTTCTATGTTCTTGGGGAGGGACAAATATCAGAGAAATAACAATAACAGCTTTCAGTATTATATAGCTTTTTAAGGTTCTGAAGGACATGAAAAATCCAAAATATTTTGTGCACATATTTATGTTTCATTTGATAATCATAAGAACCGTATAGGGCAGTCCATGGAATTATTTTTATCCCCATTTTACAGATAAGGAGAGGTGAAATCATTTCCCCAACGTCAAATAAACTAGTAAATGGCAGATCACAAATCTTTTAATGCCAAATCCAGACTTTTTTTCCTTCAGTATCATTATTAAGGAGAAAAGAAATGATGATGAATTACTTTTGGCAGGTTTCAACCACATTTCTAGAGAGGGGTCTCCAAATATGCTACATACATTGATTGTGGTGGATAAATGGCCTTAGACATTTACTTAGACATCCCAAAGGTAAGTTCTATTTGGGGTTCAAACATTATGGTAATTGAAGTATCGCAATGGGGCCATGTTTATATATTCAGCTACATTATTCTTTCTCAAGATAACATAAATAATTGTTGAGATCTTAAAGGGAACTGTAACTTGTAATAATACTAACAATTGAAATTTATGTAGAACTTTAATGCTTAAAAAGTGCTATACATATGTTGTCTCATTTGATCTTCACAACAACCCTATAAAGTAGGTATTATGATTATTCTTATTTTATAGATGAAGAAACTGAGGTCAAGAGAGATTAAATGACTTACCCAGAGTTAGGTAGCTAATATTTGAAACAATATTTGATCTCAAGTCCTGACACCAAGTATAGTATTTTGTCTCTCTGCTATTTGTATTCCTAGCATTTACAGTTTTTGCTTTCAAGAAGTTGATATTCTAATAAGGTGAGATGACACATGAAAAAGGAAAATGAGAACATGGTAAAAAAAAATCCTATGAAAAATCAAGAGTAGGTCTTAGAGAGGGCTAAAGACATAGATGGCTCTAGCCTCCTTCTTAAAACAGAGGTTCTGGAAGGAACCAGTCAATCAGATGGGAGAAGATTAAGAGACTGAATGTACTTGGTCTTCAAAACAGCAGTTAAGCCCTTCAAAATCTGACTCCAATCTATCTTCCCAGTCTTATTTCATGCTACTGTCCTTTATCCTCCTTGGGTCTTTTAAAAAATTACACTATTTACTATTTGGTAGTCCTAACCTTTCCAGATCCTAAGGGCTTGCTCATTTCATTCTTTAAACTGGAGTGGGTTTATCCCATAAAACTGACTGTTAAAATCCTTCTCTTCTAATAAGGTCTAGTTCAACTCTAACTCCTTCTATAAAGGCTCTGATATCTCCTAACCCTTATAAGTTAATATTTCTTCCTTAAATCTCTTTCAACTCTACTAGGCTTTTACATATATTCTGATTTGTAATAATTATTTAAGTCCACTCATTCATCCTACTAGGACTTTAGCTCAATGAAAGCAATAAACTATGTTTATTTTACCTTTGTGACTCCAATGCCCACACAATTCCTTTATAGTTGGAAGGAGCTTTAAATTCCGTATTGACTAGTGGAAAGTACTGGATTTGGGAGACCCAAATTTGAATCTTGGTTCTATTCTTCATTACCTTTGTGGCTTTGGATAAGTCCCATTATCTTTCTTAAACTCAGTTTCATCGTTTATAAAATGGAGATAATTATAAAATAATTTTTGTTGTTCATTTTTGAACTCTTTGTCATCCCATTTGGCGTTTCCTTGATAAAGATATTGAGATTATTTATCATTTCTTTCTCCAGTTCAGTTTTTTTTTTTAATATGAGGAAACTCAGGCAAACAAGGTTAAATTATTTGTACAGGGTCACATAGCTACTGTCTGAGGCTAGATTTGAACCAAGGTCTTCCTGATTTCAGGCCCAGTGGTCTGTCCACAGTGTCATCTGACTGTCCCAATACTTGCCTCATAAAATTATTGTGAGAAAAGTATTTTGTAAACCATAAAGCGCCATAAAAATTTAAGCTCTTAAGATCTAATCTAGCTCCTTTATTTTATAGATGAAGGAAATGACATCCATAGCAGAGATTTAATTATTGTTTACTGAATTGAATCTTTTGATTATAGGGATGGCTAAACACTGCAAGAGGCTACCTGACGGAGTTAGGGAATTGCCATTCCTGAAGAACTTTAGAAACAGAAGAGATCAGATTCCCACCCTTACTCTCAAGGATAATTTAGCTTTTCCTAGAAACAGGATATTGAAGAAATAATCTATTTTCTATTTTATTTTGTTTTTGTTTTTTATTTCTAAAATCAAAAACCTTCAGATAGACAATAATGATAGATAGGATTTTTATACCACTTTAAGATTTATGAAGTGCTTTATAAATATTATCTAATTTTATCATCACAACAACTCTGAGATATAGATGCTATCATTATTCACATTTTATGAATAAGGAAAATGGATTTTGTTCAGTTGTTCACTCAAGCCTGATTCTTTCTGACCCCATGTACTATATAGCACATAAGCTATGTGGTTGGCATATGCTATCTCTCAAAATCTGTCCAATTCCATGTTCATTGTTTCCATGACACTATCCAACTCACCCTCTGCCATCCCTTTTTTCTTTTGTCTTCAATCTTTCCCAATATCAAGGTCTTTTACAATGAGTCGAATCTTCTTCTTATGTGGCCAAAATATTAAAGGTTCAGCTTCAGTTTTTCCTTCCATTACATATTCTGAATAACTTTGACTATATGAACTTTTGCCAAACAGACAAGGTTTCTACTTTATAGTTGCTATCCAGATTTGTCATAGCTATCCTGTCAAAGAGCAATCATTATCTTTTAATTTTGTGGCTACACTTACCAGTTGTAGTGATCTTTGAACCCAAGAATATAAAATATGATATTTCTTCATTTCTTCTTCTTCTATTTGCCAGACCAGTTGTTAAGGTTCTAGGGTTTTTTTTTTTTAATGTTAAGCTTCAACCAGCTTTTACACTCTCTTTCATCCTTTTCAAGAGGTTTCATTTCTTCTCACTTTTTCCCATCAGAGTGGCATTGTCTTCATATCTGAGATGGTTGATATTTTCCCTGACAGCTTTAATTCTGGTTTATCCAGTTTGATGTTTCACATGATGTTCTATGAATATAATTTAAATTAAAAAAAGAAACAATATATAGCCTTTTCATACTCCTTTTCCAAATTTTAGCCAATCAGTTGTTTCATGTTCACTTATAATTGTTGTTTCTTGACCTACATACAAGTTCTTTAGGAAACAAATATTATGATCTGGTACTTCCATTTCTTTGAGGTTTTGCCATATTATTATTATTATAATTATTATTAGTAGTAGTATACCATATAATCAAAGGTTTTAGTCTAGTCAATGGATTATAAGTAGATACTTTTCTGGAACTCCCTTGTTTTTTCCATAATAGAGTGAATGTTGGCAATTTGGTCTTTGATTCCTCTACCTCTTTGAAAATGAGCCTGCTCTTCTTTTAATTTTCACTTCATATATTGCTGAAGCCTAGCTTGCAGAATTTTAAACAAAACCTTTGTGGTGCATGAAATGAATGCAATTCTTTAGTAATTTGAACATCATTGGGCATTGCCCTTATTTAGTATTGGGACATAAAATTGAGCTTTTTCAATCCAGTGGCCATTGTTGAGTTTTCCAAATTCATTACTATATTAAGGATAGCACTTTAACAGCATAATCTTTTAGGATCTTAAATAGTTCAGCTGGAATTCCATCATATCCACTAATCTTATTGTTAGCAATGCTTCCTAAAGCATTCTCCAGAATGTTTGGCTCTATATCAGACTATCATCGTTATAGGCAATGTAAGATTTTTTCTTATATGGTTCTTTTGTGTATTTTGACCACTTCTTAATCTTTTCAGGTTACACAACTTACCTAGGATCATACAAATTATAAGTGTTTAAGGTTGTATTTGAATTAAGGCTTTCCCTATTCCAGGTCTAACATTATATCTACTGCATCAACTAGTTGTCTAAAATAAATTAATCTAATTTCAGACCAAATTCATCTGGATATCTTAGGAATAGTCTAATTAGCAACTGGCCACCAGAGTAGCCATCAGGTGATTTTGGTTTTGGCCAAATGGACTTTGAAAATCATCTACTAAATCATAGGGGAGTTTCTGTCTTTACTAGCTGAAAGGAAGTTCACCTCAGTGAAGCACTGAAGTGTGTTTCCATAAATTGCTGGTTGATTGGTAGCTAGAAATGAATGATTGTCAATGCTGAATTATCTCTGAAAATCAACTACCCTGTCACCTTCCTTAAAGATGAGATTAAAGCTTTTTTTGTCTTCTTGAATAGAAAAAAAGTTAAATCAGAGCACTTTTTATAATAAGACATTTAGAATCTATGTTTCAATGGCCAAAAGTCTGCAGTTAAAGTTAATTCAATACTTCTAATTTCTTTGAAGGCAAATTACAGCTTTGTCATTGTGACAACATCTCAATTAGAAGTTAGAACTGTGGTCTGTCACATAGATTGCTTACATAGAGCAAGAGCTGGGTGACTTGACTAGATTTTTTATTTTTATTTTTATTTGGGTTCTTAGTGTAGTTAAGAGTCAAAGTTATGAAGGAAGAACTTTTGTTGGAAAATGCTCCCATTTTGGTAAATAGCCAGGCATTGGAAAAGGAGAGGTTAAAGGTATTGGGTAATTTTTATAAATGGGAATTTTGAAAAGAAACCTTTCATTTTCTTTCAAATTAAATAAAAAGCTCCACATTTTTCTTATTATCTTAGTTATCTTTTTTTTTGAGAATAATAGTCTGAAACTAATTACTAGATAGTTGTTTAAATGATTGAACGAAGATATCAAGTAACCAGTCATAATTCATTTTGTCAATAAACATTGATTAAACATCTACCATGCAGCAAGGCAATTGTAAGCTGTTTAAATTTTTAATAGCTGTCAATAGAGAGAAATCCTGAGACTCTTCTGCTTGTAGAGTGAGGCTTTTGTATGTCTATGGTAAGCCTTATAAAAGAGAACTCTGTCTCTCTGCAATGCAGCATTATTCTAGTTTCTTTCAACCGTCTCTGTTTCCCCCTTTCCCTCCTCCCCCCCACTCCCAGGTCCAGTTAGTTTTCCTGGTACATATCCCTCTGAATCATAGCCTCTTATACTAATCTATGTGTCTAGGAATTCAAAGATTTTAAGGGTAGTGTTTAGAGGTGAAGGAGCTTTTAGTTTGTTTTTAGCTCTAAGAGGTAAGAGGCAACTCATTGGACCCCAGAGGATGGTAGAATTAGAAGTGGAAGGTACCTTAAAGGTCAACCAGTTTATTTTACCTTCAATCTACTCATTACATAGACAGTAAGCATCAGAGCTCAAATTTAAAACCTGATCCTCCAACTCTAAAGTCAGTGACTTTTTTACTTTATCATGCTGTCTTGAGCTAGTTAGCTTATTACCAGAAACTGTTGGTAACTGACCCTAGATCAGTCTCTATTCAAAATTGTGCCTGAATATCCAGGTAACAGACATTGTCTGTTCAATATTCTCACCAGTGCTGAGTAGGATTTAAAGATTCATGATATTAGGATATAAGAATCATCTCTGTCTTCAAGAAGTTCACAATATAGTACATAAATATACAAAATTTAAGTATATAAAAGAAACAAAATGCCATGAAAGTTAAGAGGACAGAGGCTTCAAATCCTTCAAGTGTCATAAAATATGAAAATACTTTATCAACCTTAGTAACACAAATAGTAGCAATTCTGGATGAGTAAATTTTGGAAGGACAAATGAAAGAAATGTTGAGAGGAAAAAGAAATTAATTTTCTATAACTTAACTTTTCTTAACTTTCTATAACTTAGTACTTTGAAAATCTTAAAGTGCTCCATAAATGCTATTATTATTATTATTATTATTATTTTCATTATTATTAATATTTGATGGAAGTATTTTGGAAGAACATGGAAGGCAATGATATTTGAGTAGGGCCTTAAATGATGGATTCAATAAATGGAAAGGGAACACTATTCTGGGCATGAACAAAGGTCTTGAGGCAGCAAAAGTGTCCAGAGAATGATGAATAGACCACCCTGATTGGAAAATGGAGCATGTCAGGGAAGAATGAGAGATAACATTGGAAAAGGTCACTTGGAGCCATATTGTTTGACTTTGAAGAACAAATATAAAATTAGGAATGAATTTGGTAGGAACTGGGGAATCATTGTAATCTTTTGCTCCATGGTAGTGATGAGTTGGAGCAGCCACATGGTACAGTGAATACAGGGCTGTGCCTGAAGTAGGAAGACTCATCTGCCTGAATTCAAATCCTGCCTCCCTCAGACACTAACTGTATGACTCTGGGGAAGTCAACCGTGCCTCAGTTCCTTAAGTGCAAAATGTATTGGGGGAAAAAGGCAAATTAATCCAGCATGTTTGACAAAAAACAAAAAACAAACAAACAAACAAACAAACAAAAAAAAAAAACAACCCAAAATGGGATTACAGAAAAGCAGAGATGCCTGCAAAAATGACTAACAACAATGACAACACAGTAATGAATTGGAGAAGGGAAAGAATTAAAGTAAGAAGACTCTTTGGGAGGCAAATGAAATAGACTAGATACATTGTAATGAGGACTTTAACTAGGAAGTCAGCAGTGGACAAGGGAAGGGTTGAATTCCCTAGAGACATTTTAGAGGTAGAATTAATAAGACTTGGTTATAGAGGAGGAGTAAAAAGTGATTAATCCTAAGAACTTGACTGCATAGCTTTCTTGCTCCAATGAATAGATGTACACATTACATACACCTATGGTATTTCCAAGATGATGATTTTGCAGCATGGATAGAAATTTCTTCTTAGTAATCTTGGTTTTTTGAGATCCAATTCACAGTAATACATTTTTTCCACTTCCTATATCATATAGATTAAGTCTTTATCTCCACAATGCCATTAAAAAAATGACTAGGTGCTGCAGAACCTTCTTGCCTGTATTATAAATAACAATGCTAGTCTCTAGCTAAATGTTAAGAATTCACACTGTGTTTGCTATTTAAAATATCTGGGGGGAGAATCCACAATTGAATTAAAGCTTTATGTTTAATCATGGGCCATTAAATTAGTTGGCATTACTAATGTTCTGCAATTCAGATCCTTAAAAAAGGATCTCAATCCAAAATTGTTGAAGTCAATTTTAAGCCAACCTGACCTCTGAGTTGAATATGAACTTTCCCTGCATAATTAATTCTGTCATACACAACTTGAGAAAAGGAAATAATCTCTACCTTCTATAATAAGCTCTTTATTTAATAAGACACTCTCCTTAGATCAAAATTTTTGGAAATTGATTATAAGTAGCAAAAAATGTAGTCAAACTTATAACAAATTTCATTTTCATAAGAGTTTTCTAATACTATTTCTATACATAACACCCAGCTTTACCATTTTGGCTTATTTGAATGGCTTTTCATTGATTACTAATAGTTTTGAAAGAACTGACAGAACCCATCAAAAGCATTGAGTTTTTCTGAGAGTCAGGTTTTTTTTTATTACACTTTGGAATGACTTATGAACCATCACTTCATAGGTTTGAAGCTAGAAATCATATTAGATTATTTTTGATATTCATTTTATAGATAAGCAAATTGTTTCTCAAATAGGTTGAATGATTTAACCCATTCTTAGTTTCTGAGTCAAGGACTAAATCAGAAGTTTCTGGGGATGGAAAGCAGAAGATAGGAGCTTTAGGAAGACATTAAGACCATGTCTTTAGTTCCTTGCTGGGGGACTATTTAATTGTTTGTATTTGTGAAAAAATAAATGAATTCCATGAAGAATCTTATAGGAACCTACAAATTAAATCAATGTACCCTCTAATATTTGAGGGCTTTACTGAAAAGATGGAAAACATATGAGAAAATATAGCATGAAAAAAGTTAAAAACTTGTAAATATATACATTTTCTTGGGGAGAAAATTGGTAGACTCTGGGCATGGTGAGTACCAAATAACATTATGAAAATTGAATAGTTATATTTTTGTAGAAAGTAAAGGACGCATTTTTAACTTGGGAGAGATCTCTGAAATTCATGGTTCATGAATGTACAGACCATCAGTTCCTCAGATTTAAGATTAGAATTAGTATAAAAAAAGAATAACAGTGAGAAAAAGACAATTGAAACAGCTCAATTCTAAACTTAAACAAGTAACTGACAATCAAAATTGAAAATGAACAAGAAAAATAATGATTTTTACCCAGAATTTTAACGAATATAAAGTGATTACCACCAAGAGACCAGACGATCCCAAGGAGCACCTTGGAAAGCAAATATCTGACTTACTTGCCAAATAGAAAGTGATTACTTCAAAAGCAACATTGGACTAGAATATAAAGTACTCTATAAAACCTTACAAAAAAGGATGATGGTCAATTATGAGCAATGCTATCTCATAAAATAGAAAGAAGTAGTTGAGTAGTTTTAAAAAAGGTTGACAAGATATCCAACTAGGGAAACTCATTCCAAAGACATTAAAGACTGAAATGGAAGGATAGCAAATAGAAAACAGAAAATATTTGAAAAATCCATTATAGCAAACTCTATGTTCCATAATAATAGTAGTTAATATTTATATAGCTCTTTAAGGTTTATCAAAACTTTACATTTGATCTCCTCAATAATCTTTGGAAGTAAGTAGTATATTTTCCTATTTTACTCTTAAGGAAATTAAGACTGAGAGAAGTTACTTTTCCCAGGGTCACACAACTAATATCTGATGCACAAAAAAGGTATTTTGATCTAGGATAAAAACATGCCATTTTGTAAGGGTCCTTTATAACAAGGGAATCCTATTTATATATCCATATTATTCCTTGAGATTCCTTGAGAGATATAACAACAGAAATAATCCTCTTCAACTAACTTTAGATAAAAATCACCAGATAAGTCAACAGGAAAATAAATGCTTATTAAAGGTATTCAACATTGTGATAGAGGTGATCCTAAACAGAATTAAAGAGGATTTCCTTATATATAGTAAGGTCCTTTATTTCTAGTGACCTTATACCGATTACATAAAGTCTTAGAATATTGTAAAACTTCCTAGAAGGGATTTGCAATCACTCAAAAGAGTATAGTTTGATTATATACATAGGAAAAATCAAATGGATTAACTGTTATCTAAATTACAATATATATTTGACTATAGTCTATACTGATTGTCAATCATTAGGTATATCTGGAATGGATTGTAGACAATAAATTGGGTCCAGAGTTGATAGGGAAGAAAGTTATCTGGATTATCTTTGGAAAATTGCAAAGCTACTTTAAAAACTCTAAGCCTCTAAAATTAAAGAATGATCTTTTAAATAACCATGTTATTTGTGCTGCTATTATGTAGCATGATTTAAAGGTAATGGTTTCTTAAGAACTGAAAATGAAAATCACAGCAGGTGTGAGCAGGCTGCAATATGTAATCGATGAAAAATTCTGAAGAAGTTCTGAGGGAGAAATGTGTCAAAAGAAGAGAGATCTTTTAGTTCTGTGGCAAGGGCAAGAGATAATTGATTAATAGAATGATCTACTGTTACTCTCATGATATCAGGAGAAAGCAAGGAAGGTCTCTTGAATGTTGAGTGGATTCTCCTGAAGAGAACTTATGGGAGATCAGTGCCAGGAGTTGTACAGGATGGATTGTGATATGCAACATTAGATCACAGATTTGATCTAAGAATTTTTGGGAGAATGTTTTTGACAGAGTCCTCTCTTCCAGGGATTAGAATATCAATGAGGATAGGAAAAATGTCTTATTAATATCCTATTTTCCCTGACATAAAACTCAGTATTTTATAAACAGGAACTATTTAATGTTTGTTCAATTAAATATATATATATATATATATATATATATATATATATATATATATATTTTATATATATATATATTATATATATATATAAATTAAACATATAGAGAGATATATAAATTAAATATATGTATATCAAATTAAATATATATATATATATATATATATATATATTATAAAATCACATTGAATTATCAGTGTAAAGACTCCCTTGTAGTTTAATGGTCCCCCCAAAAGTATTGAATCTAGAACACATATTTAAATATGTAATAAAATGATCAAACTTTTTTGATTGTCATTTTTAAAAAATTTCTTCGGTAAAGAAAAAAATGTCATTGCTAATAATAACTCTATGTCATATTGGCAAGGAATAGGAGTGGGTTTCTAGACTTATCTTACTGAACACAGAGATTATCCTTAAATTAATTATGGTAGCCATTGGCCCAAGGCTCCCTGTAGGGCAAAAATCTATCTCAGAATCTTCACGTCAAAAATTTTTAGCAAGAAAAATATATAAATTGTGAAAAGTTCTTCATCTGTATATGCCTTTGCTACATCATTTTATAAAATCCTTTTGAACATATCAGTGATATCCCTGTAGTGCCAAACAATTTGGTACAATAATTACTAAACTCTTTTAATGATAGCTCAGACTTTTGATTTTGTGATACATTATTTCATAGATTAATTTGCTTTTATTTATTATTCATGCATAAAAGAATCCACTTAAGTCAAACTACTTTATATTCATGTGTGATAATGCTTTGTGTAATATGTTGCAGCTCATGAATCTTATAACAACATCTCCATTGGCTGATTGCTCACTGACCATGGATTCTGCTGACCCATAAAATTGTAAGGACAGGAGGAAACACAATTTGAGAGAATGAAAACTCCCAAAGGACAGGATGTAGGTCTATGTAGCTTAAAAAATTTTGTAACCAAAATAATACAACATTTAATTATTTGATTAATACTATACATGCTTTTTGTTGTTTAGGATGATGAGGATTATTATAAGGAAATGGAAACTTTTTGCTAAGATGAGTTAAACTGTGTAAGTCTTCTTAACTCCTCTGCTTGGGTTTAACTTTTATTTAATGAATATCTATTGTTTTTACATAATCTTTCTTCCCACATATGGAAATATCTGCTTATTTCTCCCACCACTACATCCTATTCCTTATGACAAAGAACAAAAAAGAAAGAAGAAACAGTTCAGTAAAGCTAATCAATTAACCAAGTCTGAAAGCATATAAAACTATTCTGAACTGCAGGAAGAGATATTGACTGAGATATTGAATTAAACCTAAAATGAAAAGATAGGTTATTGGGGCACTTCAGCTCTACAAAATAGGTTAAATAAAAGGATATGATAGATTATAGATAGATGATAGATACTCAGAATGATGAGGATAGAGAGAAGGCAGTTGAATATTGAAAACATACAGTTAGGGATAGTAGGAGATCCTTTTCCCTTCAAGTTATATGGATAATGAACCCACCATCATCATCTCTTCATTAGAGCTAAACTTTGTCATTATAACTACACAATATTCAATATTCAGTTTTGTTTTTTGGTGATTTTCTTTCTAAGTATCTTGTGCTCATTGTGAATATTATTATTTTTATTTTATTTTATGTAAGTCCATTTATTTTCCTAAATTTCTTTGAATTTTTCATATTATTTCTTAAAGTGCAGAATCTTTCCACTTTGATTTGTTTAACTATTCCCAAGTCAAGTGTCAGAATTTTGAGACAAACTATTATCTGGCTTCATTTCACCTACAAACTTTAAATGGTCTTTTCTTGGGACTGTGGGTACTTTAAAAATACTTTAGATTCCAGATTCCAATGAAGTAGATCAATGACCTCTTTTGATACCTTCCCTAAGATTTTAGGATACTTTCATGATGGCAAGTTCCATATAGTGAGGCAGCTGGAAAAGCAAATTTAGGACTTAGTTTATGATTCACAGCCAAGCCCCATCTGCCTATTACTAAACATAAAGAGAAAATAACTGGAAAACTTTTGTGTAAGAGAATATTAATGGTCTAACCCTCCATCCCATTCTAAGTAAACCTTAGAGAAAGGATCACTCAAGCAGCTGTGTTCTGACTTGTAGAACCACTCAGCAGAAATCAACTAGTTTGGGAGGTTGATATATAAATCTGATGGTTCTGGAAGGAAAAATGGAAAGCACAGATGAAGAATGCATAGCCATGCTGACAAATACCCACTCATTCTACTATTTTGATCACTGGCTTATTATAGAACAATCCTTTCCTCTTTAGGGTCACAAGGTTCAAGGGAGACACAAGAAGAATGAATATAAACTGTTCTCCATGCTGGTAGAGTTTGAACCTTAATTATAATGGTATTTTACAAAACCAAATGCAAATATCTCTTTTCAATTGGATACTCACAAGTATATATAAGTATATGTGTATGTATGTGTGTATGTGTATAAAAGTATACACACACATACACATATACACACACACATATATATATACACAAACATATTTATCTATCTATATAGATATATGGTAAAAAAAATTAGATAGGTTAACTGCCTGGGAGAGAGGGTTTGCTTGTATTTTAACAGACAGAAGAAAACAGATGAAGAAGGAAAAAGATGGGTGGCAACAAGCACCTGGAGAGAGATAGAAAAAGAGAAAAACCTCAAAACAAAGGAGAAGATCTAAGAAACATCTCACACAGAAAGAGCATGGCTAATAAAAAGACTGTTAAAGAACTTTAAAACAGCAGGAATCATTGGACTTCCTAACACAAGATGAAACTAATGGACAATGTTCTTATGGACATTTATAAATTTTCAATTTATGATTATTTGATCATGTTATTTGTTATATACTTCTAGCATGTATTATGTTACTATGTTACTATGTGCTTATGTAATTTATGTAATTATGTGTAATACCTCCCATATTGATGGATTTATATTTCAAGGTCATCACTATCCTATGTTCTAAATCAAAAGAAAGGGGGAGATGTTAGGATTACCAGGTGAGAACTCAGGTTGTCTGGACAGTGACAAGGTGAGAATTCAGGTTGTCTGGACAACTACAAGGTGAGAACTCAGGTTGACTTGACAGTTCTCTGGCTCAGACCTTTGGTTTGGACCTTTAAAGGGAATTTACACCTTAGGAATTCTAAGAGGAGCAAGTTCATTGGTTGGAGTACTTCTTCCCAGAAGCCCTTGCATTATCCCACACCCATTCTCTGGGAGGATAAAAAGAGGCAACATTGAGCCTGGAGAGCAGTCTGGATTGGGGAAGGACAAGAGCTGGAGGAAATTCAGAGCCAGGATTCAGGAAGAAGAAGAGGCTGGCTGGAGGCTCCAGAAGCCTCCCAAGAAACCTGCTCATAGAGGAAAAAATTATACAGAAAAGAAACCTCTTCCCAGAGAAGGATTACAACTGAGAGATCATCAGACCCTCACAATTCAAGAACATTACAAATATATATATATATATATATATATATATATATATGTATGTATATATATATATATATATATATATATATATACATATATATATATATATATATATATATATATATATATATATATATATATATATCTATATATCCAGTCCTTCAATTTTCTATTTGAAATGAATGAGAAAGAAATAATGGTGAGTTGAAAAAATATTTAGAAAGTATAGAGTAACTTAAAATTTAAAAAAATAAAAACTCACAGAAAGGGAAATATATCTGAATGAAAGTCTACAATAATGTAGGCCTTAGATTGTTATTTTTAAAAGATTTGAATATGGTTTTCTACTGCTAAGGTAACCAGAGGATTATGGAACTGTATGAATAGTGATGTCAGGTGATGACAAGGAGAACATCAGAGCTTTAAATGAGCAGTGTGGTTTATTTACAGATGTGAATTTAATAACACTGGAGATAAAAATAACTGCTTTGTTCAAGCTAACTTTTGCCAGCAACAAAAAAAAGCAGTTTTGCAATTTGAAAAATTAATCTTCTTCTGCCTTTTCAGAAAACCTCTGAGATGATGCCAGCACAGCCAGAGCTGTTTATCAAATGACTGTGAGTTCCCACAAATATCCTAAAGCAGGATGTGGAGGTTGTGCTCTTTGAATTGTGTACTATTTAGGTGATGGATGATTCTCATATATGTGGATTGATTCTATATTTATTTAAAAACCTCAGTGTGCTAAGTGTTTTACTGAAGGCCCTTTGCTGCTGCCATTTTAGATGCTTGAATTCCAATTAAGGTTAGATAGACAGATTTATCACTTTTTAGTTTTATACCTTTGTAGGAAGCAGTTAATCAGAAATGGTCTTGTGGGTAATGTATGCATTTATGATGGTTTCTGAACAGGGGAAGCCAACCTGGGCTATTTGATATAGAAAATTATAGAAGGTCCAGGGAGGGCATAAAAAGCTTTCTGTGATCATTACTAAGTTTTAAGAGGGGTGTAGTCATGCATATATTTTCACAAAATTTACATGGACCTGCAGTATAAATTATTATTAGGTCATTTTCAAATAATAACTTTCATAATTTCTTCCCGTGAAGATTCTATATTAATTTCTCCTCCTAATCTGTCATTAAATTTGGGTTCTCTTCAGAAGTATATGGCCTAGTTAAAGGATGAACTAGAGAAAGATGATGAAAAATCTTGTAGAAAAGTGAAAGATACTTGGGCCTGTTTGAAGGACAGTATCCTAATGAAGTTTTGTGTCAGTATAGTTAGTAGTGGTCAAGACTCAACCTAGAATGTCAGATTTACTGTTGAAAAAAAGGTCTTGACAAGCTAGAACATTGAGTTGAAAAGAATAAGAATAAATTTAATAGGAACAAAAGATTGTGATTCAAAAACCAACTTTACAAATACATAATAGAGGAAACATTATAAGATTACACTACAAAAGATCTAGGGTTTTTAGGAGATTATAAACTCAATGAATCAATATATAACATGAGAATCAAAAAATTCTCATGTTATTTTGGGATACATTAAGGTAGATATAAATTCAGGAATAATGAAGGTCATCCCCTTGCTTTTTGATCTTCATTTTTCTTAAAGAAGAACATTGGCATCATGGGATAGTGTCTTGATAAGTGGCGATGGCTTCAAACACAGTAGATGACCCTAGTATCTTCAATGCCTAACCAAATTCAAAGTCCCCCATGACACTTGCTTTAGTCACTTTCTGAGTTATTGGAACAAATTGCTCTCATCTACCTCTTCCACCAGGGGAAGTCTTAACATACATACGGTAGACATCTCTCTACCTCACTGACGGGTTTGAGGTCTGGATTGTAGGCCCCTGTGCTCAGATGGTTTTACTGGGATGTTGCTACTTGCACATGCTACATCTTCTTGGAGCCACAGGTGAGAATTGGGTGACTGGTTGGACACCAAAAGTGAATTAGCAGCACTGAAAAGGACTCAGCAATCTGTTATACCTAAGGTATTAGTCTTCCCTGAATACACCCTAGTTTCCCTGTACTCTGCATTGGTCAGGTATAATTTAGAGTATTGTATTCACTTCTAGCTGCCACACTAAAAAATCTTGAAAAGCTGACAAGAGTCTAAAGATTTCAGTCACATTCAACTTTTTGTGATATCCTTTTCCAAAGACACAGGAATAGTTTGTCATTTCCTTCTCCAACTCATTTTGCGGATAAGAAAACTGAGGTGAAGTGACTTGCCCAAGGTCACTATCTGTTTGAGAATAGATTTGAACTCATGAAGATAAAACTTTATCCAGCACTCTATCCACTGTGCCATCCTGCTTTCTACAAGGAGGATGATCCATTGGAAGAACTAAAGGTATTTATTCCGGAGAAGATAAGACTAGATGGAAGTGGAGGTGGGATTCAGGGGGCAAACTAACTGTCTTCAGGCATTTGAAATATTGTTATATGAAAGAATGTTTTGATTTATTCTGTTGTTCCCAGAGGATAGAATTAGGAATAATGGGTAAAAGTAGTGAGGAGGCAAATTTATATTGGGTATTGGAAAATATAATAAAGACAATTCAAAAGCAGAATGGGCTTCCTGGGGAAGTACATGGTTCTCTTATCAGAGCTCTTCAAGATGAGAACAGATGACTTCCTAGGGTGTATTGCAAAGGGGATTCTTTTTTGGGGCATGGATTGGTGGTAGGGGTATACTGAAGCCATCTCAAAGGCTCAAAAAAGCTAATTGTTAAATTCCCAGTGTATCATTTACAGCTTGGAAATTTAATGCTGCAATTGGTAAAATCAGGGTTTGGTTTATTTGTTGATTATCTAGACTTAAAAAAAAGTAACAGAGAAAATATTAATTATTCAGATTAAACTGAAAAGTATGTTGTGTATTCAATTTGTTTTCCCTGTGGAGCCAATTATTAACTATTCACCAGCACATTTTGTTTCTGATTTCTATAAACTCTCATTTTCTTTCTTTGATATGGTACTTTAGGATTCACAAAGTGTTTTTCTCTCAACCTTGTGACATTCCTAAAATAAATATTATGATACCCCTAATATTTGCATTATTTTTATTCATCTTATGGAGGAGAAAATTGAGGCTCACACAGGTAAAAGGACTTGTCCATAGCAGTATTACTCTAGTGTCATTCAGTATCAGAGTTGGAACTCAAATCTAAGTCCTCTGACTTCAAGACTGGTATTGTTTCTGCTATCTCAGCAAACACTTTTATTCTAAATATTTGCAAGGAGCAATGAATCTATGTCAGTGAAAGCATCATGTGGGGCATTGTACCCTGCTAATGCATTTCTTGCTCTCTTCCTTTCATTGACTCTGCCTCTTTCATCCAGTTGAGAACTTCCAGTCATGTTAGCATTTAGAACTGAAAGGAATCTTAAAGAAATTCTAGTCCAACCTTTTCATTTTACAGAAAAAAAAAACAAACCTGAGAACTTTTAAATATACATGACTTGTCTGAGAGTATACCAGTAGTAATTAGGAGAATTAGAATTTGAACTTCAATCCTCTGACTTATCTCCAAAGCTTTTTCCAATACCTTCATACAGCAAAGAATTTCTATTGGATTCATAAATCCTAGTTTCTTATTTCTGCTTCATTTACCTTGTATCTTTTCTGCTCATTTCTAGCTTAGTTTCATAAACTTCCAATTAGCTATAACATTGAGGATACAAGTGGTATAATAGTTAACTCTCTATTTAACTTAACAAAGCTTTAACTAATCATTGAGTAAAACTATCTGGAAAAAAAATCTCAATGGCATTTAGGAACCTTTCACTCTGTGATAGTCTTTTAGGTGAACACAACCAGATACTATAAGCCAATCTACATATTTTTAGAAATATAGAAACTCATTAATGACAAGCCAGGAATCAAAATTAAATCATGCCATTCAAGTTTGAAAGGAGTTTGAAAAACAAAACAAAACAAAATATAGGATTAAAGTGGTTCCTGATGATTTTAGGTAAGATGCAAAAGAACTAGAGGGCAAAATAGAATCATTTCCTCCTATGCAGAAAGCCTCATAAGTCAATGAGAAACAATAGATATTTAAAATATAAATTTGGTTGGAAATGTAATGATCTAGAGCTGGTTCAGAAACACAATGAAGCATTTGCAAAGTAGTTGTTAATATTCTCAAATACTTAGGCTTGTTAATATATGTGGGTTTAAATAGACAATGATAAAAATGCAAATCTGCATTTGCCTGTAGTTCATTTTGCTTGTTAGCATGGTAAATAGCAAGGAAGGAACAGGTGATGCTGCTCTACAAATGACTGCACTCCCATTTTCAGTGTATAGAGACATATTCAATTGAGATACTTAATGATAAGGGATAATTATTAATGCTAGAGTTATATAGATCACCAAAAAAATCCTGTTGTTAAATATATCCAGTTTAGTAGTAGAATTAGTTTTTGAATCTGTAGTTTGAATAAAACTTAGTTCAAGGCCCAAGGCATGAGACTGTTTAAATCCTGCCCTCTACCCCCAAATCCTGGTATCTCCTTATTTCTTATTTTATGGCAATTAATCAACTGATAAATATTTAATACATGTCTACCATATGCCAGCCACTCTGGATTGTGGATTGTGGATACAAAAAAAAGTCAAAAGAGAATCCCTGCTCTCAAAGAGCTCAAAATCTAATGGGAGAGGAATCAAACATGTGTATATGTGTGAATACATACATATATTCACACACACACACACACATATATATATATATATATATATATATATAAAACAAATATACATGCTATATACATGATAAGTAGGAAATATTAAAGGGAAGTCATCAGAATTAGGAGAGAAGAATTTGATAGGAGAGATTTCTTGTTGAAGATGGACTTTTTGATGACATAAAACTAAAAAGTAAGTAGGTGGAAATGAAGCCAGAAAAAATGCCTGGAGATGAGATGGAGTGTCTTATTAATGGAACAATAAGAAAACTAGTATTCATTGGATTGAGGAGTAGGGAGTAAGATGTAAGTAAAAAAGGTAGATTGGGATTAGATTATGTAGGTTTTAATGCAAACAAAGATATTGCAGGTGATAGAGAGCCAACAGAATTTATTGAATAGCAGGGTAAAATAATTGGAATAGGAAGATCACTTTTGTGGTTAATTGGAGGATGGCTTAGAGTGGGGAGAATAGGCAGTAGTCTTCTGTAAGATCCAGACATGAGATGATGAAAGCTTGCATCAGAGTGGTGACAATGTCAGAAGAAAGTGGCATATTTGAGAGAATTGCAAAGGTGAAAGCCACAAGCCATAGTAACAGATTAGATATAGAAGGTCACAGATAATGAGAAGTGGAGAATGACTTCTAGGCTGCAAGTCCTAGCTAGTTACAGGATGGTGTTGCCCTTTACAGTAATAGGGAATATTGGATTGGGATATGGTTTGGGGGAAAATAATGAGTTTGGGTTTAGAGATATTGAGTTTAAGATGTCTGTTGGGCATCTTGTTTAAGACATCTGAAAGGCAGTTAGAGTTTGTAGGCCAACAGAGTATGGGGTTAGGATTGGTAGTTTTAAGAATCACCAGTATAGAAATGGTTATTGAATGCATGGAAGGTGCTGTGATCACTAAGTGAAATAGTATAGAGATGAAAGAAGAGTGGAGTCAGGACAAAACCCTTTGGGACACCTTTGGTGAGAGGATGTGATTTGGATGATAGTCCAACAAAGGAAACTGAGAAGGATCAATCAGATATATAAGAGGAGAGAATTATGTCCCGAACACCTAAAGAGAAGAGAGTATCAAGCAGGAGAGTAAGCAACAGTGTTAAAGCCTGTAGACAGATAAAAAAGAATTAAGAAAGAAAAAGCCATTGAATTTGGCAACAAAGAGATCATTGATAATTTTGGAGAAAGTAGTTTTGGAAGAATGATGAAGTAAGAAGTCAGATTGTAGGGAGTTAAGAAGAAAGTGATGTGAAAGAAAGGAGAGATACTTATTGTTTTTGAGGAATTTTCTACAAAGGGCTGAAGAGATATTTTTCATCAGGAACAGAAGGATAAAGTTAGAATATTTTTTCAGGATGGGGGAGACATGGATAAATTTGTCTATATTAGAGAATGAATTGGTAGACCAAGAGATAATGAAAGTAAGTTTTAGAGTGGGGAATCACAGAAAAGGCAAACTATTGGAGGAGATAGGACAGACTCAGATCACTTGAACAAGTGGTAGAGTTAGACTTAACAAAGAATAAGGCCATCTGATGTGAGACAAGAATGAAGGAGATAATGGCAGAAAGCAAATGACTGATGTGAGATGGAGAAAGGTACTCATGGTAAGTGGCTTCAATTATTATTATCATTTTTTAGGAAAATCTGATAGGGTGGAATAAAGATTTAAGGTGGATTGAGAAGGTATGAAAAAAATCACTTCAGAGAGTAGGATAGTGAGTTGATAAGATAGGTATAGATTACCTAGCAGCAGTGAGGACCCTGTTGAAATTGTATAATATAAATTTGTAGTGGAACTAGTCAGAATGGTGTATACTTTTTCTCCACCTTTGTTCAGCAGAATATGGGAGCAAAGTCAATGGATGGTGTCAGTGATGCAGGGTTTATGCTTGGGGAGATAGAATAATTAAAATGAAAAGGAGACCAAACTTCAAGAGAAGAGGACAGTGTAGAATTGAAGTGGCTCACCAAGAGATCAAGACAGGAAAGGAGGGAAAAGATAAAGAGTGGCTAGTACAACGGAAATGACTGGGAAAAAATTGAGGCATCAAGGAATTGGAGGTGATGATGATGCAGATGAGGAGTACGGTTTTGTAAAGGAAAGCAGAAGGAGAGGTGAATAAATCTTAAACTATATTATAAGGCAGTAATTATTGAAACTATCTGATACTACTGTTTAAAAATAGAAAGGTAGATCAGTAGCACAGAGTAGACAATTTATAGCAGCAAATAAAAAAAATATCCTTGGATTTGACAAAAGTAAAGAATCAAGATTTTGGAATAAAAATTCATTATTTGGCAAAAATTGTTGGGGAAACTAGGCACACATTTACACCACTAACTAATAAAAGATAAAATGGATACATGACCTAGATATAAAAAGATTTGTTAAGAGAAAATTATAAGAATATGGAACATATTACTTAATGGACTTATAAATAGGTGAACAATTTAGGAATTACCAAGAGAAAGAGAGCGATATTAGATGTAAAATGAAAAATTTCAATGACATTAAATTAAAAAAAAGTTTTGTAGAAATAGATTATGGCTGAATATGGGGATTTGGGAATTTTTGAATATTAAGATGGTGCCTTTGTGGGTGATAGAAAGATCAATGGCATGACCTTTTTGTGACTGAAATGGGATAAAGGAGTAGTTTATTAGAAGTGAGTAGGTTGAGGAACTGAACATTGTATATATATGTATACATATATACACATACACTATAGATATACACATATACATAAACATATATTATATAGACACATATATATGCAATTAAGATGTTTATATATATATACATATATATATATATACATATATATTTGTATATGTGTATGTTCGAATCTCAGTTTCTGAGTCTGTCTCTTATAATGTTCTCTTTTCTAAAAATATAATTGTTCTCTTGGAGCAGATATTTTGGGGAGCTTCTGGAAGCAGCCTTCCTTTCAATTCAGTTCAATAATCCCAAATGCAGCCAGGAGTTAAAGTCCAGATCTTTTATTTTCTCCTTCAAAGTCTTGTCTCTTTTCCTGGGCCCAGTTAGAGGCCTATCTCTCTCCTTGGTTCCCCAAGAGCTCTTGTCTCTAGTCCTTTGTCTCTCCCTGCTTCAGCCTCTCATTCTCCCAATGTCTCTAGACAGCACAAAGGTGGCAGTTGGAATGAATCTTGATTCTGAATCTCCTGTAGTCCCCTTGAAGTTCTCCCGAAGTCCTCTCCCGAAATTCTCCTTGGCCCTGAGAGCTTCCTGCTTATATGTTGCCCACTGAGTATACACCAATCATTTCATCACTAGGAAACCATTATTTGTTGTAGGATTAAATAAATGCTAAATTAGATTTAACCATTGTCTCCACAATTCCACTGAGTACCTTGTTTCAAATTCTGGCCCATAATATCTCCTTGTAGGGTCAGATAACTCATACTGAACCATGCTAAATTGGATAATTATTGTCTCTATCCAAGGTGACTTAGCACCTTGTAAGAATCCTAACAGTCTCTGTCTCTGTCTCTCTCACTTTCTCTCTCACTTACCTTTTCCATATCAATTCATTTTGATGAAAGAAAGAAAGAAAGAAAGAAAGAAAGAAAGAAAGAAAGAAAGAAAGAAAGAAAGAAAGAAAGAAAGAAAGAAAAGGTCACTTCTCGATCTGTCTATAGTAGCATATGCCCATGTTTCTTCTATTAGAACATAAACTTCTAGAGTTTTAGGACTATTTCCCTTCTATTTATAAAGCCTCACCAACTAATTGATTTATATACACACACATGCATACATACACCACATACATGCATATATACAAACAACTATACGTATATACATTAGGTGCATTTTGTTTTTGTCTTTATATCCTCAATACAGTATGCACTTGCTTGATTTATAATGTAAAAGGGATAGTCTCAAATAATCCTTTACCTCATGTGGGAAAAAAAGCAGTGTAATATGGATAAACTTGGGGTTTCCTCCTGTTTGCCATTGTCTATGCTCTACTAGCATGCTGAATTTCTGGGAAGACAGCCAGAGAGGTGGTGTGTGTGTGGATGTGATGTGTCTGGATTTCCCTTGCCTCAGGACTCTTGTGTCTGTAGCTGTCCTTGGTATCCACTTTAGAGTTGGGGTTGAGCTCATTCTAAAACAATAAGTCAGTAAGGATACTGTAATTCAGATTCAGTAATAGGATGCACACATGAGTAAGTGCTCTTAGACCCTTTCCAACTCCTGAAGTGCATGTCTGAGAGAACTCACAGATATTATTGTTTTAGTAACATTAAGGAAACCTTTTTCTTTTCCCTTGTTCCTTTGGAGGAGCTGAAACAAGATGTTCAAAAGCTCAGAGAACAGCTGCACTGTAATCAAAATGAAAGCTAGGATGGTATCATAAAAGACCAGCTAACTTTGTATCTTGTAAGTGGAGGCATCCCCATTCCCATCTTAACTAGCTTTAGTATCTTTACATTTAAGGGATAATGATAACATATGCTGAACTTCTTTGAATAGTGTGAATTACTGTTTCTAATTTTTGTGAAAGATTAGGTAAAGGAAAAAACTCCAATTCATTGGGTGACTCACTTGATGGAGAAAGGTAGTTTTTGCTGCGAAATAATAGGCATTTTAAAGCTAAGTACTTAATCCAGTTATTGTAATTCCTTTGTAAACTCAATATTATAGCTTTAATGTTAAGACCTGATGAGGAGATTGTAGCCCCCTATTACTCACATCCATTAATTTCAGCACCTATGAACTATTTCAGGTTGAAAGGAGGTGATACTGACTGAGATATTGACTAATGGTTTTAATGAGAATTAAAGGGTAGGCTAGTGGGATACTCAGGCCCCACATATTAGTAAGGTTAGTAGATTTGATAGAAGGTAGACTCAGATTATGAAGATAAAGGAGTAATTAGGAACAATCAAGTACTGACTACACATGGTTAAGGGATAATAGGAGATCCCTTTCCCCTCAAACTATACTCAAGGATACTGTCATAGCTTCTTATTTTCACTGTGAAGTCCCTGAGCATTAGGATTCACTATGTGCGATGGTCTGGTCTAGCTCCTCTGAAGGGTTTAGAATAAGTCCTTGTCAGGATAAGCAAAAGTCCTCGCCCCAGGTTGTGGACACCAATTTGTAATGTGCTGTCATCTCCAGAGACTGCCGATCGCTCTCTGGGAGGAGATCTGCTCTATCAACTCAAATCTCTCGGACAGATTCTTCTTCCTGTAGAGAGCCCTTGTCTCCAGACAGTTGCCGCCAACTCTGGTCCAGAGTAGTGACTACTTCTTCTTTTGGAGAGCCGTCTCAAGTCTGGCCCAGACAAGAGACTCTCCATCTCTCAAGTGCTGCCCTCTTTTATCCTCCCAGAGAATGGGCATGGGATAATGCAAGGGCTTCTGGGAAAAATTACTTCAACCAATGAACTTGCTCCTCCTAAGCATGCAAGCTCCTCCCCAGGAGTTCAAAGGGGTTGAACTCCCAGTAAAGGCCTGAACTAGGGAATTGTCAAGTACCGACTTAGCACTTAGTAAGAACTCATTATCTCATTAGCACTTAGTAAGAACCTAACAACTATGGACAAGTATTCTTACATTGAAAGATTGATAGTAAAGCTTGGGGAAACATAGTTATCTGTGAATGAATTTTTATCATTAGATGATTTAAAGGAAGAAATGGGAAGGGAGAGACAAATGACTTGGTCAATGTAGCATAGTGTCTATCAGGGAAGAAAGAACAAGTCCAACAATTTATTGATTTCATATTTAGGTAATCAGAATTTCCCCCCACATAAGTTAGGAAATGAGATCCTTGCCTTGACTCTGTGGAAAAACAGTTGGGAATTCCCTAGACTACAATCAGGAGGCCAGGAAAGGGTAAACCAGTTATTTCCATACCATTGTTACGATTATCCACAGATCTTTTATATCCCTTCACAAAGAAGAAAAGAATCATAAATTAAATGAGAGACAGATATCCCAAAGGCACATGGATCCGGATCCTTCCTCATAAGCTGTCTTACCACTTTCCAATAAATGCAACTCTAAGGTCGTACTTTTTTGATTGGGAACTTTTCCCCAGAACCACTCATTTAGGAAAAGACTCCATCCAGAATCAAGATTTGATTCAATTTCATGCAAAATGACATTTAGATGATAGAACTAGGGATGCTTTAATTCAAAGATGAGGAACTATGATAGCTATGCTCAAGTATTTGAATGACTTAATACATGAAAAAGAAATTAGACTATTTTGTTTGGTTCTAGTGAGTAGAATAGAAGAAATGGATAGAAGTTGCATAGAGGCAAATTTTAAGCTTAGTAATCCATCAACTCTTCCTAAATATTAGAACTGTCTAAGAGAAAAATAGGTTGCCTTGGGAAGGAGTATGTTCCCTTTCATCAGAGGTTTTCAAGCATAGACCAGAGATCTTCTCAGAGATTATATAATGAGAGTTATTTTTCAGGTATAAATTGGACTAGATGGTTTCTGAAGACTGGTTGATGTCTGAATGTAAATTTCCAAGATAATACTGTAGAAAATATTGTAGAGACTGAGTAAGCCAGCTAGATGGTCCAATAGATAAAACACTGGACTTGAACAAAGGAAGAACTAAATTCAAATCTCACACCAGAACTTCCCAGATTTGTGATGTTAGGCAAGTCAATTAACATCTGTTTATTTTGAGTAAGGACTTTAGAGTTATATTCCATACTCTAGACATAGTGATCCTCAAACTTTTTAAATAGGGGGCCAGTTCACTGTCCCTCAGACTGGTGGAGGGCAGGACTATAGTAAAAACAAAAACTCACACTCTGTCTCTGCCCCTCAGCTCCTTTGCCATAACCCAGCGGTCAGCATAAACATCCTCATCAGGCCATGGGACGTAGTTTGAGAACCCTGGCAGGGCTATGTATGAAAGTCTGAAGCATTACATGGTGAGCCTAACAAGCTTAGAATAGTATTTGAGTCATTTTGCTCTCCACCCATACTCTTGACATTCCCCATCAAAATCATGTTTTTGAAAAAATACAAGTAGCTAGTCACTTAAAACATTTAGTGAGTGACTCTCAAATATGAGATACTTGGCCAGATATTATTGCAAGTTAAATATGACTCTTAGCTAATCTAACAATCATTTAGGCTCCTTCTCAAAAAAATGGAAGGGGAATGAGAAGAAAAAATGGTATACTTTTTTGAACCATGAAAGCTCCCATATATGCTTAATGGTCCTTGATAACTATCATTAAATTGTGAAGTTTTTGAAAAAGGAGAGGGTCCTAAGACAAAGCATTGGCAGCTATGGGGGGGAGGGGAAGCATTATTCCTACAACTGTTTACAGCTGATAATTACCATTGCCTCTCCTCTCTTCTCATGCACATGTGCAATATAAAATGTGTTCTTGACTTAACTCAATTATTATGGTTGAGATCTGATGCTAAGGTGTATTAATCCTGTAGTATGCAATAATTATTGAATGAAAGAAATAGTAGCTGGTTGTGTTTCCGGTGAAGTGTGAAAAGGATATTGAATAAGTGAAGTTGTATATGTGGGAGAGTGAGAATTAGAATTAAAATATGAATGAAATTGCTGTTGAATCCCAGAAATGAATCTAAAGCTAGTAGAAGTCCCAGCAGGAATCCTTGGATTTTTTTTGAGTGCTATGCTGATAAAGTTTTTTCAGATATAAAAATCTGTTTGGTTGAGCCCCAGTGATCTCTCCATAGGAAAAGAGAAAACTTAAGAGAAGCTAGTAAACCCAGAGTATAGATGCATATAAAATGAGTACTGGTGAAAGATATTTGTGAATATATGTATATGTATGTGTGCACATGTGTACATTTGTGAGCTCTCTTATTTGTAACATTAGAGAGGCTGCTTTAAGAGTAAATACCTCAAACTTCTGAAGAGCGGCATTTGCCACAAGCTTTGATCTGAGTATTCTGAGGACACAATGGGATTTATTTTTAGTGAGGACAGAGGATATCAAACTCTCTAATTGGAAATGAAGTATGTATTATGTATATTTTATTATAATCTGACTAATAGTAAGATCTGAGTAGAGGAAGAATGGAAGAATAGCTCAAGTTACACAAGAATAATGGCATGTCAGGCTGATTAGACATAAAAGGGAGAGTCCATTTCTTCCCAAAGTTGTTCTTCTGTGTGGCAAATAGAAATTTTATTGATTTGAAACTTTTGGAGAGAGTGAGTACATATATGTATATGCACATACACAAACATATGCACATACATACATACACACACATACAGAGAAGGCAGTAGAGTATAGTGGAAAGAGGTTATAGCTAGAATCTGAGGAACTGAGTTCAGATCCTACCTACTTGTAGACCTGGAAAATACCCTATCTTAAAAAGGCCAAGATCTCCCACTGTATATGGAGCCATCTCCAGTCTTTATGATCTATATTTTGCTACTGGACCTAGATGGTTCTGGAGGAGAGAATGAGACTGATGACTTTGCACAATCTGACGTCACTTAAATCCAATTCACTTAAAAATAATGGCATTACCTTCCTGATGTCATGGTCTTCTTTGAGAATGAAAACCAAATACCAGCATTTGTGTGACCTTAAGCACATTCTATACTCAACCTGAGGTGTCTTGTAGTAAATTGGATGCATTAAATTCGATGACATTTAAGGTCCTTTTCAGCTTAATGATTGATGATTGATTTGCTATATAACTTCAAAATAAACCCACCAAATTTTTACTGAATAGAATAATGGATTTTTGCATGTATATTTTTCATTTATCTATTGTCCTGTACTTTTTGTCATTGTAGAAAATAATTCCTCCTTCTCAGCCTCTTTCTCCAATACTTCCTACCTATTTGGGCTTAATTTATTGTGTTTTCTAATTTTTCTAAAGCTGAGTGCATTTGCCTAAAGGGCTGATTGATTTTAAGGAAGGTCATGAGAAATCTGATCTAATCAGTGCAATGAGCAACTATGAGTTCATAGGACTAATAACAGTCAATGATTCCTATTTAGGGAAATACTACATTCAAAATGTAGTATTTGAACATTAATGATGTGGGGATTTGTTCACTGCAGCTGTTTATCATACATTTTTGTTATAAAACTGTTTACTTGCTACAAGAGTTTTGTTTTTCAATTTGGAGGAAGACAATAGCTATTGATAGGGTTGCTAAAAGAAAAAAAAGAAAGAAAAGAGGGCCTTTGAAGCCTTTAAAATGTAGAAAAGAGAGTAGAGAGAAGGCTAGAAGAAAACCTAAACTCCAGGATAGTTTTGAAAGATATGTTAAATTTTTTTATATACTTAAAAAGAAAAGCAAGTTTCATGTAAAAATGACTCACATTTTCATGGGAAATCTTTTAATGTTCTGCTTTGAAATGCTCATTTTATTTGGTACTTGATAAATTCAGAAAAATTAAAATAATTTGTATTATCTCAATTAGGACATGCAATTGAATGAGTAGCATATTTATTTGTATTGTATGTGTGCATGTCCATGTTGGGTAGGTAATACAGATAAAGAATGGGCTGGCCTCAAAATTTTTTCAAATAGCTTGCTGTCTCAAAAATCCATCTTTTTATTAACATTCTTTCAGTGATGCTATAAGGCTATCATTTTATACCATATTCTCAGAAGAATAAAAATTTCAGAGGACCCAAAAAGCAATGGAAAGATTCATGGTGGGAGTAAGTACGCTACATGTAGCACATTGCCAATAATAACTTGAATTGAATGACTGGTATAAAAACCATCAAGGGCAGGTATGAATTGTAAAGATGTGGGCTGCTCATATAAAGAGAATGAAGAATAACAGATGGACAGTTAAAGTGTTGCACTGGTACTCATGAAACATTAAAAGAATCAGAGAAAGGCTTTTAGTGTGGGAGGTAGATCTGTATTAAGGGTTTCAAGAAAGAATGAGAACTACAGAATATGAGAAGACTCATACAGGTTATAGTTTAGGGGATGCCAAAAGCAGCACTATAATGGGAAAATTTAGAATGCAGGGCTGTTTATCATTTATTATGTAACTGAGAAATGTTCTGTGAAGTATAGCTCTCTTCTTAAGGAGATTCCTTCCCATAGATGAAGATTTAGCTGCTGAACACTGATTCCTAGAAAATGAATCACAGAAACTGAATTTTGGAAGCAATTTCAGAAAATGTCTTTTCCATGTCTCATTTTTCAGATGAAGAGACTGGCATAGTATTTTTTTTCATATATGTGTATGTGTGTGTGTGTGTGTATATGTACACATACACACACACACACACACACACACACACATATATATATATATATATGTATATATATATATATATATATACATATATATATATATATATATGTATATATATATATACCTACCTTTTTGTTGCTAATTTGGATATTTGGGCCTGGAAATTAAAGTTCAAATTTCATTGTTCTAAGTTCTCATGCCTGATGCAGATGTAGGTATGGTGTATCATGGGTTTTTTTTTTTTTTGTTGTTGTTGTTGTTTTTTTTTTTTTGTTACTCTGATCTCTTTGGTCAATAACCTTGAACTTCATACATCCCTCTATTAACATTAATTTTGTGGCTCACATTCACATTCAGATTTCTCCCCCATGTTCTTGTCCTCCATCTTCTTTCCCTTACCCTTTTCTGATTTGGCTTCCCGTCCCCTACACTACTTGGGGAAAGCAAACATGGATATTTGCTTTGATTTGCTTTCTAGACTTTAGCAGTTTCTTCGCTGATACAATTTTTTTACAGAGAAAAGGATTTTGTGGAAAATGTGGCAGTGTGTTTTTTTTCACATTTTCTTGTTCAATTTGCCAGATTAATGTGAGGGTTGCCAAGGATTGTTCAAATAGAAATTGTTAAAAGCCGATTTATATTAGTTGGTAGTTGAATAGGTAGGAGTTGAAACAGAGTCAATCTGTTGTGATTCCTCTTGGGCTGCTGAGGCTGAAGAAAGATTTCTCCTAGGCATCAGTAGCATGACAAGGACAAACTAGTTGTACTCTTGAATAGGATTTTCACCAATTCCTGAAATCACTGAAAAATTTTCACCATTTAGAGAAAATGCATTTTGAAAAATAAAAAGAGACAAGATGAGTTCTATTGCTGCATCTGACATATCCTTGCTTTGTAACTGGAGAAGTCACTTAACTTCTCAGTATACCAGGAAGCACCCTAAACCTGTAAAGTGCAAGGCAAGTAAAGATCTCAATGGGTGAAGGGAGTTTCTGCTCTGAGATTGTCTTTCACTGGTGAAATTATTAGTCCAGACTAGAAAAAAAGAAAGTTAAATAGTGCAGCACATGTGTAATATATCAAAAAAAGTCTATCAGGTCTAAGAAAAGAAAAGCATGAAGGGAAGGGGCCTATGTGCAGTCCTATAAGGGCGCTTGAGCAGTGTACACTTAATTTGTAGTTGTAGATTGTATATATATGTCTATTCAATTGATAAAGTTGATATTGAGCCCTTTCTTTCTAACTTTTAATCTTAGGACCAATATATGTTTGGTTTTCTGCAAAAGAGCTTGGCTGATTTTGGCCAGTTCATACTAGGATGATGCTAAATAATGGTTAAAAATGTTCCTCCCTTTCCAATTACAGTTTAATAATATAAATGGGATATTTAGAACTGTATATATTATAGGGATAATGTTCTGTATTCAATCTTAGAAATCTCATCTTGGGACAAGTTAATAAGTTTTTTTTTTAATTAATAGTTTTTATTTACCAGATATATGCATGGGTAATTTTATAGCATTGACAATTGCCAAAGCTTTTGTTCTAATTTTTCCCCTCCCCCCCAAAAAATGGCAGGTTGACCAATACATGTTAAAAAATGTTAACGTATAAATTAAATACAATATATACAGTATACATGTCCAAATAGTTGTTTTGCTGTACAAAAAGAATCGAACTTTGAAATAGTGTACAATTAGCCTGTAAAGGAAATCAAAAATGCAGGCAGACAAAAATAGAGGGATTGGGACTTCTATGTAGTGGTTCATAGAAATCTCCCAGTTCTTTTGCTGGGTGCAGCTGGTTCAATTTTTTTTACTACTCTATTAGAACTGATTTGGTTCATCTCATTGTTGAAGAGGGCCACATCTATCAGAATTGATCATCATATAATACTGTTGTTGAAGTATACAACAATCTCCTGGTCTTGCTCATTTCACTCACCATAAGTTCAGGTAAGTCTCTCCAGGCCTTTCTGAAATCATCTTGTTGGTCATTTCTTACAAAACAATAATATTCCATAATATTCATATACCACAATTTATTCAGCCATTTCCCAATTGATGGGCACCCACTTAGTTTCTAGTTTCTGGCCACAAACATTCTTGCACATACAGGTCCCTTTCCCTTCTTTAAGATCTCTTTGGGATATAAGCCCAGTAGTAACACTACTGGGTCAAAGGGTATGCATAGTTTGATAACTTTTTGAGCTTAGTTCCAAATTGCTCTCCAGAATTACTGGATGTATTCACAATTCCACCAACAATGTATCAGTGTCCCTGTTTTCCCACATCCCCTCCAACATTCATCATTATTTGTTCCTGTCATCTTAGCCAATCTGACAGGTGTGTAGTGGTATCTCAGAGTTGTCTTAATTTGCATTTCTCTGATTAATAATGACTTGGAGCATCTTTTCATATGGCTAGAAATAGTTTCAATTTATTCATCTGAGAATTGTCTGTTTATATCCTTTGACATTTATCAATTCGAGAATGGCTTAATTTCTTATAAATTAGAGTGAATTCTCTATATATTTTGGAAATGAGGCTTTGACTGTAAAAATGTTTTCCTACTTTATTGTTTACCTTCTAATCTTATCTGCATTAGTTTTCTTTGTACAAAACTTTTCAATTTGATATAATCAAAGTTTTCTACTTTGTGATCAATACTGATCTCTAGTTCTTCTTTGGACATAAATTCATTCCTCTTCCACAGATCTGAGAGGTAAACTATCCTATGTTCCTCTAATTTATTTATAATCTCATTTTTTATGCCTAGGTCATGAACTCATTTTGACCTGATTTTGGTGTTAAGTGTGGATCCTAGTTTCTGCCATATTAATTTCCAATTTTTCCAGCAATTTTTGTCAAATATTGAGTTCTTATCCCAACAGCTGGGGTCCTTGGGTTTGTCAAACACTAGATTATCAAAGTTATTGATTATTTTGTCCTTTGGACCTAACCTATTCCACTGATCAACTAGTCTATTTCTTAGCCAATACCAAATGGTTTTGGTAACTGCTACTTTATAATATAATTTTAGATCTAGTACAGCTAGGCCACCTTCACTTGATTTTTTTCCCTTTAATTCCCTTGAAATTATTGACCTTTTGTTTTTCCAATGAACTTTGTTGTTATTTTTTTCTAGGTCATTAAAATAGTTTTTTTGAGAGTCTGATTGGTATACTGCTAAATAAATAGATTCGTTTAGGTAGTATTGTCATCTTTATTATTTTTGCTCACCCTATCAAAGAGCAATCCTTCACCTTTCTATCAGGAGGTATGAATCATGCTTTAATATTAGTCTTCTGGAATCATGGTTTTTCATTGCATTATTGCATTGTTCAGAGTCCTTATTTCTTTCAAAGTTTGTTTTTATAGTGTTATTATTGTATAAATTGTTTTTGTGGTTATTCTTACTTCACTGTGCATTTACACCCACAAGCCTTCCCATGTTTTATGAAACTATTCCTTTCACTATTTCTTATAGTCCCATACAATTCCAATACATCCACACGCTATTATTTGCTCAGCCATTCCCTAATTAATTAAGGAACTTCCTTAATGTCCAGATCTTTATTCTTAAAAAAGAATATTTATTGTATATATATATATATATATATATATATATATATATATATATATATATATATATATATATATATACACACACACACACACATATATATATATATATATATATATATATGTATATGTGAGTTATATATTGTATATACGGGTTCTTCCCTCTCTTCCTTCATTCCTTTCCAAGTTCCACACCTGAGTCTCCAGACTTCCTTTGCCCTATCACAGAAGACTTCTCTTTGGGGAGGTTACTTCACCCCTGGCTTCTTCCCATTGAAAGTACACTTTGCCTCTGTGACACTTTCTTCTGATTGGCTGTTTTTCCCAGTCTTGTCTTTGGCCCTCTCTGGACTTTCTCTTCATAAGATATCCTACATAAATACTTTCTTTCTCCTAACTCCAATCCATGTTTCAGCTTCCGCGCTCCCTTAGGGCAGGGATCATCATTATTTTTTCATGAATGTGTATTCCTAGTGCTTAGCACAATTCCTAGAACATAATAACCACTTAATAAATGCTTGTTTCTTTGATTCAACTTTCTTTGCTATTTTTGGTGGTATGGTGGTATTGTTGAGTAAAAGTTTATATGTAGTTTATTGCATGCAAATTATTGCAATCCAAATTGATTTTCAGAATGGCCATATGAATTCACACTAATACCTACCTACCATATGTTGTGTCTCACAATCCCTCCAATATTTATTTTCTTTTTTGATTAATTTTGCCAATCTGATGGGTGTGAGGTGAAACTTCATATTTGCTTTAATTTGAATTGCTCTAATTGTTAGTGATTTGGAGAATTTTAAAATATTGAGACTTACTTCTCTACAAGAAATGTAATTTTTGCATTTGTATCCTTTGCGAGGACCTTTTCCCTCAATGTCCTATTTCTCTCTTGGTTTAAAGCAGATGGAAGGATCTGTGTTATCTTCATTTATGTTTGTTCCTAAAGAAGTTCTCATACACACAAAACAAAATGCATGAGTCAACCTTTGGATTTTTTCACTAGAAATGCTTAACTAAGATTGTGGTTACTCTTTGTGGTATGATACAAAAAGCAAAAATGCTGGAGTTAAAATAAGAGCTGAAAGTCTGAATTCTACCTTTGTCATTGATGGCATCATCTTTTATTTGAACATCATCTATGTTGTGCTCTATGAATCTTAACACAATTTCTTGCTTTCAGTTCTTTAGAGAAAAAATAATATTCTAATATTTTGTACATGAGCAGAGATGTTATTTTTCATATTCACTGAATGAAGGGTGTCATGTAAACATGACACATATTCTTATCTTTTGGTTTCATTCAATAATAAAAAGAGTACTAGAGTTAGATATGTCTTGTTGCTGCAATTGAGAAATATAATTGTGGATGCCATAATTAACACTTCAGAAAATTAATTATTATAATTATCATCAAGAGCATTATTTAACATCCTAAATGCTTATGGTGTTGTAGGCCTGAATATAATATGTTGAACAGATGGTCCTCGCCTTATAGGAGGTCACAATCTGAAGTAACATTCATGTAGCAAATACTTTAAAGATACTTAGAAAAAGGAACACGTTTTACAAAAATGTATTAATTATAGAATAAATAAAATATTTTCTTTATATAGAGGTATTGACTACTGGATAGGGATTTTAATGTAGTCATTTTAGACCAGAAATAAAACAAAAAAATGGACATTAATGAATATAATTCTTCTGCTATTAAATATAATTTCTTCTACTAATAATACTAATATGCAGTTTCTTAATTGGTAATTTGTTGTTATATATATTGAATCCTCCATGATGCTCTGCAGGGAATATGACAATGTTCATTTTGTTTTTTATTTCTTTTGTTTTCCTTTTTTTTCTAACTCTTTTTTCAAATTAAAAAAAAAGAAAAAAGAAAAAAAAAAAGAACCCTTGCTTAAGATTGAGAATTGGGGCCCAGAGTATAGTACAAAATACCTTCTTTTACCACCAAAATAGTACAACTAATAATACTAATGATTCCCATTTCTATAGTGTTTTAAGTTTTACAAATTACTTTTCTGGTAGATCTGTAGAATGGTTATCTCTGAAATGAAAAAAAAACAGGCTCACATATTTTCTCAGGATGATTGAGCTAAGATCAGTGAGAATTTTAATCCAGGTGCCATGATTCCAAGTCAGATCATCTTTTTAAATTTACTTTAAAAAAATCATTTATTTTTATTACACATTGCTTTATGAATTATGGTGGAAGAGAAAAATCAGAATAAAAATGAAAAACCAAGGGAAAGGAAAAAAACAGAAAAGAAAAGAACATAGCATGGGTTGGTTTATATTCAATTTCCATAGTTCTTTTTCTGGATGCAGATGGCATTTTTGCAAAGTCTATTGGGATTGTTTTGGATTATTGAACCATTGAGAAAAATGAAGTCTTTCATAGTTGATCAATTGCACATTTTTGCTGGTATTGTGTACAATGTATTCCTGCTTCTGTTTGTTTCCTTTAGCAACAGTTCCTGTAAATTTTCAGACCATTCTATAAGCAGTGTGTTCATCATTTTAAAATAGAACAATAATATTCCATTATTTTCATATACCACAACTCATTCAGGCATTTCCCAGTTCATCGGCATCTACTCATTTTCCAATTCTTTGCCACCACAAAAAAAAAAAAAAAAAAAAAAAAAAAAAAAAAAAAAAAAAAAGCTGTTACAAACCTTGGAATACAGAAAAAAAGTAATAACACTGCTGAGTCAAAGGGTATATATACCCAGTTTGAAAGCCCTTTGGGTATAGTTTCAGATTACTCTCTACAACAGTTGGATCATTTTACAATTCCACGAACAATGCATTAGCGTCCCAGTTTTCCCACATCCTTTCCAACATTTAGCATTATCTTTTCCTGATAGCTTAGCCAATATGAGAAATGTAAGGTGGTTCTTCAGAATTGTTTTAACTCGCATTTCTCTAATCAAGAGTACGTTAGAGCATTTTTTATATGACTATACATGGTTTTAATTTCTTCATCTGAAAATGGTCTGTTCATATCCTTTAACCATTTATCAACTGACTAATGTCTTGTTTTCTTATAAATTTGACACATTTATATATTTTACAAATGAGACCTTTATCAGAAACAGTAACTATAAAGATTGTTTTATATGTTCCTTTTCATATTTTTTCTATTGGTTTTGTTTTGTGTGGAAACTTTTTAATTTAATGTAATCAAAGTTGTGCATTTGCATTTCATAATGTTCTCCAGTTCTTCTTTGGTCATAAATTCCTCTCTTCTCCAAAGATCTGATAGGCAAATTATTCCTTATTCTCCTAATCCAGTTCTGGTATCATTTTTTATACCCAAATCATGTACCCATTTTTGCCTTATTTTGGTATGGGTTGTGAGATGTAGATCTATGCCAAGTTTCTGAAATAATGTCTTTCAGTTTTCCCAGCAATTTTTTTTCAAATAATGAATTCTAATTCCAGAAGCTGAATTTTGAGGTTTTATCAAATGCTAGATGGATAGAGCCCTTGCTGTCGTGTGTCATGTGTATCTAATCTATTCCACTGATTCGCCACTTTATTTCTTAGCCAGTAACAAATGGTTTTGATGATTGCTGTTTTATAACATAGTTTTAGGTTTGGTACTGCTAAGTCACCAACCTTTGTATTTTTTTCATTAATTTCCCTGATATTCTTAACTTTTGTACTTCCAGATGAATTCCATTATTATTTTTTCTAGTTCTATAAAATAACATTTTGGCACTTTGATTGGTATGGCTCTGAACAAGTAGACCAATTTAGGCATAATTGTCATTTTTAAAAATATTAGCTCAGCTTGGCCATGAACAATTGATATTTTTCCAATTGTTTAGATCTAACTTTATTTCTATGAGAAGTGCTTTATAACCGTGTCCAGATAGTTCTTGGATTTATCTTGGCAGGTAGATCCCCCATTATTTTATTTTGTCTACAATTACTATTAAATAGAATTTCTTTTTCTATCTTTTGCTGATGAGCTTTGTCAATAATAAATAGAAATGCTGAAGATTTATGTAGGTTTATTTTATATCCTGCAACTTTGCTAAAGCTATTGTTTCAAGTAGGCTTTTGGAAGATTTTCTAGGATTTTCTAAGTATATCATCATATCATTTGCAAAGAGTGATGATCGTATTTCCTCATTGCTTATTCTAATTCCTTTCATTTCTTTTTTATTTTCTTATTGCTAAAGATAACATCTCTAGTACAATGTTGAATAATAGTGTTAATAATGGGCATACTTGTTTCACCCCTGATCTTATTTAGAATGCATCCAGCTTTTCTCCATTACAAATAATACTTGCTGTTGGTTTTAGATAGATGCTGCTTATTATTGTAAGGAAAACTTCCTTTATCCCTATGCTCTCTATTGTTTTTAATAAGAGTGGGTGCTGTATTTTGTTAAAATCTTTTTTTTTTTGCCCCATTGAGGTTTTCATATGATTTCTGTTGATTTTGTTATTGATATGCTAGATTATGGTAATAGACTAATAGATTTCCCATTTTTAAATTAATTTTATAATCATAATTTTTTTGACAGTACATATGCATGGGTAATTTTTTTTAACAACATTATCCCTTGTATTCACTTTTCCAAATTTTCCCCTCCCTCCCTCTACTCCCTCCCCTAGATGACAGGCAATCCATGTTAAATGTGTTACAGTATATCCTAGATACAATATATGTGTGTAAAACCAAATTTCTTGTTGCATGGTAAGAATTGGATTCCGAAGGTATAAGTAACCTGGGTAGAAAGACAATAGTGCAAACATTTTACACTCAATTCCCAGTGTTCCTTCTCTGGGTGTAGCTGTTTCTGTCCATCATTGATCAACTGGAACTGAGATTTCCCATTATTGAACCAGCCCTGAATTCCTGGTATAAATCCTACTTGATGACAGAGCATTATTTTGTTGATAAGTTGCTGTAATCTCTTTGCTAATATTTTATTTAATTTTTTTCATCAATATTCATTGTGGAGATTGGTTTGGTTCTTCTTGGTTTAAATATCAATACCACATTTGTGTCATAGAAGGAATTTGGCAGGACTCTTTCTTTACCTATTTTTTCAAATAGTTTACATAGTATTGGAATTAATTATTCTTTAAATGTTCAGGCAAATTTACTTATGAATCCACCTGGCCCTAGAGATTTTTTCACAAGGAAATCATTAGTGGCTTGTTCAATTTCTTTTTTTTTCTAAAATGGCATTATTTTAGTAATTGATTTCCTCTTCTGTTAATCTGGGCAATTTGTATTTTTCCAAATATTCATCCTTTTCAGTTAGATTGTCAAATTTGCTGCCATGTAGTTGTGCAAAATAGGTCCTAATTATTATTTTATTTTCTTTTTCATTGTTGGCAAGTTCGCTTTTTAATTTTTGAAGCTGGCATTTTCTTTTTTCTAATTAAATTTGCTGAAGGTTTATCTATCTCATTGGGTTTTCCCCATAAAACGAACTTAGTTTTATTAATTGGTTCACAAGTTTTCTTAGTTTCAATTTTATTAATCTCTCCTTTGAATTTCAGAATTTTAAATTTGGTATTTAATTGGACTTAAAAGTTTTTTTAAGCTTTTAAAAATTGCATGCTCAATTTCATTGATCTTGTCTTTCCTATTTTACTCATGTAATATTCAGAGATGTAAAATTTCCCTTAAGAACTACCTTCAGCTGCATCCCATAGGTTTTGGTATGTTTCTCATTATTGTCATTCTCTTGGATGAAATTATGTATTGTTTCTCTGGTTGGTTGTTTTACCCACTCATGCTTTGGAATTAGATTATTTAATTTCCAATTGTTTTTAGTATATCTTTCCCTGACCCTTTATTGAATAAAATTTTTATTCACATTGTGGTCTGAAAAGGAAACATTTGTTATTTATGACTTACTGCATTTGATTGTGAGATTTTTATGCCTTAATATATGTTCAATTTTTGTGTGAGTGCCATGCACAGCTGAAAAAGGGTGTATTCGTTTCTGTGCCTATTCTATTTCATCCAGAGATTTATGATATCTAGAATTTCTAGGATTCTATTAACCTCCTTTTGTTGTTGTTGTTGTTGTTTATTCTGTGGTTAGATTTGTCCGATTCTGAGAGGGGAAGATGGTGGTCCCCTACTGGTATAATTTTGCTGCCTATTTCTTTCTGTAACTGACTTAAAATATTCTCTAGGAATTTGACCACTCTATCACTTGGTGCAAACACATTTAATATCATTATTACTTTGTTGTTTATGGAACCCTTTATTAAGATATATTTTCCTAACTTATCTCTTTTAATTAGATTTATTTTTACTTTTTGCTTTATTTGAGATCAGAATTGCTACACCTAGGTTTTTTGTTTGTTTGTTTGTTTTTTACATCCGTAGAAGTATTATAAATTCTGTTCCAGCTTTTTACCTTTAATCTGTATGTGTCTCTCTGTTTCAAATGTATTTCTTGTAAACAACATATTATAGGATTCTGTTTTTTTTAACCTACTCTGCTAGTCGCTTCTGTTTTATAGGAGACTTCATCTCATTTATATTCACAGTTATGATTACCAGCTCTGTATTTCCCTTCATCTTACTTTTTTCCCTATACTTTTTCTCTTTCCACTCTGTCTTTACTCATATATTTTTTTTTATCCACCCCACCCACCACCTTATTTCCTATCACCCCTCCTTCCTTTATTAGTAGTAGGATTTTTTTACCCATTTCACCCACTACCTTATTTTCTATCACCCTTCCTCCTTTCTCTTAACTTTTTCTTAGTGTTTCTGCCCTCCCTTTTATCTTGATCCTCTATTTTATTTCTTCTTTCTTATTTTATTTCTTTATAGATACATTTCTATAACCAACTGAATGATTTTCTCTCTGAGCCAAAACTACTAATATCAAGCTTTAGTCAATGCTCATCCCCCTCCTTTATTTCCCTAAATTGTAATACCTTTTGCTCCTTTTCATGTGATCTAATTTTCCCATTATATCTCCCCTTTCTTCTTTTTCCAGTATAGACCTTTTTTCCATTCCTTAATGTCTTTTTCTTTGATATCACCACATCTGAGTCCATTAACAACCACACCCTCCATCTATGTGATGCCTTCCTCTACATGCCCTTGTGACAGATTCAGTTCTCAAGAGTTATAGATATCATTTTCTCATCTAGGGATGTGGACAGTTTAACCTTTAAAGAAAACACACACACACACACACACACACACACACATATTTCCCCTATTTACTTTTTTGCTTTTCTTCAGTCCTGTCTTTGTAGATTAAATTTTCAGTTTAGTTCTGATTTTTTTTTTTCAATAAACATGATGGAAAATTTCTTACTTTACTGAAGCTAATTATGGTGAGTCTTGCTGGGTAGTTAGTTCTTGATTGTTACCCTAAGTCTTTTATCTTCTAAAATATGGTATTCCAGGGCCTTTGGAATGTCAGATCCTGGGTAGTAAATTCGCGCTCCTTGATATTTGAATTGTTTTTGTCTGGCAGATTGTAGTATTTTTCCTTAGGATTGTAGTGCTTGAATTTTGCAACAATGTTCTTGGGGTTTTCCTTGTGGCATCTGTTTCCAAAGGTGATGGATGGATTTTTTTTTCAATGAATATTTCTCCCTCTTTTTCTACAAGACTGGGGTAGTTTTCCTAAATGCTCTCTTGAAGAATGCTGTCCAGGCTCTTTTTTTGGTCATGGCCTTCAAGAAAGTCAATACTTTTATTTTATTTTTATTTAATTTATTTATTTTAAATTAAAGCTTTTTGTTTTCAAAACATATGCAAGGATAATTTTTCACCATTGACCTTTGCAAAACTTTGTGTTCCAATTTCCCACCCCCTTCACCCCACTACCTCCCCTATATGGCAAGTAATCCAACACATGTTAAACATGGTAAAATATATGTAAATCCAATATAGACATACATATTTATACAATTATGTTGGTAAAAAAAGAAAGATCAAATCAAAATGGAAAAAAATGAGAAAGAAAATAAAATTCAAGGAAACAACAATAAAAGAAGTGAAAATGCTTTGTTGTGATCCACAATTATGAGCTGATTCTCATCATCATAAGATCAATGGAACTGGTCTGAATCATCTCATTGTTGAGAAGAGCCACATACCTCAAAATTGATCATTGTATAATCTTACTGTTGCCATTTACAATGATTTCCTAATTCTGCTCATTTCACATATCAGTGAAATATAAATCTCTTCAGGCCTATCTGAAATCATCTTCCTCATCATTTCTTATAGAATAATAATATTCCATAATTCATATACTATTTAGCCATTCTCCAATTTATGGGCATCCACTTAGTTTAAAATTTCTTGCCACTACAAAAAAGGCTGCCACAAACATTTTTTCACACATGGGTCATTTTCCCTCCTTTAAGATCTCGTTGGGATAAACCCAATAGAAACAATGCTGAATCAAAGAGTATACACAGTTTGATAAGTTTTTGAGCAAAGTTCCAAATTGCTGTCCAGAATGGTTGGATGTATTCACAATTCCACCAACAATGTATTAGTGTCTCAGTTTTCCCACATCCCCTCCAACATTCATTATATTCTGTTCCTGTCATCTTAGCCAAACTGAGAGATGTGTATTTGTACCTCAGAATTGTCTTAATTTGCCTTTCTCTGATCAATAGTGATTTAGAACACCTTTTCATATGACTAGAAATTTTCTTCTTCTGAAAATTGTCAGTTCGTATCATTTGCCCATTTATCTCCAATGAAGAATGGCTTGAATAAATATGAATCAATTTCCTATATATTTTAGAAATGAGGCCTTTATCAGAACCCTTGAATGTAAAAATGTTTTTCCAATTTATTGCTTCCCTTCAAATCTTGTCTGAATTAGTTTTGTTTGTACAAAAACTTTTTTACTTAGTATAATCAAAATTATTTGCTTGGTGTTCAATAATGAGCTCTAATTTTCTTTGGTCACAAATTCCTTTCTTTCCCACAGATCTGAGAGGTATGTCTCACTTATGTTTAAATCATGAACCTATTTTGACCTTGGTATATAATGTTAGATTTGGGTCAATGCCTAGTTTCTACCACACTAGTTTCCAATTTTCTCAGCAGTATTTGGCAAATTGTGAGTTCTTATCCCAAAAGCTGGGTCTTAGGGTTTGTCAAACACTAGATTGTTATGGTTATTGACTATTTTGTCTTGTGAATCTAATCTATTTGTCTGTTTCTTAGCCAGTTACCAAATAATTTTGATGACTGCTGCTTTATAATATAGTTTTAGGAGTGGCTCAGCTAGGCTTTTTTTTTCATTAATTCCCTTGAAATTCTTGACTTTTTGTTCCTCCAGATGCACTTTGTTATTATTTTTTCTAATTATCTAAAAATAATTTCTTGGCAGATTTATTGTATAGCACTAAATAAGTAGATTAATTTAGATAGTATTGTTATTTTTATTATATTCACTCAGCCTATGTATGAGCTCTTGATATTTTTCCAATTGATTAAATCTGACTTTATTTGTACGGAAAGTGTTTTGTAGTTGTGTTCATATAGTTCCTGACTTTCCCTTGGAAGATAGATTCCCAAATATTTTATACTATCAACAGTTATTTTAAATAGAATTTCTCTTTGTATCTCTTGCTGTTGGACTTTGTTGGTAATATATAAAAATGCTGATGAATTATGTGGATTTATTTTATATCCTGCAACTTTGTTAAAGTTGTGAATTATTTCTACTAGTTTTTTACTTGATTCTCTAGAGTTCTTTAAGAATGCCATAATATCATCTTCAAAGAATAATAATTTGGTTTCCCTATTACTTACTTTAATTCCTTTAATCTCTTTTTCTTCTCTTATTGCCAAAGCTAACTTTTTTTTTTACCTGAGGCACTTGGGGTTAAGTGACTTGCCCAGGGTCACATAGCTAGGAAATGTTAAGTGTCTGAGGTCATATTCGAACTCAGGTCCTTTTGACTTCGGGGTTGGTGCTCTATCCACTTTGCTACCTAGCTGCCCCAAAGCTAAAATTTCTAATACAATATTGAATTGTAATGGTGATAGTAGACAATCTTGTTTTACTCCTGATCTTATAGGGAATAGTTTTAGTTTGTCCCCATTACATAAGATGCTTGCTAATGGTTTTAAATAGGTGCTACTGATGGAAGAAAACTCCATTTATTCCTGTCCTTTCTAGTGTTTTTAATAGGAATGGATGTTGGATTTTATCAAATTCCTTTTCTTCATTTATTGAGATAATCATGTGATTTTTATTAGTTTGGTTATTGATATAGTCAATCATGCTAATAATTTTCCTAATATTGAACTTGCCCTGCATTCCTAGGATAAATCCTACTTGTTTGTGATGTATTATCCTGGGGATGACTTTCTGTAATCACTTTGCTAATATTTCATTTAATATTTTTGCATCAATATTCATTAGGGGAAATTGGTCTATAATTTTCTTTCTCTGTTTTCACCCTACTTGATTTAGGTATCAGCACCATATCTGTGTGACATAAAAGAAATTTGGTAGGACTCCTTATTTTCCTATTTTTTTCAAATAATTTACATAATACTGAAATTAATTATTCTTCAAATGTTCGGTAGAATTCACATGTAAATCCAGATGGCCACTGAGATTTTCTCTTAGGAAGCTGATAAATAGCTTGTTCTATTTCTTTTTCTAAAATGGGACTATTTAAATAATTTATTTTGTCTTCTGTTAACCTGAGCAATCTATATTTTTGTAGGTATTTCACTTAAATTATCAAATTTATGGACATATAATTGGGCAAAATAACTCCTAGTTATTGCTCTAAGTGACTTTTCCTTGATGGAAAGTTCTCCCTTTTTGTTTTTGAGACTAAGAATTTCATTTACTTCTTTCCTTTTTCTAATCAAATTAACTAAAGGTTTATCTATTTTATTGGTTTTTTTTTTTCATAAAATCAATGCTTTGTTTTATTTATTAATTAAATGGGTTTCTTACTTTCAATTTTATTAATCTCCCCTTTTATCTTTAGAATTTCAAGTTTAGTTTTTGATTGGGGCTTTTTAATTTGTTTTTTTTCTAGCTTTCTTAGTTGCAAGCCCAATTCATCGATCCTCTCTTTCTCTATTTTATGCAAGTAAGCATCTAGAAATATAAAATTTCTCCTAATAACCACTTTGACTGCATCCCACAAATTTTGGTATGTTGTTTAATTATTGTCATTCTTTTGGATGAAATTATTGAATGTGTCTATGATTTGTTGTTTCACACATTCATTCTTTAGAATTAGATTTTACAGTTTCCAAATAATTTTTGTTCTATTTTCGCCTTGCCTTTTATTCCATGTAATTTTTATTACATCATGATCTGAAAAAAATACATTTATTATTTCTTCTTTCTGCATTTGATTTTGAGGTATTTATGTTGTAATATATAATCAATTTTTATAGATTCCATGAACTACTGAAAAGAAAGTATACTCAATTTTCTCCAAAGATCTATCATGCCTAACTTTTCTAGTATTTGATTTAACTCCTTAACTTCTTTCTTACCTAATTTTGTGGTTTGATTTATCTAGTTCTGAGAGAGCAAGTTAAAATCCTTCACTATTATAGTTTTGTTGTCCATTTCTTCTTGCAGCTCTCTTAACTTCTTTAGATATTTAGATGCTATATCACTTGGTGCATATTTGTTTAGTATAGATATTACTTCATTATCTATGGTATCCTTTCACAAGGTATAGTTTCCTTCCTTATTTCTTTTAATTAGGTCTATTTTTGCTTTTGCTTGTTCTGAGATCAGGATTGCTATCTTTTTTTTTTTTTTTACTTCACCTAAAGCATAAAAGATTCTGCTCCAGACTTTCACATTTCTTCTAACTGTACCACTTTGCTTTAAATGTGTTTCTTGTAAACAACATATTGTAAGGTTCTATTATTTATCTCTCTGCTTTTGTTTCATGGAAGAGTTCATTCATTTACACCCATAGTTAAAATGACTAATTTTGTATTTCCCAACATCTTATTTGCCCCAAATTATGCTTTTCTTTTTCCTTTCTCCCTTTTCCTCCTCCTCAGTATTTTGCTTCTGACCATCACTTCTCTTAAACAGCCTCTTTTACAGCCCTTCTCCCTTTCTTATACCTTTTCCCTACTATTTCTGTTTTCCCTTCTATTAGGATCCCCCTTTTCCTTTCCTTTTTCCCCTGTCACTTCTCTATAATGTGAGATAAGTTTCCCTGTGAAATCAAAAATGTTTAATAATGTCTCTTTGAGTCAAAACTGATGACAGTAAGATTCACACAATGTTCATTCCCCTCCCTTCTTTCCCTCAATTATATTAGGTCTTCTTTGTCTCTTCATGAGATGTAATTTTCCTCATCTCCATTTTCCTCTTTTTCCAGTACAATCCCCTTTCCACCTCTAGTTTCATTTTAATATTATCGCAATAAAATCAAATTATACCTGCATGCTCTAAATATATTCATAACAGAGATATACTTCTCAAGAGTTCTTTCCTTTTTACCTTTTTATGCTTCTCCTGAGTTCTGTATTTGGAGGTCTAATTTTTGTTCAGCTTTGGTTTTTTGATAAAAAATAAATGAAATTCACCTCTATCATTGAATGTCTATCTTCTTCCCTGAATGATAAGGCTCATTTTATCTGGATCATTTAATCTTGGCTGCATTTCAAGTTCCTTTGCCTTGCAGAATATCAGCTTCCAGGCCCTCCAGTCCTTTAAGATAGAAGCTGCTAGTTTCTGGGTAATTCTTTTTGTGACTGCTCAATATTTGAATTGTTTCTTTCTGGCTGCTTGCAATATTTTTTCCTTGGTCTGATAGTACTAAAATTTAGCCACAATATTACTTGGACTTTTGATTGGTGAATTCTTTCAATGACTATTAAAAGTGTGTGTGTGTGTATCTATCTATCTATCTATCTATCTATCTATCTATCTATCTATCTATCTATCTATCTATTTATCTATCTATCTATGTAGCTATGTAGAGACCAAGCTTCCTTTATAGGTATCAGTAACTGCACTGGGTCAGTGCTGACTAACTTCTGGTGCTGGATGGGTGTGGCCAGGTTCCATGATATTCTGGGGTTTAGGGGCTCAGTATTTGCCTTTTGCATTTTCATTGGATGTTTTATAGCTAATCTGCTGATCTACTGGCTTGTAATCAGGACAGAGTAGCCAATCCTGCTATAGATTCTTCTGGGTAGATTCTCTTCTTGGGAGTCCACACCATCCTGGGTTTGTGCTCTGCGGTGCTTGGCTGCCTGTGTTCAGCTTGCCTGTGCTTGGTCCACAAGGGCTCATAGGCCAATAATTTTAAAATTGTCTCTTCTGGATCTGTTTTCCAGGTTGGCTGCTTTTTCAATAAGATATTTTACATTTTCTTCTGTTTTTTTCATTCTTTTTAGTTTATTTGATTGATTCTTCATATCTCATAGTCATTAGCTTCCATTCTAGTTTTTATTGTGTTATTTTCTCCAATTATCTTTTGTATCTCTTTTTGTATTTGGTTAATTTTACTTTTGAAGGTGTTTTCATCTGTGGATTTTTTTTTTTTGTATTTGGACAATTAAATACATATATATACACACACACACACACACACACACACACACACACATATATATACACACACACACACACATATACACACACACACACACACACATATATATATATATACACACACACACACACACACACACACATATATATATAAATAGCTTTTTACTTACAAGATATATGCATGGGTAATTTTTCAGCATTGACAATTGCAAAACCTTTTGTTCCAACTTTTCCCCTCCTTCTCCTTACCCCTTCAACCAGATGGCAGGTTGACCAATGCATGTTAAATATGTTAGAGTATAAGTTAAATACAATATATGTATACATGTCCATACAGTTATTTTGCTGTACAAAAAGAATCGGACTTTGAAATAATGTACAATTAGCCTGTGAAAGAAATGAAAAATGCAGGTGGACAAAAATAGAGGGATTGGGAATTCTATGTAGTGGTTCATAGTCATCTCCCAGAGTTCTTTTGCTGGGTGTGGCTGGTTCAGTTCATTACTGTCCTATTGGAACTGATTTGTTTCATCTCATTGAAGTGGGCCACGTCCATCAGAATTGATCATCATATAGTATTGTTGTTGAAGTATATAATGATCTCCTGATCCTGCTCATTTCACTCAGCATCAGTTCATGTAAGTCTTTCCAGACCTTTCTGAAATCATCCTGCTGGTCATTTCTTATAGAACAATAATATTCCATAATATTCATATACCACAATTAATTCAGCCATTCTCCAATTGATGGGCATCCACTAAATTTCCAGTTTTTGGCCACTACATAGAGGGCTGCCACAAGCATTCTTGCACATACAGGTCCCTTTCCCTTCTTTAAAATCTCTTTGGGATATAAACCCAGTAGTAACACTGCTGGATCAAAGGGTATGCACAGTTTGATAATTTTTTGAGCATAGTTCTAAATCATTCTCCAGAATGGCTGGATGTATTCACAATTCCACCAACAATGTATGAGTTGGACAATTATAGTTTTTAAGGAATTGTTTTCTTTAGTCAGTTTTTCCCTTCCTTTTTCAAGCTGTTGATTAATCATACCTCTCATTTCATTTCTCATTTTTTCTTCTACCACTTATTTGCCTTTAAAAGTCTTTTATGAGCACTTCCAAGAAGCCTCTTTGGGCTTGAGACCAATTCATTTCACTCTTTGATTTTTCCCCTGTGGACATTTTGTCTCAGTCTGAGTTGATGTTTTGGTCTTCCCTGTCATCAAAGTAGCTTTCTGTGGTCAAAGTTCTTTTCTATTTCTTGCTCATTTCCTTTCCTTTTCTTTTGATATTTCCTTTTCTTTTGACTTTTACGATTGAGTTCTGCTTCTGGAGTAAAGGAGATTTTGTGCCAAGCTTTTTATGCAACTCTGTGGCTTAGTTTCATGGAGTTTTTGAAGGAAACTGAGAAAGCTTGAGTAGCTTCTTAGTTTTACTCTGTGATTTTGGCTAGAAATCCAAGCCAGGTGATCTTAACTTTATTATTCCATAGTATTTTCCTGTCTTTGAATAGTTTTAATTACTAGGAAATTTTCCTCCTTCATTAATATAAAATCTACTCCTTTTCATATTCCATCCATTATTCCTTGTTCTGTCCATTAGGGCTAGCTGGAACAATGGTAGGTCCATTCCTCATGATTTATACTTTCTATTTCTATTCAGAAGTGTAGATATGCTGGTGAATGTTTAAAATGCCATTATAGGCAAAGACAACCTCAGAGGAAAATTTATTCCATAGCTTGTAATTGTCATACATCAGGAGAATTATCTATTTACTGACTCATGCTATAGGAATATTAGTTTTAAAGAGAAGACTTTTAAGAAGCAAAAAAAAGGCCTTTAATATAAATTTATTATTTGTTCCCTGAGCTAGTGATTACTTTAAAAATAATATTGGGATTTTGCAAAATTTCAAGAGTTCTTGCTCTTTTCTATAACACTTTCACAACAAGGTAAGAAAATATAATATAAAATATCCTATTCATTTTATCCTGTTGAGATGCACATCTTGCAAGTTATACATCGTTCTGATAATAATATTTCCAGGCAGTTGAGCTTTCTGCATTCTTCCCACCCTTCCCCCACCTTTTTTTTTTTTTTTGATTCAGACAACTCCTTCATCTTTTTTTATGAGCAAGATAAACAGGCCTAGATTGTAGATCAATAAGAATAATGAGTTGATCAGTTATATGAATCACTTATATACTAGGCATAGCAAAGACATCACAGTAAAGCTTCTGACTCACCAAGATTTGCACTGCCCACATTTTTTAGTGAGTACTTTTCACAGTGTCAGGAAACAGTCTATATTTCACAAAGGTTTTATATTTCTCCCTAGGCAGGTGCTAAGTTTGCCAATTCCTTGTGCAACCATTTCCATAATGTCTTCCAACTAGATTAAATAAAACAATTTCTTGCAAATATTCCTATGCAGTTTTTTCTTAGTATCTTTTATATAAAGCATTGAGCATGGTGGCCATTATTTTATATGAATTCGTTTTCTTCTACCATTCATATATACCTTTAAGAACATGGTGTTTTATATTTGATATTGCTTTTCTCTCTAACTGACCACCTCCAAATAGTTGTCAGATCTTATCACTCTTATTTCTATAATCTCTCACATTCTCCCTCTAATCCCGCTCCCTATTTTCTGTTACCTTAGTCTAGGCCCCTATTACCATAAATAAGCATCTAACAGATCTTCCCCTGTCCATACTTTCCTTCCTCCAAAGAAGTCAAAGTTCTTAAATTAATGTTCTTTTTGCAATGTCTGAGTGAATTATTCTTCTAACCAAAGACTTTCACTGGTTCATTCTTATTAAAAATACAATTCAAGTTCCTTAATCCAGCATTTGAGATTCTCTATACTCTTGCACTACCTATACCTTTGAACCTTATGTCCCATTAGTTGTCCTCCAGTGTATTATTCTCCAGTAAGGCTGTATTACTAATCATCCTCCAAATCCTATCCTAAGCTGTCTTTTTTCCCTCCGTCTTTTGCTTAGAATTTTTGTGGTGCTTGGGATACTTGCCTTGAAATTCTACTCAGGTTTCAAGAGTCATATCTGACTTCACCTTCTCCTGTCCCTCACAATAATAAGCCTTTCCCCTGAGAACTGTAGGCACTTATTTTGTGTGCTTGGTGTGGATTATCAATCAATTAATGAACTAGTACTTATTGGTGAACTTCTATGTGTTATATACATGATCTAAATATAATGTGAAAGATTTCATAGAAGTCACTCCTGGGCTGATCTTTGTAAGGTTCTCAGGATTCATGGAAGTAGAGATGAAGTGGGAATGAACTCTAGGCATGGAGATAGACTGTAGAAAGTACAGAAATGGCATATTGAGTTCAAGGGACACCTAATAGGTCTATTTTTCTGTATGTTAATATGTATAAATGTGAATAATATGAAATGTTAAGGAAAAGAAGATGAAAGCCAGATAATATGGGGATTTAAATGTGAAGGTAAGAACATTGAATTTCACTTTAGAAATAATAAAAGGCCACTGAATTACTAAGAAAGAGAATGACATGGTAAAACTGGTATCTTAGAAATATTAACTATTTTGAGGATAAATTAGTGTCAGTGGAAGTAAGGAGATGAAATGGTTGGCTATTGTGAGTCTAAACTTGTTGTAATGAAGATCTGAACAATGTTTGATTATGTGAATAGAGAGAAAGGGCTGAATGGGAAAAATATTGCACAGGGAGAATGAACAAGATTTGGAAACTGATTGCATATGGGGTATGAAGAATGACTTCATAAACTTGAGTAACTGGAAAGATACTAGCACCTTCAAAAGAAATGTGGTAGATTTGTTATACAAACAGAGAAGTGAAATATGCCATAGGGGTTGTGGGAGAGGAATTCAAAAAAGAGAGTAGGCCTAAATATATAGATTTTAGAATCATCTGCCTAGATGTTATAATTGACCTCATGGAAATAGATAAAACTGAGAAAAAAAACATAGAGACATATAAGAAGGGTTGAGAACAGAAATATAGGGTATACCCATGTGAAATGAGTGCAAGATTGACATAAAGGAGACTGAGAAGGGAGGACCAGACAGGTAGAAGGAGACTTAAAAACATCAAGAAACGAGATATTATATAGGATAAAAAGAAGTGGTGTGTATAACAAAAGTTGTAGAGATGTCAAATAGAATGAAGAGTAAGATGAGGCCACTGGATTAACTGAGATAATTGATAACCTAGAAGAGAGAAGTTTCTTTTTTTTTTTTTGCCCTATTAAGTAAGGGGAAAATCAGATTAAAAGATGTTGAGAAATTAATGGGATGTGAGGAAAATAATGCATATGATTTTAGGAGCTTGGCTATAAAGAGAGAATACATATTATGTAAAATAAACATAATTATTTGTGTATACAATGATACATACAATACAATAATATATAATTATTATAAAATATAATGTAAAATTATGTAAACATATACTTAAACAAATATAAGATAAAATAAACTCATATCAAATGATAAGGATGAGGGGTTAGCAGAGTCAAGTAAAGGTTTTTTTAAATTGTTTTTTAAAAATTGTTGCTGTTAAAGAATAGGGAGAACTGAATTTATTATAGGAAACAAAAGACCTTAACCAAGGATAGTTCAAAGATGAAATAAAGAAGGAAAAATTTAGGAGTGTCAAGTTCCTGACAGAGATAGGAGAAGTTGGGATGATAATATAGATGAGTCCATGAAATATGGACACAATGATTCAATATTTCTCATAATGCTTGTAATTGAGAGAACCTCCTTTTTTTTTTTTTTTTTTTTTTTGAGCCTACCACGTGGACACATCACCTGGTTCACCATTGGAACTTTAATTGAGTATGCAGCTTTGCAGTATGGCATATTAAAGAAATACTACAAGATACTTCTTATTTTTAGGACAAAACATATACTACAATAACTGAGTTGTGGACCAAGATGGCAGTGCCAAAGAGAGATGGGAAATTAACAGGTGGTAATGAAGACAGCAGAGAAAAATCACACTTCAAGAGAAATCAGAATTTTTTGATTGCCATTCTAAGAAGATTCAATGCCTAGTTGATTATTATGCCAAGTTTGAAAGGAAGTGATTAAGCAATACAGTTTTAGATTCTATTTTTTAACCCCAAAGTCAAGAATGATATGATTTTATTCTTATTTCACCATCTCGAACATACAGAGAAACAATTTGGAAATGACTATTATTCTCATAAAGGTATAAGAGATGACCGTTATTTGATTTGGGTGCCAAAAGTGTTTGTTATTGAACTCTTTGCTATTTGTTTACTATTCTATGTCATTGGAAACTTTTTTGCCATGAATTTACATATTATTTCTTATGATCTAGTATAAACCTATATTGGAAGAGATTCAGATCTAGATGTTAACCAAAAACAGATTGCTGAACTTGGACATAACTGGCATTTCTGTCACATTGTTATAAGGTTGGAATGTGTGTATGATACAATAATGATAACAATAATAACCACTAGAAAAGTGGTGTGGTATGATGCACTGAAATCTGGTTTTGGAATTAGGAAGAACTAGGTTTAAATCCTAAATCTGAGATATGCTGATTCTTTGATCTTTGGCAAAGTCATTAACCTCTAAGTGTTCCTGAGCAATTGCTCTGTTAAAATACAAGAAGTTCCAGAAGAACTTTGGTAATTTGAACTTTAGAAATTTGAAAATGCACCAATACATTTGGGACACAATATGTGTTTCAAATATTAGTTTAATCTGTATTAGCAGAAAAAATTCCTGATCTGGATTTCTCTCTGCCATTGACATCACTACTTTTATTTAAAACAAATAAGCAAGCAAACAAAAATAACCACAAGACTATCCATATTTATGAAATGCTTTATAAGGTTTGCAAAGTACTTTACAGATTTCTCATTTAAGCCTCCCCAAAACTTTATAAGGTAGGTACTATAGACATTATCCTTATCTTACTACTGATGAAAGTGAGTCTCAGAAATGCTAATCAGAATTTTATATCATGAAAGTAAGATAATTATGAATGACAGTAAGATCTAACTATGAATATACCATAAGTAGCCAAGTAGAGTGAAAATGTATATCTTGAGAGTTAAAGAAATAGATAACATGAAGTATAAGATCTTTGAGAAGACAGTGTATTTTGATGACTCTAAGTATAAATCTTAAGATTTAAAATCAGAAAGAAGACTGTAAATCAGGGATTAAAGTCCCTAAGAAAGGAGAGGGAAGGGCTCAGATACCAGTTAGTGATTATGACAAGATTCTGGACCTGTTGATGGAAAAGAATGGAGTAAACCTTTGAAGATATGATGGGTTCTAAGTATTGGCAGTGGGGGTGAGGAGATGGTCTTGCCATGGCAGTGAGGTGCATGGGATATATTCCTTCTTCAGTGTCGTTCAGTGTCTTGGGGAGTATGTAAAAAATAATATTGAGTATTGCAGTGACTGGGTTCCTTTTAATTTCCAGAAGATAGAATGATCTTACATCTCAAGGATGGAAAATTTGTTTTAAATAGTGTGTAAAAATGTTTGTAGCCACTCTTTTAGTAGAAGCAAGGAACTAGAAGCTGTATGAATGCTATTCATGCAAAGCTCTATCTTTACATTTCTGTAGTTAACACTTTAGGTTGAGTAAGTTATGATATATGAATGTGAACAAGTATTATTGTTCTATAAAACCCCATCAGTATAATGATTTCGTGAAGGCTTGGAGTGACTTACATGAACTGATCCTAAGTAAAATGAGTAGAACCAAGAGAACATTGTACACAGAAACAATAAGATTATGTGATGATCAACTGTGATGGACCTGAATCTTTTCAACAGTGAGAAATTCAGGCCAATTCCAATAGACTTGTGATAGAGAGAGCCATCTGCATCCAAAAAGAGGACTATGGATACTGAATGTGGATCACAGCTTAGTATTTTAACATTTGTTGATATTTCCTTGCTTGCCTTTTTTCTTTCTCATTTTTTCCTGTTTTGATCTGATTTTTCTTGTGCAGTATGATAAATATGGAAATATGTTCAGAAGGATTGGACATATTTAAGCTATATTGGATTGCTTACTGTCTAAGGAAAGGAAAAAATCAGGAGGGAGGGAGAAAATTGGGACACAAGGTTTTGCAGGGATAAATGTTGAAAACTATTTTTGCATATGTTTTGGAAAATAAAAAGATATTATTATTTTAAAGATACAATATATGTTTAAAGAACACAATGAAACAGGAGGACAAAAGTAGATGTGGCCTATGAAAAGATAAGGCCTGGGTAAGCTGGGAATGAGATTGTACAAGGGCATTTTTTAATTTTTTTTTTTTTTTTAGCAAATGTCAATTTTGAATAAGAAAGGTATGAAATTGGAAATGGGGGTTTACTATCCATAGTGTGAGAAAAGAACAAATAGATCAGAGTTCTATTATTTCTGTTGGTGCCCACAGTGATGTGGTCTCCATTTGGTTCCATGAACATCTGCTTCCAAACATAGGGGAGCTAGAGAAGGGAGTGTCAGCCATAAAGATTTCTATCTTACTCATCTAGATGGTGCAGTGGACAGAATTTAGGGTGTGGAATCAGGAAGATATAACTTCTTCACATAAAATCAGACCTCATATCCTTACTAGCTATGTGACTAGGGACAAATCACTTTATTTGTTTGCTTCAGTTTTTCATCCAGAAAATGAACTAGAGAAGGAAATAGCAAGCCACTACAGTATCTTTGCCAAGGAAAACCCCAAATGGGGTCATGGAGGCGTTAGACCTGACTGAACAACAAAATTGTACTTCACAAAGAAGTGGTACTCATTTTTTTTACTTTGGCTGAACTAAATTTACACACCATGACAGTTCTGTAGTCCCATTTTGTGGTGGAGGGAATTCCCAGACCATTTAACTGTTATCCATGAAGTCAGTTAGTCAAGAAATATTTGTTAAATATTTACTCTATGCCAAGGACTATGTTATGCTCTGGGCATACAAAGGAATGTAAAAAACATATTCTCTGCCCTCAAGAAACATACATTCTAATGAAGAAGACAAAATGCAAACAAACACACATATATGTGTATAAAAATGTATGGTCTAAATGGGAGATAATATCAGAGGAATGATAGTTGGGGGTTGGGAGAAGAGGGAGGGAAAAGCCTCTTCCAGGATTTCAGCTGAATCTTGAAGGAAACCATTAGGTAAAGGTCAGGTGGAAGAACATTGTAGGAATGAGGAATGACCTTTGTTTACACATTGTCTTCAGCATTATGATGGTGAGATGCTTAGTATTGAGTTTTAGAAAACATTTAGATGTCTAAATAGAAGAATGGAGTAGGAAAAGAAGTAAAAGGGAGATAAATAGAAGGTTATTTCAATAGTCTGAAGTTGTGATGGGGTGATGAAGTGCTAAGCATCTGTCCCAGGATAATGGAAGTGTGAATGAAGAAAGGGATATCTGGACATACAAATGCATACAATATATATATAATGTATGCATATATGTATTTTTATGTACAAACACACATAAATACACATGTATATAAGACGTTATAGGAGTAAACATGACAAAAATGGACAATAAGCAATACTTTTTGACCCTAGCAACTCATGAAACTATCTACTAAGTATACAGAGAGATTATGACCTGTTGTCAGCATTATTGTTTCTGAACTAGTTTTGAGAATTAGTTTATCTCAGAAAAAATAATGATTTTCCATCCACATTATTCCTGAAGACTTTCAGCATTGTAATCTAAATGAGAGCTTGGGGTGGTTCATAGGAGAATGGATTTAGAGCTTGAAAGAACTTTAGAAGTCAGTGATTCCAACATCCTTATTTAATAGGTGAGACAATCAAAGCCCAGAGCAGTGAAGTACATAATATTCCAGGTAGGAAGGAGAAGGGACTGGATTTGATCACTTTAAATCCAGTACTATTTCCATTGTATCATGTAGGACATTTCCTTCAGTTAAACACATTGGGACTCTTTCAGTCCTCAGTAGTTGGTTTCTTTAATTCATTGTGGTAAAAATACACAAATACTTTTAAAAAGACATCACTTACTGTACATGCCTTAGATTATTGGTTTCTTTGATCTTATCTCTGGACCTCATTTTCTTGTCTGTAAAGTAAGGGATAGGGTAGACTCATTAATCAAAACCTAAAGTATCTATCTATGATTCTATGATTTTCTTTTAGGCTGTCTTAGACATGTAGTCCATTTTCAATCTTATGTTCAGTCTTTCTAGCTTTAGTTGGTCTTTATATCACTAGTGCATAGTCTTTAAGAATCTAGGGTCAACCTAATGCCATTAGGAAGCATTTGACCAGGCTTTTGACAGGGAAAGGGGAAATTGTGTTAAGTGTCTTGGGTTTAAACTCAGAAGTTTAAGTTCCAATCCAGCTCCATCACTTGTAAACTATATGATCTCAACAAGTCAGTTAATCTTTTTAAGGCTTTGACCTCATTTATAGAATGAAGGAGTTTAATTAGATGACCTCTTCAGTCCCTTTTAGTTCTAAATCTGTGATCTTATGAAGTTATATAATATCATTTAAAAACATTAAAAATAATTTTAATATAGCCAGATTTCTAAAAGCAACCAAATATGACTCTGGGTTAGGTTTTGAATAAGCCTTTAGCTTAACTTTTTGGGAACCATAATGCTAAATGATGAAGATCCTAAACCAATTCTACTTGTATTGCTAAATTAGATTTCCCATAGGGCTCATTGCAGTCATGATTCTAGGGGGAACTTTTGTGAGATTAGTGCATGTTTCTAAAACAATCAACTCTAGACCCCATCCTGATGTGTTCCACCCAATATTAATCACAAATTATCATTACTTCAATATGATTTATCCCATTAATATCGATTCATTTTGACAACGGTATACCTACCAACAATACATAGAAAAGACCAAAGTTCAAAAACAAACCTATGACCAGGGAGCATAATCTCCCTTGTATCATCTCAGTCCCTAGGAAAAATAGGCTTAAATGCAAAGCAGTTGCTAAAATAAGTTGACTCATTAAATTCACTTTGAAATATAGCCCAGCCAATGGTGGGAGCTGATCCCTTATAATAACCAGAATCTTGATATTGGCTGTAGGTTGCTCTGTATCACACAAGTTGTTTAGTGCTTCACTTTTCCTGTGGCTTGGCTATTCAGTTTCTCTGGGATGGCTTCCAGTTTCTGGATCCTTGGGAATCTTTTTAAACTTCTGAAGTTCACAAGGTCTATACTACTCTATTTCATCTCTAATCCACTCAAGGCAGGAAAGAACTCATTTGAACCTACAACAATTCTGTGAAGGTAGAGGTTCTTATGATATCAATTTTACAGATGAGGAAGAGAGATTAAGTAATTTGCCCATTCTTAAGTATTAGAGGCAGGATTTGAATCAATTTGAGTGACAAAGTGACTTGCTTGTGGTCACATGTGTAAAAAAAGTAATCTTGTTGAGAGTGAAACTCAAATTTTCTGACTCCCAATTCAGTACTTTTCAAACTATCAACCTCTAGTCATACATTTGAGAAAATAAATAGAAAAGGTACTGAATTGGCAGGCATTTAGACATAGTATGCTTCCTAATTTGTAAAGCATAGAGTGTGGCTGAAAAGATATTTAAGCTCACATTCAATTCTAAATTCTACCATTCTTCCTTCCTTCCTCCTTCCCTTTCTTCTTCTCTTCCTCCTTTTTTTTCTCTTCCTTCCTTTCTTTTTATTTCTTTCTCTCTTTTTCTTTTCTCTCTATCTTGCATTCTTTCCTTTCCTTCCTTTCCTTTCCTTCCTTCCTTCCTTCATGCCTTCCTCTTTTCCTTCCTTCCTTCCTTCCTCCCTCCCTTCCTTCCTTCCTTCATGCCTTCCTTCCTTCCTTCCTTCCTTCCTTCCTTCCTTCCTTCCTTCCTTCCTTCCTTCCTTCCTTCCTTCCTTCCTTCCTTCCTTTTTTCCTCCCTCCCTCCCTCCCTCCCTTCCTTCCTTCCTTCCTTCCTTCCTTCCTTCCTTCCTTCCTTCCTTCCTTCCTTCCTTCCTTCCTTCCTTCCTTCCTTCCTTCCTTCCTTCCTTCCTTCCTTCCTTCCTTCCTTCTTCTTTCTTCTTCTTTTCTTTCTTTCTTTCTTTCTTTCTTTCTTTCTTTCTTTCTTTCTTTCTTTCTTTCTTTCTTTCTTTCTTTCTTTCTTCTTTCTTTCTTTCTTTCTTTCTTTCTTTCTTTCTTTCTTTCTTTTCTTTTTCTTTATCTTTCTTTCTTTCTTTTCTTTTTCTTTCTTTCTTTCTTTCAACAGTTTCTTGATCATCACAATGAAAGGATTCCTGAGAAATCTGATTTTTCTTTGCTGACTTCTCTGAAACTTTCTTTCTAAAGTTCCCCAGCAATGGTAAGACTTTGAGGCAACACTCTAAGTTGGACAAAAAACAGTTGGATTTGGTATTGCCTGCAAAGAAGCAGTGACCAAAGCTATCATATAAGTAAAACATGGCACATTTCAGGCGCAATTCTTTAATCAACCAGTACTTGACTCTCAAAAGTGAGAGAATACAAGATTCTTTGATTCTAGAAGACACAAGTACTCCAACTTTCTATGAGAGATCAAATTAACTGGAAATTAGCTCTGGAAGGCTGACAACTTTAATTGCCATTTAATAGACCTATTTCCTAAACTACCTAAAATCTTGTGTTTGTTGTGATTGTCAAGGGCCCCAAGAGTAAATCTAATTAAAATTGATGTTCAATTTGGCCAGGCCTGAAATACGATTGCAAAGCCATTGTAAAGCACAACTAGATGAAAACCCCTTCATCATTTTGTGGTTAAAGTCACACAAGCAGTAATACTTATAGGAGTGCATTTTGTCAAAAAACCTTAAGTGAAAGCATTAATTCTCTGGAAAAAGGATTTGAAGGATTTCTCTGTCCTCTGCAGCAGGATTTAAAAGGCATTTAGCAATTAATGAGATGAGATCATAGGCAAAGTAAAATCCTTTCCAAATCTAATATTAATAGGATAGTTCACCAGTCTCTTCATGGTCAGTAGCATTTAGTGTGAAAGGAAGTTTGCTCTTTGTATATGACCTCTGTGAGACCAAAAAAAAAAAAAAAAAAAAAAAAAAGGAAACCAATTCTGTGACCATTCATATCTGGAAGATTACTGGCAATAGATACATATATCATCCAAGTCTTGATTTCCTTTAGAGAACTATTCAGGGACTCACTACAACCATAATTGGTATGATGATAAAAGGTACTTTGCAATAGTGTTCTTCCTTCCATCCTTCTTTTGATATAGTTTTACATTAGAGGTCATTCATGTCACTTAGAGTAAACTGGACCCATTTTCCCATGAGGCATTCATTTGTATTCTATCTAGCCTATCTTTGGTAACAGAGGCAATGTTCTAAATTGTACTTCATGTACTCTTATTAAATCTCCACATGAGATTCAATTCTTCCACATAAATTGAAGGAAGTTCTCTGAGATGAAGTTAAGGATTATGTCCTTTTTTACTGTCTGCGCTCCAAGGGAAAGGGATATTACTAATATAACCCCTTCTCCTCAGTATGAATCAGGTTGGTTCCAATTTGGAAATATATGGGACAAGAAGGACAGGAGACATTGTTTGAAGGCTCTGGTATCTTGTCAGTCTCTCATTCACAATTTTTGGGCTTCTGAACCTTTCAGTTTTCTTGAACAGTGAGTAGTATAATGAAAGACCAACAACAGAATTATAAATAGCATAGGAAGATAGGTATACCCACATTTCAAGATTTAATAAATCTATTTCCTAAAAACTACCTCTAAAAATATAGGGCCAAATGCTCCCTTTCACTGCTTCAGGTTCCTATTGATACAATAACACTTTCTCAGGATACTTTTCCCTCAATACCTGGGGAATGAGGACCACAGCTCTCTGGGGAAATGAACCAATGTTGTCCAGAATAACTAGATTTTAAGTACCCTGCTTTCTGAATATTCAATTATTTTACCTCCATAGACCTTCAGACTTTATCCTGACTCTGTCCCCATTCACACAAGCATGCACAATCACATAGAGTAAGTTGATTCTAGGCATGGAGTTTTGGCCTAACCATTACTCTTTAGTAGAGGAGCTTTGATCTTTTTTTTTTGACCTGAGCTTCTTCTCACTTTCTTATATGAGCTACTGGTCTCTGCTCATGTGACTTAACTTAGCCAACTATAGCTCAGAATCTTGGAGCTCAATAAGTCTACCATCCTTAGTCCCTCCTATTGCAGAGACATGCACTACCACAAATGGTTGTGGTATTTCAAACTATAGCTATTTGAGTATTATCATATTTCTTTCTTAGGCAGTAAGCTATTAATGAGGGCAGGGACCTTATTTTATCTAAAATTTGCATCTCATTTACCTCTGCCCACAGGAGGCATTTACTAAATGTTTATTGCATTGCATTGCATTGTAATATTCTATAAGGAAAATTGTGCAAAATAAATGTGAATAGTAACTCAGAGACACAGAAATATGATTCAATTAGAGGCATATATTATATTTGCACCAAAGAACAATTCTTACATCAAGACTATTTCTCTAATGTCAACAGCCTTTTGCTTTGACTTATCTAAGAAGTGGGTATGGATTTCATAAAATCCCTAAAATAATGATTCACATTATCAGTAGCCTCAACTATCTTGAAAAAGTACTATTCATATTTTAGTACTCGGGCAAACTACTGTAGAGGGACAGGTTCCAGATGTTAGACTTAGTTATTAAGCTCCTTTTGGTTGAGCAGAAAGTTGTGGAAGGAAAATAGGAAATCCTGTAAAAAATACTTTTAAAGAGCTTTAAAATAAAGGACTCTAAGCCTGTTTTTTTTGCAGAATGGAGAATGACATTCTTGTCTAGGGAGATAGGATTATGGAATGAGCAAAGAACTGGGTTTAAGGGAAAATTCATTGAATGATGGATTTGGAATCAGATAACTTAAATTTGAATCTCCCTCTGTAGCCTTGGGTTAAGTAATTTAATCTCTATGAACCTCAGTCTCCTCATCTGCAAAATGAACAAGTAGACTAGATGACCTTTAATGTCCCTTCCAGTTTAATTTATTCCTGCATGATCCCACAATTAAATTTGTGCGAGGATTGGGGCACTTTTGAAATTAGGGAAATAAATACCAGTTTTGGAATGGCTAAAGAGAGAATGTTTGCATGCACATGCATATACGCTCTCACATACACACACTATTTAGACATCAAATAAATTTTTGTTAGAAAGTTTGGAAGAGATTATTATTTTTAAAAATGATTTTTATTGCATCTTTTATTCTTTTTTATCATTCCATTTCCCAAATGTATTCTTCTTCCTTCCTTCCCTTATAACAAAGAATTTAAAAATAGTGAAAAAACTAAACTACATATTTAAAGTTTCTGAGAATATATACAATGCCATTCCTCTTTATTTTCCTATGTCCTCTAGGAAGAAGACATAGATAACTTTTCATATCTTTCTTTTGGGGTTGATTGGTCAGTAATATTTTGCAGCATTTTATTTTAATTGTTTTTTTTTTCCATTTACATCATTATAATCTTTTTGGATGTTGTTTTCCTATTTCTACTTATTTCATTTTATATCAGTTCATAAGTCTTTTCATACTTCTCTGAGTTTCTTATGCAGATTTTTTATAGCACAGTAATATTCCATTGTATTAAAAAACTTCTTTTTCCATCCCTCAAACAATGGACATCTACAATTTTTCCTATTTCCTTGCTGGGAGTGCTGGATAGTTGTTTTTTTTTTTTTTTTTTTAAGTAACACTGATCTTCTTTGAATTGCATGGAGAAGATAGAATCTGAATTAGGTTGATGAATGCAATGACTAGAAGCACTAGTAGAAGGAATTCTGTGAGGTAAATAGCACTTAGCATTAGATATCACATAAAAATGAAAAGATTGTAAAATGAATGGGTATCTTCTAATGCTGGTATTATTAGGGGTGCTGATTGTGAATGCTGCTTCTGACACTGGACTATATTGTGTGACCATAAGCATTCATGAACCTCACTTTCCTGATTTGTAAATTGGTAATATCCTGGAACATCTGTCTCAGGTGATGATTGTGAGATCCAAGTGAGATAACATGTATAAATGCATAGATTTACAAATGCCATGTAAATATCTATTATAACTGATAATTGAAAAGTTATTTTTGTAGGGGGGAAGACCAAATACTTTGTTTGAAAGACAAATGACAGTATTCAATTTTCTCAATTTCAACATTATTATTATTATTATTTACTGGAACCACTTGTATCTATATCTCTGAATGCTCAGTTGAGCTCCCTTTCAGTCAAACAACAATTAGAACCAGATCTATAACTAGGTTACAATTATAACTAGTACTGTGCATTGGACAAGTACCACAAACCACTCCTTTGTCAAGAAGTACATCTTTATTTAAGGGTGGGGGAAGGGAGATAGTGACTGTAGGAATCCAGCATGGTGGGAAGGGAGGCAGAGACTCTAGGACTTTGATTTTTTTTTTTTTTTGCCATAGCAAAGAAATTTGTGCTGGTCAAAATTGGTGAGACAGTAACTCTAGATATTTGCTTTTTTTTGGAGGATGCTAAATGTGTATAACAATAATTATTCTTGCTGCTAAGGGACTATAACTGTCATCAGTAATCTCTAACTCTGCCATCTTAGAACAAAGCTTTAATCATCCTAGTTATTGCTCTGACTAGAGCCTAGGTCTCACAACTCTAATAAATTTTTCATAACACCAGAAATAAGAAAAAAATCATCAGGATTTTAAGATCAACTCAAAGAGAAAGGTAATGCATTTAAATGGCAAAGGATATGCTGAACCTTTTTCAGAGCTTCTTATTAACATTTGATGTCCACCTTACTCCCAACTCTCACTTGTGGCTTTAAGAAGTTGGAGCATGCACAGTGGCCATACCTCAGTAAACTGTCTAGGTAGATCAACTAAACCAGGTTGAGGGTAACTGACAAGCTTCAAACCCATAGGTGAGTTGGGGGGGGAGTGTCTACCCAAGCATGTGAAGACCCCTACAGTGGAATGGCAGATGAGAGCAATTTGTTCCATTGGTCATAAAGGGAATGAAGTGTAGGCTGTGAAGTGCTTAAATCTTGGAATACACCATAGACACCAAGGTCATCCACTTCATCTTGGGCCATTATATGTCATCCTGAATTTTGTCTTGCTACTGGATTTTGATGACTCTAGAAGAGAGAATGAGGCTGACAACTTTCTGCAACTTTGTCTCACTAAATCCAATTCATATGCAAATCAAGACATAAATAATGATGTCATTGCTCCTCTTTGAATGAAGGATAAACAAGAGCAATAGTATATAAACAAAGAAGGAAACATCTCTGTACAAAAAGAAACAAATATGTCTCAAACATAAAGTAACACCTTTTTTATCTCAAGACCACTTGGTTACTCAAATGATTTATTCTGTGGGTTTCCCTCAATTGAAATAACTCTGCTAGACATTCCATGAAGCATATTAAGGTAGGCTACCTTTGAGGCTAATACTTCAATCTGTTGCTTATTTCCCATGTTAAGATTATTATTGTTTCTCCCCTTAAGTTTCATGCAACATTGTACTTCCATTTTGATCAAGAGTGTGTTTACATTTATTAAGGTCAACCACATGAATTTTCCTGTGCCTCTCAGAGGGAAGAGGCCAGTAAAAGATAAACACAAGTAAGTTATGTACTGTGCTAGGAAATGAAAGAATAATAGTAGTGAATGGAAATTACTTTGCAAATGAATCCTTTTCCTCATCTGATATATGGAACTTCTTTTAGCTCTCAAAGATGAGTCAGAGCAAATTGTTGAGTTTACATTAAGATTGGAAGCTCTGGGAAGCATGAAATTAATTTTGGCTCATTTCCTTTGCCTCATTCCCTAGTAACCCATCCATTAGCAAATCCTTAGGCAAAAGGAGAAAAAATTCTGAAAGAAATAATGTAAAACTTTGACCTTTTTTCCCTTACCCTGGGAAGATACTTTAAATAGAAGGGGGAAAAAAGTAGTAGTAAAAATTAGAAAACTTTAAAAATATGAGAAATAGCCCATCTTATTCTTGGAAATAATAATGCATTAGAAAGCAACACAAAGGGGTTCTAGTTTAGATTCTTCCTATTCTTATTGGCCCTGTGAGCTTGGGATATTCACTTGACCTAAGTGAGCCTTAACTTCTTCATCTGTATTATAGATACACAATGATACAGAACAGTCATCCTCAGTTTGCTGAAAAATTATTGAGGCTCAAGTGAGATAATAATTATGTCATTTTTTCTAAACCACAAAATAAAACCCTGTTATTCATTTCATGTACATTTCATTTCCAAGTGTTAACTACTCAGCAACAAATAATTTCCAAATGCCTACCATGTGCCAGGCTCTTGCTAGATATCTGAAGAACAGTGCTTAGAGATGTTAAATTATTCCTACTGGTTCAAAGTTGGGCAGAGAGACAATTAGATCTCATTTGTGGATTTTGAGAATTCTTCAAATGCTGATTTAATGAATGGTAGAGATAAGTTATAGAAGCAACAAATGGAAGGGTATTTCAAGCCTATAGGGATAAAAGTTCTAATGGGTGATTTCAGTGCTGTCATCTGGCATTAAGCCCATTTCTTTTTTTTTTCTTCTTTTTAATTTATGGAATAAAGCAGGCATTTCCATAAGATAGTGCAATAAAAAGATAATTGCATATGCAACTACAAATCTACTCTCTCTCTCTCTCTCTATATATATATATATACATATGTGCATATATATATATATATATATATATATATATATATATATATTTCTTTCAAATATACAACAAAATTATCATGTAAACTTCTTTCTTTTCCTTCCTCCTCAGACCTCTCACCCTAGGGATGGCTACCATTATACATAAATAAGCATATATGTGTAACATTATTCTATATGCACTTCTATTTATCCTTTTTTTCTGATGTGCAGTGTCTTTCTTCATATGTGCTTTAAAGTTAATTTGGATTTTTAAAATAGTAAATAAATTTGGATTATTAAAATAGCAAAATGATTTATTTACTCCGTCATTTTCCAAACAATATTGCTATTTCTATATATAATGTTCTATTAATTCTGCTCATTTTACTCTATACTATTTTGTGCAAGTCTTTCAATATTTTTCTAAAGCCATTGAACTCATCATTTCTTATAGAGCAGAAGTTTTCCATCATAACCATATACCACAACTTGCTCAGCCATTCCCCAGTTGATGGACATTCCTGCAATTCCTTTCCTTTGCCACCACAAAGAGAGCTACTATAAACATTTTAGAACATATAAGTTCTTTTCCTTTTCCTCTAATCATCTTTGGAAATATACCAAGTAATGGTATTGTTGAGTTAAAGGGTATAGGTAGCATAATAACTCTTTGGGCATAATTTCAGATTGCTCTCCAAAATGGTTGAATCAGTTAATAATTCCTCTGACAATGAATTAGTGTTCCAAGTTTTCCACATCCTCTCCAACATTTGCCACATTCCCTTTCTACAACAATTCTTGATCTAATACATATAAAATGATTATCTCAAGGTTATTTTAATTTGAATTCCTCTACTCCATAATGATTTGGAATACTTTTCATTGGGAAAGTAACCAGATCTAAAACTATATTAGAAAGCAATGGTCATCAAAACCATTTGGTACTGGCTAAGAAATAGAGTAGTCAATCAGTGGAATGGATTAGGTTCACAAAACAAAACAATTACTATAGTAATTTAGTGTTTGACAAACCCAGAGATCCCAGATTTTGGGATAATAATTCACTAATTGACAAAAATTGCTGGGAAAATTGGAAACTACTATGGCAGAAACTAGGCATTGACCCAGACCTAATACTTTATACCAAGATAAGGTCAAAATGGGTTCAGGATCTAGACATAAAGAATGATATTATAAAGAAATTAGAAGAACATAGGATAGTTCACCTTTCAGATCTGTGGAAAAGGAAGGAATTTGTGAACAAAAAAGAACTAGAGATCATTATTGATCCTAAAATAGATAATTTTGATTATATTAAGTTTTTGTACAAACAAAACTAATGCAGACAATATTAGAAGGGAAGCAATAAACTGGGAAAACATTTTCATATTCAAAAATTCTGGTAAAGGTCTAAAATATACAGAAAATTGCCTCAAATTTATAGGGATTCAAGCCATTCTCCAAATGGTCAAAAGATATGAACAGATAATTTGCAGATGAAGAAATTGAAACTATTTCTCGTCATATAGAAAGGTGCTCCAAATCTTATTGATCAAAGAAATGCAAATTAAGACAACTCTGAGATACCACTATATACCTGTCAGATTGGCTAAGATGACAGGAAAAGATAAGATGAATGTTGGAAAGTAAGTGGGAAAACTGGGACACTGATGCTTTGTTGGTGGAACTATAAATGGATCCAAGCATTTTGGAGAGGAATTTGGAACTATGCTCAAAAAGTTATCAAACTGTGCATACCTTTTGACTCAGAAGTGTTTCTACTGGGCTTATATCCCAAAGAGATCTTATAGGAGGGAAAGGGATCACATGTGCAAAAATGTTTGTGGCAGCTCTTTTTGTAGTGGCAAGAAACTGGAAATGGAATGGATGCCCATCAATTGGAAAATGGCTTAATAAATTATGGTATAGTAATGTTATGGATATTATTGTTCTGTAAGAAGCGACCAACAGGAAGGAGCCAAGATGATGGAGATGACACTTATTTCACTCTGACCTTCTTTACAACCCTCACATCAATTACAAAATCCAGCCTGTGAATTAGCTCTGGATTGGCAGAACCCATAAGTACTGGGAATGCAGCAAATTATCAGCAGATGATGATTTCAAAGATCTCCAGAAAAGGCCTGTTTCAAATGGAAATGGGAGGGAAGCAGCCTATTCAATCAGCTGACCACAAACACCAGTGCAGACAATGCAGAGCCCTGGGGCATTGCTGACTCCCCCGATTTGCAGACACCACATGCAGAGAATCTCCATGGGGAAGAATCTACAAGAATCTATAGCAATTTTGGCCACTCTGTCCTGGATACAGGCCAGTAGATCAGCAGAGAAGTTATAAAACATCCAACACAAACACAAAAGATCAATAGTGAATCCCCAAACTCCAGAATCTCAAGGGACCTGGTCACGCCCATCCAGCACCAGGAGTGAATCAGTACTGATCCAGTGCAATTGTGGCAGCTTGGAAAACCTCCCCCACCTTAAAGGCAGACCTTAATCTGACAAAAAGAGTAAAAAAGTAAAGGGGACTCTAACAATTGATAGTTTTTATAGGAAAAAAGAAGATCAGATTTCAAACCCTGAAGAGACTAAAATCAGATTGCCTCCAGATGAAGCTGCAAAAGGTGATATAACCCTGGTCCCCATCACACAAGGCTCTCCTAGAAGAACACAAAAAGGATCATAAAAGAGAGTTAGAAGAAAAATGGGGAAAAGAAATGAAAACTTTGCAAGAGGGTTTGGAAAAAGCAACTCAAAATAGACTTAGTGAAATGGGAAAAAAAACATATAACTCATTAAAAGATAGATTTGATAAAATGGAAAAAGAAAGCAACTCCCAGAAAAACAGAATTTGTGAAACAGAAAAAGAAAATAACTTTTTTAAATTTTTAAAATTTTTTTAAAAAAATTTATAATTGTAAAATTTTTTTGACAGTATATATGCACGAGTAATTTTTTTTTTTATAACATTATCCTTTGTATTCATTTTTCCAAATTTTTCCCTCCCTCCCTCTATTCCCTCCCCTAGATGACAGGCAATCCTATACATTTTACATGTGTTACAATATAACCTAGATACAATATATGTGTGTAAATCCAATTTTCTTGTTGCATGTTAAGTATTAGATTCCGAAGGTATAAGTAACCTGGGTAGATAGACAGTAGTGCTAACAATTTACATTCACTTCCCAGTGTTCCTTCTCTGGGTGTAGTTGTTTCTGTCCATCATTGATCAACTGGAAGTGAGTTGGTTTTTTTTTATGTTGAAGATTTCCACTTCCATCAGAATACATCTTCATACAGCATTGTTGTTGAAGTTCACAGAGATCTTCTGGTTCTGTTCATTTCACTCAGCATCAGTTCATGTAAGTCTCTCCAAACCTTTCTGAATTCATCCTGCTGGTCATTTCTTACAGAGCAATAATATTCCATAGCCTTCATATACCATAATTTACCCAACCATTCTCCAACTGATGGACATCCATTCATCTTCCAGTTTCTAGCCACTTTGTAAAGGGCTGCCACAGCCATTTTTGGCACATACAGGTCCCTTTCCCCTCTTTAGTATTTCTTTTGGATATAAGCCCAATAGCAGCAATGCTGGATCAAAGGGTATGCACAGTTTGATAACTTTTTGGGCATAGTTCCAAATTGCTCTCCAGAATGGCCGGATTCTTTCACAGCTCCACCAACAATGTATTAGTGTCCCAGTTTTCCCACATCCCCTCCAACATTCATCATTATTTGTTCCTGTCATCTTAGCCAATCTGACAGGTGTGTAGTGATATCTCAGAGTTGTCTTAATTTGCATTTCTCCGATCAGTAGTGATTTGGAACACTTTTTCATATGAGTGGATATAATTTCAATTTCATCTTCTGAGAATTGTCTGTTCATATCCTTTGACCATTTATCAATTGGAGAATGGTTTAATTTCTTATAAATTAGGGTCAGTTCTCTATATATTTTGGAAATGAGACTTTTATCAGAACCTTTAACTGTAAAAATATTTTCCCAATTTGTTACTTCCCTTCTAATTTTGTTTGCATTAGTATTAGTTTGATGTAATCAAAATCTTCTATTTTGTGATCGATAATGATCTCTAGTTCTGCTCTGGTCATAAAATTCCTTCCTCCTCCACAGGTCTGAGAGGTAGACTATTCTCTGTTCCTCTAATCTATTTATGATCTCATTCTTTATGCCTAAATCATGGACCCATTTTGATCTTATCTTGGTATATGGTATTAAGTGTGGATCCATATCTAATTTCTGCCATAGTAATTTCCAGTTTTCCCAACAGTTTTTTTTCAAATAATGAATTTTTATCACAAATGTTGGTATCTTTGGCTTGTCAAACACTAGGTTGCTATACATGTACCCTTTTTTGTCCTTTGTACCTAATCTGTTCCACTGATCGACTGATCTATTATTTAGCCAAATGGTTTTGGTGACTGCTGCTATATAATATAGCTTTAGATCAGGTACACCTAGACTACCTTCATCTGACTTTTTAGAAAATAACTCTTTAAAAAACAGAATTTGTGAAATGAAAAAAGCAAATAACTCTTTAAAAAACAGAATTTGTAAAATGGAAAAAAAATCCATAGAACAAAACAACTCATTTAAAAATTCAATTGGACAAATACAAAAAGAAAGTAAAAAAAGTAAATGAAGAAAATAACACATTAAAATTCAGAATTGTACAAATGGAAATGAATGACTCAATAAGACAACAAGAATCAGTTAAGCAAAAGCAAAAAAATGAAAAAAATAGAAAAACATGTAAAATACCTAATTGGAAAAACAACTGACCTGGAAAATAGATCTAGGAGTGACAATCTAAGGATTATTGGAGTCTTTGAAATACATGATGAATAAAAGAGTCTAGACCCTATCTCTCAGGAAATCATCAAATAGAACTGCCTGAATATCAGAGAAACAAAAGGTAAAATGACCATTGAAAGAAGTCACTGAACACCCCCTAAAAGAGACCCCAAAATTAAAACCCCTAGGAATATCATAGCTAAATTCGAGAACTATTGGACCAAAGAAAAAATATTACAAGCAATCACAAAGAAACAATTCAAATACTGAGGAGCCACAATAAGGATTACTCAGGACCTAGCAGCTTCCACATTAAAGGACTGAAGGGCCTGGAATCTGATATTCCAAATGCAGCCAAGAATAAATTACCCTGCTAAACTGAGCATTTTCTTTCAGGGAAGAAGATGGACATTCAATGGCATTGGTGAATTCCATGTATTTTTGATGAAAAGACCAGCACTAAACAAAAAATTTGATCTCAAAATATTGAACTCAAGAGAAGCATATAAAAGTAAAAGAAAAAAAAAACTTCTTAAAAACTGTATTTCTCTTATGGGTATACATTGAGAATGCATGTATAATCTGATTTTACTGTTATAATATAAAAGAGAAACTAGAGATGGAAAGGTGATTGTAACAGAAAAAAAGGTAAAGTAGAGGTAAAATGAGGAAAATTACATTTCAGGAAGAGACAAAGAAAAAAATCATAACTGAGGAAAAGAAGGGAGGGTGAAGAATATTGTCAGTATCTTACTCTCATCAGATTTGGCCCACAAAATAATATTAGATATATTTCGTGTAATGTATGACTAGCTCTCTGGAGAACCTTGGGAGTAGTCCAAGTCCTTGATCTAAGTGGAGAAGTGAAGGAGGCAGGAGGGCCATGTGGCTGGTCAATGATGGAGTCTGGAATCTGGTGTCTTCTCTTGTGTCAGTGGCTGAGAATTGTGGCAGAGAAAGCATTCCCAGTATTCCCAGCCCTTAAATGTTTCAGTAGATTAATCCCTACACCACACTGAGAAAGTGCTAGCTGTAGAACATTACAGCATTATATCACATTAAGTACTACACTAAGTATGTGCTTAGCTAGAGAATCATTATCTCATCAATCATACTGAGTCTTAAGTATATTTCATAATTCCAGTCCTTGACAATTTGGTTTCACCTAGAAATTATCTCTCATCTTATAGAAAAGTGGGACAGAAAAGGGGAAAAAGGAAGGGGTAGGTTAAATAGAAGGGAAAAAAGAAATACTAAGGGAAAGGTATAAGAAAGATGGAGGGTCTCTAAATGGGGAACACTCCTTGAGTCAAGTAGTGCTCATAAGTAAAATATTGGGGAGGAGGGAAAGGGGGAAAGGAAAGAGAAAAGTATAATTTGCGATTAATAAGATGTCAGGAAATATAGAATTAGTAATGTAAATGTGAATGGGGTGAGCTTTCCCATAAAATGTAAGCTGATAGAAGACTAGAGAAAAAAGCCAGAATCCTACAATATATTGTTTACAAGTAATGCATTTAAAGCAAAATGATATATATATATATATATATATATATATATATATATATATATATATATATATATATATATATATATATATATATATACAGAGTAAAGGTAAAATGCTGGAATAGAATTTATTATGATTCATGTGAAGGAAGAAAAAAAAAAGCAGGGGTAGCTATCCTTTACTCAGATCAAGCAAAAGCAAAATTGATCTGATTGAAAGAAATAAGGAAAGAAACTATATCTTGTTAAAGGGTACCATAGATAATGAAGCAATATCAATATTAAACACATATGCACCAAGTGGTGAAGCATCTAAAGTCCTAATGAAGGAGTTAAGAGAGTTGCAAAAAGAAATAGAAAGCAAAACTATACTAGTGGGAGATCTCAACCTTGCTCTCTCAGAACTAGATAAATCAAACCACAAAATAAATAAGAAAAAAAGTTAAAGAGGTAAATAGAACACTAGAAAAACTAGATAGGATAAATCTTTGGAGAAAATTGAATGGAGACAGAAAGGAGTACATTGTCTTCTTGGCAGTTCATGGAACCTGTGCAAAAATTGACCATATATTAGGACATAAAGACCTTAAAATCAAATACAAAAAGGCAGAAATAGTAAATGCATTTTTTTTCAGATCATGATGCAATAAAATTACATTCAATAAAGGGCCAGAGAAAAATAGACCAAAATGAAATTGGAAATTAAACAATCTCATCCTAAAGAATGAATGGGGGAAACAGTAATTTCATCCAAGAGAATGACAATGACAATATACCAAAATTTGTGGGATGCAGCCAAAGTGGCAATAAAGGGAAATTTTATATATCTAGAGGCTTGCTTGCATAAAAGAGAGAGAGAAGATCAACAAATTGGTCTTGCAACTAAAAAAGCTAGAAAAAGAACAAATTAAAAACCCAATCAAATACCAAACTTGAAATTCTAAAAATAAAAGGAGAGATCAATAAAATTGAAATAAAAAAACTATTGTATTAATAAATAAAACTAAGAGTTGGTTTTATGAAAAAAATAGATAAACCTTTAGTTAATTTGAGTAGAAAAAGGAAAGAGGAAAATCAAGTTGTTAGTCTCAAAAATGAAAAGGGAGAACTATTCACCAATGAAGAGTAAACTGGAACAATTACCAGGAGTTACTTTGCCCAACTTTATGCTGATAAATTTGACCACCTAAATGGAATGGTGCTGGAACTCTGTCTTCCCAGAAATCAGCCAGAGTCAGAATAATCAAAAGTCTTTATTCTTGGTCAGGGGATTAGATGTACTCCACACCACCCTCTTCTCTCAACCACCACAGAGAGAGCAAATGTCTCAATTTCCTCCTCCTACTCTCCCCACACATGCCACTTCCCCCTCTTTGTCCCACCAATCAAGTCAGCACTGAACAGCTAGGGAGGGTCAACCTTCAAACAAGTTAATAGAGAACCGTCCAATTGGCAATTAGTCTCACATGCTCCATTATCCAAGTGCATTTGCTCAGTTCTAGACCTTTACAGAATGGAGGAATACTTACAAAAATTTAGATTACACAGATTAACAGAAGAGGAAATAAATTATTTAAATAGTCCTATTTTAGAAAAAGAAATAGAACAATCTATTAATCAATTCCCTAATAAAAAAAAATCCCCTGGACCAAATGGATTTAAATGTGAATTCTACCAAATATTTGAAGAACAATTAACTCTAATACTATATAAACTATTTGAAAAATAGGGAATGAAGGACTCTTACCGAATTCCTTTTATGTCACAGATATGGTACTGATACCTAAGTCAGGTAGGACAAAAACAGAGGAAAAAAAAAACACACAAAAAAACTACAGACCAATCTCCCTAATGAATATTGATGCAAAAATCTTAAACAAAATATTAACAAAGAGATTACAGATAATCACCAGGATACAGATAATCATACAGGATAATACACCATGACCAAGAAGGATTTATACAACGAATGCAGGCTGGTTCAATATTAAGAAAACTATTAACATAATTGACTATGTCAATAATCAAATTAATAAAAACTTTATTATTATCTCAATAGATGCAGATATGATGGTATATTTAGAGAACCCCAGAGAATCAACTGAAAAGCTATTAGGAATAATCCACAATTTTAGCAAAATTGCAGAATACAAAATAAATCCACATAAATCCTCAACATTCTTTATACATTACTAACAAAATCCAACAGCAAGAGATACAAAGAGAAATTCCATTTAAAATAACTGTTAATAATATAAAATATTGGAGAATTTATCTGCCAAGGGAAAGTCAGGACTATATAAGCAAAACTATGACACACTTTCCACATAAATAAAGTCAGATCTAAGCAATTGGTAAAATATCAAATGCTAATGGAGAGGTCAAACAAATATAATAAAGATGACAATATTCCCTAAACTAATCTATTTATTTAGTGCTATATCAATCACACTCCCAAGAAACTATTTTACTGAACTAGAAAAAATAAAAATAAAATTCATCTGGAAGAACAAAAGGTCAAGAATTTCAAAGGAATTAATGAAGAGAAAAGCAAATGGAGGTAGCCTAGCTGTACCAGATCTAAAACTATGTTATAAAGGAGTGATCATCAAAATTATTTGGTACTGACTAAGAAATAGACTTAGTTGATCAGTAGAATAGGTTAGATTCACAGAACAAAATAGCTAATGACTATAACAATTTAGTATTTGACAAAGCAAAAAGACCCACCTTTTGGGATAATAATTCACTATTTGACAAAAACTATTGGGAAAATTAGAAACTAGTATGACAGAAAGTAGGCATAGACCTGCACCTAATACAGTATACCAAGATAAGGTCAAAATGGGTTCATGATCTAAACATAAAGAAGAGTACTATAAACAAATTAGAAGAATGTAGAATAGTTTACCTCTGAGATTTGTGGAGGAGGAAGGAATTTGTGACCAAAGAAGAGCTAGAGATCATTGTTGATCTTAAAATAGAAAATTTTGATTATATTAAGTTAAAAGCTTTTGTATAAACAGAATTATTACAGACAAAATTAGAAGGGAAATAATAAACTGGGAAAATATTTTATAGATAAAGATTCTGATAAAGGCTTCATCTCCAAAATATATATAGAGAATTGTCTCTAATATATAAGAAATCAAGCCATTCTCCAATTGATAAATGGTCAAAGGATATGAACAGACAATTTTCAGGTGATGAAATTGAAAGTATTTCTATTCATATGAAAAGGTGTTCTAAATCATTATTGATCAGCGAAATGCAAATTAAAACAACTCTGAGATACCACTATTCACCTGTCAAATTGGCTAAGATGACAGGAAAAGATAATGTCAAATGTTGGAGGGGATGTGGGAAAATTGGGACACTGAGACATTGTTAGTGGAATTGTAAATGGATCTAACCATTCCGGAGAACAGTTTGGAACTATGCTCAGAAAGTTATCAAACTGTGTATACCCTTTGATCCAGCAGTGTTTCCACTGAGATTATATCTCAAAGTGATCTTAAAAGAGGGAAAGGGATCTACATGTGCAAAAATGTTTATGGAAGCCCTCTTTGCAGTGGCAAGAAACTAGAAACTGAGTGGATGCCCATCAATTGGAGAATGACTGAATAAGTTGTGGTATATGAATGCTATGGAATACTATTGTTCTTTAAGAAACAACCAGTGGAATGATTTCAGAGAGGCTTAGAGAGCCTCTACATGAACTGATGCAAAGTAAAATGAGTAGAACCAGGAGATGATTTAACATGGCAACAACAAGACTATATGATGATCAATTCTGATGGACATCACTCTCTTCAACATTAAAATGATTCAAACCAATTCCACTTATGCAGTGGAAGATGATGAAGAGAACCATCTACACCCAGAGACAGAACCATGAGAACAGAGGGTGGAACAAAACAAAGCATTCTCACTCTCTCTGTTGTTATTTACTTGCTTTTTTTTTTTTTCACAGTTTTTCTTTTCCTTCCTTCTTAATCTGATTTTTCTTGTGCAACCAGATAACTGTATAAATATGTGTAACATGTATTTCAACATATATAACATGTATTGGACTACCTGTCAGATAGGAGAGGAAGTGGGGGGAAGAAGGAGAAAATTTGCAACAAAAGGTTATGCAAGGGTCAATGTTGGAAAAATTACCCATGCCTATGCTTTGTAAATAAAAAGTTTTAATTAAAAAAGGAAAGAAAGAAAGAAAGAAAGAAAGAAAGAAAGAAAGAAAGAAAGAAAGAAAGAAAGAAAGGAAGGAAGGAAGGAAGGAAGGAAGGAAGGAAGGAAGGAAGGAAGGAAGGAAGGAAGGAAGGAAGGAAGGAAGAAAGAAAGAAAGAAAGAAAGAAAGAAAGAAAGAAAGAAAGAAAGAAAGAAAGAAAGAAAGAAAGGAAGGAAGGAAGGAAGGAAGGAAGGAAGGAAGGAAGGAAGGAAGGAAGGAAGGAAGGAAGGAAGGAAGGAAGGAAGGAAGGAAGGAAGGAAGGAAAGAAGGAAAGAAGGAAAGAAAGAAAGAAGGAAAGAAGGAAAGAAGGAAAGAAGGAAAGGAAGGAAGGAAGGAAGAAGGAAAGAAGGAAAGAAAGAAGAAAGGAAAAAAAAAAATAACCTGCAGGATGGTTTCAGAGAGATCTGGAGAGACCTTACATGAATTGATGTTAAGTGATGAGCAGAACCAGAAAATCATTGTCCAAAGCAACAAGAAGATTGTAAGATGATCAATTCTCATGAATGTGGCTTTCTTCAACAATAAGATGATTCGAACCAGTTCTAATTGTTCAGTGATGAAAAGAGCCATCTACATTCAGAAAGATGACTATGGGAACTGAGTATAGACCACAAGATAGCATTTTCACTCTTTTTGTTTTTGTTTGCTTGCATTTTGTTTTCTTTCTCCATTTTTTTCCTTCTTGATCTGATTTTTATTATGCAGCAAGATAACTGTATAACTATGTATACATATATTGAATTTAACATATTTTTTTTAACATATTTAACATGTATTGTACTACCTGCAATCCAAGGAAGGGGGTGGGGGCAAGAAGGGGAAAATTTGGAACAGAAGGTTTTGCAAGGGTCAATGTTGAAAAATTACCCATGCATATGTTTTGTAAAAAAAAAAAAAAAAAGCTTTAATAAAATTTAAAAAAATAAAGTAAAATAAATTTCTTCATTGGAAAACTGCTTGTTCATACCCTATTGTCATTTATCAACTGGGAAATGACTTATTCTTATACATTTGAACAAAATTTTTATATATACATTTAAATGAGAACTTTATTTGATAAAATGTATACAGAAAAAAATTCCTCCAAATTTTGTTTTTCTTCTGATATTGGCTAGTGTTTAATCTGCATAAAATATTTTTTATTTTAACTTGACATCTTGAGAGAACACCAAGCACATTATCAAAGAAAATTCTGCTTCTTCCCCTTTTTGTGAATAGGTTTTCTTTGATAATGAAAATGGTATAAACAAATGAAGGGTGGGAAGGAGTAGTTTATTAAGTCAATTACCCTAAACTTCTTTAAAGTAACTAACAAATTGGCTGATTCTTTTATCTTTATGAAGTGAGGTCATTCAACCAATGGCATTAAACTGAATCCAAAAAGTACTTAATCAATTTGGAAATAATGAAAGCCATTGAATGAAGTGAAATGGATCTATACTTGAAACATATTGGGATTGGCCAAAGAGACTTAATCATGTTCTTGGATAAAATAGCAAGCCCAGTTTGGAAACATTAAATAATTGATTGTTTGAAAACACTACCACCATCATGATATTAAGGGCCAGAAATATAAATACAACCTCAATCTAACATAAAAAGTGAGACTAGAGTTTAGTGATCCTCTTATGTGTAAACTGAGAGAATGCTCTTGTTAGAAGAAGGTAGACAAAAACAAAGATCACCAAAGGTATATTATACTGATTATATGATTTAAAGGCTGATAACCTTTCTTTTTATAAATAAGGAAATTGAGGATCTCCTAAAGAGTAAAGAAAACTCAGTCTAAAACCCAAGAGTTGGATCTGTGGCTTGATTAAGATAGATAACATCAGAGACAGGGATTGCCCATCTATACTCATACTGTTGCAACTTTTCTTTAATTGCCAGAGAGAGACAAACTTTCTTCCTGTCAAAATATATCTATATGGAAAGTCTTTTTCTTGGTAGATGTTGTTAGTAACAGGATGTGCTAGCCATTGAGCAATTCCTTAGGGCAGAGTTAGGTTTAAGCCAGGTTGCTTTAGTAAATCTTGGTGGAAGGATTAGAGGAGGTATCCCCTCTATGACCTGAGAGATAACCTTATTGATTGGTTCTGAGCCCAAAAGGGAGACTTGTGTCACTATAACCAGGTGCTCCAATTCAAGGATGGAATGACAACAAAAGATAATATTTTTTCTTAAAGAAACTAATCTCTGATTCAATAATACTGTGTACAAACACAGAAGTAAAATGGAGCTCACTATAGATTTAGAAAACAAGCAGAATTGGGGAGATAAAGGGGGAGGGATAAAAATTTAGAATGTAAAGTCTTAAAAAATGAATGTTGAAAATTATCTTTACATATATTTGGAAAAATAAAATGTTATTGAGAAAAGTAAAAAAGGAAAAAAGACAAAGCAGATGGAGGAATTTTTAAATTAATACATACCTTATATTTTAATATTGGAGAATAGTGTGATGATTTCTTTATAGGTACAGTTTAATTTAATTTCAATCTATTTAGTCCTGGGAGTTTCTGGCACTGGCTTTACCAGTACTCTGGGGTGGGTTTGTGACTCAGAGAAGGCATTGTCATTGCCCTAGCAGAGCTCACAATGCAGGCAGTGTAAGAGAAGTCAGCAGTCAGCCAAGATAAGTAAATAGAAGGTAAGCTGCTAAAACAGAAATGTGTATTTGGTAAAATGGGGAGGAATAGTTCACTGTAAATGCTTCTACTCTGGGAGATGTTTTTCCCCCCCCAGGATTTGAAAACCTAAAGAAAGAATTCAGTTATATGCTATGAATAAAAAAAAAAATGCATCCAAACCCAGGGCTTTTGTGGTAAATATTTAGCTATCTCCTCCTAGACTTCTCCCCTACGTCTTTTTAGAGATTGAAAAATGCTGAGTTTAGTTTTCATCAGTAGAATTGAAAAGAGAACATTAGGAAAAGTTGTTATTCAAGATAATAAACCAATTTAATGAAATATTTATTAAATATTTGCCCCTATGGAAGATGTTGCACAATTACATATGGTATTGATTTCATCAAGTAGAAAATTTTCATTGTGGAAATTTCTTTCACCTGTACAAATGAACAACTCCGCTATAACTTATAGTTTTAGTCCTTGGAGTACTTGAAAAGGAACGTGTTTTTATGACTTATTAACTATGTGCTAGGCATTGTATTAAGTACTTTACAAATATGCTCTTTGATCCTCTCAACAACTCTGGAAGTTTAGAGAGTGGATTTGAACTTGGTTCTTCCTGATTCTAGAACTAGTCCTCTAGCCACTTGGTCATGTAGTTGTTTAGAAATTTAGGAACTATCCTGTGCTCACATATGTTAGTGGCTGGACAGGACTCAAGGTCTTCCACTCACTAAATCATATTGTTCTCATATAACAAAATATAACTACAACAAAAATAACAAAATACACCCTGTAATTTACATGGACTAATTTTTAAAAATATAGAGATCTGAAAAAAGAAAAACAGTTGGGCACTGGGAGAAGTGTGCATAATCCTCATCTTCCTGTTTGCTACTCTAATTGTATCAAAGATGTGCAGGAAAGACACAGAAGATAAACTGACATCCCAGTGCTTTTGTTCAATTACAAAAAGCAGTCACTTAGGCAGTAATTCATTAGACATTAAGTAACAGGATAATAATTTGTCCCAAGAACATTTCTTCTGAAGTTCATTCCAATATTATTATAAACAGGAGATGAACATTACAGTGATAAACTATTATTTTGACATGATTTTGTTGTTCAGTCACTTTTCAGTGGTCTCCAACTCTTTGGCATTTGGGGTTTTCTTGGCAAAGATAGTGAGGTGGTTTGTCATGAACTTCTCTAGCTCATTTTACAGACTGGGACACTGAGACATACTCTTAAGTAACTTGCCCAAGATTATAGAGCTAGTAAGTGTCTGAAACCAGATTTGAATTGAGAAAGATGTGCCTTTCCAACTCCAGGTTGGCATTTTATCCACAGCATGATCCCGAATTAGGTTTTCTTGGCAAAGCTACTGGAATGCTTTGCCATTTCCTTTTCCAATGAATTAAGGCAAACATAAATGACTTGCCTAGAATCACATAGTAAGTGAGTATCTGAAACCAGATTTGAACTCACATCTTTCTGATCGAGGTCCAACACTCTATTTACTAAGTTATCTCACTGTCTCTTTTTGCATGATTCCTTATTTTATAAATCAGTAGAAAAAGTACTTCTAAGAATACAAATAATTTTAGTTTGGAGATAGATTCTCCCATAATATTTATCAGCTTGTAGTAATATAAATTTCAGAACATTCTGATAATACTGAGAGGAAAACACTATGTAAATATGAATTATTTTTTAAAATTGTATTATTACTGTTTTGGAGGCAATGCTTCTTTGATTTTTTGGGTAGGTGATGATGGCAAATATGGCTAAAGCCAATTAGAAGAAGTCAATAGGATACTTCATTTATATAATTTTGAGAACATTGCTTCATTAGAAATTTCATCATTGATTTGGTTTTCTGAAAATGAATCTATGAGGAAGAGTAGAAAATTGATAATCTATAAATTGGACTTCTGATGATAATGTCAAGGCAAATCAGTGTCAGAATTATAATTCCAACTTCTGTTATAGGGCTAGCTATGAAGAGGATAATTCTAAGGATAATTGTATCCTTAGAAACATATAAGTAAAATAGGATTGGGGAAAAGACTACTAATTAGATTTGAGTCAGATATACAGAAGTTTTTCTATAAGAACAAGTCACACACATATTTGCTATCTTTGAATGTGTTTGAGACAGGGAAATTTCTTCTTTGAGTATCATAAGATCATTTTGTACCTCTCCTGTCCCCCCTCTTCTTTCCCATGCAAAGCAAGGAAAATCACTTTGCTGATTGCTGTTGATAAATTTTGACAGATAGCATGCACGTTGAAATGAATATTTCTAAGATAATTCTGATTTGAAGGAAAAGAAAGTATATTTTCCACAAGGTCTAGTGAAGGAGATATCCCTTGTTAAACCCACATATCAGACTGCTGGTTTTGAAAATGTCATCCTTATACTTAAACTGTTAGCATCTTGACTTGTTTCAGAATTTTTGAGACTCTAGATGATACAGGAAGAGATACCCATTGTCAAAGCAACTTGGAGAATTTCTAGAATGAGTACAAGCCAACTCACTAGATGTTAAAAGGAGTATAAGCCCCACTGTAAAGATCTAACCATTGCTGTAATAGACAGATGGGTGAAGACATTCTATACATATACATTTATGATATATATATATATACATAATATATATATATATATATACACATACACATATGATGTTAGCTATAATAACATATAGCCTTTATGTTATATATAACAAACATATATATAAACTATATATCCAATAATTTTCCATTATATTTAATGTGTTCATCTTTAGCTGATTTTTCTTTTTATATATAATTATACAGATGTCATATCAGTATCTTTCCTTACATCTATCTCTCTATGATCTATCTAACTCTCATCTATCATCCATCATTCATCTGTCATCTCTCATCTGTCTCACATCTATCTGTCTCTCTATCTACATCTATGTATCTATTTAGCTATCATCTCTCTATAGACTCTCTCTCCATCTATCTGTATATCATCTATGTGTCAGTATCTATCTATCTATCTATAGATTCAGTATATATTTTAAAATCTTCTGTAAAGTATACTTCCTTATAGCATAACAATAGAAAAGGCACTGAGTAAGGGATGAGATGATTTGGAATCTAATTCTGCCTCTGCTTCAAACTATGTGTCCTTAAACAAGTTATTTAACTTTTCTGAGTCTTAGTTTCCTCATCAGTTAATGGATATGATAATCTGCTCTAATACCACCCCTACATAGATTTTGGCAGACCAAAATAAAATTATATATATGAAAGTGTTTTCACAACTCTAAAACATTTATAAGATTTTGGCTTATCAATCTGAGGAAAAGCAATTTGGGTGTGGGGGCTAGAAGCTCTTCTAGGAGTCATATTGACTAGGGTTCAAGTCCTGTCTTTTAGACATATCGGCTAAGTAGCCATAAATATGTCACTTACTCTATCTCAACTACCTTTCGAAACTTTAGAGGTCACAGATGAATTGCCTCTTTGGAAGGATTTGCCTTTATACTAATGGAATACCAGGTGAAAACAACAACAAAGTTTATTCTAGACCATTATTTTCCAAAGAAAACATTTTATTTGTGATTATGTATTTATTCATCTTATAGAAGAAGTCAGGAACACAAATATATACTTGTGGAAAAGGAGAAATAGAGTAGAAATGAAAGAAAGATTGCATATTTGTTATTCTAAAAGAAACAGCATCCTAGTAACAGAAAAAAATCATTTTTTGCATAGTTTTAAAATTCCATCCTTGGATAGCTTAGGGATGTGCAAGTGTGTATACACTTGCATGTGGTGTGTGTGTGGGTGTGTGTGTGTGTGTGTGTGTGTGTGTGTGTGTGTGTGTGTAAACTCATAAAAATGAAATCTTACTAAGACTTATGGATTAGTGAATTTGTAATTTGGTGGTCCCAAAAAGCTCATTTTTGAGTCCTAGCATCATTTCTTCATTCTATAGATCATACAGTTGCATGTGGAGAGTATGGGTCATGGCTCCTGGCATACTATAAGGCTCACTGATGTACATCTTTACCTCTCTGAATGTGTTATCTGCATCAGTCTTCTCACGGGAATCCTCAACTTCAGCAGGTACTTTTCATGAGCGGTGGTATAACTGATGAATTTTCTAATTTTATAGTCTGAAACGGGATGATAAAATACTAGATTTATAGAGATTGTTTCATTGTGCACAACACTCACGTCTCTCATTCCCATCTGCCATGAAGAAAAGAAATTTGTTCTCCCTTAAACATGTCATGCTGTTAAATGTATGTTGCTTATGATCTTGAGGATTTGGGGCATATCTAACAGTGTAAAAGAAATGGCACTACAGCAATACTTTCATGGTAGTGTAGCTTAACCAAAGGGATTTTATGTTCATTATGGTGATTTTTATGTTGGATGGGGAAGATAAACCTTTATGTCCTGGTTTGTTAGTAGAACCTGTCTTTGCATCTGAGCGGGTGCTGTTGATACACAACTGTCAATTTTTACCAAAATCTGATGCCCCCCAAATGTTCATTATCACCTTATGTAAGTAATGCTCAAAGAGTGGATCTGCTATCTTAGTCTTCTCAGTATCTCTGGGAGTATGCAAATTGACTGCTTACAGATTTCAAGGGACTGGGGATGCAGAACAATTTCTTCTGGAAACAGAATGGAAAGCTCTCTCACATACCTGGCAGTTTCTGCCCTTTCATTTCAACTCTTAAATCTCCAGGAAAAAGAATATTTTTTTTCAGGTGTGTTAAATTCACTTGGATTAACATACCATTACTATCATGGGAGGACAATTAGAAGCATATTACTATAATTAGGTATTCAGATACTCATAATGGGAGCAGGCACACAAATGGATCAGAACTACAAAAGAGAGGATACAAAAATATAAGGGAAATAATTTATCTACATTAGTCATAATTACTATATTCAGATAATCCTTTTCTTTACTGAATGGAGAAATTTTTAAAAAGCCCATTGCCATAAAGCTGATTTTAAAAGGTAGGTATTGCTGATGAATTATAATTTACATAAGAAGAATCCCTGCCAATACTTCAAGATAGATTTGTCATGTGATCAAACATAACAGATGCATAAGCAGAGGATAATATCTTAGGCATTCTATGTTCAGGATTCTAATACACATATTCATCTTTGTACACAAGCATTTCTCAACATTTTGAGCTTATGTCCTTCTTTTTTGCAGCTATCATATCCCTAATCATCTTTCTGCCAGAAATATGAATCATAGCAGTATTATTATGTTCTCTTTAGACTTTCCCATTTCTAAAATGATCCTATTTTGAACTGAGTTATTGATCCATATGTAATAAACAGCAAATGTCATGCCTACTATGTATAAAGTTTCTTGGGTCTCTCTTATAAGGAAACTATGAACAGGAGATAAATGCTTGTTGCTTTGTATTGATTTAAGATCACATACAGGTTACACAGAGTAATTTGAAAGAGTCCAAATACCCAGGGGATTTAATTACTAAAAATTGAATGCCTGTAAGGAAATATTTCACTTATACATACTTATTTGGGCACCCATATTTATGCATCCAATTAAAAAAATCTTTAAGAATTAGTCTGTGCCAGGTACTATACTGAGAAATGGGTGTACAAAGATCTACTAGGTTAAATGCTGCACATATAAATAAACAGAAGGTAATTTTTACTTTTTAAGGGAGGTTGGAAGCATTATTACTATTAATGGTAGGGGGAATCAGAAAAAATCTTATTCAAGTCACAGAGTGCAGAGAAGGGTTGGACATGAGACATTGTAAAGGGAGCATTGATAAGACATGACAAAGGATATGATATGGAAAATTAAGTAGAGGAAAGAGTCTTAGATAACTTAAATTTGTGAACTTGTATGCCTGAAATGCTAGTGGTGTCCTCAATAGATACTGGGAAATTAGGACTTAAAGGGAAAGATAATAAATTGCATTTTGATAGGGACTGGTTTTTGGCCTTTGTCTATCCCCAGCAATTAGCACAGTGTCCAGCACATAAGTACTTAATAAATGGTTATTGATTGATTAATTGTCAGATTGACTTTTATTATTTTTAGAAGATATCCAGGTGGAGGTGTCCTGTAGGCCATTGGTGATATAGGACTGGATCCCAGGTTAGAAATGAGGATTAATTGTATAGATTTGAGAGTTAATTTCATACAGGAAATAACTGAACCTATAAAATTTGATGAGATTGTCAAGTGAGAGAATGTAAAAGAAAAGAGAATAGAAGGGCTCAAGGACATTCAGAAAAGGTTATTGAGAGGCAGGGGTGAGAAATTTCATGGAAATGCAGGAAAGAGAAAGAGTCTGAGAGAAGAGATGTTCAACTGTTTTAAATGTTGCATTGAAGTAAAAAAGAAAAAAAGAGATTTGAGAAAAAGTTCCATCATCAATCAGATCTGGCATTTAAGAGTTCATTGGTTGCTTTGGAGAGGCCAGTTTCAGTCTAGTAATGGGGATAGAAGTTAGTCAGTAAACAAACATTTAAGGGCTAACTTTATACCAGGTGATGTATCAAGTACTACTAACATAAGCAAAAAAAAGACAGTTCCTGCCCTCAAGAAACTTACTTTCTAATGAGGAACATAATACATAAATGAAGTTGAGAATAGCCAAGAAGAGAGTGGGACTGGAGGTAGGGGAAGAAGGTACCTGGTACAAGAATATGAAAAGTACATCCAGTAGGAAATGAAGAAATGGCTGGCTTGGCCACCTTCCTTAAATGGAAGTTCTAGGAGGAATAAACAATGAGTTTAGGCCAGGGCTTCTTAAACCTTTTCTGTTCATGAACTTTTTTTACCCAAGAAATTTTTACGTGACCTCAGGCATATAGGCATATAAAATAGGTAGACAAGTCAAACATTTACTGATGATAAATTATAATTTTGTGACCCCTCATTCAGTTAAAGAGAACCCACATGGGGTAACAACACACAGTTTAAAAAACTTTGGTTTAGACAACTTTTTCTAAGAATATGTCAATTAGAGGAAGAGAGATATAAGAAGATAGTTTTAGGAATCATGAAAAAATATTTTTGGTTTTGTTTTTTAATATAAATTTATTTTTAATTTTTAAAATATTACTAAAATATCTCTCTTAATATTTAGGAAAGAAGTAAGTCTACTTGGAAACTCAAAGAAAGATATAGTATATAAAAGGCTTAGAAAAAAAGTTAGATTGTTGAAAAGTCATTCAGTGTAATAGGTTAAGTTCACAAGACACAATAGTTGATGATTATAGTAAACTATTCTTTGATAAATCCAAAGACCCCAGCTTTTGGGATAAGAACTCAGTATTTGACAAAAATGCTGGGAAAATTGGAAATCAGTATGGCAGAAACAAGGCACCCATCCATAGCTAACACACTTTACCAAGATAAGGTCAAAACGGGTTCATGATTTATAGAAGAAAAACAAAGCATAGTCTACCTCTCAGATCTGTGAAGAAGGAAGGAATTTGTGACCAAAAAAGAATTAAAATACATTATGGAATGCAAAATGGATAATTTTGATTATATTAAGTCCAAAGTTTTTTTGTACAAACAAAACCAATGCATACAAGATTAGAAGAGAAGCAATAAACTGGAAAATATTTTACCTTCAATAATTCTGATAAAGACCTCACTTCTAAAACATATAAAGAATTGATTCAAATTTATAAGAATTCAACCCATTCTCCAAATGATAAGTAGCCAAAGGATATGAACAGACAATTTTAAAATGAAAAAATTAAAACCATTTCTAGTTATATGAAAAAATATTCTAAATGCAAATTAAAACAACTCTGAGGTACCATTACCTACCTCTAAAATTGCCTAAGATGACAGAAAAAAATAATAATGAATGTTGGAGGAAATGTGGAAAAACTGGGACACTAATACATTGTTGGTGAAGTTCTGAACTAATTCAGCAATTCTGGAGAACAATTTGTTACTATGTCCAAAGTGCTATTAAATTGTGCATACCCCTTGATCCAGCATTGTATTTACTTGGCTGTACCCTAAAGAGATCATAAAAGAGGGAAAAGGACCCCAATATGTAAGTGTTTATGACAGTCCTTTTTGTAGTGGCAAGGAACTGGAACCAGTGTATGCCCATTAGTTGACAAATGGTTAAATTAGTTATGGTATGTGAATGTTATAGAATATTATTGTAATGTAACAATCAGAAGGATGATTTCAGAAAGGCCTGTAGATACACATATGAACTGATGTAAAATGAAGTAGGTAGAACCAAGGAAACATTGTACACAGCAACAAGAAGATTATGTGATGATTAATTCTGAGAGATGTGACTCTTTTCAATAATGAGGTGATTCAGGCCAGTTTCAATGATCTTGTGATAGAGAGAGTCATCTGCACCTAGAGAGAGAGCCATGGGGACTGAGCGTAGATCACAACATATTATTTTTACTTTTTTGTTGTTGTTTGTTTGCATTTTGTTTTATTTCTCTTTTTTTTTTCTTTTTGATCTGATTTTTCTTGCACAGCATGATAATAGTGGAGATTGATCGATCGATAGATAGATAATAATTTCAGGGCAGCTAGGTGACATAATAAGAGTACCAATCAGGAGGACCTGAGTTCAAATCTGGTCTCAAACAGTTAACATTGCCTAGCTATGTGACCCTGGGCAAGTCACTTAACCATAATTGCCTTTGGGGGAAAAAAGAATTGCACATGTTTAACAAATATTGGATTACTTGCCATCTAGGGGAGAGTGTGGGGGGAAGGGAAGGAAAAATTTGGACTGCAAGGTTGTGCAAGAGTGAATGTTGAAAATCATCTATGCTCTTGTTTTGAAAATAAAAAGCTTAAAAAAAAAGAAAAAAGAATAAGTAAACTGTTATGGGCCAGAACTTGAAACAAGGTGCTAAGTCAATGATATTGATAGAAACAATTGTTATCAAATTTAGCATGGTGCTTAACAGTTCTGTCTGTTAGTGAGATCATGTATTGTCAGATTATAATTCTCTTTATTGCATGTTCTTGATTTAATGGATTTGAAAGGGAGGAGAGGTAAATTGATGAGTGAGGAATGAGGAAGAATAAGAATTGCAGGAAAATAGCAAATTCAGTTGTATAATAGGATAGCTAAGTAGTGCAGTGGATAGAATGCTGAAGGATCATCTTGAATTCAAATTTGGCCTCAGATACTTACTACCTCAGTGACCTTGGGAAAGGAAATTAATCCTGTTTGCCTCAACTTTTTCATCCATAAAATGAATTTGAGAAGGAAAAGGCCAATCAGAATCTTTGCCAAGAAAATCTCAAATGGGATCATGAAGAATCAGATATAACTGAAAAATGACTAAACAACAGATTATATAGCAGATAAAGCTCTGGATTGGAGTCAAGAAGATGTGACTTCACATTATACCTCCTATACTAACTCCTATACTAACTGTGTGACTAGATAAATAACTTAATTCTGCTTGTTTCAGCTTTATCAACTATAAAATAGGAATGATAATAACTCTTACTTCATGGGATTGTTGTAAGGACAGTACATAAATATATATTTACATATGTCTATATGCATGTTTTACAAAGTAAAACACTTTGTGCACCTTAAAGCATTATATACATGCTAGTTGTTATAAATGTAAACATCTCTTTTCATGAATGAGGCAAAACCATGTTAAAGTATTAAAATGATTAAGCTAGGGCCTTAAATATCCTCGCCAAATGTTGTATGCTTCCCTCACTGTGTAGGAGTTTAGTCTCTATCCTGTTAATGGACCCTGAAATTTATACTATATATCCCAAAATTTGCATTTTTCTCAGAAACATCTGATAAATATGCCCACTGTTTGCTACGGAAATACAAACTTATTGAGGGTAGCAAATATTTCACTTTTTGAAATATTTGTATCCCTCATGCTTAATTCAATGCCTGGCTTGTAATAGGAGCTTAATAATTCATAAGATCATTGATTTAGAACTGGAAGATACCCAGAGGCTGAATCTAATCCCCTTATTTTACATATGAAGTAAATGAGGCTCAGAGAGTTAAAAGAAATTTCCAAGGTCACATAGATAGTAAGTAAAGGAACTAGAATTAGAAATCAGATTTTTTTTTTTTTTTTTTTTTTTTACTTCAAATCCAAGCCTCTTTCCACAATTGAGGCAAATGCCTATTGATTGATTGAAACTATCCCTGAAGAGCAAACTGAGGTTTTTATGCAAGCTGATTTGGTTTTAATTAATAGCTGTTTTATTTAGTATCTTCTTTAACAAGACATAGTTATTTTATAGCCTTCCCTAAGGAATTGTCCCATAATTAAATTAGATATTAATTGCTGATTTTTTTTTGTTTGTTTGATGCAATCTTAGTTTATAAGTTTTATTTCAAGACATCTAGATTAAAATAGGTTTTCTTTATTTGGATTATGTCTTATAGACACAATCAATTGAATTCAGCAAAAATATATTAAGTATCTATTTTGTAGAAGGTAAAGTGATCTAAGTGCCTAATGAAAGGTCCTTTCTCCTTAAAGAAGATCTTGACAGAAAATGTGGATGGATGATATTCTAGGCATAAGAAATAATGTGAATAAATAGTGAGATGTGAGAAAAATATATGTTATGTTTCTGTGAAAGCTGAGAAATTCAGTTTGTGAGAATTCAATAAAATGGTCAATAGAAAGTTGGACCTAAAATCATGAAGACATAAGTTCAACTTCAGCCTCAGACTCTTACCAGCCATATGAACAAGGTTTCTCAGTTTTCTCTTACATAAAATGAGATTGTTGTGAGTGTAAAATGAACTCATATTTGTAAAAAGCTTTGCAAACCTCAAAGTGCAATATAAATGCTAGTTAGCTAGTTTGACTGTATATTATAGAATACATGAAGAACAGTTGTATAAGAAAAGGCCAGAAAGGTAGGTTAAAGCCATATCATGAATGACATGAATTTTCTTTAGTAAGAAGAGAGAGGTCACTGAAAGCTTTTGATCAGGGGTATGATAGAATTAGAATTGTACATTAGGAAGATTAATTTGGCAGCAATGTGTAAAATGGTGCAGAGGAGGAAGCCATTACAGGCGAACATAGCCGGAGGTGGGGGGCAGTCCAGGTAGGGAGTTATTACAATAATGTAGACATTTGATAAGAAGGACATTGATTATTATGTGGCACTGATCCTGACACATAGTAGGTACTATATGAATGTTTATTCTCTTCCCTTTCCCTTGCTTATAAGCCTTAGGAATCTGTCTTATTCTCATTTTTCTCATATTAACTTGCCTCTTTTACTTTGTTCCACATTATCAGCAAGAAAATTTAGTTTGGGAAGAAATCTGAATTCTTATGGTTGGAAGGCCCTAGAAGGGAGGGCCAGACATCAGTTAATGAACATTTGTTCATTTATTTATTTTTATTAAAAAATATATATATACACATACAAAGAGAGGGTGGAGGAGAGAAAGAAAGGGAGAGAGAGAGAGAGAGAGAGAGAGAGAGAGAGAGAGAGAGAGAGAGAGAGAGAGAGAGAGAGAGAGAGAGAGAGAGAGGAAAAGAGAGGGGGAAGAAAGAAAATAAGAGAGAAAGAGGGAGAAAAGGAGGAAGGAAAAGAGGAAAGAGTGGAGGAGGGAGGGAGAAGAAAAGGGGGGAAGAGTAAGAAAGTAAGAGAGAAAAGAGAGAAAGTAAATAAAAGGCCCCAGGTCAAAGTCTTGGGGTATAATGACAACAAGGTATTTATGATATTAATGTCAAACAAACAAAGGAGACTGAAGAAAGTCTAGTCAGAGAAGTAAAAGGTGAACCTAGGGAGAGCAATGTCCCTGGAATCCAGAGAAGAATAAGTTTCTATGACAGGATTAATAGTAGCACATGCTGCAAAGAGGTAAAGAAAGTTGACTGGGGAAAAATTCATGTGATTTGGCAATTCATATATCATAAGTAATTTGAGTAAAGCAGTCTTAGCTGAATACTTTATATCTGGATAGGCATCTTCCAGCACAGTTTTGTGCATAGAACACTTGATCAATCAACATTATTCCTTGGTATTGATGATGGAGTAAGGATTTATCTAAAACTAATTCAATTCATTGTCCCCAGAGCCAGAGTGTTATGAATCCTTGTGCTGATCATTATGTAGCTTTCATCCCACATGCCAATTATCTCTCTTATATGTTATTACTATTACCTAGAGTAACAGTATTTTGGAACCTTGGTATCCCTGAAGGTTGACCCAGCAGTTATAGTAAAAAGCTTTAGAAATCCTAGTATATATTATAAAAGCATTAATGAGCATATGAAATGTGATAAAGATGCAATTAGACTTTCTCACTTATTGTCTCTTCCTGAAAGTCACTCCCCAAAAATATGTTCTGGTGATTCAAGTGAAGTGGTATCCCAAGAGTCTCTATATAGCTTGAAGGTCAAACAAACTTGATCTACTTATAATTTCTGTGTAGAGCTAGTGATCAAAAGGATGAACTAATGGATGATAAATTTTATTTAGTACCCTGCCAATGGTATTCATAGAATCCAGCAGGAAACATGGTAAGCATCAATTCTTTTTTTTTTTTTTTTAAGTTCCTTCTAGTTTTTACTGATGAAGTGAAATATTACCAAAATTATAAAGAATAAGCTTGGCTTGAAAGAAATAGCATGAGGAGACACTACCCTTTGCAAAGATAGGAAGTCAACAAGTATACCTTTTGCACATCTTTACAGATTTTTGTCAATATGTTAATTAGTTGGGCTAAATTTTATCTTTTTTTTTTCTCATAAAGATTTATGGGGGTGGAGCCAAGTTGTTGGAGTAAAGCCAGGAAGTTGCTTGAGTTCTCCCACTTTCCTCTACAAAACCAAATCAAGCCCCTGAAAAGAGTTTGTTGGAATCAAACCATTGTCCAGCTCAAGATAGACTGGAAAAGGTTCAAGAAAGGTCTATCTTACTGGGGCGAAAAGGCTGTTCAGCTCAGCTCAGAAAAAATCTGGGAAAGCCAATGAATGGGTCTTAATTACAGCAAATCTAAAAACTAAGAACCTCAGTCTTGGCTCAGCAGAGGAACACATCAGTTAGGGAAGCCTCTAGTTTCAGCTCAGAAGGCAAACTCTGGAAAACCAGGTTGTTTCCTAAAAAGAGCAGGCAGTTAAGCCCTGCAAACACAAGGGGCTCCTATGCTCAGAGCCAAAGTTGCAGAAGAAGTTTAGGACAGTGCCTTCTCTACCTAGAATCAGAACTAGACCATAAAAGTAAAAAAAAAAAAAAGAGAGAGAGAGAGAGAAAATACCAAAGAAAAAGAATGAAAATGAGCAAGAAACAAGAAAGAACCTTGACTATAGAAAGCTATTATGGTGACAGGGAGAGCAACCAAAACACTAACTCAGATGAAGACAAAATATCCTCAGAGGAAATCTCAAAAAGTGAAATGAATTGGTCTCAAGCACAAGCTTCTTGGAAGTGCTCATAAAAGATTTTAAAAGGCAAAATAAGAGAGAAAGAAGAAAAAAATGAGAAAGGAAATGAGAGATATGCAAAAAAAAATCAACAGTTTGGAAAAAAGAAGGGAAAAAATTGATTGAAGAAAGCTTAAAAAATACAATTGGCCCAATGCAAAAGAAAATCCACTGAAGAAACAATACCTTCAAAAATATAATTAACCAAATGGGAAAAGAGATACAAAAACTAACTGAAGAAAAGCACACATTAAAAATTAGAATGGGACAATTGAAAGCTAATGATTCTGAGACAGCAAGAATCAGTCAAACAAACCAAAAAGAATGAAAAAATGGGGAAAATGTGAAATATCTTATTGGAAAAACAGCCACAATGGAAAATAGATCCAGAAGAGACAATTTTAAAATTATTGGCCTACCTGAAGGCCATGACAAGAAAAGAGCCTGGATAGCATTCTTCAAGAGAGGATTTAGGAAAACTGACCCAATATTGTAGAAACAGAAGGGGAAATACTCATTGAAAGAATCCATCTATCATCTTCAAAAAGACATTATACAAGGAAAAGCCCAAGGAACATTGTTGAGAAACTTCAGAACTACAATCTCTAGAAAAAAATACTGCTAGCTGCCAGACAAAAACAATTCAAATATAAGGAGCAAAAGTCAGGACTACCCAGGATCTGGCAGCTTCTACAATAAAGGAGAAGAGGGCTTGGAATACATATTTTAGAAGTCAAAGGACCTAGGGTTACAATAAAGAATTATCTACTCAGTGAGAAGCAGCTGCATCTTTCAGGGAAGGTGATGGATCTTCAATGAAGGAAGAGACTTTCAATCATTGCTATTGAAAAAACCAAAACTAAACAGAATATTTAATCTACAAAGAAAAGATAAGATTCTAAAGACACATAGAAAGATAAAGGGGAAAATATACATTATTTATAGGATAAATTGTTTACATCCTTAAATGGGAAAAATGTATCTATAACTCTTGAAAACTGTATCTAGCACTGGGGCAGACTGGGAACATCACAGGAACTGAGGGTGTTACATCTGGAGTGGCGGAGATGGGTGCCGCGAGGTGTCCAGTGAGGTAACGTGACCCCGAGAAGTCGGCGGGAGCCCCAGGGAGAGTTCTCTTTTCTTTGTGAAGGGCAGGGCCGCCCTGGAATGGGTTTGCCCCAAGAGAGGGGCCTGCACCTTGGAAAGCGTCGGGATTCTGGCGGCGTCTGGTGAACTCTCGCTGGCTCTTGAAAATCCGGGGGAGAGGGTGTAAATCTCACATGGGCTGTACTCATAGCCACAACAGGTCTCCAAGGTGAACGGCCTCTGGCATGTTGAAACAATGTAGGTACAGGAAGTCGGCAAGCCAGATCTGTAACTTCGGGATAAGGATTGGCTCTAAGGGCTGGGTGGGTTGGGCTGTGGCAAGAAGCGGGGCTGGGCTTGCTCTTCGGCATGTATTAGCTCTAGAATTACCACAGTTATCCAAGTAGGAGGGAGCGAGCGACCAATGGAACCATAACTGATTTAACGAGCCATTCGCAGTTTCACTGTAACATTTGTAACATGCCCTCCTGGCAGTTACAATTACTAGTCTGTCCTAGGCCCAACAGAGTACCTTTGACCACTGACCTTTGCAGTGTGAACTCTACCCGGCTGGCCTCCTCTGAGGCCCTCAAAGGTCTCTGGCCATGATTTCTTGAATCTATAGCTTAATAACTGGTAGCATGCTCAAGAACAGCCATGTGTAATCTTAAAATCCTTTATTATACCTACTCACATAATGCCCTGACTTGATGCCCTGACTTGTTGGTTCCCTAGTGAACACCTGATCAGAAGACCCATGTGTTCACTACCAAAATCCTTACCTCTCTGGGCTATCCATCCACTTGGCTCAGGGAGCCAGGTTAAAGAGCGCAAGGTTAAATGGTCTCTCTTGTGATGTTATCAAAGAAAATGATATTAAAAAGTGGGAAAAGATTTGTATTGGAAAAAGAGTAAAAAGGAGATTTAATAGGACAAATTCAATTACAATTACAATCTAGGGAAAGAAGGGAGGAAGATGATTCTTGATCTCATCAGTTTTGGTTCTAAGAAGGAATAATTTAATCATTTGGGTATAGAAATTTATGTAAATTTATAAAGAAGGAGGAGAATGAGGAAAGAAAAAAGAGGGACAGGATAGAAGGGAGGGCAAACATAGGAGGTAATAAGGTAAGAGAAAGGAAGAAAGGGTGATAGAGGATAAGGTGGTGTGTGGGATGGTTTAAAAATACTATTAAGAGAAGGGAGGTGATAGAAGATAAGCAGGTGGGGTGGTATGGAAAAAATACTACTAAGGACAGGATGGAAAGAAAGAACAAAAATATATGCAGGGGAGAAAATAGGATAGAGTAAAATATAGAACTGGTAGTCATAACTCTGAATGTGAATGGGATGAACTCTCATAAAATGGAAGTGAATAGCAGAGTAGATTAAAAAAGAGAATCCTACAATATGTTGTTTGCAAAAACTACATTTGTCACGAGAGACACATATAGAGTAAAGATAAAAGGCTGGAACAGAATTTATTGTGCTTCAGTTGATGTTAAAAAAAAAAAAAGCAGGGATAGCAATTCTGATCTGAGATAAAACAAAATTAAAAATACATCTTATTAAAAAAGATAAGGAAGAATAGTGCATCTTGATAAACTATACTATAAACAACATGATACTATGTGTATGTACTATGCAGCAGAACAATCAAATTCCTAAAGAAGACTTTAAGCCAGTTATAGAAAGAAAAAAACAGAAAGACTATACTAGTGGGGCACCATAACCTTCCACTCTCAGAATCAGACAAATCTAACCAAAAATAAAAACTAAGGAGGTTAAAAATCCTAGAAAATCTAAATATGACAGACTTCTGGAGAAAACTAAATATAACAGAATAAACAGAAAGGAATACATCTTTTTTTTTTCTCAGCAGTACATGACACCTACTCAAAAAGTGACCATGTATTAGAGCATAAAAACCTCACAATCAATTGCAGAAAAGCAGAAATAATAAATGCTTCCTTTTCAGACCACAATGCAATAAAAATTATATTCAAAGAAGAGGCAGGGAAAGATAGAGTAAAAAACAATTGGAAATTAAATAATCTAATTCTAAAAAATAGGTGGGCCAAACAAATCTCAGAAATAATCCATAATTTCATCCAAGAGAATGACAATAATAAAACAAGCTACCAAAACTTATGGGATGCAGCCAATGCAAGTTTTATGGGAAATTTTATATCTAAATAATTATGTGAATAAAATAGAGAAAGAAGAGGTCAATGAATTAGGCATGAAACTAAAAAAAGCTAGAAAAAGAACAAATTTAAAACCCCAATTAAATATCAAATTTGAAACTCTGAAACTCAAAGGAGAGATTGATAAAATTGAAACTAAGAAAACTATTGAACCAATAAATAAATAGACTATTGAACTAATAAATAAAACTAAGATTTGGTTTTATGAAAAAAATTCAATTGATTAATTCAATTAGAAAAAGGAAAACAAAAAACAAATCACCAGCATCAAAAAGGAAAAGGTGAATTTGCCATCAATGTAAAAGAAATTAAAGCAATTATTGGTAGCTTTTTTGCCCAACTGTATAGCAGCAAATCTGACAATCTAACTGAAATGGATGGATATTTACAAAAATACAAAATGCCCAGATTAACAGAAGAGGAAATAAATTACTTACATAATTCCATTTCAGAAAAAGAAATTGAACAAGTTATTAATGAACTCCCTAAGAAAAATTCTCTAGGGCCAGATGGATTCACAAGTAAAGTTTACTGAATATTTAAAGAACAATTAATTCGAATATTTTGTAAACTATTTGGAAAAATAGGTAAAGAAGAAGTCCTTCCAAATTCCTTCTATGACACAAATATAGCACTGATACCTAAACAAGGAAGAACCAAAAGAGAGAAATAAAATTACAGACCAATCTCCCTAATGAATATTGATGCAAAAAATTTAAATGAAATATTAGCAAATAAATTACAGGAACTTATCAGTAGGATAATACTTATTAGCGGATAATTCACTATGACTAAGTGGGGTTTATACCAAGAATGCAGGGCTGGTTCATTATCAGGTAAACTATTACCATATTAGATCATATCAATAACAAAATCAATAGAAATCATATGATAATATCAATAGATGCAGGAAAAGCTTTTGACAAAATAGAGCACCAATTGCTATTAAAAACACTAGAGAAAATAGCGATAAATGGAGTTTTCCTTAAAATAATAAGCAGTGACTACCTAAAACTAACAGCAAACATTATTTGTAATGGAGAGAATCTGGATGCATCCCCAATAAAATCAGGGATGAAACAAGAATGCCCATTATCACAACTATTATTCAACATTGTACAAGAAATATTGGCTTTAGCAATAAGAAAGGAAAAAGAAATTAAAGGAATTAAAACAGGCAATGAGTAAGTAAAATTATCACTCTTTGCAGATGATATGATGATATGCTTTGAAAATCCTAGAAAATCATCCAAATTTTCATCCAAATAATTAATGATTTTAGCAAAGTTGCAGAATTATTTAAAAATAAATCCACACAAATGATTAGCATTTCTATATATTACTGACAAAGCCTGTCAACAAAAGTTAGATAGAGAAATTCCATTTAAAAGTACTGTAGACAAAATAAAATATTTGGGGCTTTACCTACCAAGACAAACCCAAGAACTATGTGAACACTATACAGGACACTTCTCACACAAATAAAGTCAAATTTAAACAACTGAAAAAATATCAATTGCTCATAGGTAGGCTGAACTAACATGGTAAAAATGACAATTCTGTCCAAATTTGTCTATTTGTTCAGTGACATACCAATCAAACTGCCAAAACATTATTTTATATTAATAGAAAAAAATAATGAAATTCATCTGGAAGAACAAAATGGAATATCAAATAGAATTCATGAAAAAATACAAAGGATGGTGGCTTAGCAGTATCAAACCTAAAACTATATTATAAAGCAGCAGTAATCAAAAACATTTGGTACTGAGAAATAGAGTAGTGTATCAGTAGTCTAGTATTTGATAAACCACCAAAGTCCAGCTTCTGGAATAATTTGGCACAGTATTTGACAAAAATTGCTGGGAAAACTAGAAAATAATATGTCAGAAACAGAGCATAGACTTATATCTCACACCCTATACCAAAATAAGGCCATAATGGGTACATGATTTGGGCATAAAGGATAATATCAGAACCAAATTAGGGGAGCAAGGGATAATTTACCTATCAGATCTTTGGAGAAGGGAGGAATTTATGACCAAAGAATAATTAGAAAACATCATGAAAGGCAAAATGACAAATCGGATCACATTAAATTACAAAAGGTTTTACAGAAACAAAAGCAACAGGATCAAGATTAAAATGGAAGTACAAAGCTGGGAAAAATCTGTATAGCCAGTCTTTCTGATAAAGGGCTTATTTCTAATTAATATATATATATATATTATATATATATATATATGTATAAAACTGTCAAATTTATAAGAATACAAGTCATTCTCCAACTGATAAATTGTCAAAAGATATGAACAGACCATATTCAAATGATGAAATTAAAATCATTTATAGTCACATTAAAAATGTTCTTAATCAGTATTGCTTATAGAAATGCAAATTAAAATAATTCTGAGGTACTACCTCATACCTCTCATATTGACTAAGATATCAAAAAAAAACAATGCTAAATGCTGGAGAGAATGTGGGGAAACTAAGTGCATTGTTCATGGAGTTGTGAAATGATCTAACTATTCTGGAAAGCAGTCTGTAACTATATCCAAAGGGCTATCAAATGGTGCATACCCTTTGACTCATCAGGGCCACTATTGGGTCTATATCCCAAGGAAATAATAAAGAAGAAAAAAGATCCACAGATTAAAACAAACAAACAAACAAACAACCCCCCCCCAAAAAAAAACAAAAAAACATTGGTAGCAACTTAGTGATAGCACAGAATTGGAAAATGAGTAGATATCCATTAATTGGGGAATGGATGAATAAGATATGAATAAAATTCCATTATCTGGAATGTTATTGTTCTATAAAAATAATGAACAAGCTGGTTTTAGGAAGGCCTGGAAATATTTACACAAACTGATACTGAGTGAAGCAAGCAGAACCAGGAATACATTGTACACAATAACAGAAAGACTGTGTAATGACCAACTATGAAAGACTTGCTTCTTCTCAGTAGTTCAGTGATCCAAAGCAATCCCAATTAACTTTGGACAGAGAATGCCATCTGCACCCCCAAAAAGAACTATGGATATTGATTGTAAATCAACACTTGCTATATTCTCTTTTTTTGCTGTTGTTTTTTTTTTTTTTTTCTCTCCCATGCTTTTTTTTTTTTTTGTTCTGATTTTTTTTTCTCCCAACATAATTCCTAAAGCCATGTATATTAAAAGGAAATAAACTCATTTTCCCCATAAAATGAGTCAGACATAATGCTCATTTTTTGTTCTTCTTGGTAAATGGAAATATTTTATATTTGCAATAAAATCATAAATAAGCATTTATTAATCAAAAATGATTTATTATATGGGATTGTTTTCTGAGAGAGCAAAGGGAAATGATACATGATGTAAAAAAAAAGAAAAATCAATAAAAAATTACTTAAAAAAAAGGATACCAGAAGAATGACATGATGGTGGGGTAAATTAAAACTTGTGATGACTTAACTCTGAGAAAGGATATTTGTGGGACTCATCCGGTATTGCTCAATAGTGTAGAAATCCAAGGACTTCAGTTCCAGAGTCTAGGAGAAGGAAGCAATTATCTTCCTCTCTGGTTTCATGAATACATGACAGATGAAAGGAATTTTAACTAGACTAATTCCAAAAGTCTGTAGTTTTTAGAGGAGTAATTCCCTAAATGAAAAACAAATAAAACTAAATATGTGGAGCATTGTCTGCTCTCTGAGCACAGTGGGATTGTAGGATAAGTTGCTGCTCTAAGGCTTGTCTCATTTGTTTATATTTACCCTAATTGTTGATGTTTGGATTGGCTATTTGGCAGATCAGGCAAAATTAAAGATTGTGTGGTTCTTTGAGAAGATCTAAATAAATGCTTGTGTCTTATAAATGATGAAGTGGCTTTGCTGAAGATCACATAGTAACTGAGAAAGCCAGAACCATAAGCTCAGGGTTGCTGACTCCAAGTCCATTGTTCTTTTCCTCTCCACTAAGACGATTAACATCACTAGAGGGAGATAGCCAGAGATTGGAGCTCTGATTCCAGTTCTTAGTGGTTTCTCTATGATCTTAACAATTCAATTTTATACTCAATTCAGGAACCATCTATTATGCATTTACTATGTGCCAAATGCCATGCTAGATATTATGAAATGGGGAAACAGAGAAAACATTTAGATAAAACACTATCCAGACTATAGAACATAGTCTAAGAGGTTGATAAGGTACAACGTTAACATATAATTATGAGAGGGCATTAATGATGTAGAACACAGAGCTATGTGAAGTTCTGATCTCTCCTCTCACTCTTCCAAACTTCCTTCTTCCCCTACATGACTCAGCTAAAAATATTTTGTTCCTAAATAATTTTGCCTAAACATCTCCATTGTCTTCCACTTTTTCTAGCCACTTATTTATTATATTCATCTAAGTATAAGCCATACTTACTTTCCCCTTACTGTACCTCAAAAAAAATAAGCGTCTTGAAGAATAGGGGCTATGCTATTTTAATTTGTATCTCTAGTGCCTATCAAAATTACTTGTTCATAGTAAATGCTTAATAAATATTTGTCTAATTGAACTGGGACATGCAAAGTATACGTGCGTGTGTAAATATATATATATATATATATATATATATATATATATATATATATATATATATAATATATATAATCTAAAGATAAAATCAGGGAAAACTTCATGGAAAAGGACATTAAAGGATGGACAAGAATTAGTTGAAAAGGAAGAAGGAGAGCATGCTAGGTACTAAGAATAGAATGAATACAGAGAGTTTGGAACTCACAGGGACAGAATGCAGAGAGAACTGACATGGGGCATGTAGTGTGAACTCCATTTTCTTAACTGAAAAGTAAGGGAATGGAGTAAATAAATTCTAAGGTCTGCTCTAGCTTCAACCTGCTCTCTTATATTCTGATCATTTTTCCAGATAGTTTTTTAATGTGCTTTTAGTACTTTAGTATTCTTTTTAGTACTTTTTTTAGTACTTAAAAATACTTTAGCACAGTCATTCTGTAAGAAAAGCTTTTCCATTTGACCATAAGGACAGGGGGATATTCCTATAAATCAAAAGTATAAATACAAAACAAGTAGCCTGAAGCCCTCCAAGGCTTTTTCTCTAAGGAAGACTTGCCTATTTTACCATAGTTAAAGAGTTAAGGAAGGTGAACAAGCATATATAGGTTTGTGAACTCTCTTGTTGCATGGAAGATTTACATCAGTGAGATTATAGATTCATCAGAGTAAGTAATGTGGGACCTTTCAGCAATTATTAAGTCAGAGGATCATAAATCAATAGCTGAGAAGGACCTCAGAGGATATCTAGTCCAGCCCCTACTTTTTTTTTCAGATAAGAATACTCAAAAAGGTTTAGTGTTCCCAATTCAAGATTAAGGGAAATTAAGAGGTCACACAGCTAAAAAGTTGTAGAGACAGAATTTGAACTCAATTTCCAGGATTCCAAATTAAGACTTCTATTATTCTATGCTCCCTTCCTTCAGCCCCTATGTGGGAGCTGAGAAATCACACATGTCTGCCCCAGCTGTCAATCTTATAAACAGTCCTTTCTTCTTTTGCAATAGGAAATTACTGAGTAACTTCAAGGATCATCATTAGCATTATACTGTAACTTTCCCATTTGATAACTGCTCCAGGAGTTGCTAAATGTTGTCATTCCTCTTTAATAAGGAGTGAATTTCTTTGTATTTCCACCAACACTTTGTATCTCACCATAATTAGTTCTTAAAAGTGTGGTTAGGTTATTTTTTTTTCTTGAAAATTTTCTTTCTTTGAGCCCAGAAGCAATATCCATGTGACCTTAGAGATCATCTTTGAACATAGTCAGTGGATTGGGTTTATTCATTAGTGGCTGAATTGGAGCTTTTGGTTGTGGCATTTACTCTTAACAGATTAATCCCTACAATCTAAGTAGGAGAGTTTGTAGTGCTTGTATTAGTCTGGGTACAGTTCTTAAGATATTGGAGAGGTCAGGAAAGTTCTATCTTGTTTCTTTCTCCCTTCTTCCTTGCAAAAAAGAGACACTTGGCTGAGCAGAAGATACTGAGAACTCCTGAGACTAAATCAAATGGTCCTTGGTTCCCAATAGTTTTTCCTATTACGGATTGCTGGAATATCTATTCACTTCCAACCACTGCCAACTCTGTGAACTCTAGCAATTTGATAGGGTAGAGAAATAACAGCCAAAATATAGCATGGCATAACTTGGTTAATGCTGCAGAATCATAAATTGGGTGGAATCTGTTCCTATTCCCAGGCTGTTTCACCTAGAACTGGGACAAAGAATCTGGGGGAATCACTTTGAGACAATTCTTTCTCCCACAAAGAAAAGTGTATTTTTGGGATATGATATTTAATTGCAGTGGTTAATGATTCCCTAAGACTGAACACTCATAAAAATGTAGGGATTTAAAACATAGAATAAAGAAATGTATTGTGTATGATAGCATCTTTTCTGGGGATTTTACAGCTCTTCTTCATGAGATTACTTAGCAAAGACGAAAGGATGGTATAATCATTTAAAGTTGATATTCTTGGAGTAAAGGTTCCATTTTGCAATAATGAGATAAGATGGGTGTCTGATGTCAATAGTTCCAGTTCCCCAAAACCTATTGTCATTGGATAGTCAGAAATACAGATTTTTAAAATTATGATAAAATCATCTCAAAACCATGTATTTGCTGTGTCTCCACTATATAAAGTGCTTACTAAGCAAAAATAATTTCCTTTAATGATCATTAGCAGGTACCAAAATGACCCTTCAGTTAATGTTACTTACCATGGGTAATCTGTTTTTTCTATTGAATCAATTGCATGTGGATATCATTGATTACCAGACACCAATTGTAGCTGTGACTTCAGTATTTTTGAATGTATATTGCTTCTAAATTAAACTAAACCTTTGCCCCCGAATTCAGAAAACTGGAAGGCCTTTGGGCAGTGGTTATTCCTAGCTCTCTAAGGGGATGTTTTATTGTCCCAAACAGATTTATAGTCTCCTTAAAGACAATCTATCCCTGCCTTTGACAACTAATAGCTATGTATCTATGGAGGAATCACTTAAGCTCCCTAAATCCTAATTTCCTCCTTTGTAATACAATAATAACAGAACCTACTTTACTATGACAATCAAATGAGGTAATACAAGTAAAATATGTTACAAACCTTAAGGCATCATAAAACTTTACCTGCTGTAGTTTTTATCTATCTGAATTCTATGGGCATTTTCATTCTCCTTTATTTCACCTTAAGATATTTGGATATTCATCTTTCATTCATTCTCTTTGAGTACCTTGCCCAGTTACCTGTCTTTCTATAATCCTGACTACAACATCTGTTGTATGGTTATATGCCAGAAGACTGCTGTTGTTTATGGTGAGCACACTCCATTTTTGATGTGTCTTTATGACAGTGAATCAGTGTTTGTCAGGGAGGGAAAAATACATATATCTACATACAACTGTAGTTGGTGGTTTAAAACTGGGAACTGGTATTTTCATTTCCCCATAGTTCCCAAGTTTGCTACCAAATGGTTGTTTTCTATAATAAAGCTGTTAATAAGTGAATAGTATATTCATAGCATCTTAAATTCAAAGCTGGAAGGGTCCTTATATTCCAGTCCCTTATGTCCCTTATCTCCTAGTCTATTGTCCAAATGATGAAATTGAAGGTTGGTGGTCAAACAACTTAATGAAGGTCATAAGAATATACACTATTAGAAGTGGGATTTGAATCTTTGTCCTCTGATTCCAGCACTATACAATACTATATTGACTCCTAACAATTTTATGTGACTCTTATTCTTATTTTGTTTTTTTTTTACTTGCTTCACACCATTGTGTAAAGTTTTATGAACTTTAAAATGTAATGTAAAATGTTTGTGCATTTTTATGCATATATGGTCACACAGATATATTTACATATATAGACACAGACAAATACACAGACTATATATATATTTATACACACACATAAACATACTTATACATATACACACATATAAAATGATCACTAGCTGGCAAAAAGATAAAAACATGACCTGGCTTATAATAGAAATAGAAATATGTGTGTGCGTGTGTGTGTGTGTGTGTGTGTGTGTGTGTGTGTGTGCACGCACATGTTCAAGTTTAAATTTATGTGTATATATTATGTGATATGCACATATAATATACATATACTATTGCATATGTATTTTATAGATATAGATATATACTTTATATCTATATCTATAATGTCTTAGTGGATAGAAAGCTGGTTTTGGAGTGAAGGAAGACCTTAAATTTACCTCTTACTAATTGTGACACTGGACAACTCACATTTTTAATGCCCCAGACAATCTCATATAAATGAAAATTGCATTTAAGGTATTGATCTGCTTTGCTAGATGAATTTCCTCCCAAAGAACTCTGTATGCTGATGAAATCATACATCTAGTCCAAATAAATGTATATGCATGTACACCCCCCCACACCACTCAAACCATTTATTTTCCTCCTTATCCATTCTTTCTCTTTCTCTCCTTTCTTTAAAGACTCTCTCCTTGAATACTTAGGCATTAGACCTGTGATTTCATTGCTATAAAGATTTCCCAAGTGAGAAAACTCTCTTTACTAATCCAAATAATTATCTTCTCTACAATTTACAATATTATCAAGAGCATTGAAAGATAAAATCATTTGCTTAGGGGCATATAGCCAGTATGTATTGCAGAGGAACTTAAACCTCCAGATCTTTCTGGTATTGAGGTCTGATCTCTACCCATTACATAATAGACGTATATACCTACTATCTACCTATGTTTCAATCTACCATTTCTCTATGTATCAATTAAAATATCTAATCTATGACAATGTAAATATGGAGGGCTGACCTTAGTGTCAGGAGTTCTTGGGTTTTAATTCTGTAGATGATGTATGACAGCTGTTTGATCATGGACAAATCACCTTATGTGTCAGTGTCCCAGGGACTTCTAAATGTCTCCTTGTTGTAGAAGATATGATGATTGGTATCTGTAGAAGAAGTTTCCACAACAGGAGTTCATTATACCAATTAAATTAGAGGTTATGATACATTTTTATTTTATTATTTATTTTGTTACTAATTTTATGTAAAGAACCCAGAGTGTGTACATTTTTAAGTTTTTAAAGCTTGCAAAATTATTTCTTTACAGTAATCCTCCCCATTTTACAGTTGACAAAACAAGCTCCGAGTACTTAAATGACTTACCCAGGGCTGTATAGCTAATAAATAGCTGAAATGAAATTGGTACCTAGGTTTCCTGACATTCTATTTCCCACTTCAAGCTGCTTTTCAAGCTTGGGAGAATATTTAGGATTTGCCTATTGTAGACCTAATTCCAGGAAAAAATTCTAAAGCTAATGTTGTTAGATAAGCTCATACTCCAAGGGTCATATAAATATATCAAAGTCTAGAATATTTACAGAAAGTGTCACAAGCTACAGAAAAAAAAATCAGTTATTTTTTACCATTATTTACCTTCTTTGTCATAATTCTGCTGTAATGTTTCATAACAATATGGAAGTAACTCCAGGAATTTTAAAGACTATACCCGTAAAGTACAAAATTTGGCAGATATTTGTCCCAAATATGATTGGTGGTGCTTCCCAAGCTGATCTGGCTGTGCTGGTCATCTCTGATTGGAAAGGAGAATTTGAAACTGGATTTGAAAAAGGAGGACAGACAAGAGAACATGCCATGTTGGCAAAAACAGCAGGTGTAAAACACTTAATAGTGCTTATTAACAAGATGGATGACCCAACAGTAAATCGGAGCAATGAAAGATATGAAGAATGTAAAGAAAAGTTGGTGCCATTTTTGAAAAAAGTTGGCTTCAATCCCAAAAAGGATATACACTTCATGCCCTGCTCAGGACTGACTGCTGCAAACTTTAAAGAGCAATCAGATTTCTGTCCTTGGTATATTGGGTTACCATTTATTCCATATCTGGATAATTTGCCAAACTTCAACAGATCAGTTGATGGACCAATTAGGCTGCCAATTGTGGATAAATACAAGGACATGGGCAGAGCTGAACTGTGTAGCTGTGTAGAACTGTGTAGAACCAGCATAGCCAGAATTAGGATAGGCTCCTCATTAGTTTAACTATAGGTTGATGTATAAAAACCATTTACTAAGGCATAGGGTAATGAAGGGATGACTTGCGCTGACAAATTCAGAAATGATTAACGTATTGAAGTAAATATATTCTATTCCTATAAGTTGATTTTCTATCTAAAATCTAATTTATAGTGAGTTATAATTAGTCTTGTCTATTAGATTCAGATAGGGTCTGACTTGACATTGATAGAAGATGAAATCATATGTCTGTAGGAGATTCTTTTCTTGGTTTTTGCAGAAAAGAGACCTTCATAGATAAAAATTGATTTCACTTTGAGAAAAGAAATGAAAGAAAATTATATCTCTCCAACCACAATGCCTTCATAATTCTTCATTGCACAAAGAGGCAAAATAACCATTTGCAGGTTGAAATGAAAGGCATCTCATTGTACCATAAATAGTGTCACAGATTCCCAAGTTGTCAGCAAGAAAGGAGTGACTTCTGGGGTCATCCAAAAATAGGGTGAAAAGTTGGAAGAAGTTAAAAATGGCTGGAGCCTGAAAGCTTCCATTTGATTCTAATAAATATACCTCTCATCACCTCTAAAGATATGAGGTCATTGTCGTGACAGAATTAGCTTAGTGTATCACTATGCTCTATGACACATGTAATAACTATAAGTGTTTCATTTTTTCTGGCTCATAAAATAGTATGCATATTGAACAAAGCTCAGAAATGTCATAAGCTTCTCAGAAATGAGTCAGGGTCATATCTAATGTCATTTTCCCTTAGTGCTCATAATTCTTTGCATAATTTTTAGGAAAAGTGGAATAAGTAATAGGCAAGTTGGAAAACCATTCTCAATCACAAAAAAATGCTTATGCCACTACAAGATTTCAGATTATGAGCCAAGAAATTCACACCCACAATGAAACTGGCAAGAAGCCCAGAACTCGTCATTTTCATCGTAGGCACTAAAATTCTTACATAGCTTTGCTTAAAGAGTAACTGGGCTGTTAAAATGTCCTCTGGACTTAAGATTTATTTACATATGATCCAAGCCTTACTTTAGCAAGGTTATTTATATGCCAAGTTTATTTTAAGTTGATAATGCTATTTTTAAATTGAACAAAAAATATGAGCTCCCTCTTTTCTGAGATTTTTTTTTCTTTTGCATTCCCCCAACTCATAGAATTATGACACCAAGAGCATCCTGACAAGAACCAATATCTAAACAAGAGAGGTAATAGTAATGTTTTTATAGATATCTATGTTAGATAAGTTTGGGATTCTTTTTATTAATGAAAACTTACTGAGTAAAAAGAAGCTAGTTGGATATGTGAACATTCATGTCTTTTCCCCAGTTTGAAAATGGTGATGGAATTAGCTGATAAGGGGAAAATTTAAAACTATGAGTAACCAATGACTTCCATGAATTGCTTCTGTGATACTTTTCTTATCTCCTTATATCTTACCTTCAAATATTCTGAAGTCTCCTTGAGATTCCTTACATGATTCTATATCTCCTGACTCCGGGCACTTTCACTGGATATTCCTTAAGTCTAGAGTTTTCTTTACTAAATCTTTCTTTGCTTCCCTCTTCCTTTAAAACATAGACATAATTATCTCTTTATCATCCTTTCCTGATCCTTTCTTCTGTTGATTATCTCCAGTTATCCTGTATTATTTTGTACATATATGTCTGCATGTTGTCACCCCATTAGATTGTGGGATTAGAATTTTAGAGCATGAATTGTTTGCTTTTCTTTGAATCCTAACCCAGTAAAGAATCGATAAATGTATCACTATATACAATGGATAATTTGTGGCTGTGTCAATCCTGTTCATCTTTTTACTCCTTTTCCAATCAATTCTGGAGACAGCAATTATTCCATTAATTGTCTTTAAGAATGGAAATAAGCATATATTAAAGCTTATATCATATTTATTTTTAATTTTATTTCTAGATAAACAGATGCTTATTGTTGAAAGATCATTAGAATCTGATGGAATGTATAACTATATCTAGAAAGAATATCTTAGTCCCTTCATGTATTGCCTTTTTAAAATTGTATTTGGAAGCAAATGGCAAAATGAAAGGAATTTTGGACTTAGGAGAATTGGTCAAATGGAATAAGAGTTACAAAAGTTTGCTAAAGTAAATAATTTAAAAATTAGAATTGGGCAAGCAAAAGCTAATGTCTCCATGAAACATCAAGAAAGTCAAAAGAATGAAAAACATAGAAGAAAATGTTAAATATCTTATTAGAAAAAACAACTGACATGAAAAATAGCTCGAGGAAAGATAATTTAAGAATTATTGGATTACTTACAAACTATGACCCCAAAAAAACCCTAGATAAAAATTTTCAAGAAATATTAAAGGAAAACTGCCCTAACATTCCAGAATCAGAGAATAAAATAAAAATTAAAAGAATCCCTCATCCACCTCCTGAGATTCCAAAATTAGCTCTCAGAAATATTATATCTAAATTCCAGAGGTCTTAGGGAAAAAAATTGTAAGCAGCCAGAAGGAAACAATTCAAATATCTTAAAGGCATGATAAGGATCACATAACATTTATCAGCTTTTACCTTAAAGGATCCAATGGATTGGAATATGATATTCTAGAAGGCAGAAGAGCAGGATTATAAACAATAACAAACTATCCAGCAAAGCTGAACATAATTTTTCAGGGGAAAATAAATTTTTAATGATAAAGAGAAGTTTCAAACATGAGTGATGAAAAGATCAGAACTGAGCAGAAAATTTGATGTTCAAACACAAAACTCAAAAGAAGTATGAAAAGGTGAACCTGAAAGAAATCACAAGGTCTTAATATGATTAAACTATTTATAAATCTACATGAGAAATGATACTTGTCATTCATTGGAGATTTATTTTTCCTAAGATAGAAGGACTATATAGAAGGCATAGGTCTGAGTTGATTTTCATGGGATGATTTTAAAAAATGAAGGTTGAGAAATATAAGAGATAGGGAAAAAGAGAGAGAAGAACTAGAAAATTATTTCACACAAAACAGATATGTAAACAAGATCTTTTACAGTGAAGAGGAAGATAGTAAAAAATGGGAAATGCTTGAATCTCATTCAACGGGAGGGAGGATAATGGGATGGAGGAAAATACAAAGTTAGTAATCATAACTATTCATATGAATGGGATAAATTTGTTTATAAAATTCAAATCTGCATAGCATTCAAGCTTGTAGCAATTATTACAAAGAGTACATAGTAGGATAAGGTAAATTTTATGCCAGAAATGTAGGGCTGGTTCCATATAAGGAAAACTTCAGCATACTGATCATATCTATAAAACACAAAAATATTAGAGATTATATAACTATTTCAGGACAACTTGACAAAATACACCACCATTCCTTATTTAAAAACACTATAAAATATAAAGATAGAGCTTTCCTTAAAATGAAAATATATGTTTAAAAGTATCAAGAAATACATTCAAAACTGAGAGATAAACACCGAGTTAAAATGGAGGGTTAGAGTAGAATTACTATGCTTCAGCTAGTGCAAAAAGGCAGGAATAGCAATTTTGATATCATACAGAATCATGGCTAAAATTGATATAAATAAAAAAGATAAACAGAGTAACTACACTTTGATAATAGGTACCATAGAGTGAAAAATACTTCATATATAAATATATATATATATATATATATATATATATATATATATATATATATATATATATATATATATAAAATATTCAAATATATAAAAATGTCATCTCCCAATTGATAAATGATCAAACAATTTGAACCAGTGGTTTACAATGAAGAAATCAAAATAATTTATAGTTACATAAAAATTCTCTAAATTATTATTGATTAGGGAAATGAAGATGAAAACAACTTTGAGATATTATTTTACATTAACTGGATTGACTAAATAAATGATAGAAGGGGACAGTGACAAAAAATGTTGGAGAGGATGTGAAAAAGTTGAGACACTATTCATTGCTGGAGGAATTGTGAAGTGATCCATCCATTTTGGAGAGCAATATGGAATTTTATACACAAAGAATTATAAAACTATCTATATCTATATCTATATCTATATCTATATCTATATCTATATCTATATCTATCTATATCTATATCCTTTGATCCAGCAATACCATCATATTTTCAAAGATGATTAAGAAAAAAGGAAAAAAAAACAACAACTATATATTCTAGGATGTTTATAGTAGCTTTATTTCTGGTAACAAAGAACTGGAAATTTCAGGGATGTCGGTCAATTGGGGATGAGCAACAAGTTGTGGTATATGATTGTGATGAAATATCACTGTAATATAAGAAATGATGAGCTCAGTGGTTTTACAAAAAACATGTAAAAACTTGCATAAAATAATGAAGAGTGAAATGAGCAGAACCAAAAAAATATTGCATATATTTGAAGAACGATTTTGAACAAATGTTATATTTTTTATTATTTTAAATACATAGATTAACTATAAAGGACATATGAAAAAAGACACTGCCTGTATCCAGAGGAAAAACTGATAAATAGCAGTATGTATATAGAATAATTATATATAATATTGCATTTGTGTATATGCACATACACATATAATACAAATTCAAATACTTATGCACACCTAATATTACCTATTGGTATCTAATGGAAGCCATCTCTAGGGCAGTAGGGGTAAGTGATAAAATTTTTAAAAAAAGAAATTTATATGATAATTTTGTTATATATTTGAAAGGCATTGCAAGTTGTACATAGTATATTTGTAGTTTCATGTACAATTATCTTTTTATTATACTGTGTCATGCTTGTTTTCTTCTATAAGTTAAAAATAAAATAAAAACAAAACCATCAACAAGCACTATCTGTAATGGGAATAAGCTAAAACTCTTCTCAGTAAATCATGGGTGAAGCAAGGTTGTCCATTATCACCACTATCATGCAATTTGTACTAGAAATGCTAACTACAGCAGCTAGATTAGAAAAAGAAATTGAAGGAATTAGAATAGGCAATGAGAAAACAAAACTATTACTCTTTGTAGATGATATGATGATATACTTCATTAATCCTAGAGAATCAACTAAAAACAGTTGAAGCAATTAATAACCTTAGCAAAGTTTCAGGATACAGAATAAACCCATATAAATAAATCCTCAACATTTCTATATATTCCAACAAAGTCCAGCAGGAAGAGATTAAAAGAGAAATTCCTTTAAAAAATAACTGCAACTTGGATAACATAGAACTGTAATATTTATAAAGGAAAAAATTTGTGACCAAACAAAGATCATGGGAAATGAAATGGATAATTTAGCTTACATTAAATTTAAAAGTTTTTGCCAAAGGAAAATCAATGAAACTGAGATTAGAAGGAAAGCAAAAAATTGCAAAAAGAAAGATTTTCATAGGAATTTTCTAAACTCATATAGAACTGAGTCAAATTTATCAAAATATTAATTATTCTCCAGTTGATAAATGGTCAAAGGGTAGGACAAACACTTTTTAGGAGAAGAAATCAAAGCTATTTATAATTATATGAAAAAATGGTTTAAATCACTATTGATTAGAAAAATGTAAATTACAAACAACTCTGAGGCATACTTTTACACTTATCAGATTAGCTAATATGAAAGAAATAAAAAAAAATAACATGTTTGTGGGAATGTGGAAAAATTGGGACAGTAATACATTCTTAGCTGAGTTGTGAACCAACCATTCCATACAGCAATTTGGAACTATATTCAAAAGGCTGTAAAATGGTATATAATCTTTGACCTAACAATACCACTACTAAGTCTGTATCCTAAAGATACCAAAGAAAACTGGAAAGGACATATGTACACAACACAAGTATCTATAACAACCCCTATTATGGTGACAAAGAATTGGAAATTGAGGGAATGTCCTTTTGTGGGGAATGATTAAAAAAGTAGTGGTATCATGCTTTAGCATAATCTACTGATTTTTTAAAAAACCTGGGAAGACTTATATGAACTGATGAAAAGTAAAGTGAGCAGGACCAGAAGAATATTGTGTGTATATATATACAATGATCAACTAAGAATGACTTAGTTAATCTGATCAATATAATGATCAAAGAGAATTCCAAAATACTTGTGACAATTTTTTTTAACAAGCTATCCATCTCTAGAGAGAGAACTGATAGAGTCTGAGCACAGATTAGAGCCTAATTTTTTCATTTTATTTTTATTGATTTTTTTTTAATATGGCTAATATAGAACTATGTTTTATCTAACTTCATATTTATAAATATATCACATTTCTTGTCTCTTCATTGGGGAAGAGAGTGGGAGAAGAGAAGATGATTTAAAATCAAAATGGAAAAAATTTAAAATAAATAAATATATATATATATATTAAAAATTGTTCTACAGGAAATGAATTATGAATGGAAAACTAGTCTCAGCTAAAATGTTTAGTTCACTTCTCATGTTTAACATATTTACTCAGAGCTAAGTAAAAGACCTCTTGTTTTAGAACAGCACCAGATATAGATTAATCATGAAATATCAAATCCTTATCTCTTTGAATGTGAGCCCTGTGAAAGTTTCTATTGTGATGTTGTTCATTACTATGAAGGTTTTCTGTTGCCTATGCCAATAAAAACATGTTGGGGGTGACACCAAGCCCAGCTTTGAAAATTTGCATGTACTGCCCCACAATAATACTGTCTTTGTCTTTGTGAAAGAGCTTTGGGATACATAAAATCCTGTATTGATGTAAGGGCCTTTAAAACTATCACTTTTTGTTTTTTTTTTTACTTTTTTATGTTAACAATGGAATACTTCACTTAATCTGTGACCTTATTGTTAGGAATACAAACACAAAAGTCCTACTCCAATGCCTCATCATCATAGAGTAGAGAAAGAGAAAATAAAATTTAAAACTAAAGATTACTTTTCAGTGCTTTGAGGTTCCAGCAGCATTTTACCTAGTGTTGAATAATAAGAGTATATATTTATGTGAAGCAGACTAGGCCTAGCTTCTAGAAGAATTGGCCTCAAGGAGCCCCTCTGCTACCTACTAGTTACATGTCTTTAAATATCATTTAATCTCTCTGAAAATAAATCCTCTCCATTAAATGGTGATAATAATTTGCATGATCCATTTCACAGGAATGTTGTGAAGAAAGTGTTTTCTGATCCTAAAAGTTCTATTAAAATGTTGCCTATGATTATTATTTCATTTTTATTTTGTCATATCATTTTGTTTATACTATCCTTTGGTTTATTTGTAGAAAACCAATATACTGAATATGAAACACTAAAAATATGCAGATTGCTGTGCTGGATGTTGAAGGAATAAGACAGTTTTGACTGTCAAAGAGCCTATTACATATATTTCCTTGTGGACCTGAATGGAAAAGTGTGTTTACATGGATGAAACTTTTCTTGGGACTTTTCACCATCTCTGGCATTCCTTCATTTAGGAATTCCTCTAGAATGGGATTTCTTAACTTTATTTGTTTTATCAATCCTTTGGGCAGTCTAGTGAAGATTATGGATACTTTCTCAGATCCATGCCTTTAAATTCATAAAAAATATGTGGGACAATGAAATATATATAAACATATTTTTTAAAGTAAGATCAGGTACTCAAGTTTAGAAATCCTTACCTAGAAAATCAGAATTTTTCCTCCCTTGCTGAGGAATTTCTCTGGGAACATAAAAATTTGGCTCATGTCTCCCCAAAACTCAATTTTGACACAGGTTCTTGGGCAATAGTATAAAGAATCTCCAGAAGAATTTGATATCTATTACTAAAATCTAAGTGTTGGATGGTTTATTTTTGCTTCTGTCTCTTTTACCTTCGAATCTCTTGGCACTAATTAGGATTCCCTTTTGCTTCTATAGGCAATTTTCCTCCTGGTTTTTACTTTCAGGATCATACCAAGGCAAGGGTTTTTTAACTTTTGTTATGTAGTGGATATCTCTAGAAGTCTGATGAACCTACAGACTCCTCAGTATTATGTTTTTGAATGCATATTATAAAACAGCAAAGTCTGACTGTATTGAAATAAAATATGTCTTTTTTCCTATCTAAATTTGTGACTCCCCACATACCTATTCATATATCTCTTAGTTCAGGAATTTCTCTTCTAATACACAGGGCATTCTTCAAGCCCCTTGTCAATTATGTAAGGCCTTCTTCACTTTGAATATATATTGTAGTTTCTTGGCAAGCATTATATATATAGTATGTGAGTCACTACAAGTTTTTTTCCCATTTCCCATGTGCAGTTCTAAGTCCTATACCCTTCTTATCAGTGCCACCTCCCATTGTGAACTACTGTGGCAAACTGACTATTGAATCCAATTTGTTGTGGATTACTGGCTGTGATTTTATTTATGTATGGCATTGTTCCTGTCTTTCTTTGAGAAATGGGGCTAACTTGCTCACCTATATTTTACTGGCAATTGTCAGCTTCCTGAGTCTTTTTTTTTACAATGGGTAAATGCAAGCTTTGTATTTTGGTTTGACATTAAAGCAACTATTTGATAACTTAGCCCTTTGTGTCTGCAGTGCTATTCCTGTAGTCAGCCTACAGCTTTCTGTTAGAGTCTAGAGCCAATAAGTCATAAGGTATCTATAATTTATGTAGTATTCATAAGGGGCACAGTACTCTACTAGGTATTTGAGATAAGATTTTACAAATTTAGACATAGCTCTTATTATTTTTTAAATTAATTTTTATAATTATGACATTTTTTGACAGTACATATGCATAGGTAATTTTTTATTTTTACAACATTATCCCTTGTACTCCCTTCTGTTCCGAATTTTTCCCTCCTTCCCTCCACCCCCTCCCCTAGATGGCAGGCATTCCCACACATATTAAATATCTTATAGTATATCCTAGGTACAATATATACACATATATACATATGCATATATATATGTATATATATATATATATATATATACATATATATATGCAGAACCGAATTTTGTTGTTGTTGTTGCAAAGCAAGAATTGTATTCGGAAGGTAAAAATAATCTGGGAAGAAAAACAAAAACAAAAACAAACAAACAAACAAAAAAGCTCACAGTTTACACTCATTTCCCAGTATTCCTTTTCTGGATGTAGCTGATTCTGTCCATTATTGATCAGTTGGAATTGGATTAGCTCTTCTCTATGTTGAAGATATCCACTTCCATCAGAATACATCCTCATACAGTATCATTGCTGAAGTGTATAATGATCTCCTAGTTCTTTTTTTTTATTATATATTTTTTTATAATATTATCCCTTGTATTCATTTTTCCAAATTATTCCCCCCCCTCTACTCCCTCTCCCCAATGACAGGCAATCCCATACATTTTACATGTGTTACAATATAACCTAGATACAATATATGTGTGTAAATACCATTTTCTTGTTGAACAATAAGCATTAGATTCCGAAGGTACATGTAACCTGGGCAGACAGATATTAGTGCTAACAATTTACATTCACTTCCCAGTGTTCCTTCTCTGGGTGTAGCTACCTCTGTCCATCATTGATCAACTGGAAGTGAGTTGGCTCTTCTTTATGTTGAAGATTTCCACTTCCATCAGAATACATCCTCATACAGTATTGTTGTTGAAGTGTATAGTGATCTTCTGGTTCTGCTATTTCACTCAGCATCAGTTCATGTAAGTCTCTCCAAGCCTCTCTGTATTCCTCCTGCTGGTCATTTCTTACAGAGCAATAATATTCCATAACCTTCATATACCATAATTTACCCAACCATTCTCCAACTGATGGACATCCATTCATCTTCCAGTTTCTAGCCACTAGGAAAAGAGCTGCCACAAACATTTTGGCACACACAGGTCCCTTTCCCTTTAGTATTTCTTTGGGATATAAGCCCAGTAGTAGCACTGCTGGGTCAAAGGATAAGCACAGTTTGATAACTTTTTGGGCATAGTTCCAAATTGTTCTCCAGAATGGCTGGATTCTTTCACAACTCCACCAGCAATGTATTAGTGTCCCAGTTTTCCCACATCCCCTCCAACATTCATCATTATTTGTTCCTGTCATCTTAGCCAATCTGACAGGTGTGTAATGATATCTCAGAGTTGTCTTAATTTGCATTTCTCTGATAAGTAGTGATTTGGAACACTCTTTCATATGAGTGGATATAGTTTCAACTTCTTCATCTGAGAATTGTCTGTTCATATCCTTTGACCATTTATCTATTGGAGAATGGTTCGGTTTCTTGTAAATTAGGGTCAATTCTCTATATATTTTGGAAATGAGACCTTTGTCAGAACCTTTGCTTTTAAAAATATTTTCCCAATTTGTTACTTCCCTTCTAATCTTGTTTGCATTAGTATTGTTTGTACAGAAACTTTTTAGTTTGATGTAATCAAACTCTTCTATTTTGTGATCAATAATGATCTCTAGTTCTCCTCTGGTCATAAATTCCTTCCTCCTCCACAGTTCTGAGAGGTAGACTATCCTCTGTTCCTCTAATCTATTTATTATCTCACTCTTTATGCCTAAATCATGGACCCATTTTGATCTTATCTTGGTAATGATCTCCTAGTTCTGCTCATTTCACTCAGCATCAGTTGATGTAAGTATCTCCAAGCCTCTCTGTCCTGCTGGTCATTTCTTACAGAACAATAATATTCCATAACATTCATGTAACACAATTTACCCAACCATTCTCCAAGTGACGGGCATCCATTCATTTTCCAGTTTCTAGCCACTACAAAAAAGGGCTGCCACAAACATTTTAGCACATACAGGTCCCTTTACCTTCTTTAGTATTTCTTTGGGATATAAGCCCAGTAGTAGCATTGCTGGGTCAAAGGGTATGCACATTTTGATAACTTTTTGGGTATAATTCCAGATTGCTCTCCAGAATGGTTGGATTCTTTCACAACCCCACCAACAATGCATCAGTAGACACAGCTTTTATTATTTATTATATATGTATATTTATTTTTAAAAATTTACTTATGAAACATGTTGGGAGAAAAAAATCAGAACAAAAGGAAAAAGCAGTAGAGAGCAAAAAAAAAAAAAGAACAAAAATTTTTTAAAAAGTTAATTTAGCATGGGTTGATTTACATTCACTCTCCATAATTCTCTCTCTTAATATAGATGATGTTTTTCATCCAAAGTTTATTGGGATTGTCTTGGATTACTGGCCCATTAAGAACTAAGTCTTTCATAGTTGATCATTGCATAATCTCTTTGTTATTATGTACAATGTATTGCTAGTTTTGTTTGTTTCACTCAGCATTGATTCAATTTTTAAATAAATTCTGAGTTCAGCCAATTCTTGATTAAAATGCTAAAGAATAATGAGTGGGGGCAGAGAAGGCACACGTGACTTTCTAAGCTCCTTTCATGCCCTCATGACCAGTCTTTAAATTCAGCCTTGAAAATAGCGCTTGACTGGTGAAATTCACAAAGATTAAAGGTACAATGATTTACCAGCTAAAAATAATCTGGAGGGGCAGGAATAGACCGACACAGGCAGGGAGATAGGAAAGACTGGTGTCTGAGCATCTATTATCTCCCTCATTCTTACTACATGACCAGACCACCTCTTCTTCCAATCCTGTAATACTTTGACTTTATAACTTCTTGGGTACAGCTCATTACTTGTTAATTATAGTATACAACCTATTTATGCCTATTATACTTATTTCCATTGAAATTTTAGTGATCTATAATTTTGGTTCTTTGGGAATTATAGTTTTACATGGTTTTCAAATATATCAATATACTATCAGTATAGTGTAGCGAGCTGTCGTCTCTAGAAGCTGCCGGATCACTCTCTGGGAAGAGATCTGCTGTGTCTTCTACTCAAATCTCTCCAACAGATTCTTCTTCCTGTAGTGAACCGTTGTCTCCATGTAGTTGCTGTTAACTCTTGTCCAGAGAAGTGACTTCCCTTCCTGCAGAGAGCCCCGTCAGGCCTGATGCAATGCAGACACTTCTCCTTGAATCCTGGCTCTGAATCTCCTCCAGCTCTTATCCTTCTCCAGGCAGACTCACTTTCCAGGCCCACTGTTCTCTCTTTTATTCTCCCAGAGAATGGGCGTGGGATAATGCAAGGGCTTCTGGGAAGAACCACCTCAGCCAATGAGCCTGCTCCTTCCATCAAGTCAACCTGAGTTCTCACCTTGTAATTGTCCAACCTGAATTCTCACCTTGTCACTATCCAGACAACCTCAGTTCTCACCTAGTAATCCTAACATCATAGTATTCATTTTTAAATTGACTCCAAGAAAGCTTATTTTAAGAAAATATATTTTTATAACTTTATAGAAAACCATTTATCTCTTGCTAGTATATAGAAAGATCAGTATAAAAAGCACTTATTTTTAAAGTCAATATACCTTTGTAATGAGAGACTGAATTATTGTTTTCTGTAAGGAAGAGAAGAGCTTGGTGGGAGAAATGCACTTGTCTACTATTTTAAATTTTAGGCAATCTGTCCAGGGGAATCTTTCCAAAGGGAGAATGTGCCCTAATTTGAAGAAAGATTTTTCTTTTAATTGTCATTATATATTCCCATTTAATTTCTCTTTGTAAGAGCCACTTGATAACAATTGATTAAATTATATTGAAGAAAGATCAATGGGTAAATTGATATTAGGGTGTTATTAACAACTAGTAAGATGATGATGAAAAGATAACATGTTGATTGATTTTAGGAGGAATATACCAAATGGGGATTCACAAATGATAGTATTATAGAAGATATTCTCAAACCCCAGAACTTTGAGGGGAACAGTAACCTTTTTTGGGGACCTAAAATGCCAGTGGAATTGGGATTGGGAGAGTAATTCTAGAGTTATGTATGCTATATCTTTGTTCAGAAAAGGGAAAATAGTGATGTATTGCAGTAAGCTGTAGTTCTTGGAAGAGAACAATTTATTATAGCAACTGATTGGAGTGATGTTATGACACAACAATGATCACTTCCTGGCATGGATCCTAGCTGATATCAAGCAGAGGAAGATGGGAGAGTCCTTCTCCAATTAGGTTTCACTATATTTTCCCATCCCTTGAATTTAGAAATAGGAAAATCTTGAATTGGTTTCAATGAAACGATGGAGCTTAAGCCAGATACAATTGAGACTTTTGGCCAAACAAAAACCAACCTCTCCCCCCAAAAAACAAAAACAAAAACAAAAAACTCCTTCATTTCAAGAAATATAAATGGTTCAAATTGGAAAAAAACAAAATAAACAAAACAAAAAAAAAAAAACCAAGGCCTTCAGAATCAGAACAGCTTAAAGAAAACAAACAAACAAAAAATTGTTTCATTTCTTCAAGAACTTGATCTGCTTCCAACTTGGAAGAGAAAATCTTAAATCTTTTAAAAGAATAAGAAACTTGGTGATTACAGCACATCGTTTTCTTTCTCATGAGAGGGTTTGGCTTGCTGCATTTTCTAGTTTAAGATCCTGGAGAAATTTTTTATCAGGATGGGAATTCAATTGGACCTCACAATTCATGATTTATTATTATTATTATTATTTTTATAAAAGGTTTAAATTAAGGTATCTGCTGTATATTTTTCCAGTCTGGCAGACTTTATTTCAGCATCCTACTTTATTCCTATTCCCAGATAGTTCTATAGTAGAAAACTATAGGAGAAGTGAACTGAGCTTAATATTTTGAATAGATAGCAGGAAAGGTGTATAGGACTTTTTTGCTTTTAAATCAAGAGAAGAAATTGACATCAGGCAGAAACGGAAATATTTTGATGTAACTCCCCCTCCTTCAAGGTCTCTTATAAAAAACACAAAAATAGATGCAAATATGCTGACCTTGATTATTAGGTTCAGAGAAGTTGAAATCCAAGGATAGAAAGAAGAGGACATTGTTTGAAAATCACTCTGATTTTTTGTGTTAAATTCATTTAAAGAATGTAGAAATACAGATTCTTAAAAATATTCCACTTACCAAAATAAATGAGTTTTAAAATTAATTATGGAATGCTGTTCTTTGTTGCTGTCCCAGATACTTATGCATGGCCCTTCTTTGCAGAAACCAGCCAAGATATTACAGAGCTTTATGAAAAAAAATGTTTGGATAATATTGATACCCTACTATACCAAGATTTATCAAGAAATCTGGGTAGGAATGTGTATGATGGGATATACTGTTTACAAAATTAGAAGTGCTCATAAAAACAAAGCTTTGAAAACTTCAGGTTCAGTTGCTCCTGCTCATAGACATCATTAACTGCATTTATCTAATGATAATGTGAAATATCAGGTTGACTGTAAATTTGAGCATTTGATGATAGAAGAATACAAGGATTTCCCATCTTAACTTTTAGGCTTTTGTTAATATGAAATAAAGTCATACATACATATTTATATGGTAATTATTATGTTCCAATTCAGTTAAAACATCTCTTTTTTGTTTATCTGGCCTTTACAACTTTGACCTCTGTATATATTGCAGATTTAGCATTTGTTTTGTAATACATCTGGTGGATTAAGTGCAATTACATCTAAAATAAGATGATTAAAATTTAAAAAAAATAAAATTAATTACATAAAATCATAATTTTGAGCAACACATATCTCACAACCTATTCTATTCAATCACTTCCTAATTCACACTAAAGAAGTTAATGAGATCTTGCTTACTATTGGAATTAATCACATCCTTTTTAATTCCAAATTTGATCATGGATAATTTTGCAAAATTGGGTCATCATAAAAAAATTAGTCAACTCAGTTTGATGATTAGCCATGATTCATATAATTAAGATCCTAATAATACTACTTCAAATATTTCTTTTTCAAATCAATATCCTAATCCACATTTACTAAATGACAAATTATACATATATACATGTACATATACACACAGATTATACAAATATACAATTAGAGTGCATCAGATAAAAACCGAAATACTAGCAAGTACTATGCAACAAGAGTTATATAAAAGCAGAATTGGGAAATCTTGATTTTGACTTTGTAATAATACTTACCATGCATCTAACTGGATGGTTAAAGAAGATCAGTATAGAGGTTACTTTAGTGGGATATGTCAAACACACACACACACACACACACACACACACACACACACACACACAAAAGATATACTTAAATATCATCAATCTTGATCCCAACCTCAACTATATTTGTATAGGACAATGAAGAAAAAAAATAACACAAAGTATCACAATATTTCTGACAACTTAATATCCTCATCAAATAATTCAAAGTGATACAATGCTCTTTAGAAAGAGCTTTTTGAGAAAAATGATCATTCAATTTGTTATTTGCAAATTAGGCTCTTTATTGTTGAATTGGAATTTATCTAAATCACCCCAAACTTCTTTGAACTTTAAGAAATTAATAGTGAATGGACTTGACTGATCCATGTAGAAACTGTTACAAAATTTGTTTTCTCTTTTGACCTTCTGCCCTTCTTAACCACAAGTTCATAGCAGAAAACCTCGCCTTTTATTTCACTGAGAAAATTGTGGCCATATGATTTGATCTCCTTCTCCTATAATAATTCATCATTATCATTATTACATACTTTCCTATTTCCCCTGACCACTGGAGAGATAACATTACTCTTATCCTTTTACCTTTGTCCTTGATTAAAATTCCTTCTTGCCTCTTTTAGTATCTCATTTCAGTACTCATCCCTCTCTCTATTTCATCTTCAATCACTTCTTAGCAACTATTTTTCTGTTCTGTCTAAACATATACTCAGGTTTCATCAATCATACAAAACCCTACTTTTCTAGAGACTTGTGTTCCATTCAGCTATTGTCCCATTTTTCTTCTCTGGATTTTTTAAACTTGTTGAAAAGATTGTCATCACTTAATGATTTTACTTCTTTATAATCCACTCTCTCCTTAATACCTTGTAATCTACTTTTTATCCTTAACATTCTTCTAAAATGTTTATTTCAGATATTATCAAAGAGCTACTAAAATAAAATCTAATGGTTACTTTTTAATCTTTATTATCCCTGACTTCTCTGAAGTTTTTAAAACTATAGACAAATTCCTTCTACTAGACAATCTCTTTTCTTTGGGGTTCAAAGAAACTGTGATCTCTTGATTCTCTCTCCAGAAATCAAATAAAGTCCCTCATGAATTAGAGTTGCATGAAGAATTAGTTCTTTAGAAACTAGAATATGTATAGGTTTTATCATGAATAGGAGCTACTTATATTAAAATTTTTGATAAAAATTTGATAGATAGTGATGTTTTTGTTCATTTTTTATTAGTGTCTTTTTTTTTCCCAAATATGTTCCTCACACCTTACAGTAAATTCTCCCTTATTAAAGAAAAAAGATTTAAAATAAGTTTACTAAATCATCAAACACATCAACCATAGCCGACATTATTTACACATATTTCATACTCATACTCTTCACCTTTGTAATAGAGAAAGGGAGTTATATTTCGTTAGTTCTTCTATGGGGCTTAACTTGGCTATTATGATGATGCTGTTTTCTGTTTCATTTTATTGTTCTGTCCATTTATATTCTCCTATTCATTGACACACCACAAATTCATGTGACATTAATTTTCTTTTCAAGTTTGTTAAAATATGTTTTCAGAAAAAATAATTTTCCTTTCAAGACTGCTTTGGCTGTATCCTAGATATTTTGGAATGTGCCCCATTATATTATGTGTTTTCAAATATTTTTACTTTCTGATTTCTTCTTTCAACCATTTATTATTTTATCCCCAATTAATTCTGTTTCCTTTGCCTGTATCTTATGTATTAATCACCATTTTATAGTATTATATCCTGCATATGATGTGTTTAATATTTCTATTTTTAAAAATTTTAATTTTTTTTTAGCACATGATCTATTTTTCTAATGGTATTAGGTGATCATGAGAATATGTATATTCTTTAAAGCTCCCATTTGAAAAATAGTACACATTTTAAAAATTTAACTTTTCTAATAATGTGTTCAGTTCTTTATTTTCAATTTTTTCATTTCTATTACATTTTTCTACCTCTGAAAGAAGTACACTTAAATCTTAAATTTGTTTTTCTATCTATATTATTTTATGAAGTTAAATTTTCCTTTATGAATTTAAATCCTATGTAATTACATACATTCATAGACATATATACACATTAATGTATATATATCTATCTTTATTTATATCTTATACTAAAAAGCAGAGTCATCACCTTGCTGATAAAAGCCTGTATAGTCAAAGCTTTGATTTTCTGGTAATAATATGAGCTGTGAGTATTGAAATATAGAGAAAGCTGAGTGCTACAGATTTGATATATTTGAATTATGGTATTAGAAAAGAAGACATTTGAGAGTCTCCCAGAAAGCAAGAAAATCAGAGAATATTTTTAAATAATAGCTTTTTATTTTCAAGATATATGCAAAGATAGTTTTCCATGTTCACCCCTGTGTTCCTTGTGTTCCAAATTTTTCTCCCTTCTTTCCCCAATTCCCTCCCCTAGATAGCAAGTAATCCAGTATATGTCAAAAATGTATAATTTTTCTATAAATATTTCTTCATTTATCATGCTACTCGAGAAAAATCAGATCAAAAATGGGAAAAGAGAGAAAGAAAAGAAAAACCAACCAAACAACAAAAAAAGGATGAAAAAATCATGTTGTGATTCATATTCACTTCCCATAGTCCTCTTTATGGATGCAGATGGCTCTTTACATCAAAAGTGGCCTGAAACACTTCATTGTTAAGAAGGGCCATTTCCATCATAGTTGATCATCACATAATCTTGTTAGTTTGTACAATGTTTCTTGGTTTTACTCACTTCACTCAGTCTCAGTTCATGTAAGTCTCTCCAAGCCTTTCTGAAATCATCCTGGCGGTTATTTCTTATAGAACAACAGTATTCTATAACATTCATATAACATAACTTATTGAGCCATTCTCCAATCCATGGGCATCCACTCATTTTCCAGTTCCTTGCCACTACAAAAAGGACTGTTACAAACATTTTTGCACATGTGGGTTATTTTCCCTCCTTTATGATTTCCTTGGAATACAGATTCAGTAGTGGCACAATTTAATAGCCCTTTGGGAATAGTTCCAAATTGCTCTTCAGAATATTTGGATTATTTCACAACTCCACCAATAATATATTAGTGTTCTAATTTTTCGACATCCCCTCCAACATTTATCATTATGTTTCCCTGTCATTTTAGCCAATCTCAGAGGTGTGTAGTGATACTTCAGAATTATCTTAATTTAAATTTCTCTGATCAATAGTAATTTAGAACATTTTTTCCAAGTGATTGTAATTTTTTCATCTGAAAATTGCCCAGTCATGTCATTTGACCATTTATCAATTGGAGAATGACTTTTATTTTTATAAATGTGAGCCAACTCACAGAGAATATTTAAAGAAATTAATCCAGACTACTCACTGGAAGGGCAAATACTGAAGTTTCAGTACTTACATAATTAGAAGATAGAACTTATTGAAAAAGACCCTGATATTGGAAAAAAAACTGAAGGAAAAGAAGGAGATGGCAGAGAATGAGATGGACAGATAGTGTCATGAAGTAATAAACATAAGTTTGGACAGATTTTGGAATACAGTGGAGGATAGAAAGATTTTATATATTATGATCCATGGGGTCATGAAAATTCAGACATGATTGAATGAATGAACAATGAATATATACATGCATATAAATATATATACGTACACGAAGATACATGTTCTCTTCTGTCTATATTTTTACCAATTTTTTTGTCTTTATAAACCTCTATTAGTTCATAAGTTTGAGAACAATTAAAATTTTTAATATAGGCTTTAATTTATCTTTTCTCTTTGTACTATTGGTTGTCTACATTTTCTTTCATATTTCTGTTTACGTTTTACTCATTTGCCTTTCTGCCTTCTTTGTCTCTCTTCCCCTTTCCCTGTTGCAAAGATTCTTCCAAGTATAGACATCTTTAGTGTTCTCACATTGAAGATCTAATGTTAATCTGATGCAAGGTCCTATCTAAAAGTCTAAAAGGATCAGGGAGGAAAGCTAATGGTTTTCTTTTACTCAAATGAAGAAACTCCATATCTGCCTTTGTACTTCTCATATCTCTTCATTGCTGACATCTTCAAATTTCAATCCTTTCCTTCATGAGGCTGGGCAGAATCAGAGTCTATTTTCATTTGTTGGATATGGAGAGGATTTCATCTGAGGCATTATCAAGAGAGCAATCAGGAAGTGTCTTCTACAACTAGTATCCAAAGCACAAGTCTGTGAACTGATTGTATTTGATATATGAAGTAGGGTTTTTTTTGGGGGGGGTGAGTGGAGCACTAAGTGGTATCTCTAAGTAGTTAAATTTCCCAATGCTACTTCAAGGAGTATTTTTCATACTTGCTCACTGTTATGTCTTCTCTTGTGCATACAACTTTTCTTACTCTCTATATAGTGCATAATTCATTTTGAGGAGATTTCTGAGTCAGAGAAGTTGGGTTTGAGAAAATAATTACTCTGCCATCTAACCAATCATATGATGTGCTTTGGCATGTATGGGGTATGAATGTATAACACATGAATTTAGGTAGCAAGATGCTTAGAACTCATTATCTGTGTTTTAGTTACTAAAATTGAATAACAAACTAAATAGTTTCTAATTCTTTATTATCTTTGTAACCTTCCCTTAGGAACACTTCAACTTTCTAATTTTTTCTTTAATTACATATTTGTATACATATATATTATTTTATCACTTTCTGTGACAAAGGAGTTGTTATCTCCTTAATAAATTATGTATTGGGGACTCTCTTATCATCATCCCAACCATGGTATAAAGAGCAATGGGAAATTTATCAATGAACTAAAAGGCTTATATTATGTTTATCTTTCCAAAAGCAGTGGACATGAATTACAGGTGATATAAATGTAGACTGATCTTCATGCCAGAGGGAAAAACAAGATGATTTGAAAGATATCTCTTTGTGCCTGAACTTATATGCTCTTAGATGGGATTAAAAAGAAAATTGATGAAGGAAGCCAAAAAGATTATGAAGTAGAAAATCTGTCAATCTTTATACAGGAATTGGTGGAAAGAAGATGTAACAGAAGAAAAATAGAATGAAGAAAAAAAAAAACAAACTCTGGAAGCTTTGTAGCTAAATGCCTATTGAAGAAGCAATCATCACTACAATGCTCCACAGAATAAGGAGCCATAATTCATATAATGTCTAATACTACTATTAGCCATAGGAAGAGATAATAAAATGGTATTTGGTGATGTGTTGGACTGAGCTTGTGAGAACTGTTTAAGTTTTCAGTTTCAACATTTCAACTTTGGAAATTACCAAATATTATAAATTAGGACTTGATTTATTATTTTATTGATTGTCTAGACTTAATAAAGTAATGGAGAACTCCTACCAGAGAACTGTTTGTTAAATATTTACCAGTACATCATGCATGATATGCTTATATATCTCACATCTTTTCTGCAAACTTATGGACAAAGTTCTAGAAGAAACCCTTACCTATTCTTTCTTTAGTTCTATAAATCTGACTTTTATCTTGTCATTCAACTGAGACCTCATTTTGCAAGATTATTTGTAAACTTTTAACTCCTGAATCTGATTATCTTTTCTTGGTCCTCACTGAAGTTATGGACACTGTTGCCCATTTTTACTTTTTTTGGTTTATGTGACATTGTTCTCTTCTAGATTCTCTTACTTATTTGACTCTCCTCATTCTTCTTTCCTGGTTCATCATCCATGCCCTGCTCCCTATGTCTGGGTAAATAGACAGGTCTGCAAGCATCTTTCTTAGTCTCTACTCTTCTTTCTCTACATTCTCTATTTTGAAGACCCTCTCTATGCAGGTGATCCTAATTCTAAATTTTCACTAATGAATTCTCTCTTGAGTTCTAACCTCACATCATCAAACATTTGCTAGATATTTATTCCTGGATGTTTTATACACACACACACACACACACACACATATATATATTATATGATATATGTATATCATATATAATATATAAACATATATATCTTTTAAATTTTTTTATTCTTTTAAATTGTATTTTTCCTGTAGTGACAAGTCAGGAAATTTTTTTAGCATTCATCTCTACAAGATTTTAAATTCCAAAATTTTCTTCTTCCCTCCCTCTCTTTTCCTCTTTCAAAGATGGTAGCCAGTTTAATATAATTTATACATGTGCAGTAAAACATATTTTCATATTAGTCTTAGTTGTGAAAGAAGAAACAGATCAAAGGGAAAAACACAAGAAAGAATAAAGGAAATGAAAAAAATATGTTTTGATCTGCATTCAGAATTGTGGATTGCATTTTCCTTCATTAGTCCTTTGTACTTGTTTTAGATCATTGTAATGTTGAGAAAGCTGAGTCATTCATAACTTTTAAAACACACAATATTACTGGATAAAGTATACAATGCTTTCCTGGTTTTACTCATTTCACTTTGTATTAGTCCATATACATGGGTTTTCTGAAATCTGCCTGTTCATCATTTCTTATTGCACAAAAGTACATTCATATACCACAGGTTATTTAGCCATTCACCAATTAATGGGCATCCCCTTAATTTCCAATATTTTACCATCACAGAGAGGACTGTTCTAATTATTGTTGAGCATGTAGATTTTCCTTTTTTTTGTGATCTCTTTGGAATACAGACCTAGTAGTGATATTGCTGGATCAAAGATTTCAGTTGCCCTTTAGGCATCGTTTCAAATTGCTTTCTACAGTGGTTGAATCAGTTCACAACTGCACCAGCAGTGCAATCCTCCTTTTTACATATTCTTTTTACATATATCTTATTTGGTCCTTACAACAAACTCGTGAGATAGGTACTATTATTATCTTTTTATAAATGAGGAAACTGTGGCAAACCGTAATTGAATGATTTGTTTGGGGTCATACAGTATATACAGATAGTATCTCAAGCCATATTTAAATCCAGTTCATACTTATCACTCCATCCAAAGGTAAAATATATTAGAATACATCTGTAGTAATGAAGGGTAAAAAGTCCCAATTTTGTAAACAATATAGGAATTATATGCACATATCTCATGAACACATTTTCACAAAATCAGTTTGGCAATTTCCAAATACCATTACCATTTTACTAAGTAATAAATCAGATTAACATTGTACCATATAAAAATTGATACAAAGCTAAGAAAAAAAGAATGAAACTAAGAATATATATATGTATTTATATACATATGTACACATATGAGGTAAATAAAAATATATAATTTTTGCAACTAAAACAACAGACCTGACTTATTGAGGCAAAAAGTTGGAAAATAGAGGAAAGTAATATTGACTATAACAATGTGATGAGATGAATTTAGATTTGTGATTTCATTGGTAGAGGGAATTTCCACTGAGAGAACTCTTTATACATGGTGCAGTTGGGTGGTCACCTACCCTGGAATTTATTTTTAGAGATGTGTCTGAGGCATGCAGTGCATGATGACACAGATAGTATAAATTCTTAAACCTTGTCCTCATGATTCCAAGATAGTTATATTTTTCTCTGCTACTTTTTCTTAGAATTAAATTGATGTTAGGTTAGTCTTACTTTACTTCCCTCCCTACTCTGGTCATCTCTTGAGATTTGTGAAGCATCTTCTTTGTCTTCTTTCCTAGATTAAGAAGATGGAGGTTCTCTATGATCAAGTCAGTTATAGCAGTAGCCACATAAGGAAACACTTGAAAGCACTCTGGTGCTAATGCATGCAGTCTGATTCATCATTTAATATCATCACAAATATCTCCCATGTTACTTTAGTAAAGTCGTTCATAGAAATTATCACTTGAGGAAGAGCCTGACCTTTCATCCAACTATCAACTCTGATGAGAAAGAAAACAAGGGTTAACTCTGGCAAAAATAATACAGCACTTAGTTCCTCCTACCCTAACTCCCAAACCTCAGTGCTGTGTACAAGTGTCACTACTACTTTCAGATAAAGGGAAATTCTCAAGGTGATCAGTCATTGTGAAGGAAATGTTTTTGAGCAAAGTAACATAGGAAAAGATTAAAAATTTTGCTTTTAAACTATACTCTATTGACAGATTGATTCCTTCCTTCCTTCCTCCCTGGAGGGAATAATAATTTTGAAGAAAGCTTGAGAAGATATTAAATAAGACAAATTCATCCTAAGGGTAAAATTGAAAGATAATAGAAGAATGAAAGATGGAAAAATTATCTGCTATTATTTTAAACAAATAACAAATAATTTTGAACATTACAGGTAATTGGGACAGCTTTGATTCCTTCTAATATCACATTTTTTAATGTGTGCAGAACTGAATTTCTTATTGCACAAGAAGTATTGGACTCAGAAGGTAAAAATAACCTGGGGAGAAAAAAAATGCAAACAGTTTACACTCATTTCCCAGTGTTCCTTCTCTGGGTGTACCTGATTCTATCCATCATTGATCAATTGGAACTGAATTAGTTCTTCTCTTTGTTGAAGATATCCACTTCAATCAGAATACATCCTCTTACAGTATTGTTATTGAAATGTATAATGATCTGGTTCTGCTCATTTCACTCAGCATCAATTCATGTAAGTCTCTCCAAGCCTCTCTATATTCCTCCTGCTGATCATTTCTTTCAGAGCAATAATATTCCATAACATTCATATACCACAATTTACCTAACCATTTTCCAATTGATGGGCATCCTTTCATTTTCCAATTTCTAGCCACTACAAAAAGGGCTGCCACAAACATTTTAGCACATACTGGTCCCTTTCCCTTTAATTTCTTTGGAATATAAGCTCAGTAGTAGCACTGCTGGATCAAAGGGTATGCACAGTTTGATAACTTTTGGGGCATAATTCCAGATTGCTCTCCAGAATGGTTGGATTCTTTCACTCCACCACCAACAATGCATCAGTGTCCCAGTTTCCCACATCCCCTCCAACATTCATCATTATTTTTTCCTCTCATCTTAGCCAATCTGACAGGTGTGTAGTGGTATCTCAGAGTTGTCTCAATTTGCATTTCTCTGATCAATAGTGATTTGGAACACTTTCTCATATGAATGGAAATACTTTCAATTGCATCATCTGAAAATTATCTGTTCATATACTTTGACCATTTATCAATTGGAGAATGGCTTGATTTCTTATAAATTAGAGTCAGTTCTTTATATATTTTGGAGATGAGGCCTTTATCAGAACCTTTAACTGTAAAAATGTTTTCCCAGTTTAATATCACATTTTTTCAATAGATTATAGTGGAGATTAAATGGAACCAAGGAAACCCCAAGGAGATCCCTCAAATGGTGAGGAAAACAGCAGGATTAGATACAGCATACAGAGTAGAAAGATGAAGGAAATTGAACTGAAGAACAGGAAGATATGAAAAGCAAAGGGAAATTCAAAACATTATTTTTAAAGAATTTATTTATTTTTAATTAAAAATATTATAAGAATAACTAACTCCAGACTTATACACTTAATTTCCCATACACATGAAATTTACATAGAAACAATCCAAACACACCAAGGGTGTTGATTAATAAAGGCACAGCAACCATAAGTGATTTATAGCTTTACCATCACATACATACAGAGAATTAGTGATCTTATTGCACTTATTATTTTTGGACTTAAGCAAAATCATTTTACTTAATAGAGCAAAATTCTATTCCAATGAATAGTCTTCCATATGTATATATGTCAAAATTATTCTTTGAAAGACATAACAGAGATAGCTTTTTTTTTCAGTGACCTCCGGGTCATTAAGTTCAAGTTAGATTTGTAGTTTCATGCACCATCCTCTTTTTTTTAAAAGTCTATTATTTTGTAGAAATGCTTGTTTCATTTCTTAAATTAAAAATTAAAAAAAAAATCAAATGAGGAAAAAACAAACAGTTGTATGCCCAACAAATATACTTGCCATTGTTAAGAAAAAGTTTAAAGAGAGAGTCTAGCTTGAATAACAATAGCTCTTAGATGATGAAGTACTTCAGATGTTATTGATTAACTTAAGCTTTGCAGCATGTCATAGCCGTCTAAATTCATCATCATTATAAAGATCTGGCTTAATTACTTAGGCAAGAAAAACAAAGTGAAAGAAGATTATCTCATTGTCTATACTATAATATTCAGTTCTCATAGAGCTGGTCCTTGAGTGTGCATATATATATATATATCTTAAGCGAGCACTATAGTTTATCTAGTATTTGTGGTGAGTTCTACATTGCCTACTACAAAGAAGAAATGAATTGGATTCAGAATTGAATAGAAGCACAGTGTAGAAAACTATCTACATTCAGTCCTTTTACTTCCAGTCTTCTTACTTATTCCTCTAAGACCAATCTCAAATACTGAATTCTGCTGAAAGATTTCCCTATTGCCCACTATTCCAGATGCTAGTGTCTTCCCTTCTGAGTTATTTTCCATTTATTATATATTTACCTAATTATTTACATATTTTCTCCATCATTAGAATGTGAGTTCCTTGAAATGAAAATATTTAGCAATGGATTGCTTTTCTTTGTGACTCCATCATTTAATTCAAAGCCTGGCACATAGTAAGTACTTTATAAAAAATAAATCAACAAATTGACTTACTGATTTGTCTTTAGGACATTTTATAAAATTAATTTTATTACCTCAAGCTTCTATGAAGGAAAAAAAAAAAACACTTTTTAAAACCCACACTCTTCTAGTGGTGGTATTGTTATTGTGTGGCTTTGAGCTAAAGAATACTAAAGCCTTTAATGAGATGAAGTTAATAAACCATCCAGAAGGAAATAGAGAGATGAATAAGGACCATAATCAGTTTGTAATACATTACAAACAAGGTACTGTGAAGGAAAAGCAGTTGGAAAATATCACCAAAAGGATGTATGAGTGGGAACAAATATGTATTAGTTATATGAATGAGTATAGGATAGCTATTAACAAACCTGTGTGTTCTGTTGGTATTCTCATGATGTCAAAAGAAAAGGAGACCAGCTCCCAGAATGTTGTGTTAGGCCCCTGTGGTGATTTTGGGATATGTTATGGGCCAGGACTTGAAACAAGGTGCTAATGCTTATGTACTTAGTTCACACCTTTAAAGGAGTTCACACCTTCAAAGGAGTTCACACATTAGACTTCACAACTTTAGAGAGCATATATAAGGAGGGGTTCACAAGCCCACAAAAGAACAAGCCTACTCTTGGACTTCAAGAGATTCACAAGTTAGAAGCCCACAATCCCACTCTTGGACGCAGAGTCAGATTCATTCCAACTTCCACCTTTATGCTGGATGGAGTCATTGGGAGGACAAGAGGCTGAAGCTGGCAGAGACAAAGGACTAGAGGCAAGAGTTCTCAGAACCAAGGAGAGAGATAGGCCTCTAAGAAAGCTAACCAGGCCCCAGGAAAAGATTCAAGACTTTGATGGAGAAAATAAAGGATTTGGACTTTAAATCCTGGCTGAATTTGAGGTTATTATTGGACTGAACTGAAACTAAGGCTTCTCCCAGAAGCCCCCCAAGAAACCTGCTCCCAGAGAATATTACACTTTAGAGAAGAGAACATTACAGGTATATATAAACAAGAGTCAAATAGGAAGTCTTGAATAGGTTGAGAACTGCATTGGTGGAAGGCATAGACACATCCAAGGTCAATATGAGCACTTGGGATATATGGTTTACTATTTCCTTCTCCTACCTCTGTAGTGAAAGGAAACTTTATTGGGGTTTGGAGTTTTTTTTCATTTTTGCCTTTGAATCTTTAGTACCTAATGTAAGGCTTTGTGCATAGTAAGCACCCAATGTCTTTTTTGTTGAATTCAATTGAAGGGAGTTTGATTAACCCTAAATGGCAAATAATATAAGCTATTTCACAGAAACAAACATTCAAGATATGGTAACATGCTTGCCCTGGCTCATGAAATACTTTAACCACTATTTTATTCTGGTGATTCATATGAGAACAAATGATACTGTCAGAAGAAATATGTGATTAATATATCTTTAGTGTTTTTGAAGTCCTGGGAAAGAAACTGAAGGATCAGGGAACATAAATGTTTCTAATGATTTAGAAAACAGGATTTTTTTTTTCTAAATTTCATAATCAGCTGAGATGAAGTTTGAAATATATTCAGAAAATCTATGGTTTAAAGTTATATTCAAAGCAAAAAGAGTGAGGGAAGGACAAATTTGTGAATTAGTGGAAAATTTTATAATGTTAACAGACGATAAAGGAAAAGTAGCATTTGTTTTTGTTTAGTCATTTCATTCATGTCTGGGTCTTTGTATCCCCATTTTTTTTTTTGGCAGAAGTAGTTTATTTAGTTCCATTTCTGTTTCATTCTTCTCTTCAAAGTAAAAAAATCTTTAAACTAAAAAAGTAAAGGATAGCAGAACTCAGTATAGGTAAGGACATTTTTGTTGTTCATATTACAGTCTTTCAGATCTGTCTGATTATTTATTACCTTATTTAGGCTTAGCAAAGATTTTAGATTGGTTTGTCATGTCTTTCTCCAGGAAACTGAGGTAAACAGTATCAAGTGATTTGCCCAAAGTCACACTGGTAGCAAATGTATGATTCCAGATTTGAACTCAAGAAGTAGTTTTCCTGACTCCAGTCCCAGCACTTTGTATGCTGCTATCATCTAGAGCTGCCCCAATATCTTTAGAGAACATATAATATAACCCCTTTAAGTGAGTTTGATAACGTATACCTTGTAGGTACCAAAACAATTTTAATATTTTACAGAGTAATCTGATCAATTATGAAGAATAAAAAAAAGATGATTTAATGACTGAAAAATGGAAAATACTACCCAATTTTCAAAAAAAGGTAATATACAAATTCTGGAAACTTTAGACTAGTAAGTGAAATGACATTTTCTATTCAAATTCTCCAATAGACTGAACAAGCAGATTAAATGTTATGTTGCAATAACTTATTGTCCTTTTCATAGTCAACTCAAATACCTAGTTTTCTTTCATATAAACCATGTCAATCCTTGTATTTCCATTTTACCAGGGACAGAGACAAACTTTTTCATGAGGTGTTTGTTACTATAATATTTTGAGGAAAATTTGGTATGTGATACTATCCTTAAGCAGATTTACAATTATTTAAACAATTATACCATGATTAACAGCCAATTAATAGACTGATTTCAACATGAATGGTAATCTCTAATGGCATTTCTTAGCACTATCTTAGTCTATATTTTAGTCAATAAATTGGATGAATATGCTAATTATAGTTATAGTTTCACATAGTACTGAACTCATGACATATGATGTGTACATTTTAAATCTACTCATCTGTGTACTTGCTATACCCCTTCTTGGGAGCAGGGACTATTTCATTTTTTGACTGACATCCTGCTTAGGTATAATAAACAGATTGTTAATAAATATTTGTTGAATAACAAAATGATAGCTAATATATTGGGTGACAAAGATGGGATTTTAAAATAAATGGATAAAATGTAATGATAGGCCAAGGTCAATAGTAAAATCATGGGATTATAAAAAATTAAGAAATAGGAAAGACTGTGAAAATTATTCAGTCTATCACCAACATTTTATATATGAGGAAAGAAATCCAGAAAGACTAAATACTTGTCCTGTTATATAGATAATAAGTTGTAGAGGGGAAAGCTGAAGTCAGTCTTACAGATTCTAAATCAGTGGTCCTTAACTTTTTTTTGTATGTGTCATGGATGCTTTTGCAGTCTGATGAAACCTGATTGAACCCTTTCTCAGAATTATTAAAAAATACATCTGATTACAACAGAAACCACTCAAATTGAAATATAATTATTAGAATACATATTTTTGAAAACAAGTTTGTGGACCTCACATTAGGACATTTGTTTTAAACAAATGATTTCTTTCTATAACATAACCTCAAAAAATGAATTTTATGAGGCAGTTTGTGAAAGATAGGATAAAGAAATTAGCCAACATTGTCCATTATACTTAATTAATTCCAACACCATGTCCTTTACCTTTATGGCTCATTCAGTTGTCACCCAGGCCACTTTGACATTTACATGGGAACAATACTGACATTGTCCCTTGACCTTCCCCACTTTTCAACTCTCATTCTAGACAGAGTAATCAAAACAATAATACCATTGCTTCTGGAAAGGGCATGTCAAATGATTATCCAATACATCAACTCATCCTGCTTGGGATTCTCAAATCAAAGTTTCCTTCCAAAGACATCACTCTTTTATATGTTTCAATTTAGCAATATACAGTGTGAAAATACTGAATTGGAAGATATAAGATCTAGTTACCAACCAGGTTCTGTTATGTTCTGCTTTTGTGACTTTAAACAAATAATTTCTGTAAGACTTAGTTTCTTCATCTATGTAAACCTCATTTAGAGGTTGACCTAAATAACCTCTACACCCCTTTCCTATTATAAATCCATGATCTCTTATGAGAATATATATTCCTCAAGGGCAGGGATTTTCTGTTTTTCTATTTATATTTGTATCTTCAACACTTAACAGAATGTTGGCACATAGTGGTTGTTTATTAAATTATTTTCATTTATTCTTTAATTTAAACAAGTAAATAATAGCAATAAAATGTGATTATAGATAACATTATTATAAAGCCAACTAGAACAGTTGACAATAAAAGATATCATAAGTGTACACATTCAGAGAATTTTATTTTTAAATTTAAAAATATAAATATATATTGAATACTCATTCAAAAAAAACTTTAAATCAGCCTAAAAATATTAAAACCTAAATGAATTGGTGGGAAAACATCAACATCTGAGTTTTAATTTTAAAATGCAGATCTGCAAAGAGCTCCTTTACTAAAATCCCCATCCTTATACTTACTCCCAGTACATAACAACTCTTTTAGTCATAGCATCTTGGCCAAAAAAAGAAAAAAAAAAGAAAAAGAAAAAGAAAGAAGAAAGAAAAGAACAAGAAAGAAAAAAAGAAAGCTTTCCTACTGTACCCATATTTTTGACATCCAGGGAAAGAAGTGGGATTTGATATCCTATTATTGTTAACTATATTTTTTAAAATATAAAATTTTAGTCTTTTTGTCTGCATTGCCTATACCAGCTATCACCAAATAACAAATTGCCCTACTGAAAGGAAAGTGGTTAAAAAGGTAAAAAAGGAAAGGATGTCTATTACATTTTCCCTTGAACAGGTATATAGTTAGTTCCAGTCTTTAGGATAAGAGAAGAAGATCCAGACAAGAAAAGGAAGCAATCACATAGTGTATCTGAATCCTGACAGTAATTGGATTCCACCAAACATAAGAACTATAAGAGTAGGGAAGGTAGCACCATCAAAAGTTTGGGAAAAGGATTTAGATAAAAGCATTAGATTCAGGGGTGACCAAATCAATAACTAGACTTCTTTCTTCTTCCCACTTAAGAGTTTCTCAGAAGTGGTGGAGGGCAAGTGAGTAAAGAGTAGCAGGAGACATATATAGAGATGGGGGAAATGTCCCCAACCCTAGAGAGTTCTTGCTCCTGGATAGCCATATAGCCATAGCTAGAATATTCTTAGCATATTAGAGAGCCCTTGGACATGTTTGGCATACCTTGTGCGCATACTTTTGAAGAACGCTAGGGTTTTGTTTCATTTTTGAGCAATTCTAAGGATTATTAATGACAGATAGAAGACCTAGACTTTTTAAAGAAGCCAATATAGAATTATGGTTATTTTCTAGGCATAAGCAGTTCTAGGGTTATACTCTGTGTCCTAAGGTAATTGCCAACGAATAACTAAGCCTGCTTTGGATTAAGATTTTCTGTTTTGAAAATAAGATATGTATAAAACTTTTAAAGAGTTTAAACATCTTAGGTAAATAAGTATATATGACATTTTATTGATATTTAAGACATTCACTATAGTTTGGTGATTTTATGTGAGATATGCAATGATATGACCAAGAGGTATATTTTCTTTCTCTCTTTTTTTAATCCAGTTACATCTAAAATATTTTTTATATATATTTTTAGAATTTTGAGTTACTCATTCCCCACTTCTTATTCAATTTGAGAAGATACATGTGAAGTTGTCCAAACATTTCCATAAAAGTCTTGTTGTGAAAGAAAACATAAATCTTTCCTTCTTTAAAAAAAATCCTCAAGAAAAAAAAAGTTTAAAAAAGTGTGCTTCAGACAAAATCAGTTCTACATCTGGGTATGGTTAGCATTTTTCATCATAAGTCCTTCAGAGTGGTCTTGGATCACTGTATTGCTGAAAATAGCAGTCATTCATTAGCTGATGACCTCATAACTTTGCTATTATTATGTGTGCACTATATTTTATTTTGCTTTAGCTCAGGTTTTTCTGGTAGCATCTTGCTTATCATTTCTTATAGAACAATAATCCTTCATAGTCCCATACCACAATTAACTCAGGCATTCCCCAATGAATGGGCATCCCCTCAATTTCTAATTCTTTGTCCTGAGAAAAGAGATGCTATAAATATTTTTATGTATGTACATTCCTATACATTCCTTTTAAAAAATCTCTTTTGGTATTCATGCCTAGTAGTAGTATTGTTAGATCAAAAGCTATGCATGCTTATAACTCTTTGAGCATAGATCATATCTTTTGACCATTTCTCAATTGGGGATTGATCTTATTTTTTATGAGTTTGACTCTATGTTTTCTTTTTTAAAAGGTATTTCAGTTAATTTATTTTTGTTACATTCTAATTTCAAAACTCTCTCCTTCCTTCCCTTCCTATCTCACATTAGAGAAGGCTTCCATGTAAAATTATATTAGGAATACTTCTATTTCAGTTCTTTCTCTAGAGGTGGATAATATCTTTGTTTAGAAGTCTTTTGTAGTTGATTTGAATATTAATAATATCAAGAATAACTTGATTGTTCACAATTTTTCTTTAAACAATATTGCTGTTACTGTGTACAATGATGTTCTGGTTCTACTTACTCAAATTTGCAATTTTTTCAACTTTTTCTGAAAGCATGCTGCTCATCATTTATAATAACACAATAATATTTCATCATAATAATATACCACAACTTGTATATTGGTCAATTAATGGGTATCTCCTTAATTTTCAGTTTTTTGCCACAACAAACAGGATTGCTAGAAATATTTTAGAACATGTAAATTATTTTCATTTTCTGCTCATAACACTGGGAAACATATTTAATAGTGGTATCGCTTGTCAAAGGTATATTTCTTGAAAACATATGGATCTGTGAATTTGTTAGCATGGTTATTCTTTCAATGATGCAAACTAAGTCTTTGAGAAGTGTCCAGAAAAAAACAAAAAAACAAAAAAAACCAAAAAAACCCCAACAACAACAACAACAACAACAAACCCCACCATCTTGCAGACAGCGTGGCAATCAGCTTCTCTAACCTTAACTAAAATTGTATAATACTACTTCTGAGCCTGATCTCAAGATTTTTCTAGATTTGTAGTAACTGACGAATTCTATTCTTCTCAGAGATTGAGAGAACCTAGTCATCTTCACACTATAGAAAGGATTCAAAGAAGTTCTTTCATTGTGCATATTCAAATAAATTATTTTTCAAAAATTCAAAAATATTCAAAAATAAACATTAAATAGAATATCAAATCCTTCTTTAATATCCTATTAATATTAGACAAAGACAGTTGACATTTTTGTCCTACCAGAGTCAAGTATGTAGTAGAAAAAGTTCACAAAACTGAGGAATTTTGAAAAGCACTAAACTGCTTTTTGATAATCATTATCAAACAAGTGGAATTTGAGAAGTAGCCCCTTAGACTTATCAATTTACTCTCTGTGTAAAATATATTTGTCGTCATTCTTTTCTTAAAAGAGATATTTTTTCAGCAAGCACTTTATATATTTTATACATGATAAGGATAGGGCATTTGTAAAAGTAATTAATGAATATTCAACCCATGAATCAGAGTTGAAAGAGAATTTAGCTCTTATTTTAGCCTTCAGAAATGGCTATATCTAAATCATTTAGGTTTGATTTCAATATATTTAATTTTTAAGGTTCCTGACATATAACAGGTACTTAAAAATATTTGTTGAATGAAAGGGCTTATCATCCTGATTTTAGCTTAGCTTTGGATACTTGAGTCTTCCAAAATCCCTTAATCTTTTCTTCCTGAGATTAGGAGCTGATATGTGGAGTACTAAACTCCTTTCAAAGCTTTCCTTTAGGAAGCTGGACTTTCCAGATAATTTTCCACTTGCCAACTGCAATTCTGCTTCATTTAAACTCCATGGAACATGATACCTCTGTGTTGGGTACTCCCTGGAGTTTCTTGGGACCTCTCTTTTTTCCACATTACATTTGTGTCTTCCTCCACTATAGTGTAAATTCCTTGAGAACAGGGACTATTTTTCTTATTTGAATTCCCAACATTTAGCATAGTGTGTGACATAAAATATTGAATCAAACTGAAGGACTTCAGAATATATTATACAACAACCAATTCTAGTATAGGGAAGTTTTTCCAAATTTACCTTATACAGATAATATTTTGATAATACCTGATGCTAGTAATTTCATTTTTTTCTTTCCATTTTCTAATTAAATCAAGCAAAGGTTTTTCTATTTTGCTGGGTTTTTAAAAACCAACTTTTAATTTTGTTTATTAGTTCAATAGTTTTCTTATTTTCAATTTTTGTTAATCTTTTATTTTCATAAATTAGAAATTATGAATTTCATTTAATTGTTCTTTTTCTTTTTTTAGTTTTTTTGTTGTTTATCCAATTCACTGATCTTCTCTTTCTCTATTCATGTAACTATTTAGAGATATAAAAGAATTTCTTTGGCCGCATCCTAAAAATGCCTGGTATGTTGTCTTATTATTGTCATTCTCTTGGATGAAATTACTGTTTGTTTCTGTGATTTGTTGTTTGACCCACTCATCCTTTATAATTGCATTATTTAATTCCCATTTTTTTTGTATATCTTTCTCTGGTCCTTTACTGAATATGATTTTCATTACATCATGAATTTAAAGGGAAGCATTTACTATTTCTGTCTTTTTGTATATTATTGTGAGATTTTTATGCCCTGATATGCTCACTTTTTGAGTAGGTGTTGTGTAATGCTGATAAAAGCTATATTCCTTACATTTCTATTCAATTTTCTCCAGAGAGCTATCATATCTAAGTTTTCCAAGATTCTATTAATCTTCCTAGTTTTTTTCTTGTTTTTTTTGTGTGTGTGTGTGTGTGTGTGTGTGTGTGTGTGTGTGTGTGTGTGTGTGGTAAGATTTATCTAATTTTGAGAGGGTGAGGTTGAGATTTCCCTATAGTATAGTTTTGCTTTCTATTTCTTCCTGTAACTGGCTTAATTTCTCTAAGAATTTGGATTCTCTACTACTTGGTGTATATACACTTAGTATCAATATCACTTCATTGTCTATGGTACCTTTTAAGAGAATGTAGTTTTTTTTTTTCCTCATCTCTTTTCATTAGATATATTTACTTTTGCTTTATCTAAGATCAAAGTTGCTACCCCTTCTTTTTTTCTTCATCTGAAGCATAATAAATTCTGTTTGAGCCTTTTACCCTTATTCCATATGTATCTCTCTGTTTTAAATGTTTCTTATAAACAACATATTGTAGGATTTTGCTTTTTAATCCTACCGTTATTTGCTTCCATTTTATGGGAAAGTTCATTCCATTCATATTCACAGTTATGATCACCAGTTGTGGATTTCCCTGCATCCATTTTCTCTCCTGTGTATATTTTTCTTCTCTCTTTGACCTTGTCCCTACTTAGTAGTGTTTTATTTCTAACCTGCCCCACTTTCAACCATCCCTTCTTTCTATCATTACTTCTCTTTTCTCTTATCCCCCGCTCCTAGTGTTTCTATCCTCCCTTATATCCAGCCTCTTCCTTTTCTTTCCCCTTTCTCCTCCTATTTCCTTTTAGGGTAAGATACATTCATATATCTAACTGAGTGACTGGATTATTCCCACTTCGAACCAAAACTGATTAAATTAAGCTTCAGAGAATAGTCCTCTCTCCCCCTTTCCCTCCTCTATAATTGTAATAGGTCTTTTGTGCCTCTTTATGTGGATCTAATTTATACCATTTTATGTCCCTTTTCCTCTTCTCCCAAGACAATTTCCCCCTTTAATGCCTTTTCTTTAATATCATATCAGAGTCAATTCATACCACCATCCTTCATTCATGTATCCTCCTCCAGTTGCCTCAACAGAAGAATACTTTTCTTAAGAATTACAAGTATCATTTCTCCATCTAGGGATGTAAATAGTTTAACCATTAAATAATGTTTTCCCTGTTTATCTTTCTATACTTCTTTTGAATCCAGTGTTTGAAGATCAAAATTTGTGTTTAGTTCTGATTTTTTCAATAGAAATGATTGAAAGTTCCTTATTTCATTGAAGATCCATCTCCTCTGCTGAAAGATGATGTTTAATCTTGATGGACAGTTGACTCTTGGTTACAATCTCAGGTCCTTTGCCTTTCCAGAATATGGTATTCCAGATCCTTCAAAACTTTATTATAGAAGGTGCCAGATGCTGGGTCCTAGTAGATGTTTATCCTTGATTCTTAAATTGTTTTCTTTTTCCTGCAATTTGAAGTATTTTTAACTTGAGATTATAGTTCTGGAATTTTGCAGCAATGTCTTTTGATGTTTTTCTCATGGGATCGCTTTGTAAAGGAGATCAATACTTGCTTTCAATGACTATTTTGCCCTCTAGTTCTAGTGTATCACTCTTGAAGATCTCTTGAAGAATGCTATCCAGGCTCCTTTTTGGTAGTGACCTTCATGTAGATCAATAATTTTAAAATTATTCCTCCTAGATCTATTTCCAAAGTCAGCTGTTTTCAAATGATGTAGTGTTCTGGTTGGTTTTCTGGAGGTCTCTGGATCAGCCTTTGTTTCAACAGATTAATCACCACAAGAATAGCCAGGTGTTAAAATTCAAATTCTTTATTGTCTCCTTGCCTGGGGCCTGGGCTAGCTTGGTTTCAATATGAAGAAATGCAGGATGACAGGCCAGCCACCACAGTGGTGTGAGATGGAGTGAATCAGTCTGGCTGAATTTGTCCCAGCTTATGTGCTCTATTATAATTACCTTATCATAGGTGTGAATCTTGCAGAACTATATTAAGTACTAAGTACATATACTGAACTAGTAAACTATTAATCACCATGCTAAACAAGATAACTATTGTCTTATCAATTCCACTGAATTAGCTTCTTGTAAGAATCCTTGTTTCAAGTACAGAGTTCTGGCTCATAACACAATGATGTATTTTATATTTTCTTCCATTTTTTTTCATTTTTTTCAATTGTTTGATTTATCCTTGGTATCTCATAAAATCATTAACTTCCATTTGCCTGGTCCTGTATTTTAATATATGATTTTCTTCAGTTAACTTTTGTATCTCTTTTTCCATTTGATTAATTCTACTTTTCAAGATATTGCTTTTTTTTCCCCAGTGGATTATTTTTTTTTTTTTAGCATTTGACCAATTATATTTTTTAAGAAACTGTTTTCCTTTTTCAAGCTGTTGATTCTCTGTTGTATATTTTTTTGTTTCTTTTCCCAATGTTTCTTTTATGAATGCTTCCAAGAAGTCTCTTTGAGCTTGAGACCAATTCATACCATTCTTTGAGGTTTCCCATGTGGGCATTTTCTCTTCATCTAAATTGATATTTTCACATTCTGTTTCTTGCTCATTTCCTTCCTTCCTCTCTCCTTAGTTTCCTTCTTTCCTTCCTTCCTTTCTTCCTTCCTTCCTCCTTTACTTTCTTTTTTCCTATTTTGTGATTTTAAAGGTTGAGCTCTGCTCTTAGGCTATAGTGGCATTTTCCCAAGCTTCTTGTGCAGCTCTGAGACTTGGCTTTGAACACAGGGGTCCCTTGTCTTTTATTTCTTGCTCACAGAAATGGGTAGCCCTACTTGTTATCTGGAGGTAATGGCCTGGTTTCCCAGGTTGGCAATTTTCCTTCTTCTCTGGAATTGGGGGCTGCCTCAATGGTGTGCTCTGCTACTGAGCCAGAACTGAGAGTCTTAGTTGTTGATCTGCTGTTACTAAGACTCTCTTACTGGCTTTCCTGAACATGTTCTGAGCTGAATTGGCTCCAGTGAAATTTAGCTCTCTTGAAGTCCTTCTAATCAATCTTTAGCTGGAGAGTGGCTTCATTTTATCAAACTCTGTTCAGAGACCTAGTTTCATGTGGTTTTTGAGGGAAAATGGAAAAGCTCAACAGCTTCTTTGTTTAACTTCACCATGAAATTTGAGCTGAGATTTTAAATATCTGGCCCTTATACTTGAAAGGCCAAGCAAGAGAATACATCTCTTCTCTAATGATTAAATATATCCTTGTTCTTCACATTTTCAAGCTAAAGAATGTGTCACTTTTTTCCCTTCAAAGGTTGATTTCCCTTATCCTTCTGTTAACTTGATTGTATCCTAAGTTCATAGAAATCTCAGAAGCAGTAAGATATATAACTTGACTCAGTACTAGAACAAGTGGTCTTTATCCTGGTGCTTGTTTCTTTTTTGTTAAAAGCTATATCAGATTGTGATACTTTTTCTTAAACTTATATTCTGCTTTGGGGGTCATTGTTCCTGCTACCTGTGTTCTAATACTGGTGAGACAAAACCAAGATGTTCCATACAGAAGGCTGGGCATCACCAGGCTGCTATTCTAAGTTTGTAAGAGGCTTTAGAAATACAATATTCTCCTACCTGTAAGGCCTTATTGTCTTTTGAAATTATCTAACCTTGCCTGTGAATATTTGACTTTATATTTTCATATTTCCCTCTCCCCAGTAAATTTACTTTAATAATAATTTAACTTGGGCCAATATTAAAACTGGCTTGTATTCCTTCCCCAGATACACAGTGACTGATAATAGGAGAAAGTAGTGCGTCTGTATAATGTGTAGTAAGAGAATGCCAGCCAGAATTAACAATATGACATGGGTAACAGATTAATGGATATTCTACACATGGATAATTATGTTATTAGATTATGTGCTTACAAAACTAATTCGTATGTATAAAATAGCACAAAACATTAATTCTTCCATGTATTCTAATTTGTGTACCTTCAACCAGTCCCTGAAACTGGGCCTTTGCAACTAATGATGGAATTCTCTAATGACCTGGAAATATTGTGTGTAGACAGTGGCTCCAATAGACAGTGATAAAAGGGATAGAAGCAGTCAATATTTCCACAGTATGAATATGCAGGAAGCCTATGGTATTAGAAATTATATTGGTAGTATATTACCCAAATTGCTTTCCTTCGTTTTCTGAATCCTACACTGAACAAAACCTAAAGAGCTGGCTAGTTAACATGGATAGACTAATTGGTGAGCAAATATATGTCACCACTATGATTTTATTAAGTTTGACTGGAAAATATATGTTTAGGTCAATGCATTTCAAATTAAACCTCATTTGCTAATTCCCTGTGGGAATTTGGAAAATGACAAATAAGAAAGACATAACAAAACATATCAAGTATTTTATGGCATCAATAGGAAACCTTTCATAATCTGTCAGATTTGGCTTCAAAGATCTCAGTCCTACTAGTAAAAGTTCTCTTACTTCTTATTCCCTAGGGGATCCTGGGAAAGATTTAAAGCTACCTACATGCTTCCTATTGTGTTGCTTTCATTGAGTGTCCTACTAATTAACAGGAAGAAGTTCTTGGTGAGTGGAGCAAGAAGACTAGGAGGAGAGTAAAAAAAAAAAAAAAAAACTAAAAAAGTAAATCTTTTTCTTAGCACTTCTATGTACTTCTATACCTCCTTGGGGCATAATCTCAATTTACATTTTTCTCTAATTAGTGATGAAGCTAGAGATAAATGGATGAATACCTTAGTGCAGTATTGATGATCAGCTGAGAGTTTGATTCAAAAGCCCATAATTAGGATATTTTGGGACATGCAGCTTGGAACATTATTTAGCTAACATGTGAATTGTGAATTATGAAGGTGAAAGGCAGAAAAGTAAGGAGGATCAAAATACCGTGTGAAGGGAAAATCCAATGTTTTCCTTTTCCTTAAATGATCAAAACATTACCTTTATCTCCCTCTTTTCAAAGATCACAGAATCAGAAAATATACATGTATCTTTTCACAATCTGTGAATCAAAATAAAAAGAAATGAAACAGGATCCCCCGCCCCATTAAATTCTTTTTCATGTACTAGGAAGAAATAAATGTCTACCAAAAGAAAATGAAGAGAAACTAAGAGGAGATTCTAATTGCCCTCTTCAATCATGCCTATACAAAGATGCCTGGCTAAAAGATGGGCAGGAGGATCAGCAGCAGTCTGCTGGCAAAAAGAAAAAAGAAAAAAAATGCTCCAGCAAGAGTTAGGCAGACAAATGGAAACAGCTGTTACATTTTCTCTTATTTTCTATATCTTTCAAACAAATCTTGAAGTGAATGTAGCTGTTAGCTTAATTAATCACACAGTGCTACATCCTGCTTTAGAATTCAAAGTTTATTTTTTGAATAATGGGACAAAATGAGCCTTACCTATGTCTCTCCTAAGCAAATGATAAGAATCTAGAAGGGAAAATGTAGGGTACTCAGTGAGTACAATATCCTGTAAAGATAAAGACCTGTAGACCAGCACCCCCATCCATTTCATGTTGATGACAATTCTTAATCCTACCCATGCTTAGCTAGAATAAGGACATATTGAATGAATTTAGGCCCTAAGAAACTATTGAATGCATCTGCTTGAGTCTTTAGCCAGTTATTTATTTTTTTTTGACAGGCTACTTATGAAGCCTGTAGTTCTTGTTGTGTATTGAATCTTTGATGCTCAGAACTTAAATATATTTCATCCTCTTCTCTCTGCTCACAATACCAGTACATTAGTTCAGGCCCTCATTTCCTCTTATTTCTACTATTACAATAACCTCCTAATGGGTTTCCCTGCCTTAAATCTCTCTCCTTTCCAATCATTCCAACACAACTGCCAATGTGATTACTCTCAAGGGCAGGTCTAAACATGTCATTCCTCTACTCAATAAATTTCAATGGGTACCAATTGCCTTTAGGATTCAATATAAACTCATCTAATTGACTTTTTAAGCCTTTCATAAACTGGCCTCAATTTACCTTTCTAATAGTAGCTAACTTTGCTTTCTTTCCTGTACACTATAGTTAAAACAAACTGGTAGCTTTGCTATTTTTCATACCCAAAACAGTCTGTTGATGGGGAAAGACCTGACTTCAAATCCTGTCTTACTCTGTTTTTACCTCAGTTTTCTTATCTGTTAAAAAATGAAATAATAACATTACCTACATTCCAGAGTTGTTGGGAGAGTAAATGAGGCAATATTTGTAATCTGTTTTAAGTGCTACGTAAAATGCCAGATATTTTAAGTATCATTATTATTTGATACTCAGAATGATTGAGACTCTTCCAGTGCTTAACACAATATTTGGCAATAGTAGGTATCTAATAAATGATTATTTATTAATAGATTGATTGTATTTAAATTTAATATTTGAGAAGAAAAACCTTTCATTTCCATTTCTTTCATATTTTAATCTATACATCCTGAAATGATCTCAGGTTTAAATGAAGAATTATTCTTGCTGTCCAATTTATATATCCCTTTAGAATGAAGATATAGTTTATTCATCCCACTTTCATCTTCTCGTTTTTCTAGTGAACTTGCCCTGTATATGGCATCTCTGAAATATTTCTATAATCTCCCACTTTCTAAGGACTACCTTGTGAGTCCTCTAGTTTAGAAGGAATATATCTTACAAAGTTATAACCACACTGGCATTCAGCATTACTGAATCTTTTTATAGTATGTTCCTAGTGATACTTATAATAGCTGATTTGTCATGTCAATTACTTTTTTTATTTTATAATTATAAATTTTTTGACAGTATATATGCATGAGTAATTTTTTTATAACATTATCCCTTATATTCATTTTTTCAAGATTTTCCCCTCCCTCCCTCTACTCCCTCCCCTAGATGATAGGCAATCCCATACATTTTACATGTGTCACAGTATAACCTAGATACAATATATGTGTGTAAATCCTATTTTTTTGTTGTTGCACGTTAAGTATTAGATTCCGAAGGTGTAAGTAACCTGGGTAGATAGACAGTAGTGCTAACAATTTACATTCACTTCCCAGTGTTCCTTCTCTGGGTGTAGTTGTTTCTGTCCATCATTGATCAACTGGAAGTGAGTTGGATCTTCTTTATGTTGAAGATATCCACTTCCATCAGAATACATCTTCATACAACATTGAAGTGTATAGTGATCTTCTGGTTCTGCTCATTTCACTCAGCATCAGTTGATGTAAGTCTCTCCAGGCCTCTCTGTATTCCTCCTACTGGTCATTTCTTACAGAGCAATAATATTCCATAGCCTTCATATACCATAATTTACCCAACCATTCTCCAATTGATGGACATCCATTCATCTTCTGGTTTCTAGCCACTACGAAAAGAGCTGGCACAAACATTTTGACACATACAGGTCCCTTTCCCCTCCTCAGTATTTCTTTGGGATATAAGCCCAATAGCAGCAATGCTGGATCAAAGGGTATGCACAGTTTGATAACTTTTTGGGCATAGTTCCAAATTGCTCTCCAGAATGGTTGGATTCTTTCACGACTCCACCAACAATGTATTAGTGTCCCAGTTTTCCCACATCCCCTCCAATATTCATCATTATTTGTTCCTGTCATCTTAGCCAATCTGACAGGTGTGTAGTGGTATCTAAGAGTTGTCTTAATTTGCATTTCTCTGATCAGTAGTGATTTGGAACATTCTTTCATCATCTGAGAATTATATGTTCATATCCTTTGACCATTTATCAATTGGAGAATGGTTTGATTTCTTATAAACTAGGGTCAGTTCTTTATATATTTTGGAAATGAGACCTTTATCAGAACCTTTAACTTTAAAAATATTTTCCCAATTTGTTACTTCCCTTCTAATCTTGTTTGCATTAGTGTTGTTTGTACAGAAACTTTTTAGTTTGATGTAATCAAAATCTTCTATTTTGTGATCAATAATGATCTCTAGTTCTCCTCTGGTCATAAATTCCTTCCTCCTCCACAGGTCTGAGAGGTAGACTATTCTCTGTTCCTCTAATCTATTTATTGTCATGTCAATTACTTGATTTGATGTCAACTTTCCCTCTCATTTCTCAATATGTATTTACATCAATTAATCCATTAGCAAGTATTCTTTGAGCACCTAATGTATATCCAACATTATTGGTAAAAGTTTCTTTAGAATGAAAGCTGATTTTGGAATAACATGAAATATGGTACTAAGTATAAATAAGGATGATGTGATGCTCAACAATTCTCAATGTTTAAAGATGAAATAATAATAAATTGGTTGGATTAGTACATGGAAACAAGGTACTAAATATTATGTGTACTATATCCTATTGGATAATTAGTTGTGATGAGGATAGGGTAGAGAAAGAAGGTATATATATTAGATTGGTTAATGCCTTTAATTTCTGCATTGTTTTCAAGTCAGATTTTGGATTGAATATAAAGAATGTCTTTTAAATAGAGAAGATATTTTTTTAGCTGCAACTAAACAAAATTAGCTTTAAGAGATATCAGGAGAAGCAATGAAGGTGATATAAATAAGAAAGAACAAATAATGCTTGGACTGCAACTCCAACTATTGAAAAAGTTCTTCAGAATGATGAATGTGATGTCATATGCTCAGTGTTGCTATTGCATTTAGTCATTTAAAGTTTGGAAGGAAATTTTTATAATAAAATATGGGAAAATATCTTCTTACCCAACTTTAAATTGGCTGTTGGATGGCTATTAAGTTGAACTTAATAAGAAAATGATGCATCCTGGAGAGACTTACATGAACTGATGCTGAGTGAAATGAGCATTATATTATATTATATTATATTATATTATATTATATTATATTCTTCAACAACAATACGATATGATGATCAATTCTGATGGATGTGGCCCTCTTCAGCAATGAGTTGAACCAAATCAGTTCCAATTGTTCAATTATGAAGAGAACCAGCTACACCCAGCGAAAGAACTCTGGGAAATGAGTATGAACCACAACATAGCATTTCCACTCCCTCTGTTTTTGTCTGTTTGCATTTTTTATTTCCTTCTCAGGTTATTTTTACCTTATTTCTAAGTCCAATTTTTCTTGTGCAGCAAAATAACTGTAGGGATATGTATACATATATTGTATTTAACATATACTTTAACTTATTTAATATGTATTGGTCTACCTGCCATTTGGGGGAGGGGGTTGGGGGAAGGAGGGGAAAAGTTGGAACAGAAAATATTTTAAGGGTCAATGCTGAAAAATTACCCATGCATATAGCTTGTAAATAAAAAGCTATAATAATAAAAAAGAAAATGATGCACAGAAGTAAACAACAACAACAACAACAACAACATCAAAATTGAGTTCTGGATGTGGGAGTGATCTCTTTTTTTCCAAAATGTTCTTTGAAGAAGAAAAAGATGAAAATAAGATACATTTAACATTTTTCTCTGTCCTGTAACCTCATCACTTCCTACCTGTCAACATATGTGTTGAACATACCCCTCTAAATTCACTAAATGCGAGCTATTTTTCTTGGACACATTGAAAGAAATTAGTAATTTGTTAAGGGCAATTGTCTCCTTTTTTCAATGCCTAACTCATTCTCTTGGTTCAAGAAATATGTCCTGATGGATGGTCCTTAGGCTTTTATTCAACTGCATATCCCAATGTAGATTATATGCATTCTTTTTTTTTTTCCTGAGGCTGGGGTTAAGTGACTTGCCCAGGGTCACACAGCTAGGAAGTGTTAAGTGTCTGAGACCAGATTTGAACTCAGGTCCTCCTGAATTCAAGGCTGATGCTCTATCCACTTTGCCACCTAGCTGCTCCCTATATGTATTTTTTATGTACTTGGTTTTGTCTTTGTGTACAGTTGGACAAAACTCTTTAGAGTGTTTATAAATTTCAATAATCTAGGACTTAATGCAAGTAATAAAATGTAATCCACAAATAAGAGTAAATTAGAGGACTTCATCATTTATAGGAAATTATGTTTTGACTTGAAATCTGTGCTAAATCTTTTACATATTACTGGTATTTTGTTAATTTATATTTTGTTCAATTTTAATGCTCAGGTAAATATATTATAATTATGGAGTAACATTGCAAATACCTGCCCTTCATCTTTTATATAGATAAGAAAATAAGAATATAGCTCTATACTTTTGTTGTTCTTTTTCAAACCCCATTCATGTTTTTAATAATAAGGGGGGATTGCTTATCTCTCAATGCCCTTGTTATTCTTCCAATATCGTGAGAAACAATACTTCAATACTGTGTCTTCTAATATCCCCTTTACATAATTGTACTATTCAAGCTGCATTTTGCATTTATTTTTTTTTAATTTCTACTTCCTTTGGAAACATGTCTAGGGCATTGATATCAGAGTCCAGATAGATAGGGTAACTTCACCATCCTTGGCACTTAAAAAAAGACTTGCTTTAAGACAGTTTGATCCAAAAATCTTTCCAAATATTTTTTTTTAATCTCTTGTTTATTGTCCATTAACCCTATGACCTCAGTGTCAATTGAGAGCCTTCTGGAGCAACAGAGTGTCTCAGCAGCTGCCATATTGGCAGCAAAATCCTCATAGCCATATGGACACTCATGTAAGTTCTGGCTAAGCATCCCTTTCAGAAGGGATTCCCATCAAGGACCAGTCTGTATCTATGATGGAAATTGATCCTGGTTGCCTAGCTAAAACTGTTGTATGATAAATGAATCTGCCTATATAAATCATGATACCAGTATTTGAAGAAAATAAGTTTGGTCAAGAAATTTTCTTTTTTTCCTGTTTATTATTTATATGCATATGTATATTTGTTACATATATATATACATACATACATACATACATATATATATACACATACACACACATTCAAATGTGTCTATGTTTATTTCTTGAGTTTTACTTTTAAATCACAGATGTTTCTAGAAACACTCTTCCTTTTCTCTCATTGAAACTGAGTCTTCCTGACATAGTGTTGCTCTGACAGCTTAAAAAATATCACTTTTCATTCTTATTGTATTTTGAAGGTTCAAAAAGAGATCAGGTAATGATTATGATAAGAATTTGATAATTACAGGTAAGAGGGAGGAAACCTCCAACATGGAAAGTCTCACATACAGAACTAGCTAGTTCCAGTTTTTCACTATGAACTTATGATTGCTTATTGAGGCCTCCTAGTCTTCCTCTTTTGAATTCTCTCATGTTTCTCTTAACCAGATTCTGGCTTCCTTAGCCCATCAACTTTCTCTTCATCATCATTCCTGTTTTCACTATTGATCCACAAAAAACCCTAATGTTGTAGCCATAATTATATTTTTGACCACTTGCTATTTTCATTATATTGCTCTTCTCTTAAAACTCTTATAAGAACTCTCCAACACTTTCAGCATTATCTTACTGATCCCTATACTTGGAACTTCTCCCTTGCAACTCTCACTCTGTCAAGTGCCACTCCCTCCATGCTTTATTAATTCAGTAGAAGTTAACTATACCATTCCATGGAACTCCAGGGAGAAAAAAATGCAGCAGACAAAAATACTCACAAATTATATATTTGTACAAAGTGCAACTCTTTAGTTTAAGTTTGGTAATATTTTATAATACATCATGTTACACTCTAAATGTCTAATTGTTCTTTGACTGTAGCTAGCTCATGTCAGCATGGACTGATTTAGAATGTGAGCACTGTAAAGCAAAGTCTATATAATTTGTTTTGATTAGTGCTTGGCAGTAGCACAATGCATGATACCTTCAAGGACATTTAATAAGTATCTTTCAAAGATGATACTTCCTTAGTATGGAAAGATTCTTAAAGGGGGAAAAAGGCATTATTAAGGCATCCTACCATTTTCTTTTGAGGTCATCTATATAAAGAGAATGGGAAAGGGCAAGGAAGCTGTGTACAGATGACAAGGAAAATAGAGATATGACCTGATTGTCTCTCCTCCTAAATCTACATATATTGCTTTTGCTCAACAGGGATCAAATCCAATTGGTTTCTAAAAATTGTTTCTGCCTTTCCTGCTAAGGGAATTTTTCACCTAAACAAGTAAAGCAGGAGAAAAATAGAACAAGAGCAGTTTTGGGATAGGAGGGGAACTGTTTTGTGCTATGCTCCACATTCTCATAACCCCTGAAGGATCAAGATGTGAATCTCTTTCATTGGGTCAGTTCTCAGATGGCTCTGGAGAAGAAAGTGAGACAGGTGAACTTACACAGTCCTCTCTCACTTAAATCTAATTCACTTACATGTCATGGCATCACCTCAGTGATGTTGTGGTACTTTTTAAGAATGAAGGGCAATCAACAACAAGCAACAAAAAACAACAGCAGCAGCAGCAGCAGTGTTAGTACATTAGCCAGATTTTGGTCTTCCATGTCCAGACAAAGAGAAATTTGCATCTTTGAATTAAGGACAGATATTTCCAGCTGAGGAAAACCAGTCAGAAGACAAAAGATATATAGGGACCAGAAAGGAACATGACTTCTATTCCAACAGTTAAATTGGAAAACTACTCTTTTCCAAGCTACGTGTGGGAGGACACTAGTACGGAAGTTGGCCAAAAAGAGTTATTCACTATGGGAAGCAGTCTAATCTTCTAGAAAGTTGCTGATTTAGAGTCATGGTATTAAGTACTGCTTACCTATGAACTATTGACAAATCACTTCACCTCTTTTGGTTTTGCCATCATATGTAAAAAGAAAGGTAAGGAGGGCTAGATATGATGGTTTCTAAGATATGTTCCCATTCTAATTGTTAGAATCCTATATACAGGAATAAGGAAGTTCTGTTTCTGACTGGGAAGCCCTTAAAACTCTTTATTCCATCCCCCCTCATAGCTCCCAATTTGTTAATCCTAGAGTACAGGACTGACCGTGTTTCTCTACTACTCAAAAAGCTCCAGTGCCTACCTACTATTTCTAAGATTAACCATCTATTCCTTGATTTGCATTTAAAGTCTTCACTATTTGACTCTAAATACCTCTTTGGCACCTTCCCTCCTAAATTGTGCATTCTATACTCCAGCAAATCTGATCTTTTGTTGCTCCATGCCTCTCATCTCTTATTTCCACATCTTTGCACAGGCTGACCTCCACATGTGGAATGTATTCACTTCTCACTTCTACCTCTTAGAACACTTAGGTTCCTTCAAAAGCTCATCTCAAATGCCATCTCCAAACCAAAAGGTACCCCTATTACTACTTTGTATATATTTGACATTTACTTCCATGTGTAAAAATTATTTACTATCATAGAATATAGAACTCTTGAGGACAGGAACTATTTTGTTTCTGTTTATATAGCTCCATAACCCAATCTAATATCTGAAATGTAATAAAGGTTTACTATATTTCTGTGGTATGAATAAGACACTCCTGATGTCATATTCAATTCTTCACTCTCACTATTTTCACATTTCCAATATGTTGCAAAAATCTTGTAGTGGGTATCTTTACAATATCTCCCATGTATGTAGGATCCTATTTCAAGCCCTTATTACTGCTCACATATACTATTAATATAACCTAAGTAATCTCTTTGTCTTAAGTCTTTTCTCATTATTGGCCTCCACTCAACTGTCAGATGTAAAGAACATATCTGATGTACTCAATAAATTTTAGTAACTCAATATTATACCTAGAATCAAATTGAAATGCCTTTGACTGGCATCTAAAACTCCTGATAACTAATCCCTTTCCTACATTTACAGGAGTCTTATATTTTACCACTTTTTATTTGGTGAACAGGGACAACTAAGTGACACAGTGGATATTCCTGGCTCAGAGTCAGGAAGATTTCATCTTCTTAAGTTCAAATCCAAAATGAGACACTTATTAGTTAGTTGTCTGATGTTGTTTGCCTCAGTTTCTTCATCTATAAAATGAGTTAGAAAGGGAAATGGCAAACCATTCTGGTATCTGTCAAAAAAAACCCTAAATGTTGTCATGAAGAGTTAGGACCAAAATAATTGAAAAACAATTTGTTGAACAATCCATATATACTGGGTTTCCTAACTGTTCTACTGTCATAGCATTTCCATCTGATTTCTCATTGCTTTAGAGGTGTCTGTTTTCCTTACCTGAAATGTTCTCCTTTCTTATTTCTTCCTCTTAGTTTTTTTTGGATTTCTTCAAAGCTCAGCTCAGACCCCACCTTATTGCAAATGCCTTCTCCCTACTTGTTTGCCTTTACTTTTTTATTGTCTTCCCTATGAGATGGACTTTTACCTATTCTTTACATATCTTATACATCCCTTGTTTTTAACATTGTTTTCTTCATGAAGGCAGGAACTATTTTTTTTAAACCTTTCCTTCCATTCTCAACAAAGCACAGTGCCTGATACACAGAAAGTTCTTAAAAGTACTTGTTGACTGAATGACTTTTAAAACTTTCTCTTTTATAAATTGATGCTCCAGCCATGCCATTGTATTCCTTTATTTTCTTAGATACCTATTGGGTATAAAACACTGTTTTAGATATATGCCAAATTTGAATACCAAGATATGGTCCTTGATAACTAATACTCAAATTACTGGTGAAAAGTACTTTCAAATAAATATAAATTCAGTGTATGAAGACTTGTTTTACACAGAAGTGATTTATAGGGCAAGAATTCCCTTTGTTTAAAACTACAGTTTTTCTTTAAATAACAAGTTGTAGTGTACCAAACCTATGATTTTATTGCTCAAAACCACAAGCTACAATAAGAATGACAAACAACAATAAATAAGGTCCTGAGATGTAGCGAGCTGTGGTCTCCAGAAGCTGCCGGATCGCTCTCTGGTAAGAGATCTGCTGTGTCTACTCAAATCTTTCAGACAGATTCTTCTTCCTGTAATGAACCGTTGTCTCCAGGCAGTTGCTGTTAACTCTTGTCCTTAGAAGTGACTTCCCTTCCTGCAGAGAGCCCCGTCAGGCCTGATGTAATGCAGAAAGTCTTCTTCTTTCTCTGAGAGCTCTCTTTTATTCTCCCAGAGAATGGGCGTGGGATAATGCAAGGGCTTCTGGGAAGAACCACCCCAGCCAATGAGCTTGCCCCCTCTATCAAGGAAACCTGAGTTCTCACCTTGTAATTGTCCAGAAAACCTGAATTCTCACCTTGTCACCATCCAGACAACCTCAGTTCTCACCTAGTAATCCCAACATCTCCCCCTTTCTTTTGATTTAGAACATAGGACAGTCATGACCTTGAAACATAAATCCATCAATATGGGAAGTATTACAGATAATTACATAAATGACCTTGAAACATAAATCCATCAATATGGGAAGTATTACAGATAATTACATAAATTACATAAGCATATAGTAACATAGTAACATAACACATGCTAGAAGTATATAACATAATCATAAATTGAAAATTTATAAATGTCCATAAGTCCATTGTCCATTAGTCTCATCTTGTGTGAGGAAGTCCAATGATTCCTGCTGGTTTTTAAGTTCTTTAACAGTCTTCTTATTATCCATGCTCTTTCAGTGTCAGATGTTTCTTAGATCTTCTCCTTTATTTTGAGGCCTTTCTCTTTTTCTGTCTTTCTCTGATGGACAAGGCGAATATGACTTGTTGGCACCCATCTGATTCCTTCTCCTGCTGAAGAAATACAAGCAAACCCTCTCTCCCAGGCAGTTAATTTATCTAATTTCCTTCTATTTACCACTTTCTAAATCTCTTCTCATCATCTGACAATTACATTGGAGTTGTTTGCACTGGGCACAGCCCTGTTGGTTTAAAAGGCCTGTATTCTCCCCAAGTGTAATCCATTTTTGCAATCTGATTGCCTTTTGACTGACTTATCAGGTAATCCCTTTCTGCCATGTGATTGCTTTTCTGCTGATTGATTAAATCAGAGTCCTGGCCTTCTAAAGGCTCTTTAGGTGTAACATCAGCTGCCATCATGCCCCAAGTCTTTTTTGCCTGGGGCCCTGGACCTGGGCCCCTCATCCCATTTCCCTGAATTATTCTACACTCTGATGCCCAATGGAGTCCTCTGTTGCATTTTGGACATGGGGTTTTAGGTCTTCTCTCACCCTGTCTTCTCACTGTATCTCCATACCTACACTGAGCTCTTAGATGTCCAATTTTTCCACATTGAAAACATCGCCGAGTTTCTCTAGAAGGCCCTTGCCAGGAGGGACCCTGTCTTTCCACATTCATCATTGTCCGGGTGTAAAAAGCATTTGTTCCCACTGTAGCACAGCGTCTTATGATCTCCTCTAAAGGAGCATCTTTGTCTAATCCCCATATAATTCTTTTGCAAATCTCATTGGCATTTTCCTTAGCCAGATGTCTGGTCATTATTTCTGTAGCTGAATTTTCTCCAATAGTTCTTTTGACAGCAGTTTGCAAACGTCCCACAAAATCTGCAAAAGGTTCATTGGGACCTTGCTGTATTTTAGTGAAAGCCTCTCCACGATCTTTCTGTCCAGGAAGGACACCCCAAGCTTTTATTGCAGCCTTAGCAATTTGCTCATATATTGTCATGGTATAATTAATCTGTTCCGAATTCTCTCCATACCGACCTTCACCAGCCAAGTGCTCAAAAGTGAATTGTGTGTTAACTCCTATTTCCAAATTGCATCTGACTTGAATTTTACATAATTCATGAAATTCCGCAAGCCATAATAAATTTTCTCCAGGTTCCAGGCATATCCTTGCTATGGATTTCCAATCATTCGGGGTTAGGACTTCATAAGACAAACCATCTAGTAACATTTTGACATAAGCTGATGTAGTCCCATAAAGGGTACAACCTTTTTTCAAATCCTTAATTTTATTCAAATCTAAAGGTGCATATCTTCTCATTTTATGACCTACAGAATCAATATTTTCAATCACAGGATATGCATGTATAAAATCACTTATATCCTGTCCTTCTCTCTTAGCTTTAACCAATGCTTTTTCTAATCTTGTCATAGGCTTAGGCTGCTTCACAGGCAATTCTGTTTGTGTTTCTGCCTCTTCCTCTCCTCCTTCTTGCTCCACCCATGAAGGGTTAATTGAGGGAGGAGATGGGAGGTGCTCCTGTTGCTCAGAATTGTACTTAACTTCATTGTTATCTGATTCATCCTTTTCACCTAGTTTAGTTGACACTTCCCCATTTTGCTCCTTCATCTCTTCCTTTAGAATAACATTGTTTAAAGCCATTTGGATTAAATTGTAGGTATGAATTGTATCTTTGGAAATTGAGTTTGGCCTGGAATTATAGTGTTCACCTAATTGCTTTCCTACTAATTCCCATTCATCTGGATCCAATTCTTCTTCCAGAGAAAAAGAAG